>NW_028261390.1:41190554-41888054 GCF_051295495.1 Thamnophis sirtalis | reverse complement strand
GACCTTCAAGGTTTTTAGTCTTAGGCCCAATTTTTCCACTACTTCGGGGCTAACGATGCAATGTGTGCAACCCAAATCTAAAAGAGCCAGCATATTTTCTTGCGCTACAGTAGAGGGCACTTTAAGTTTCACTGGGATAGTCATGGGCCCCGATCGGGAGCTTACCGTCATGTGTTTCAGTTTCACTTTCCTCCAACGAAGAGGGTGATTACTCTCCCCCTGGGGCAGGGTGGGATTTGGGACGAGCCTCCAATGCCTTCATGGCCGTCTCCCTCTTCCCCCCAGGTGGTTTCTCTGGCCTCCTCTGCCCCCTAATAGAGGGCCTTGGGCTCAGTTTGGGGATGAGAAATCTGGGTTTGCTTGCAGAGCCACTTTTCCCTTCATTTGGAGCTCCTTGGGGGATTTTGGTAGGGTAGCCTTCTCTCTCCCACTATCTTCGCTATAATTGTCATGGACTAAATCACTTCCCATCTCCACAGCCAAGTCATAGCAGAGCTGTAATTTGGGGAGAGTCCCCCTGTTTACACAGTTCTTGTTTCCCTGGTTAAGGGATGTAAATTTAGCTTTTGTTTGTAGCTCTGTGAGCGGATCATCAAAGTATTTATTCAAAGCAGCCATAAATCTTTTATATTCTCTTGGTAGTGGGGGGGTCAGCATCATGCAGGGCCTCCATCCCAATGGCTGCCTTACTTCCCCAAGGTGTAGCAAGTTTTCTTACCTTGCCTTCTTCAATGAAAAATACATTTCCAAACTGTTGCATGAAATTCCACAGCTGCCTGAGGAAGGACCATAAATCGTTGGATTGTCCCCCGGCCTCTCTCAGGCAGAGAAATCTGTTCACTTCTTTTCCAGGGTCACAACTGGAATGTTTTCTTTTCCAAGCCTCTGCAAATTGTTTCACGAGGCTCTCCTCATTCTCCCCCTGGTCGCTGCTTTGCTGGGACATGTTCCGTGTGTGTGTGTAGGAATTGGGTGCACTCCCCTCGGAAGTTATCAGCTCCGGGATGAGTGCTTGTCTGAGACCTCGCTTTATGTCAAGGCTGCTTCACTCAGTAACCAAGAAAGAAACCCCTCAACTCCATTTTGCAGAATTAAGAGTACTTTTACTGGTCATGAGTAGATAGTAGCTAAGCAAAGCGAGGTCTGAGGCAAAAGCGCACGTAATAATAGATATCAATATGTGACCCAACCCCCTCCCCCTGGTAACCTTAGTCCATAGTCCAATCAGTACACCCCACAGGTGTCATGTGGGAGACATCTCCAAAAAACATCATCAGGCTGGTATGCCGGACAGTTGGTCTGAGCGGCAAATCCTTTATCTGCAGCATGCGCAGTAGATGGTGAGAACACCTCCCTTTATACAGTCTCGCCAGTGCTGACACTTCCCCACCCACAAACAATGCCCCCCTCCCCGTTTCAATGGCAGCCGAAAGCAAGCAACAAAACAGAGGCTGACATCTGGCTCTTCACCCAAGCCATTGGCATGGGAGAGTGAGACCCCTCGTTTCATTGCACTTGCCATCTTTTATCTTTACTTTTTGTGTTTTATTTGATTGTAATTTCTTTGTTATGAGCCATCCAGCATCTTTGAGAGTTGGGCAGTGCGCTAGTAAAGTACATTATTATTTGTGGCAATGGTATGTACAACTGAAAATAATTAATTAGTGATGTCTTGACATCATTCTCTTCTCTTCCTAGGCATTTGCAAAATGCTGCTATATCATTTTGCTAGTACAGTTGTTTCCAGTAGTTTCTAATGGCATCAGCTGCAAATTTTTATATCCAAGCAATTTTATCAGTTTGGATTGCCCCAAACTGACAATCTAATATTCTGTAGTACATATTCTGTGCACGGTGTTCCTATGATATTGTGAATTTGGGTGGCCTATAACTGTGATTTAAAAGCAAATAAGCAAATAAATAAATGCATGTATGCATGTATTTTTTGCAAACCCATCTATAGGAAGATGAGTAACAAGCACTTTGCATGCTCCTACCCTGAAAATCTCATCACATTTTTGTTATCCTTTCAGCCTTCCTAATGAAAACAGGCTATTTCAAGTCAGACTCAGTGAGATGG
The DNA here is from genome assembly GCF_051295495.1 of Thamnophis sirtalis. NCBI lineage: Eukaryota > Metazoa > Chordata > Lepidosauria > Squamata > Natricidae > Thamnophis > Thamnophis sirtalis. Next base: position 41,885,974 of record NW_028261390.1, on the reverse strand, counting down.
GGGAGAAAAACTGCAGAAGAAACCTTCTCCATAGCAGTAGTTCCTCTACTGATTATTTCTTTACAGCTGAAAACATGGAAACTAGTACAGTAATAATGATAGAAACAGGCAAAAGTAAATGCAACAAAATGAGGCATTAAAATGATATGCCGCCATGATATTTTATATAATGGTCTCTCTCTTAATAAACCGACTAAAGCTGGAGAAACAGCAAGCTGTGCTTTTACTTTCAAATATTTTCAATACATCCAATTCAAAATGAAACTTTGTAGCTGAAGTTACAAATTACCCATCTGACCTCAGACGTTTGGCACTGAATCTATATTTATTTGTATGTTTGTATTTGCATTATCATATATACATGTATTTGTATTATGGGACTGAGCAATTAAAATTCTATTATCCTAGATTATGAATAATTTTAATTTACTTTATTGATTCAGAATTGGAGACCAAATAAAGAATATATAAAACAGCACAGCAATGCATATATAAAAGAAATAGCAAGGCTAGTTAATTACAGGATGCTACGTTAGCTATAGGTAAACCTATGCAGACTGTGCCTGGGTTCAGTACTTCTTGAGGACATAGCAATGGAGTAGAATTTAGCTATTTTCTGGAGATTCCAGGAAATAGGTCTGCCAGTAAGTAGGTAATGCACAACGACATAAGTAAGAGTAAGTTGTACTGCTGACTCAGTGGCAGAATCAAAACAAATACAAAAATGTTCTGTGTAAAAGTTAATTAAATCTTCCCTCTATCAAGATTAACGAAAGGCATTAAATCTTGCAAGTGTGAGCATTTCGCTTATGAGTAGCAGATGGAATGTTGTAATGAATTTGATGGACCAGAAAGGGCTATGGAAGAAAATGTCTTGGCCCTCTGATTAAGATCAAAATGGGTTTTTGTTGTTTTTGGTATTCTTTAGCAAAAATATGCCTGTTCTATAACCTGATTCTTTAACTTTCAAATGCTAACCAAGTCTCCTGAAATTTAGAGCATGCATGACATAACTCTTTAAAAAAGCATGGTGATAAATCACATTCTTCATGGATTAAATATCTCAAGTTCAACCTTTAATATCAGGTAGGATAAACAATTTTGGTGGCCACAAAACTGCTCTTAATAATATGGAAAATAGAAAGGTGCTGGTGCAGAGAGATGGATGATTTTGTGGTTCATTTGTTTGCTTTTAGTTACTGCTGTGTTGTGATAGTTTTAGAGTTAAGTAAAGACATAGTCAAGTATGAGACTGATTTTCTTGACAACCATACAACCATTTTTCCCTATCTTCCTCCAGAATGGTTTTTTCTGCTTAATATAGTATGCAGTGCAGGGGATTCCTTGTGGTCTTCCATACACATACTAGATGTATATAGTACTAAGTCTTGATGGTGAGGCACACTCAAGAGCTCCCACATTTAGCTTAATACCACAGTTTTCTGTTGTTTCTCAGCTTAATATGTGATATAATTACATAATTATGCATAATTGCATATGATCTCGACAAAGGTCTCTGTTTCAGAGCTGCTAACCATCAGAGGATAATATTGGAGCTGATAAATCACTGGACAACTAGGTAAATAATAAAAGCAGAAATGTCCTACAAAATACTTTCCATCATTTTTACCACTGTGTCAAATTGTATGCACATTAAGACACTGGAATAAGATCCAATTGATCAAAGCAAGATAATAGATGTATGAAACTTTTTAACTCTAGTCTGACCTTGACCTATATTATTTTGCATTTTATGTTTACTCTATTTCTTGATGTGATGTGCGTGCTGCCTGAAACCTATAACAGGCAGCTGAATAAATTAAATGCAATACAATGCAACTCTGGTGATTAAAATAAATAAATAAATAATATAAATGATCATCTGATTCACAGTTTAAATAGTAAGAATAATGAGTTGATATTTAATATGTGACTGCATACATAATTTACTAGAGTTTGGAAAAGACTGGACTCATTCTTAGATCTCCTAGACGAACTATGAAGTTCCCTTTCCATCCATATAAAAGGTACAGTCTTTTATATTTTTCTTTTTTTCATCAATTTTTGGAAGTAACTGCTGAAGCATGGAGTTCTCTTAATAAGCACAAACATAATTGATTGTATACAAGATTACTATCTAGGTGGTATGTGGCTCAACAGCAGTAACTTTAAGGGGGATCTAGTATGAGCCAGTAATGTGCTGCAGCTGCCAAAAAACCAGTGCAGTCCTAGATTCCAGGAATAGTATCAAGATCTCATGAAGTGTTAGTACTAGTGAAACCTCACTTGTAATATTGCATCTGGTTTTTGTCACCACAACACAAAAAAGATGTTGAGACAGTGCAGAGAAGAGCAACAAAGATGATAAGGAGTCTGGAGGCTAAAAGATATGATCAACGGTTGCAGGAACTGGTTATGTCTAGCCTAACAAAAAGAAAAACACAAGAGCAGTATATATTCCAATATTTGAGTGGCTGCCACAGAGAAGAGGGGGTCAATCTATTCTCCAATGCACCTGAGGCAGGAAAAAAAAGTAAAGAAAGAAAGAGCAATCAAGAAAGATCCAACTAGAACTAAGGAGACATTTCCTGACAGAGAGAACAATTAATCTTAAATGTTTACCTGGAGGTTTTCAAGAGATTGGACAGCCATTTGCATAGGGTTTCCCACTTGAGTAGTGGGTTGGAATGGAAGACCTCCAAGGTCTCTTCCAACTCTGTTATTTTGTATTCTGTAAAGAAGATATCTCAAAAAAATCTGGAAGAATATTCAAATGTTCTATGTGAGACCTTGGTAGGAAAGCATCATTCACAAGATTCCTTTAAGAGAGAAAATTCATTCTATATTCTTTAGCAAAAAGATACTGCAAGAAGTGGATGCATATTTGGTATCATCCATTAAGTTGACTATACCTTTAAAAATTTACACATAGTCTTATGAATCATCTACCAAGTCCCTCTTTCTGTGGCCTTATTACAAGATAGAAAATACTGAGGCAAATTAGAAGTGTTGTTCATCTAAGTGTAAAATATATTGAATATGCCATAATATACATGTTTTCATTATTTTTAATCCATTTCTTGGGAATAGTAGTTGTGATTTGAATTTATTTTCATAGCCTTTAATCCACTCAATCCAATATTTAACAGAATGACAGAATGACAGTGTTGGAGGGGATCTTGGACACCTTCTAATCCAATGCCATGGTCAAGCAGGAAACCCTATAGCATTCCAGACAAATGATAGCCAATCTCTTCTTTAAAACTTCCAGTGTTGGAGCATCCACAAGTTCTGGAGGCAAACCATTCCAGTGATTATTCTAACTGCCAGGAAATTTATCCTTAATTCTGAGATATATCTCTCTTTGATAAGCTTCCATCCATTACTTCTTGCCCTGCCCTCAGATGCTTTGGAGAATAGTTGAGTCCTCTTCTTTGTGACAGCTTCTCAAATATTGGAAAACTGCTATCATATCACCCCAGTCGTTCTTTTCATTAAACTAGATATACCCAATTCCTGCAACCTTTCTTTGCATGTTCTAGTTCCCAGTCCCCTAATCATTTCTGTGGCTGTTCTCTTCACTCCTTCTATACTCTCAACATCTTTTTAATATCATGGTGACCAAAACTGGATGCAATATCCCATGTGGTCTTAGGAAGGCATTATAAACATTTGATTCTTTCTAAAGCTATGTAAAAATTTTAAAACAATTAGTAATGCAGATTTTAATATGAAATACTTAAGATACTTTATAACACTATACTTACTGAGAGAGCAGTTAATTGAAATATATGTCAATGAATTATATTAAGTCATTAATCTCTAGCTTTATGTATACAAAGTGATTCTATGGTTTTTATTTGATTGAAGCTGTACCACATTAATAATATGTTGTCCTCAAATGGGCCAGCTACTGATTTCTGTAAAGAATAATAACTGACTTTTTAATAGACTTGGATATAAATTGATTCTGACCACTTGCTAACCAGTCATATACTACTTCCTTTATAAGCACTCATTTCAATATATTCTCCCCAAATACTCCATCAAGCCATTTACTTCAACAGATCTGAGCTTAAAAAGTGGAAGTATAAACAATTGTACAATTTTTCTTTTGTAATGTAAGATTGACAGATTGTTGATGTGAAGGTGCCATTTTAGGAGCCCTTGTGCTTGAGGAATTTACACTTCTCTTTCTCTAAGGAAATTACATAAGAGGGGAAAGTTTTCTTCAGACTTTCTCTTGAGAGGAATTAATGCACAGGATCCATGAATTTTTCTCAGTTATACACTTAGCAGCAAGTCTGTTTACATGCATTCATTATTATAATAAAGTACTTATTGGTGAAATACTAAGGCTATGTATTCAGTGGATGGCAAATGTTGGGCAATTAATCCCAACACTGCTATAATCTTGATGAGAAGAATACCCTTCACTCACATCAGTCCTGGATCCTTGTAGGGACAGCCGACAGAAACCCAACATTTATCTGTCCCAAATCTATACAGGTAGTCTTTGATTTACCACCACAATTGGGACCACAATTGCCATTGCTAAAGATATTGGCTGTTCAGTGAGTTGTGCCTGATTGTTTTGCCCTTTTTGCCACAATTCTTAAGCAAAGCACTGCAGTTAAGTGAATCACATGGTGGTTAAGCAAATCTGGCTTTCCCCATTGATTTTGCTTGTCAGAAACCGGCTGGGAAGGTAGCAAGTGAAGATCAAAAGACTCCCCCCTAGGAGATTGCAACCATTGTAAATACATGTCAGTTGCCAAGCATCCAAATTTTGATCACATGACCATGGGAATGCTGCAACAATTATACATATGAGTACTGGTCATAAGTCACTTTTTCAGTGTCACTGCAACTTCAAACAGTCTGAGTGAATTAATTAATGAATTAATGTAAGTCAAAGACTACCTATAAATCCTTTTACTAGCCTTGGCTAAACAGGAGATTCTAGAGTTATCAACTTTATAATCATGAAAGTTTAATCTGTTGAATTCAGGATTGCATCTAAGAGCTTTCATATAAATACTTGTAAAAATTACTGTATTTTTGTTCAGTGTTATCCATTATGTTTTCATGTATGTACTTTTCTGGTTCACATACTTGGTTAAGAATTCTTGGGAAATAGAACTATAGGAAAGGCCAGTGGGTGTAATCTTGCTCACACTTCTGCATGATAATTTTCTCCTTTAGATGTAAATATGCCAAAATGTTTATTGCAGATGAAGGCATGCCTTAAGACATTATGCATTTGCTCACAATGGTATTAATCTAAGGCACAGTCATTACACTGAGTAGTACAACTGTGGTAATCAGAATCTTCTTATTTCTAGATATACATCCTGAACATTTCTAATAAAGGAAACTTAATGTCATTACAATGCATTTCAATTTTAACAGCAAAGAATCCAGAAGCTAAATAGCAATAAAGGTGAAATATAATAATAATGATGATTCAAAATTTGACTTCAAAAATCCATATGATGGCTAGTAACAGCAAAAATTAAGACATCTGTATAACTATTGATACTCTTTAGTGGCCAGTCACTATATAACAAAGAATATTTTATTTATATTTTGCAATATATTATTATATTTATTACTATAATTAAACAAAGATAAGATACACAGTGATTTAAATTTTAAAATACTATTAAAAGTTATGGAGTAGTTTTAATCACTTTATAAACTCCATACCGTAATTGTCAAAATTATGGTGAATTTATTTAATAGCTTGATCTTTTCAAATTTGTAAACAAAGAATGAAGAATGAAGCCAACTTCCTCTTGTGATTACAAGCTTTAAATTAAAATATTAAACATTCAAATCAACACATGTGAAGCAGTGTTGTGCATTATTCAAATTAGTTGTAGAAATAAGTAAGGTGATTTGTTTCGCCTTTCTTTCATACTATATTTTACTGGCTGACAGAACCCAAGGTCAGGCCAAATGAGAGACTATATTGTAGCCGATAAGGGTTGACAGAAAATGTAGGAAAAGTAAATAATAATCTGCAACTGCTGATAATAGAAATGTCATTGAACTAGGAATTACTTTTCCATATGAAGAATTGCCCTCCCCCCAACTCCAATTCCAAACCTTCTACAAAAATAAAACAATATAGCATGGTGAAATGATAGATTTAAAAAAGACTATAGAAAGAATGAAATCCTATTGTGGGCTGGGAAAATATTGCAGCCATTAACTGCACCAATGATTACATCGATGGGCCTATCCATTTTCAATATTAGAAGAGAACTGCTAATGTCATTTTCAGTAATAAGACAGTTATGTTTCAAAAGCCATTAAAACTTCAATATTTCCATTCTGATGCACAGGAATCTAACAAAACATTGCATTTTTTAAATCATTCTCTTAATCAATTTTTTTTTGCTTCTGACCAAAAACTTTTAGCTTTTGTTTTCTTTGTTATGAAAATAATTTTGTGTGATACTGTCTCTAACGCAGAGGGGTGTTAAAATATAATTGGTTTTGGCATACAACAAGCAATCCAGAGAACATATTCCTCTCCAAGCCTTGGGCCCAACAAAAGAATTCTGTCAAGTTCCCTCTGAACTATAATACTTAATGTGAAATGAAAAGAAAAGCAACTGAATACAGAAGGATGTGTGTGTGCTTGTGTGTGTGTACACACACACACACACACATGGTGGCTCAGTGGCTAAGATGCTGAGCTTGTCGATCAGAAGGTCGGCAGTTCAGCGGTTTGAATCCCTAGCGCTGTATAATGGAGTTAACTCCCGTTACTTGTCGCAGCTTCTGCCAACCTAGCAGTAGAAAAATAGGAACCATCTTTGGTGGGAAAGTAATAGCGTTCCGTGCACCTTGGGCATTTAGTCATGCCGGCCACATGAAATATCTTCAGACAGTGAACAAAGCTCTTCGGCTTTGAAACGGAGATGAGCATATAATAACATATACATATATACATTATTCATCTAAATCTAATTAAGTCAAATTCCACTTTTTTTTCCTGGCTCCACTTATTTCTTGATCAGTCAGAATTTTACTGTAGCCTCTGACAGCTCAAAACTGAATGCATCTCCCTGCTTGACCCTGGGTTACATATATGGTTTTGACCATAGAATTGCTTTTGCTTATCATGGTTTCTGTTTATATTTTAAGTTGCCCTTCAGTTCTGTGGTCCCCCCCCCTTCGATATGTCACAATCTTCTTTGTTTTCTATGAAGAGAATGGCTCATGAACACAGAGAGGAACATTCCTCCTTTTGCAGATCAAGCCCTCCATCACTCTTGCTGTTCTAATAAAAAGGGAGAGTTGTCAAGAAGATTTTGAATTTGGCAGCTCCACAGCCTTTCTACATCTCTTATATTTAATGTATATCTCTTTACATGTCAACAAATGATTGAGATGATGGGAAAGATGTGCCATAATCCCTTGATTTCTAGCTCTTCTATCCCTTTCTTTTCTGGTATTGACAGAGACATATAGAGACATACACAGAATGTGGTGAAGTGATTTAGTAGTTAAAGTGCTGTATTAAGAGCAGGTAGACATCACTGGATTGGTATGATAGAGTACATTAATCTTTCATTCATCTTCAGTGAAGAGGCCTTTATTCTGCAGTAGATTGATTTGGGCTGATAATCATAATAATGAACATGCCAAGTTAAATTCAATATACTGTATATTTACAAGGCTAACGGACCAAGGTTTTCACCCTCGCCTCAAATATCTCAAAGCTGTCCTATTTGAAAACTGGGAGTGAATGAAAAAAATCAATGAATGGTGAATTTGCACTTATTAGGAAAAGAAAAAAGAAGAAATAAAGAAAAAGAAGGAAAAGTGGAAGTTTGGGGAAAAGCAGTATGAACAACTAAAATAGAGCAAATTCCTACTGTGCATAAAATCAACAATATCAGTGCTGCATTGCTATAGTGTTACTGACTGCACTGTGATAATAGGACAAAAACAGAAGTCTAAGAGATATAAGAATTAAACATGGGTACACTTGAATAAGTCATTGTTTACCTGTTGCAAAGCACCCAATAAACTGTCAACGTTAGACTGCAGCCAACTGAAAGCACTCTAGCCCAAATAGACAGGATCTATCAAGATGCAGTAGTAAGGAAAAGTGAACCCAAGCAGGAAAAAATGGGTGGGGGTTGCTTTCAGAGTGAATAAACATTAGAAATAGTTGCCAGTCAGTTCTGCTGATTATGATGCAAGAGCTAAATCCAGGTCTGCTGGACCAGTACTGGATCTCATGTAAAAAATAGACCTGGGACAGTTTTTGAAGCAGCCAGACAAACAAAAGACACAACAACAAGGAAAACAATACAGAGAGGAGCTTTGGTCAGATTAATAATGTGTTGCTAATACTGTACTTTGTATGTCCCATGAACCCAACCTGGTAATACACCACTTCTATCCTCACTCTATAATTGTGTATTGTAACCACAAACTACAGTAACATGTTTGAACTGAAGCTAATTTGGCTGAATGGAAGGAGGAAGGGAAGGAAGGAGAGATATGGAGGGAGGGAAGGAGGGATATGGAGGGAGGGATGACTGGACATATAGACAGATATAGCAGGCAGCTAATCTATAATTTCCAGGGTGAGATTGTTTTATCTAATGATATGAGAGATTTAGAGAGATGCTTAAGATCGTGTACATTGAGTTACTAGTAGTTGTTCCTGTGAGTACAAAATTATTTTATTTTTGAACTCGGGGCAGCAAATCTCAAATACCAAATCAAATGAAAGCACAGTGTATATGGAATGTAAAGAAGGACTTTGAATGATGTGTAATTATGATATGGAATAGAGAGGACTTCTGGGTGAATAAATAAGAGTGTGCCAAGCTCACAGATTTGTCTCCATAGCAGTAAAATGTTGAAGAGTTTAATTGCATGATGTTGGAATTTTAAATAAAAGATCTGATTAAAATGCTTCTTTATATCCACAGGCTAAAATTCTCCTGGTGTGGAATGCCTAAGATTAAAATCCTCACTGCAAATATCAGATTGGGTCCAAAATTCAAGTTTGAATATTAGCACTGTAAATGGAATCTCCTTCCCAGGAAGAAAAATGAAGAGTGACAAGTGAAAATTCCCTTAGTATCAGTTTCATTTAGATATAATTATGTTAATTTATGTATTTTGTCTTCCTGCCATTTGCATTTAAGTCTAGCAAGAAAGAAATCAGTACTGCAGTATCAATTTCAGTGGATTTTCTTTGATATGTCAGTTGCAGGGGTGGGTTTCAGGCGGTTCGCGGCGGTCCCCGTGAACCGGTTGGTCGGCGAACCCGGAAGTAAGTAATTTCCGGGAACGCTGAAGGATCCACCCGCCCGCCTGCGTTTCTTACCCAGTTTTGACGAGTTCTGCGCTTCCACGCATGCGCAGAACGCATACAGTGCCTGCGCAATCCTCCAGGAGCAGCTGGAGCATCGCACAGGCGCTAGTACGCATGCAGGCACTGCGCGCGTGCACGAGGATGCCGCCGGCCCCGTTCCAACCGAACCGGTTGGAACGAGGCGAGAAACCCACCCCTGGTCAGTTGGTCCCAGATTTCTCTGCTTTTGAGTGAATGGATGGATGGATGGATGGATGGATGGATGGATGGATGGATGGATGGATTAATTAATATTTACATACCTATAAACATACATAAATACATACAATATAAGTTTTCTAACATGTCTATAATTTGATTGCAATTCCATCTTGAATTCAGTGATGTCATTAATTTAGCATTCTGCTGCCCTCCAGTGTTAAGGGCTGATCTATAAAAATCTGGGCAATCACTAGATGGCAGTAAGAAGTTACAAAAAACTGACTGGATGACCATCTGATTGTTCTCTTTAATCAAAGTTAAGATGGACACATCTCTCTGTCTTCTTCATGTGTGCTTACTTGATTTAAAAAGATGTAAACAAAGAGAACTGTAACTAGAGGACCTTTCAAGGTCATTTAATACTGGATTTCTGTTTGTAGTGTTAGCATCAATTTGCACATCAAACATCAGCCAAGGGGAGGTTTGAGGCAAAAAGAGTTTTGTAATCACCTGTATCACCCTAGTTTCACTCAAAGATTAAAAACAAACAAATATTTTTGCATAATCCAATACTTCCAGATTTTCCATAGTCATTGAATCTGGAATAAAAAATAGATTTGAGTCAGCAGGTAGTCAGGAAAGGATGAATATAAACTCGCTAGAGAATGACATTGCCCTATGAACAGTTCAGAGACACTAACAGATTCATTGCTTGTAAAGTTTGTTAGATAAATGATAAAACAAAAGAGCATAAGTGTGAGATTCTGCTTTTTCCAATCCCATCTAACTCACTTTTGTAGAGAAAAACCAGATAATAAAAAGCTAAAGTATGAATTCAAAGGAAGGTATATTGATCAGTGGTGAAATTCAATTTTTTTTACTACTGGTTCTGTGGGTGTGACTTGGTGGGCATGGCAGGGGAAGGATACTGCAAAATCTCCATTTCCTCCCCATTCCTGGGGGGAAGGATATTGCAAAATCTCCATTCCCACCCCACTCTAGGGCCAGCCAGAGGTGGTATTTGCCAGTTTTCCCAATTACCGCTACCGGTTCCGCTACCGGTTCTCCAGAACCTGTCAGAACCTGCTGAATTTCACCCCTGATATTGATCCAATTTAATATTTCCTTCTCAAAGACCCTTTGTTTTAAAACAAATGCATTCTGTGTATTTAAATTGTAAATAGCTCATGTGCTAAAATGAAGTATGCAAAATAAAATGCCAACATATTTGGAAGCCATAGCTGCTTGGTACTCTCATCAATGAATGAGAGTTTTCTTAATGATGTGCAACAACTGGGATAATAGGTATATGAAATCTGCCAAATTAATATCAAAAAAGACACACTGTGCTTCATTTGGACAATTCTCTATCTGTATTATGTGAGAGAAAGAGAGACAGAAAAGATAACAAATCCATTTATAGGAAATAGAGCATACTAATTGTTTGCTTAGGTCCATTTGTTCTCTTAAATGTTGACTTTATGAATGTAGTCAAATTTTGCCAATATAATTTGGGTATTGAGGTTTGAAAGCATCTCCACGTATTTTAAGTAGAATCTGTTCTCAAAATAGTTAAACTTGTTTATTTCAATGAAGCCTACAGGATAGATATAAAGCTTTGGACTTCACACCTTTGCTTTCCCCCAAAACAGCATTGCCAAATTACTTTGCAAAAGGAACACAATTATAAGAATGTTTGACAATCTAGATTTTTATTCCAAAATGTTATTTCAGGGTTTTTTTCTGGCCCTTTAGTCCATTTGTAACTTTTTAAACTCAAAGTTTTCATCATGTTTTTGCTGTTTTTAATGTAAGTCCTTAAACTTACATTTAAAACTTGTTTTACTAATGATTGAAGTAAACTTACCTGATACTGAAGTAAACTTATCTGATATAAAAAAATAGATTCCTAATAACTGAAAAGCAGTTGACAAACTATTTCTTAAAGTGATTTAAAAAGTGTGCAAATTGTCATTTCAGAGTCATCAACTACAGTGTGAATGAATTGATTATTCCCTTCTCCACAACCGTTAAACCTGCCAAAGACCACTGTCTTCCAGTCTCCTTGTGAGGAGCAATTGTCTTGAGCACTTGTGGGCAATCTCCAGTCCTTTCCTTGTCTAGACGGAAATTATGAAGATACAATCTATTTGTCAGCTTTTCATTCCAACACTATTGATACAAACATTTGGATTTCTGAATATAAACTCACTCTAAAAGAACATTTGTCAACCTGAAAAGAAAAATGTTACTAAGGAGTTTTTCTTGTCACAGAATCTCATTTGGGGAAAAACTGCCTGATTAACAAGACATTGTTTTGCATCAACAGATGTAGGAATTGCAGTTGTGTTCTGATGGGATAAAAGTCCAGACGGTTGCCTGTCTCCCTGAAATGACTTAAGGCATAATGAACTTGATTTAAAAAGCCATTCTTACCTATACAATGTTGTTTTATGTTTGCAAATGATATTACATAAAATACCTCCAAGTGTATTATGAGATCCATAAACAGGATAAATATACGAAGAAGCACGTAACTATAGACAAATTTTCTTCCATCCACTAAAATAGGTTTCTTAACTATGTTCCTTTTCTTGCAGCATCTCGTGTGTAAACTTGTTCCTGTTAACTTTAGGATATAATGAGTGCAAATTGGTACTGCTGAGCTATGGAGACAACTGGTAAATTGTCCCTCATGGCAAACAATAACCAATTCTAACACTCAAAAATTATGTAAGTTGTATGCCAATGTTTACCATCTTCTCTGGTGAATCTAAAGCAGTTTATTTAGTATATTTACTTTAGAAAAATCTATTCCCTGTTTTATTTTTCTATGAAAAGGATTGCATTGAGCAATAAAATAGAAAACAATAAAAGCAGAAAACAGTAGCATCAATGCATTGTATTAAGATGAACAGATGGAAGCAGACTAGACAAACTGGTAAATTTCCAAGCTATGCAGAAATATGTGGATGTGTCAGCCCCACTAAATAAACCAGTTCAGGAAATCATCTCCACAAGCTAAGACTACTTTTGTAGAGGTTGGTTATAATAAAATAATCTTAACAGTGTGATTGTGCTGTATCTCCTCTAACTTCTCATAATCCTGTGAATCTGCCAAGTAGGGACTGCTAAAAAGAAATAGCTATCCATTTTCCACTCTCACTTGAAAAGAAAGGAGAATGGTCTTTTCATTATTTTAAAATGTTGATGAAAATAAGATTGATTCAAGTGTTAATGTTCATAATATTTGCTAACAAGATCTGCATGTTTTAACATGTCAGCATTTCTAAACAGGGAGATTTATATGACTACTCTAATATCTAGAGAAGATAATTTTATATGATTAAAAGATTAATGTAAATATTGGCCATGAACTCCATCATATCATACACCATGTACTAAAATAATCAACTCTTGGAACAACAGAATAGGAAAAATATAAAAGAAATCTAAAGGGATAATTATTATTATTACTGTATATCAATGTCTCAGACTTACTCAGTGTGCTGCCCATTAGGCACAAACATGAAGCATTTAAACCTGCCCCATCAATAAATATAAATCCAATGTCTCATTTAGCACATTGTACTGCTAAATTAAGGAAAGAGAGTTAAAGACATGAAGCTTATTAGTGTTTGGTTGTATTGTATGTCCTAATCCTACTGCTGTAATCTCAGATTACCCCCACGCTTCCATACGGATTGGCAAAAAGGCTGAATATTAGCACTATCCTCATGTATTGTTTGGGATGTTCTTAATGCAAAGCTCCATAATCTTGCTGCACTGTAAGACCTATTGCCTGGAACAAGGATACTCTGGATGAAACATATTATTTCACCCAACTAAAGTATAGTAATAAATAGTATTATTATTATTTATTATTATTACTATACTATAAAGTATAGTAATAATAATCTCCAGATTTGTTGCACAGGAATCAGAAGCCAGTATCTTAATGAACGCAACTTTTAATGAGCTTTTATGTTTGTGCAATACAAGCAGGTTCTGACTGGCAAATGTAATCACAATACGTGGAAATCAGGCATCTAAAAAAATTACAAGTGAAACATTACACACTAATCCAGTGGTTCTCAACCTTCCCAATGCCACAACCCTTTAATACAGTTCCTCATGTTGTGGTGACCCCCACCCATAAAATTGGTGTCTCGGTTCCTATGTCCATCGAAAGTATGTATTTTCCGATGGTCTTAGACGATCCCTTTGAAAGGGTCATTTGACCCCCAAAGGGGTCCCGACCCACAGGTTGAGAACCACTGCACTAATCTCTCCTTTTTTCTTTGTTCCACTCATTTCTTTGTCTTTACCCTACATAGTTAATTCATTAACTATGAATATAATATATTATATATGATATGAATATAATATGAATATAATATAATGCACCACCTGACAATGCAGCTTCTTCCCCAAACCCCCAAAACTTTAACCTTAGACTGTCTATTGTCAAGCCCACTGGTGTGTACCAAGGACCTGTGGGCAGCCAGAAGAACTGAGGCGGAGACGGGAATAAAGGGCTAACAACTTTTATTCCCTAACGAGTACAAGCTAACTTTCAGAACCGGCTTTAGACAGGAACGCGCGCTGCTCATTTGGACAGCTCCCTATTTATACAGGAGCTGTCAAACGATCAGCCAATCAGATGTCGAGCGCTTCCCGCTTAAACTCTTTATTTCAACGCATGCTCAGAACATGACACCCACCCCATTCCACAAGATCTTTAAGGAGCATGCATAAGCACACCAGAGTGCCTACCATCCCTGTCCTAATATTCCCTTGTATTTGTATCCATTTTATGTATTCATAATCATGTTTATACATACTGTATATCTGTTATCTAATATAAATAAATAAAATAAATTTAACAATAACATTGTTTAGTCTATTTTCTATCAATGCTGACATTCTTTTCTATAACAGTGTCTTCTTTGAGGAGAAATATAATTGGATTGACCTGGATTCCAGAAAGAGAAATACTGATTGATATATCAGTCATATGAAATGGTAAATATGAAAAATGGTAAATATAAGACCAAAATAATTTCTTATACTCCATAGTAGCCTTACTATGCCGAAGGTGTAATGTTGAAATATTACTAAGAAGTCTTATTCAGTGGGTATTATACCAGATAAATATGTATAGAATTATATTTCATGTTTCCTAAATACTATACAAACTGTTCCCCGTTTCCTAAATGTAGTCCCTGTAACTTTATATTAAAAGAATAATTTATTCATTTTGTCAAAATTATTCTTATTTGTACATTATGTGGGATCAATCTTATACCAAGGAGACAAGACCGTTCATTAGGATTTACATCTGTAGAGATACTTTGCAAAAGTGAAAGAAGTTATAGCTATCCCAAGTACAACTCCTAGCAGACCAGGCCATTGACTGAGCTAGTTGGGACTGCTGAGTTATAACTGAATATTTGGATAGCCCCACAGTGATACATAGGATTTTGTAATTGGTTTTCTAACAAATAGATCACTTCTAACAGCACCCACAGTCTCTGTAGGTAGGTGCAAGTGTCAAAAAATGACAAATATAAAAAGAGACATGGCTTTGATCATGTGGCAATGGCTACCATCTTTGTAAATTTACCAAGGAAACTGCAGTGACTAGTCCAGGCAGTTCTTAGGAGTCACAAACTGGAGCCAAAAACTGACTCAAAGGCACACACACAAACATAAGTGCAATTTAGTTGCATGAATTTTGTTTATTAACTCACTATATCAAACATTTCTCATGTCTAATAATTTAGAGGTCTAACCTCATGGATTTGTCTAGTCACCTTTAATAGACTGTATGACCTGCCAGTTTTATTGGATAACTTCAAATTCTACTATTTTGAGTGGTGCTCCCTGCTCTCAGCTTCATTTTTTTTAAAAAATTGATTGTGAATCCCCTTTAGCAGGAGAGTTAGTTGTTGTTTGGTGAAAACAACAACTCTGAAAAGCCAATGGATTTTACTTTTTCATATGCAAGGAGAATAGAAGACAAAATCCAATCATATCCATTCTTCAGGTAGCAAATAACATCCCTCAGACTAATTCCTGAAATAAGAAGCACTGGAAGTTTTATTTCCTGCTGTCCAGCAGCTACGATAAATTTCTGAAGGAAGCAATAACACTAACTGCATTTCTTACTTGCCTGTCAGTAGCAAAACTGGTCAAGAACATGGTGGGCTTGTTTGAGTTCAAGTAATTGCTTAAATAGCACATATTTATTTTTAGGTAAAGCCTTTTAATTAAAGATGATGATTGCTAGGCATGAAAACAGTGTTGGTATTTCTACTGCTATGTAAATGCCATGCCTTTCTGAGGGCATCATTAGCCTTTCTTTAGATTTTGAAAAGTAAAATGTAATAATTGTATTTTGACTTACGAACACTATGACTTAGAGGAAAGCTGGAAGACTATGACTTAGTGGAAAGCAGAAGAAAAAAAATAACATTAGGAATCAGGGCACCTTCCTCAAAATCTTAACATTGGAGGGCACTTTATCTATTCAAAATAACTTTATTTTGCTGCTCAGTTGTAAAGCATTCGAATGATACAATTAAAAAAAGCAAGCTGTCTCTTTTCAGTCAAGTTTTAAAAGATCCAATAAATATATTCAACTACAGGTAATCCTGATTTAACAATCATATTGAAGTTAACGATGATCCCTCCGAAAGATACTTACAATCCAACTTTGAGGTTCCAATGCACCCTCCCACTTATGATAACATTGTATTGCTAACTAGGGCATACAAACATTTTGCCAGACCAATTCTTGAATATAGCTCATCTGCCTGGAATCCATACTGTATATCAATTGAGCAGGTCCAGAGGTACTTCACGAGAAGATACTCCACTCCTCTATTCACAATAGAATTCCCTATGCCACCATGCTCAAAATTTTGGGTTTGGACAATCTGGAACTGCACCACCTGCGGTATGATCTAAGCACAGTACACAAAATTGTCTGTTATACCGTCTCTTGGGGATCTGCTTAATTACCACAATGACTTATAACTACAGGCTCAATTGCTGTCCTAAGTCAAGGTCTATATGTAGAATTTCCAAAATCCCTAATAGCTCAGCTCAGGAAAAAAATAAACCCTGCATCTGAAAGATGAAAAACTTTACGATTCTTCAGATAGCCCTTGACTTAGGATTTGGTTTTATATATGACAGCTGCAGTGAGATTATTATGTGAACAAAAGTGGAAAGACTTGACATTGTTGTGCAATTAAGGAGTTTTCATCATGACCTCTGATTGCTCGTTCGTATTCATGGAAGTGCTCTCCTAGTCTTATGCCTGCCTGTCCTACATAGTGGCTGTTACACTCATACATATGTTGTATGGCACAACATATGGACAGACTTCACCATAATTTCAACTGGGAAACTGTAAGTATCCTAAACCAAGTTAAGTGCAAAAATTCTACAGAATTCCTAGAAGCCAGGTATTCATATAAATCAGCCATCAATGGGCACATGGAGATAAATAACATCTACATACCATTCAAAAGGGAAAATCAAAAAGATGATGGGGGACACCTCCAAACCAACTTACCAGCAATTATGGTTAACATGAATCTCTTTGTAGATCACGAGAGGGACCTTAAAAAGTCAAAAAAATGTCTGTATAATCAAAACCTCACTCCACTTGTGTGTAGCATATACAGAAACTTTTGGTTGTCTGACTGCCATCTTGAAGGTTTTTTTTAAAAAACTCCCCTTTCCCATATTGGATGCCCATCTCCTGAAGATGATCTGGTTGTCAATATGGTGGGAAGCCCTTTTTATGTTATTGTCAAGCTTGGAAGCCATCTTTATATTGGGCCTCAAGCCTGCCATGTATTCAAACATATTCTACTGTGGGAAACTGTGAGTGGGGATTGTATGGAGCAAGGGAGATACGTAGCCAAAATAACATTCCTTTTCAGAAAGTCAAGGTTGTCTTGTCTCTGCACCTGGACTGACATGGGAGGAATCTTCCTTTGTGACAGTGGTTGATTGGGCCATGTGATGGACATGTGGATGCTGCGGCAGGGTATTGAACTTTCAACTGGGTGGAAAAACCTGGAAGCTATCAGAGTCGGGTTTTCCCAGATGTGCCAAAATGGCTTCTTTAATAAATTTAACTTTGAGGAATCTCTAGCCTCAAATTCTTATTTGATTGAGGATGCTATTTGAAACCCTGACATTAACCCAAATCTGCTTTAAAAATTCGATCGAGCTCCCTGAAGCCTTGGGGTGCTGTCCAGGGTCATGAGCCGACCTGCCAGCGGGCGGTGTGAAGACTCAGGGAAGATGGAGGAGGACAAGAGAGTTAGGGGGACAATATATACAGACAAAGTCAGTACAGGGTGTCAAACCCACTATATTGTCCTTTGAAATGTTAATATACAAAAATATCTTTTTTTGTTTTCTTCTACCTTTTGGGTTTCTAAACAATACATATATTCAATTATTTCAAATTACCATGTCTAAAATATAGTACATAGCAAAAATTGTAATAAGGGTAATCATTTCCATTTTACTATAGGATTAGGATAATTTTATGTCAGCATATTATGATTTGCTATATTTCTTGCTGTTATTTAATTGGATAATAAATTAATTGCTGACATTTTCTTCAATATGTGCCTTCCTATGGTGATCAATAAATCTTCATTTTAAATTTCAAACACTTCTACAGAAAGAAATGAAGATATTTAAAAAATAATAACAAAACCAGGGACAGGTTATATTCAGCAACAGACAGCGAGAGGAAGCTTTTCCAAAATGAATAGATGCTCAGACCTGATATAAAATAGGGCAGAGAGCCAATAATGGTAGTGACAGGAAAGAAACCTAGTTCCGCAGCCTCTGACAGCTTAAATATTTGATATTTTTAAAAAAGGGGATAGAAGGGAGGAAAGAAGAAAAGGGATGCAAAATTTATGTTGTCTTCTATTTATGATCATTGGTACACAAATGCTAGTGAACTGTGTTATAAATGAAGTGTTTTCATAAGCAAACAGAATATCGTAGTTTTTAAAAATGATTTGGAGTTGGCATCTACTCTAAGAAGTAGTCATAGCTACTGATCAACAAAAAAAGAGCAAGGAACAAAATCTTTTGCTTCAATCTGAAACAGGTTTATGGGGATTTTGTTTGTTTGTTGTGCCTTCCAGCCAAATTTGACACTGATCAACTGTATGTACAAGTTCATACAGTTTTCTTCTAAATATTTTTGGGATATAGCTTGTCACTGGCTTAGTTACCAAGCTGGTTTTGTGTCTAAGGAGGGACTTTTCACAATTCACATCCTCCCATTTTCTAGCCTGGTATCTTTAAGCACTACATCAAACTGGCTCTAAGACAATTTAGTGAATGAAATTTTAACAAAATGATTTTCAGATCATATGCTTTAGCAATCCCTTTTGGATTCTGAGTAAACATTGCAGGCAATGCTGCCGTAGTTGTAGGATTTCTGTAATGTGTTCATTAGAATTGGAGGAATTTTGTTACTGAACATTTATTGCCTTTCTTTGGTTGCTTAGAGTGGGCTTTGACATAAGAAGTGAGAATTGTGGGAGAATCTCTCAGAGATTTTTGATCTCCTATGCCATAAGATAACAATCTTAGTTTCCCTTTGAGTTACCATGCTATAAAGGACATGTTAGTTATAAGCATTTATTTATTCAGTCAATGGCCAGCAAAAATCAAAGATAAAGCAATAATAATAATAAAAATTAGAGGGCTGGAATAGCATCCTATGAGGAAAACAATGTTTTTTATGTCATGAAAATAAAATGGGCTAATGGCTGACATGAAAGTGGCATATTCATTTATTTTTGGTGATGAGAAGTGGGTAGGAATCACTGTCTCAGGAATTGGGTTTCACCTGTAAGTCAGTGATTTCAACCTTGGGATCTTTAAGATATGTGGACTTTGATTCCCAGAATTTCTCAGTCAGCATGGATCAGATGGGAATTCTGAAAGTTGAAGTCCATATATCTTAAAGTTCCCAAGGCTGACAAACACTGCTGTAAGCTATGGTCTGCTTGAATTTAGCAGATTACACACACACACCCCCCCCAAAAAAACCATATTTAACTCCTTCTTGTAGTAATATTACCATAGTCCCATTCTGTTCCTGTGAAACAGTATAGGACAGGACAGAAATGGGGGAATAGGAGGAAAGGAGAAGAGCAGCACATAGGGAGAAAAAGATTGGCTGCCCATAATGTAAATTAAAATTTCTGCAGGAAAAGCTGATTTTAAAGGTTAAAAAGCAGGCTAGGCCATTTGTTTCCTCATCAGTTATCAACCTCAGTAAAAACATCACTGCACTCTGATAGTTAACAAAGGAATCTGACACAAATGATTCTTTGCTAGATACTTAAAATGTAGTCACTGTAAAGGCTTGACATATTAAAAATAAGGCCAAGGGGGCCAATGAAGGACAGTATTTTGAGATACTTATGTCCTTCTTAAAATGAAGTGCATAATCAACTCCATCCTTGAAGGTGACTGTCTAAGGAGGGAAAGACACTTTACTGAGGTGGCAAAAGGGAGAATTGTGACAAATACGCTAAGAAAATCATTTTGCATTGCATATTATTAATAGAGCCAAGTTGTCATTTTGACCAAGAACCAGAGGTGATATTCAGCAGGTTCTGACCAGTTCTGGAGAATGGGTAGCGGAAATTTGGAATAGTTCGGAGAACAGATAAATACACCTCTGGCTGGCCCTGCCACCATCTATTCTCTGCCTCCTGAGTCCCAGCTGATCAGGAAGAAATGGGGATTTTGCAGTAACTTTCCCCTGGAGTAGGGAAGGAATAGAGATTTTACAGTATTCTTCTCCTGCCATGCCCACCCAGCCACACCCACCAAGCCATGCCACACCTACCAAGCCATGCCCACAGAACCGGTAGTTAAAATATTTTGAACCCCACCACAGTCAAGAACCTGTACTTTTTTTTTCTGTACATACTTTTTAATGTGCTTGCTTCCTTTTTCCCATATTGATCTTCATTTTTTAAAAGTTAAAATCAAAATTAAAATTTCATATCTTTGTCTAGAAAGTAAAAATCAGGTTGATATCTGTATAAACGTGGAAGCAATAAAAAGCCCAGGTTTTTCCAGTAGTGAGCTCAGAGCAAATACAAAGGCTTAACAAAAGAACAATATTGGGGTTTTTTTTGTCAAGATATGATTTTCTCTTAAATATTAAACAAACATCTAATACTTTTATTATCACTAGAAGAGTGAGTCATATCTTCCAGGGTTAATGGGCACATGAAATGTTATCTGGACCCATTCACCCAACTCTTAACAAAAAATAGTATGCTCTTTTGCAAGTTGAATGAATATATGAAGGAAATGAAAAAATAGAATTAGGAGGGGAAGTGTTTTCCTTTAACTGCTAGTCATCCAGAGTCATGAACCTGAGAGGGATGGCCATATAAATTGTGATAATAATTAAATGTCAGAAACTATGAACGGTTAACATATAAACTATTGTTGGTGTGTAGGACAGTCGGAATCCAGGAAATTGATAACAGCATGTTACACTCCAGTGAACAGTAATAATTGGAAGAACGAGATACAAGTTTGCAAATAAATTATGCAGATTTTGAATGGATATGATGCAGGATAAAATTATACTGTTTAGTGGCATGAATGACTAAATGGAAAAACAGAGAGAGAGAAGTAATTGTGTCATTTAGAGACATAATAATGAGAAAGAATTGTATTTGCCTAGGAAATATATACAGTATATGTGTGAATACTGATAGAGATCGAGAGGCACATACATACACAACAAAGAATTGAATATCAGACATGATGAGTTGGATTATGAAGATTGAGAAAATTAGTGAGAGGAATAGCTCAACAGGAGGCTCTTAATTTTGTACAGATCATTTTAGGTACTTTAAAGAGTATATGAATATGGCAAAAAAATAAAAGCAATCTTTAAAATGAAAATGAAAGTAGAACAGGAAGGGAAATTACAAATATTATGTGAAAAAGCATTAGAAGACAGAATAATCTTCCGGAGAATTAATGATTAAATATAAAAAAGACTGATGGAATTATGATGTGAATGATGTAGTGTATAAGAAAAAATGCATATAAGAAAAACTGCTGAAAAAATGAAAATAAAATACAATATGTACATAGAGAAAAGATTAGTTGCAAAGAATGCACTCAGGAAGAATGATTAAGAATAGAAGGATCAGAAAAAAATGCACAACTTAAAAAATATATTAAATGTTTCAAAATGGATGAGGAGGACTAAAGGACATATCTCCTGTTGAATGAATGGTATTCAAAATAAAAGTGATGGAATAATTTAGGATTAAACTGAAAGGATGGAATGCATACAGATATAATAGTTTGTTAAACAATAGCTTTGAAACAAATACTATATACATTCATATATAAGGAAAAAATATAAAAAGGAAGTAAATGTTGCAAAGGGTTAAAAATGTAAGGCTGAAAGTATAATGGAGTAATCAGAGATGTGGTTTGCTTATGAAATGGCTTTAACGTGTTTGTAAGGACTGTGTCTGGCACTAAGAGGAATGTAGTTGTTGTTACTCTTATATAAAAACCTGGGAAGCATTGAGCAGAATTCTGAAAGACTTTCAATCTCAGAATTCAGAATATCTGAGAGGTGACAATGAATAAACTGCAGTTGATGCTTTAGTTTAGGTTGAGGGTGTATAAACCATGTGTCAGCGTTCCAAGTATCATGTAGAATTAAATCAGAGTCCAAGGCAAAACAATCCTTAAAGTTCCAATTTAATAAAGCAGACATCTTAGCACATCTGTGTTAATCCCAATTCTGGAAATTACATCAGAATCCCACCCAGTTAAAAGTTCATGATCTTGTCCCCACACCCACAATCCATCACATGGTCCAATCTTCTTCTTCCACGCTGGTGTCTCCACCCAGCTGCTTCCGGTCAGGTGTAAAAGTGCGGAGACAAAAGATGACCTTGGTCTTCTAGAAAAGAATGATAACAATACATTCCACAATCCTACTCCTGTCTATTCCCCACTCCCATTAACTATACTAATGAAACAGCATAATGAAATAAGAGAAAGTGTGGCAGGCCAAAATTCTAAAAGGAATATAATTGCTGGCCTGACACCATGCTTATGCTCTTTGACAGACTATTTAGAAAGTTATGAGTGTAAGATTTAGATAAAGCATTTGATAAAGTGAATAGATTTAAATTATAACATTATTATTATTCATAAACAAATGTTTAATTGTGGAATGCTTTAAATGAATATGAAGTTTAGTTGTTGAAAGCAATCAGTTGTATGTGACAGAAGTAAATATATGAAAATCAATGATATGCTTAGTAAACAGAGCAGGTAAAAATGTTAATATGTTCGTTTAATGTATTGATTCATAAATGAAGAAGGAATGTTTGCAGTTATCTCAGAGGTGATTCAATTGGGAATATCAGTGTGCCTTTTTATATTCTTGGCTACTTTGCAGTAAATGTTAGATTTTATGAGCAATGAATAGCAGATACCTGAAAATTAATATGTCAAACATCAAAGTAGCTGTATTTGACAAGTAAAATTGAATGGATTGAAAATTATTAATAAATAGCAGAAAACATAGATGAAGTAGAATAATTTGTAAGCCTTGGTAGAATGTTTATGATAGATAGGAAATAGTTGGACAAATATTAAGATGTGCATCCTTGATTATCATAAAATATAAAGTAGAAAAAACATTTAGATGCACACACATTTAAAAAAGGTAGTGAGCAGTATATTTCAATTGTGAGGAATAAAAGTTTGTTGAAAGCCATAAAAATGATTATATATAAGAGTTCATTTGATCATTTGAAATAAATACTGTCAGGTTATTTAATCATATAGCAATAACACTTAGTCATATACTGTCCCATAGTTTTACAGCACTCTCTGAGCAGTTTACAATATCAGCATTTTGCCCCCAGCAATCTGGATCCTAATTTTATCAACTAAATTGAGCCCCATCAAAATCAAACTCCAGTTGGTAGGCAGAGTTTGCCTGAAATACTGCATTCTAACTAATTTGCCACTGGAGAAAATAAATGAAGATCAAATTGCAAAGCAAATATATTTATATATTAAATATGTAGAAAAAGGAAATTGGTCAAGAGGATGACTGAGAAACGTTGGGGCTGGGGAAGTTGATGACATCTCAAATTTGAGAAAGGCAAGCATGCAATCAATGTATGAAGTCATATATGAAATAACAATGAATTACAAAGAAAGAAAAATTTGATGCTACAGTGAATGTGTAGTTGAAAATATCAGTTACCCACATATTATTATTTTTTCTCTTGTTTCTCCTGTAATTTAGAAAATAAAAATAGAATTATGGGCTGGAAGAGATCTTGGAGTTCTTTTAGTCCAACCTCCTGCCCAAGGCAAGAGTCCTTGTTCCATCCCAGACCTTTTCTTTAATACAGGGCGGGGCATAACCTTTTCCTAGGGGGTCACAGCAACACTTGTAATAACAACACAAATAATTCATACACCATTCGAAAGCCCATCAAAAACTGAGTTTATTGACACGATTTAATAGTCAGTATGACCACCATTAGCCCTTCGAACAGCATTCAAACGAGGTGGATAAGAACACAACAAATCTTCAAACAGTTCCGTTCGATTTTCCAGATTTTTCAACACAGTTTCCAAATTCATTCTCAAAGTTTCAACCGAATATCGATTTTGACATTCTTGGGCTGTTTTGTTCCAATTATCAGTAACCCAATCCGGATGACGTTTCAATTTGTTTGCAATCCATTTTCGATTGATAAACGTCGCTCCAGCATCGCGAGCCTCTCGAAAGGCAATGCATTTTATTCTGTCAATGATCCTTTGTTCTTCCGAATCGAATTTTCCAGCCATTCTTAAAGCAAATTTAACATTTAATAGCTCATTCAATTCAGTTTTTTATGGGCTTTAAAATGAGGTGTCGCGGAAGTTGTAAACTGCTGTCGATCTTGCTGTGACCCCCTAGGAAAAGGTTATGCCCCGCCCTGTACTTCCAACAATGGAGCACCCACACTCCAAGCTGTTCCATTGACTAATTGTTCTCAGTTTCACGAACTTTCTCCTTAGTTCCAAGTTGGATCTCTCTTTAACAAGCTGCCATCCATTGCTTCTTGTCCTGCCCTCAGATGCTTGGTGGAATAAATTGACCCCCTTTTCCCTGTGACTGCCCTTCAGATATTGAAAGATTGCTATTACATGACTCCTAAGTCTTCTCTTCGTTAGGCTAGCCATATCTAGCTCCCTTAGCTTTTCCTTGTATGCTTTAGCCTCCAGACCACTAATCATCTTTGCTGCTCTTCTCTGCACTCTTTCTAGGGCCTTGGCATCTTTTTTTGTATTGTGGTGACCAGAAGTGGATACAGTATTCCAAGTGTGCTTTCACTAGTACAGTATAGAGGACACTATCATTATCACACCTACCTGCACATTTGGTTTTTCCTTCCTAAGTGCAGGACCTTACTTTTCTCATGACTGAACTGTTTCTTGTTGGATAGGGCCTAATGCTCATGTATATGAGGGATTGGGGATGTGGACAAGGCCATGAGAGCTGTGAGTTCCTCCACCTGTGCTCTGGATCCGTGTCCCTCATGGCTGGTTTCTAACTGCAGTGAGGTGACACGAGGCTGGATCCAGGCGGTTGTAACCGCCTCTCTTCGGGAGGGGAACTTCCCCGCCGCACTGAAAGCGGCGGTGGTGAGACCCCTCCTGAAGAAGCCATCCCTAGATCCAGCTGTCCTTAACAACTATCGCCCGGTCTCCAACCTCCCCTTTTTGGGGAAGGTTGTTGAGAAGGTGGTGGCCTTCCAGCTCCAACGGTCCTTGGAGGAAGCAGACTACCTAGACCCCTTCCAGTCAGGCTTCAGACCCGGTTACAGCACTGAAACCGCCTTGGTCGCATTGATGGATGATCTTTGGAGAGCCAGAGATGAAGGACATCCCTCCATCCTGGTCCTCCTTGACCTCTCAGCGGCTTTCGATACCATCGACCATGGTATCCTTCTGCGAAGACTGCGGGAGGTGGGAGTGGGAGGCACCGTGTTACGGTGGTTCTCCTCCTACCTCTCGGACAGGTCGCAGTCGGTGTTAGTGGGAGGGCAGAGATCGTCCCCAAGGCCCCTGAAACATGGGGTGCCGCAGGGTTCGGTCTTATCCCCCCTACTATTTAACATTTACATGAAACCGCTGGGAGAGATCATCCGTAGGCACGGGATTAGATACCATCAATACGCGGACGATACTCAATTGTATCTGTCCGCCCCGTGCCAAATCAATGAAGCGGTTGACGTAATGGACCGGGGGCTTGAAGCCGTCATGGACTGGATGAGGATTAACAAGCTTGTGCTCAACCCAGAAAAGACCGAGTGGCTGTTGTGTTTTCCTCCCAAAAATTTGGCCACTAATCCAACACTCAGGCTGGGGGGTCAAATTTTACACCCCTCAGAGAGGGTTCGCAACTTGGGAGTCCTCCTGGATCCACAGCTGTCATTCGACCATCATATAGCGGCTGTGACCAGGGGGGCATTCGCCCAGGTACGCCTGGTGCGCCAGTTGCGACCCTACCTGAACCGGGAGGCCCTCACAACAGTCACTCGGGCCCTCGTGATTTCTAGGCTGGAATACTGCAACGTGCTCTACATGGGGCTGCCCTTGAGGAGCATCCGGCGACTTCAGCTAGTGCAGAACGCAGCCGCGCGAGTGATCGCGGGTGCACCCCGATTCACCCGCATTACACCTATCCTCCGCGAGCTGCGCTGGCTACCTGTCGATCTCCGGATGCGCTTCAAGGTGCTACTGATCACCCATAAAGCCCTACATGGCAGTGGATCTGGATACTTGAGAGACCGCCTTCTGCCAATTACCTCCCTACGACCTATAAGATCCCATAGGTTAGGCCTCCTCCGCATTCCATCGGCCAGCCAGTGTCGGCTGGCAACCACAAGGAGGAGGGCCTTCTCAGCAGCGGCCCCGACCCTTTGGAACGAGCTCCCCGTAGAGATTCGCACCCTCTCCACCGTCCAGGCCTTCCGCACAGCCTTGAAGAACTGGCTCGCCCGTCAGGCCTGGGGATAAGGACCATTACCCCGCCCGAATGTTGTATGCATGTTGCTTATTATTTTATTATGTGTTGTCGTCTTAGTGTTGTATTCCCCCCTCCCTGGTTTTCTGTGAGCCGCCCTGAGTCCCCTCAGGGAAAAGGGTGGCCTACAAATAAAATCAAATCAAATCAAATCAAATCAAAATATCAAGATTATGAATGTCAGGGTCATCTGCAAATATGATGTGCCCCCACATCAGTCCCCATGTCTAAGTCATTTATGAAGAAGTTACTTCTTTTTTGTACCCCACATTGTTTTGCAATCTATCTAGATATATGTGGCAGCAATTAAATTCCCTCCCGTCTTGCATTTGTGTCTTATTTGTACCTGGCCGAGCACCAGAGTGGGATATGACGTTGTGAGGCTGTGCCATAATATTGATAACTAGACTAAGATAATTGCCTAATTTTGATGAAAAATGCACAAAAGAAATAAACTGCTGTAATATTAACTTTTTATATGTATTTGAAGGCTTCACATTTACAGTTCAGGAGGTGCATTTCAAATATTGCTTGATAAGATGCATAATTTATTTAATTGTGGGTTTAGATCCACCATAAATCCCTCTTCTTCCCACCTAGGATTGATGAGTTAACAGATTTTAATAGAGGGTTTTTTTTTAAAGCAGCAGGGAAAACTCACTTCATTTTTTTAAAAAAAATCTGATTCTATTCCTTCTAATCTAAAACAACCTTGGAATGGCACTTTTAAACCCTTCTGCTAATTCATTGGAAGGAAAGCTACTCTGCCAGCCTCCAATAGAATTTTATCTCCTCTGTTTTCCCTGCTGTTAGAAGTATCTAAAACACTGGAGGCCACGGAAAAATGTCATCCAGGGAGAACTCTGGGGACTTAATCTTTGCTGCTGCAGTATTCTAGTTATAAGAAAGATGCTGGTCAGGCTGTAAAAAGCCTCTTCCTACCAGGGAAGCAGAAAACATTTTTTTTATCCTGTTCATCAAGTGTTTAAGTAGGATTGCTAGATCTAAACTGTAAAACCTAAGCAACCAACTTGGTTGCAAAAAGCTAGTTTCTTTTTGCTGCCATCTAATGGTTCGCCACAGTTTTTTAAGCATTAGTTATCCATAAGGTAAAGGTTCCCCCGTACATGTGTGCTAGTTGTTTCCAGCTCTAGGGGGTGGTGCTATCTCTGTTTCTAAGCCAAAGAGCCAGTGCTGTCCAAAGATGTCTCCATGGTCAGCAGCATGACTAAACGCCAAAGGCATATGGAGCGCTGTTATCTTCCCACCAAAGTGGTCCCTATTTTTCTACTTGCATTTTACGTGCTTTCAGACTGCTAGGTTGGCAGAAGCTGGGACAAGTTATGCAGTGCTAGGGATTCGAACCACTGAACTGTTGACCTTCTGATTGACAAGCTCACCATAGACACCCCCAAAATGTATATTTCAATTAAGGAATTCAAAATTTTAAGATGGTGTTCCTGCCCCAATGTTGCCTATCTTCCCAAAACTGTTTTATCTTTTTTTAAATTGCTTCCCTCTTTCATAACTCTCTTGATCAGAACAAACTTTTTTTGTCTCCTGCTGTGTAATTCCCTTGCAGGAGTTCAGATTGAGTTCCGAGATGAGACAGGATAAAAGCAAGCAGGAGAATGCTGCAAAGCCCAAAATAAGAGGCTTTCTTTTTTGTTCCTTTCTAGCACACCTTCTCTCTCTCTCTCTCTCTCTCTCTCTCTCTCTCTCTCTCTCTCTCTCTCTCTCTCTCTCTCTCTCTCTCTCTCTCTCTCTCTCTCTCTCTCTCTCTCTCTCTCTCTCTCTCTCTCTCTCTCTCTCTCTCTCTCTCTCTCTCTCTCAGCTGGTGACTTGCATATGAAAATGTAATACAATTAATGAAAATAGGCTGATGGACTCATTAAATGAGGCTAAACTTTGCAGATTGCCTTAGAGTGTTAGGTGTTCTGCTCCTGTTTTAAGTTGAAGTCCCTATGTCTTTTGGTGAACCATATTATATGAAGATAAGAGCTTTTTTTTTTTTTTTTTTTTTTTGGAGGAAAGGAATTTGAGCAGTGCACTTCTTTATATCTTAAAAGTGATGTTCTTTGATTAAGGCTTTTCTTTTAGTTTTCATCCATTACCCAAATCAAAGTAATAAGAAACTAGTTTTCAACAATCACGAACAAAGCAGACTGCAATAAGGACTCGTAGATCACACATGTTTCTAAGCTTCCTGGGTTGTCCATCCATTTAACCAAGTTACAATATGCTTCCTTCTGCTTGGAATAGCCACAGGAATGGCACACTTTTTATAAGCTGTGACTTTACATCAATAATGAGGTGTTGGTATGAAAAGCCATGAACCGTTTCACCATGAAAAATTTACAGGCCCTGAAACTCAGCCAGACAAAGCACAGGCTCTTTGTGGAGGAAAGCATTGTGTACAATATTTATGTTTAATAATATCTCTCCTGAATAGGTCAAATTAAAAGTTACCACTTTTTTTACTTTCACCAATGTTTAAAATCTGCAGAAAGAACAATCCATACATAGTGTTAGTGTGCCACCTGCAGGGGGAAATGGGCTCATGCTGAATTTTATATTTTGTCCAGAAACAAAGAGTAATTCTGTCCTTTGAAGCTACATAGATTTAGAAACAGGCTGTTGTTGTTTTAATAAGCAGCTTGCAAATATTTTATAAAGTGTGCAGGGAAGCAAAAATTATTGTCAAAAACTGCTACTCTCATGCAGGCAAATTTAACTGATGATTGAGCAAAGTATTTTAACTCAGATCTCCCCCTTGAGTAAGAAGAAAGAAAAGGTACACATGGTTACATTTTGTTGCCAGCAAGTTATAATGTCATCTATTATTCATTGCAATTCATGAAGCCGCAGCAGAATTCCATGTTAGTTTATTAAAGGTAAAAAAGGATTTTAAAAAATAGATAAGATACATTCTTTCTCAACACGGTGCTCTCCATATGGGTCAAGCTTTTCTATAAATAAAAGTAACCTGACAATATTCCCCCTCTTCTTTTCATTTTAAAAAAAAAGTGTTCATTTTTTGCCTGCATGTTGATTTAATGTAATTAATTCCCTGCCTTTCAATTCAGTAAAAAACGTGTTAAAGGCTTCCAGTTTAAACATATTTTATATATTTGGAAGAAAAGTAAAATAAGGAAATGAATAATGAACAAATCAAAAAGACGCATAGGAAAAGAACATTTAAAAAGAAGATTGGGAAGAATTTATTAAGAATTTAATAACAGAAAAACAAACTTCAATGCATTACAAACTTGAGAGAAAATACATGGTTTAGCTTGATGTTACTTGTCAGGGTTGGCATTATATTTTTTCTGGGAATATATATCTAAGGCAGTGCCCCCACCTCCAACACTTAGCCCCCCTCCCATCATTAATTGATTATCAGAGGCTGGATCAATAAGAAAATTACATTCTTTATAAATTATGTGATAGCAGAAGTTCTGACAGATACCAAAGGCTAGATAATAATTGGAAATTTGATATGGAAAAAAAGTCTTTAAATTGTATTCAGTAAACCATGGAAGAGTCACAATAGTGCTTATTAGATTTCCATTAGTTATCTGGTTGGCCACTATAAGAATAGAAATGCTGAATGTGATAGATTTTTGATTTGATATAAATTGCTTCTTCTGAACTATTCTAACAGTGTAACAGGGATATATTTCAAGTTGCTAATTCCAGTTAATTATCAAGACCTCTTTTATATCTCTTGAAATCTGTGAATTAATAGAACTTATTAAAGAAGTTCAATCCAGTTAAATACAGTAACAAGGAAACAGAGGAAGGGCGATAATAAACTTGAAAGGATTTGGTTCAGATTGGAGATTGATGATTTGAAGAGGGCATGAGTCAGTTCAAGTTTAGTGAAGCGACTTAATTCAAGCTGCTGTGAAAGTCCATTAAAAGAAGATTTGTCCATAATCTACAATGGGAGAAATATCAAATAGTCTGAAGCTGCCCCATTGTTTGCGGCAGAATAGGATGAAAATTACAAGGATGACAAACCATTTTGCAGGTATTCACCCTGCTGTGTTTCAAAGGAAAGCCCTACTTTGCCACTTGCTTTTATGGAAGCCAAGAATGAACATGATATTAAAGAAGGATCGTTGCCTTTCCATCACGGAGTGCTAGGCTGCCTCTGATTGATTGCTTTTTTGGGGTGCCAGGAGAGTTGCCAACCAGCATCACTGGTTGTGCCAAACTTTATAGGCCACACATTGGCAAAGCTTGACATTTCCTTGACAGGACTTTTCCTTATAGGGAGTGTTTTGCTTTTTCTAATTGCTGAATGTGGGAGATGCCTAAAGGCATATCTGGTTTGGTAAGCCTCCTGAAAAGAATTTCATTGGTACTGGCAGAATTCAGTTATCACCAAAGTTGGGCCATGTGGCCACTACTATACATCAATTGGTTAAATTAGCAGGTGCAGAAGAAGCATGTTAGCAGAGTGAGAGTCACTGCCACAAAGACAGGTAGACCACAGAGAAAGTGTGATTTGTAGTTTGTCCACATACACAACATAATACATTTTTGGAACAATACGTGTCAGTTTTGATTTTGCACCATTCACTCATTGTAAAGAGCTTTAAACATACTCTTTGAATTTAACTTGACTCCAGATGAATGAATCTGTATAGTATTTCTGGCAGTATTATGAAAATACCTTGCTAAAGCCTTCCAAGTTTTTTTAACACTTCCCAGTCTAGCCAACACCTATCCAAACACTCACCAGGGCAGAGATGGCTTAACATATGAGAAGAGTCAATGTCAGCTGAGAACAGCCATGCTGAGGCATCAAAACCCTGAAATCTGTTCATATTGATGTAGAAATCAAAAGTACAGTTTGATCCAAGTGGGTGTCCTGGAATTGAACTTTTCTTCAGAATACTGAGAGCTGACGTGCATCTCCAGGAGCAGAATAGAAATGTAATATCCCATTAGCAGAAGAGAAAGCAGAATGAAAACTTGCAGATGACCCCATTAAAGAAAATCAGAGCAAGGAAGGGATTGAAGTTAAAGCAGTAGTCACCTTTTTGACATGCCATTCACAATCTTGCTTTGCAATAAAAGTAAGGAAGAACAAGATTGCTTCCTAAATTAAAACAATTGGCAAATGCCAATCTCTAATGTGAAGAAAGCATCCATTTGCAAATCTGTTCTCTAACTCTAACAGGCTTTGAGAAAGGTCATGTGCTTAGCCATGTGGGCTTGCCCAATTCAAATCATGTCAACTTGCATGTGAAAACTAACCTACAAATGTCCTGGATTCGAGCTCCTGGAGTCAGTGCCTTATATGGACAGGAAGGCAATTTTGCACACCTGCTTGGAATGAGAAATCTCTCCGGATTTTCCAAAATTAATATTTTAAAATTAAAAGTCTACTCTTTCACATCCTGCCATATTGGCTGCTGGATTAGCCATGTCTTCTTTAAATAGTTCTATATCAGGGGTGTCAAACTTGCCTTGTCATGGCATCATCACATGACATATCACAACTTTTTCCCTCTTCACTAAACTGAGCATGGATGTGGCCAGCATGTGACGCATCTGTCCCATGGCCCATGAATTTGACAGCCCTGTTTTATATATTGAAAAGATCAAAATGGATGGTCAGGGACATGTTTCAGTCTTTAAAATCAACTACCAAAGTTGTGACTTGCTGGCAGTATTCAGTGTTAGTGACGTAAAGGGTTGCCCTTCAGAGGTCTAATCCACCTAGTAAAACTTATTGCAGATAGATACAATGTGGCAGGTTGGCAGGCTTTGGCAAGGTAGGCAGTCTGAGAAGAGTAAAGAATAAGAGTTGTGGAAAAATGAAAAGGTTGTGCAAGCTGTGGTAATTGGCAGGCAGTTAGCTTGTGACAAAGGTCAGTTAGTGGAGGATTACAGACACAAGGGAAGAAGGACGTTAGGGCCAAAACAGGCTGGTTGGCATAGGAGGAGTAGGAAATTTGTTATTAACTGCATTCCTGTACAGTATGTATTGTATAATTGTACTGTACAATTATGATCAACAATCCAGTTAGACAAATGTGCCATAATGACCACAGAAAGGGGATCTAGTAGGGGTGGCTTAAATATACTAATTAGCAGCATGGGTTTATGATAGTCAGAGTGATTAACTAAACCAGGTTTTCTCATCCCACCCATTAACTTTTATATTTCTAAGTAGTAATTAATTTCCTAAAAGTAGTCTACATTTGATAAAACCGTGATCATATTTTGCATTTGAAGAATCAACAGCCATAGTCTTCTAACAGCAATAATTAAGGATTATTCCCACCTGTTTCCATGTCTCTGCATTAACAGCATCAGTGGACATTCAGGGTCAATCCCTTTACTCCATGTTGAGATTTAATTTTATATTTTTAGTAGAAATCAAAGAAAAATAAAATGCTAATTGCCAGGTCCCTTGTTCCCTGAAGGAATGAAACAAACCTGTGGGATCAGGCATAATGTTAGCTGTGACCTATTATTTTTAGAAATTGTATAACAAACTAGCTCAATCTTAATTATATCCTCTATTCCCAAAAGGTGTAAAACAAGCTTTTGGGGCCTGGCCTAATATTAGTTATAGCTATTAGCTAAGGCATAGTTCCTTATTCCAAAACAGTAACATTTGACTTCTTAAAATCAATGTTCACTTGTCAAGACTCATTATCATAACCCCCCAAAAGTGCCTTAAATGAATGCATTAGCAACCAAGGGCCAATCCATTTACTGAGCGCTCATTTAATACCTGCCATGGGTTCTTTGTAGATTCTGTTCTATTTTTAATTTTTTAAAAATGTACAGCTGCAGTGAGCCTCTAAAGACAGACCATCAAAATAGCATGGATGATGAAAGTGCATTTCCAAGTGATTTGGAAAGAAAACCATAATACTAGAAGCCAAGATATGAATAACAGAACAAGGTCCAGGACACACGCCTGCTAAATTAAGAAACAAGCTTGCATAATGAAGAATTGCAAGATTGTACTGTGCCTTCATCCTAGTTATTTCTGTTTAGAACCAGCCACTGCATCCAACCCATCATGTATGGACATTTAAACTTTTTATAGATTTAGGGCCAGGCACTCTAGAAGTCAGAGTTTTTATTTCAAGAGCATAAAGCCTCAGCCAGATATTTTTACCAGTTTTTTTTTTCCAGGCAACAGTGGTCCCATCTCTACCAAGCCATTTCTCCAAGGGAAAAAGCAGACTTCTCATTTGCACATTGTTGTTCAAATTGCATTTTCACAGTTTCCCAGAAACTTTCAGACAATAATGATCCAAGCCTCCCCAAAAGTAGTTGAAGCAAGACAAGTATTTGCATACAAAATAACAAATAGATTAACATTCCTCCTCTCCCCCACATACACATTTCTTTTTCCCAGCTACTCTTTCAGACGAGAATGATGGTACCATCTGAAAGTTATCCCTAAATGAGAGGGAATAGGCTGGTCGCCCAAATACAGAGAAAATTAAGATGAAGATGCTTGAATTGTACTTCTAGTGTGCTCAAATGTGGTCATGGTGGTGAATAATTTAAGGCTAAAGTCAGAATGATCACCACCTCTTCTAGAAGCATCATAACCCATACAACATCTATAATTTACAATAAAAACTCAAACAACTAGATAGCAGTTTTCTGACTCCTTTTGCTATCTTTGGGTAGTATGAATTCAAACTTTTTCTATCTAGATATGGTAGCCTAAAACCTATGGTCAGCAACAGTATATTTAAGTTTACCAGTTGCTGGAAGTATACGCCATATACAGTAGAAAGGCTGTTTTATCCTAGTTCAGTGTTTTGCAACTTGGCAATTTTAAAATGTGTGGAGTTCAGTTTCCAGAATATCCCAATCACACATCTTATAGCTGACAAGTCTGAAAAACTTTGCCCTAAGCTTTCAGAAATTTCTAACTGTACCCTCTCTGACACCTAGAATAATTTATTAGATAGTCAGTATATAATCCACTCTAGTGCCCTTTTGACTGTTCTTCTTCTGTACCCCTTTATTTCCCAGCTTCAAACTGCAAAATGTGGTTTGTCTTTAAGTTTGACTTTTGCTGTGCTTATTTATAAGCTTTTCTGTTCTGATCTCATAGGCCTAGATCTATAACTAGTTCATTATCTATTTGTCAGAAGAGATTATTTTTGGTGAGTCATGAAACAAGCAATTGACTTTTTACATTTCTGTGCTCTTTGATGAAAGGCAACAATTTTATGGAAGAAGAGTTTTAAAATGTATTTTACTACATATATAGGCATATAATTGTAGTAATTATTTTATCTATATAACCCAAAGTAATTCCAAATGGCTTTTGAATTGAAAAGAAATGTCTTACTAATGTGAATTGTTACAGTCAGAATGAACAAAATTCACAATAAATAAATAATATCAAGGAGCATCCAGAGTGAAAAGAGTCCCATCAGCTATTCTCAGAACAAAAGAAGAAAAGGATTAAAGGTTTTAGAAATCCTTAAATGCATTAGCTGGCATATAGATTACACAGCAGTATGAAAATATTGGACTGAATTATTGAAACATTTGAACTGGATCACTTTTTCTATTTTAGGCGGTTAATACAGGTGGTCAGATTCAAATCATTTCCATTTCCATATCTGGTGCTTTCACTTAAATGAAAAAGTCCAACCTGGCTTCGTAAAACTGAAATTGCAAAAAGAGTTTCTCTGTAATAACATATTATTTGCTAAAAGCAGTTGGATTTTGATATAAAGACAACAAGACACATTAACCAGGTGTCAGCAGGTAGCATTACATGACCAACCTTATGTAGGTTTGTAAGCTCGATTAAAGTTGAGAATACTTAGGAACCATCTGGGCAACCCAGAGCTATAAGCTAAAAGAAGGTCAAAAAAACATTCCAGAAGAAGGCAATGGGAAACTTGTCAAGTGGTTGCCAACAACACTGCTTGGGCAGGGAGTCAAATATGGTTTATGTATGTGCCTTCACTTGTGTATGTTAAATAGGTTAATAGAACATTCATTTGACTTAAAAAATTGGAATCAATTTATGTTTTTATTCTCAGTCAGTCTGGAGAGCAGTTATGGCAGATTCTCAGCTTTTCCTGATCTTCATTCTGCCAATTTCCTCTCTTGGGCCTCTTAAACTTCTTCAGTGTGTCCAGTCCCTGATGTTGAAGAAATACAGTTCAGTGGTAGCTTTGTATAGAATAAAGAGAAAAATCAAGTTGCCCTTTGGGGAAAATTATATTGGGATGATTCTGTCTCCTTGCTATCATTGATGATGGGATATTGCTGAGATGAATTACAAATGGGATTAGCTGGAGAATAGGCAATAGGCCAATTATCCTGAATCAAGACTAACTGCTCCAAAGTCAGCAGAGCTTGCCCAAAACAGTACAGATCCATATGGCCATTGCATTTGAGTCAACTCCAGTTCTTTCTAAAGAAATTGTTTATTTCAAATAATCCCAGATGTCATTAAAAATATTAAAATCTTCCTTATATTGAATTTGGGTGCTAGATATCTGGATGTTCATTAGCTAAAACAAGAATACACTAAACTCACCAGCTAGTGTAGCCAGCAAAGGTGATGCAGCAATGACAGGAAAACTGAGAGGCATTCTGAGAGTTAACATGGATTTTTTTTTTTAATCTACCTACCAATGTTGAGAATTGAACATGGAATCTTTAATGCAGTGTAGGCGCAACCAACTTGCCATCCCAAGCAAAATTGATGAGATGTAGCATAATATCCAAGATGTTGCTTCTACATATACAGTACAGTATTTATTTCGTCCCGAAGACAACTTCTTTTAGTGGAAGGATTCCTGCTGACATCTCAGGGATATTCATAAGCATCAGTTTGAGCGTGGCTGATGCCTGATTGTTCAGGGTTACAGGAAAGTTAGCAATGCAGTTGATTAAACTGTGAGCTGAAGGAATTTGGCATTTGGTGGAGTAAGGCCTTTAGGTGGGTTTTAAATTCGACTGGCAGAAACTGTTGCCTTTAGTAAATAAAAAAATCAATATGGGAAGAAGGAGTTTTATTTGCTACATTCTAGGAGTGATGCCACAAGATGCTAAATATAAGGAACAAGACATTTTTTTTAGTTTAACAGAGCCTTATTTATTTGCCGGGTGTCTCAATAGTTCAGTGATGGTGAACCTTTTCAGCACCGAGTGGCGAAAGCAGAACGCATGTGCATTTGTGTGCATGTGCATGTGCCGGAAACCTGAAGATCAGCTGACCGGTGCATGCATGCCTGCTTTTTGGCCATTTGTGGGCTGTTTTTGGTTTGAAAAACAGCCTGGAAAATGGTCTGTTTTGGGATCAATTTGGCTCCTTTTCAGGTCATTTTGGGACCATTTTCTGACCATTTCCTGGGCATTTCCTGGGCATTTTTGGCCTGAAACAGCCCCCAAAAGGACCAAAACTGCTCCAAACACAGGCTGGTTTTCAGGCATTTCTTGAGCTGTTTTCAGTCCATTTTCCAGAGCTGCGGTGCCCGGAGACCAGCTGGCGACGGTGCACGTGCCCACAGAGAGGGCTTTGTGTGCCACGTCTGGCACGCGTGCCATAGGTTCTCCATCACGGCTATAGTTCATACTGAGCTAAGATTACCTCACAGATACAAAACTGCACTGAATGTTAACTTCACTTTAGATGCCAATATTAACCGTATGTATTGAAAGCAGATTAGATCAGAACATAAGCTGGAGCATGGTCATTCAGCAAATAGAATAGAATAGAATAGAATAGAATAGAATAGAATAGAATAGAATGGAATAGAATGGAATAGAATGGAATTGAACTGAATTGAACTGAATTGAACTGAATTGAATTCATTGTTGGCCAAGTGTGATTGGGCACACAAGGGATTTGTTTTTGTTGCATATGCTCTCAATGTACATAAAAAGACAAGATACATTCATCCAGAATCATAAGGTACAACACTTAATGATAGTCATAGGATAGAAATAAGAAATCAGGAAACAATCAATATCAATATAAATCCTAAGGATACAAGCAACAAAGTTACAGTCCCGCAGTAATAAGTGGGAGGAGATAGGTGATAGGAACGATGAGAAGACTAATAGTAATAGTAATGCAGCTTTAGCAAATAGTTTGACAGTGGTGAGGGAATTATTTGTTTGGCAGTGGTGGCTTTTGGGGAAAAAACTGTTCTTGTGTCTAGTTGTCTTGGTGTGCAGTGCTTTATAGCATTGTTTTGAGGATAGGAGTTGAAACAATTTATGTCCAGGATGCGAGGAGTCTGTAAATATTTTCACAGCCCTCTTTTTTACTCGTGCAGTGTACAGGTCCTCAATGGAAAGCAGGTTGGTAGTAATTATTTTTTCTGCAGTTCTAATTATCCATTGAAGTCTGTGTCTTTATTGTTTGGTTGCAGAGCCAAACCAGACAGTTATAGAGGTGCAAATGACAGACTCAATAATTCCTCTGTAGAACTGTATCAGCAGCTCCTTGGGCAGTTTGAGCTTCCTGAGTTGGCGCAGAAAGAGCATTCTTTGTTGTGCTTTTTTGATGATGTTTTTGATGTTAGGTGTCCATTTTAGATCTTGAGATGTGATAGAACCTAGAAATTTGAAGCTCTCTACAAAGCAAAGCTGTTTGTTTACCAGTACAGAATAAACATGAAGCTACTGCTTTTCTAATCCTGGGCTTCTAACAGGCTTGCTTCCAGCTTTGTTTCTTGGACCTCCAATATGCTTTAAAGCAACCTTAGCCCTTCTGCAACCCTAAAATTACTGGTCTTCAGCCCTTTGAGAGCCGTTTGATCTTATTATAGTGGATCAGAACTGACAATTTTGCTTGTTCAGTTGTAAACTATTGTCATATTTTGGCTATGAAAACTACATTGAGAGTTCCATGAAGTTACTAGGAGGCAACATTGATGGAGATCTCATTTTTTAAGAACACTTAATTACTTAAAATAGACTTCCTAAACTGAGGAATGTGTCTGACTAGGTAATTGCAAGCAGATTTGGTAACTCTTGATTTAAGACCTTTCTCTTTTTTTTTCTTGATTGCTACAATAGTTAACATCTACAACTAACAGATACCATAAATTAAGAATTGCTAATTCAAGATTGAATTGTTTACCTAAGACTGTTCATTGAACCAACAAACACTTGTAATAATCTTTTGTTTTTGAAACCAAAGCCTGAAGTTCAGAAAATTTTAAAAACGAAGCAAAATGGCCAAAGGCAATATTTTGAATAGCTACTTATTAAAGTTCATTTTGTTTAGACATTTTATATATGCATTTCACTCAGTCTAGCCACTCCTTACATAAATTATGTGGGGCTGAGTACTATATGTATAGATCAAGAGAGAGAATCATATATGTTCAACTGAAATTAACATCAATTTGTTGAAGTGAGCATAAACACAGGCCAGATTTATTGCTGCAGCTTTAATTTCTTTTGGTTGGTACTTGAATAAATTATCTATTTAACTTCAAATCCCTGATATTAAAAATCCTTATTGGGAGCTCATTGGAATTGGCTTAAGTCTCTGGGAATGTTATGTATGAATGTCTGCTGCGTTTACATTTCCTTTTTCAAACATAAAAGAGGTATTGTAACCAAATATATCTAGAAATAGTATGAAGTTGGAGAAAGCTTTTATATGTAATCTTTTAATACATGTCTACAGAGATTCTCAGTCATCCAGGTCCTGGTTGTCCAAAAGTGCTTTTTCAAGAAGCAACCTTAGGATCTTTTATTACATATTCTCTCCCCATTCCTATCACAACACATAGAATGTGTCTCTTCAAGGTAATTAAGACACATAGTCAAATGTAACTAATAAGCGTAAGTAGGGAAAACTAAATAGTAGCCATGATGATAGTAATGAATGTAATCCTTCCTCCATTGGTGTAATACTCAGGAAAAATAGCAAACTGAAAATGTTATTGTGAGAAGGAGTCAATGGTTTGTTTATTTATTTATTTGGCATGTGTCATATCATACATGGAAATGCAATATATACTAACATTTCAACCAGATTAGTAAAATCCGATAAAATATAAATGTTAAAAAGATCTATGTTCAAATATCAATATCTACTGTAGGTCAGTGTTGGCGAACCGTTTTGGCACCAAGTGGTGAAATGGAGCGAGCAAGTGCACCCACATGCCAGAAACTGGAAGAGCAGCTGCTCGGTACACATATGCATGCAGGGAAGGTAATCTTCTGGTTTCCAGTGTACGCATACACACTGGCCACTGGGCCTTCCAGTTTCTGGAGCACATGCATGCGTGAAGACCAGCTGGCCAATGCACGTGTGTACCAGAAATTGGAAAAGTGTCAATGAAGCAGCTCCCCCAGCCCGCCACTGAGAAAAATAGCAATAGCAATAGCAATAGCAGTAGACTTATATACCGCTTCATAGGCCTTTCAGGCCTCTCTAAGCGGTTTACAGAGAGTCAGCATATTGCCCCCAACAATCTGGGTCCTCATTTTACCCACCTCGGAAGGATGGAAGGCTGAGTCAACCCTGAGCCGGTGAGATTTGAACCGCTGACCTGCTGATCTAGCAGTAGCCTGCAGTGCTGCATTTAACCACTGCGCCACCTTGCAGCCCCCACCACTTCTGCCAAGGGAGTGCAACTGCTTCCCAGCCAGTGCACCTCTTACCTCTGGACCAGACAGACATTCCTCCTGTGCAGACTCAGCTCCTACGCAGCCCCGTCACCCCAGAAGAGCAGCAGCAGCCACAGGGCAAGGGACAGGAGCCACTGTCCAGCCCCCACAGATGCACCACTGCCAGTGAGCTGGGCCCTCAGCAGCATCCCCATGCATGAAGAGCTGTGCTTTCCTCTGGCCCTCCTGATACAGCTCACCTCCCTGACAGCAGCTCCAGCATCACGGCCAGAAGTGGCAGCACAAGAACCACCACCGCCCCTTCACCCCTCACCCCCAGAGGTGACAGGAGCAATGGGCGAGGTGTCCAGCAAGCCAGTCAGCAAATGCTACTTCGCTGCCTACTGTCCCATGCACCCGAGCCATCCAGGTGTTCCGGACCGTGTGTGTTGGTGCTCCGGGCTGGAGGGCTGGGGCCACGCAAGAAGCCCACTCAGGCAGGGAGGGAGGGAAGCCCCGCCCCACCCATTCTGGCCAACAATTTTGCTCCTGTAGTAAGCCACCGCTGGGATCCCCTCTCCACGTGTTTGGGCAGGCAAGCCATCACCCATTGATCTTCCAGGTTGTGGCACACCAGCCAGCTGGTCTCCGCGTGTGTGGGAGCGCTAGAAACTGGAAGAGCAGCAGCCTTCCAGTGTACATGTGCACCAGTGGTGGGTTTCAAAAACTTTTAGAACCTCTTCTGTGGGTGTGGCCTGCTTTGTGGGAGTGGCTTGCCAGCCATGTGACTGGGTGGGAGTGGCTTGGCAGTCGTGTGAGAGGGTGGGTGTGGCCAACTTGTAAAATGTGGTGAAACTCACTTAACAACGCTCTTGCTTAGCAACCAAAATGTTTAGAAAAAAACCTCAGGGTTGTTCAAACTTGACATCTTTAAGACTTGTGGACTTCAACTCCCAGAATTCCTCCTCTAGTCATGTTGGAACTCTGGCATTGAAGTGTGCAAGTCTTAAAGCTGTCACATTACAAGACCCTTGCACCCCTAATCCTTTAGAAAAAAACCCCAGGGGTGTTCAAACTTGACAGCTTTAAGACTTATGGACTTCAACTCCCAGAATTCCTCCTCTAGTCATGTTGGCTCAGGAACTCTGGCATTGAAGCACACAAGTCTTAAAGCTGTCAAGTTACAAGACCCTTGCACCCCTAATCATTTAGAAAAAAACCCCAGGGATGTTCAAACTTGACAGCTTTAAGACTTATGGACTTCAACTCCCAGAATTCTTCCTCCAGTCATGTTGGCTCAGGAACTCTGGCATTGAAGCACACAAGTCTTAAAGCTGTCATGTTACAAGACCCTTGCACCCTAACCCTTTAGAAAAAAACCTCAGGGTTGTTCAAACTTGACATCTTTAAGACTTGTGGACTTCAACTCCCAGAATTCCTCCTCTAGTCATGTTGGAACTCTGGCACTGAAGTGTGCAAGTCTTAAAGCTGTCACATTACAAGACCCTTGCACCCCTAATCCTTTAGAAAAAAACCCCAGGGGTGTTCAAACTTGACAGCTTTAAGACTTATGGACTTCAACTCCCAGAATTCCTCCTCCAGTCATGTTGGCTCAGGAACTACCTGTCGATCTCCGGGTACGCTTCAAGGTGCTACTTGTCACCCATAAAGCCCTTCATGGTAGTGGATCTGGGTACTTGAGAGACTGCCTACTGCCAATCACCTCCACTCTACCTATTAGATCCCATAGATTAGGCCTCCTCCGAGTCCCATCTGCCGGTCAATGTCGACTGGCAACCACGCGGAGGAGAGCCTTCTCGGTGGCAGCTCCAACCCTATGGAACGATCTCCCCGTGGAGATTCGTACCCTCACCACCCTCCAGACCTTCCGCACAGTCCTCAAAATCTGGCTATCCCGTCAGGCCTGGGGCTAAAGACTGTAACCCACCCGAATGGTATGAATGTTGTGTTTTTAATGATGTATTGTCCTATGTGTTAAATGTTTGTTCCCCCCCCCTTTTTGAGTTGTAAGCCGCCCTGAGTCCCCCCAGGGAAAAGGGCGGCATATAAATAAACTTTAAAAAAAAAACTCTGGCATTGAAGCACACAAGTCTTAAAGCTGTCAAGTTACAAGACCCTTGCACCCCTAATCATTTAGAAAAAAAACCCAGGGGTGTTCAAACTTGACAGCTTTAAGACTTATGGACTTCAACTCCCAGAATTCCTCCTCCAGTCATGTTGGCTCAGGAACTCTGGCATTGAAACACACAAGTCTTAAAGCTGTCATGTTACAAGACCCTTGCACCCTAACCCTTTAGAAAAAAACCTCAGGGTTGTTCAACTCCCAGAATTCCTCCTCTAGTCATGTTGGCTCAGGAACTCTGGCATTGAAGCACACAAGTCTTAAAGCTGTCAAGTTACAAGACCCTTGCACCCCTAACCCTTTAGGAAAAAAACCCCAGGGGTGTTCAAACTTGATAGCTTTAAGACTTGTAGACTTCAATTCCCAGAATTCCTCCTCTCGCTCTTCATCTTGATGATGTGCGGAGGGGAGGGAGCTGGAACTGTTTCTAAACGGCACTGTAGATTTGTGGAACCTCTTATATAGAAGAGGTTAGAACTGGCAGGAACCCACCCCTGATCTGCACACCGGGAAGATGATCTTCCAGTTTCCAGCACATGCATGCACACTGGCCAGCTGGTCTTCAGGTGTCCATGTGCACCAGAAACTGGAAGACCAGTTGGTCGCCCCACATGCCATAGGTTCGCCATCATGGATCTAGATCAGTGATGGGCAACCTTTTTGGCGTGGTGTGTCAAAACTCGGCAAAAAATCGAGCATAACTCGCGTTGTGTGTCACTTCGACAAAAACATAATTTTGCGCAATTTATAGTTTAAACTACAAAAATGTATAATTGCAATATATAATTTTATTTAATAAACCAAAAACAAATTATTTAACATACTTGCTTAGTAACTTCTTTGTTCATCAGTCGATTTTGTATGTTGCCCTTGATATTATTGAACTTGTTTGGGGTGCCGTGAACCAGGGCTGTGCAGTCGGCTGCTTCCAGCTCCACGTCCTCATCAACATGCCGCTCCAGCCCGCCCCTACTATGAATATTCCTAGTGATGCGAGGGCGAAGAATATGAATATTCATAGCGGGGGCGGGCCGGAGCGGCATGTTGATGAGGACGTGGAGCTGGAAGCAGCAGACTCCACAGCCCTGCCGTGAACTGAGATAAGTGTGGTGCGGTCGTAACCGACAGTCCCAGGAGTAGACTCTCTGTGCCGGCCTGACTGGAGAGAGGCGCACACTGTTCCCGCGCTCCTCTCCTACGGGTCCTCCCTTGCCGCGCTGATGACATGTGTGCGCACGGCACGCACGCCTTACCAGCAGCCCCTGCGCTCAGAAAGGGGCGGCGGCGATACAGTAAGTGAGTGTGGGCGGGGGAGATCACACGTCCCGCCCCCCCCCCCCGTTCCTCCAGCACAGAGTCTTTCATCCTCGGCGGCCGTGCAGGAGCCGAGGATGAATCGCATGAAATCCTGTGCGTGTCACCCCAAATGGCTACGCGTGTCAGCACTGACACGCGTGTCATAGGTTCGCCATCACTGATCTAGATCATCTAACCACTGAAGCGCAACATCGTTTATATGGTCTAAAGTCAGTTCTAGCTTTGAAATAATTAAATGTTCAAAGTATCTTTGAAAAACCTTCTTTTGAGGAAACTTTGAAGGATTTCAAGAAATGAAGAATGTTACTGAGGGAAGTTCTCAAACTGTCACAAAGCTAAAGAAGAATTAGCCCATGTTAATTTGAGAGTCATGGGTCACCATCATGTATCATGTCTTAGACCCTATGTAAAAAAAATGCAAACTGAAGAAAGGTCACATTCTTAGAGAGAAAGGCCATTATTTCCAGAAACCTGTAATCTTTAGTTTTTGTTTCATCTTCAATTT
Organism: Thamnophis sirtalis; assembly: GCF_051295495.1. Taxonomy (NCBI): domain Eukaryota; kingdom Metazoa; phylum Chordata; class Lepidosauria; order Squamata; family Natricidae; genus Thamnophis; species Thamnophis sirtalis. The sequence goes on along the minus strand of NW_028261390.1, from coordinate 41,841,702 downwards.
TTTTTGTATATGCAATATAGGCTATTGCCACAAGATGTCTCCATTTCTTCAGTCACTTCTTTTTGTCACCTACTGTTTGGATCCGAAGTTTTATTTGGTTCAGGGGATTTAAAACTGACTATAAAATACAAAAACTGTAGATGAAACATCCTAACACCTTTTTTGATTGGTTCATTTCGAAAACATACATTTCTCTTCCATAGCTTTCATGGCAATTATCTATTATCCCAGACCACACAATATCTTCTCCATTTGTGTTCTGATTGTTACAACAGATAGTAATTGCTATAAAGACTTATAAAATATCCCCATCAATGTGATTAATGTCAAGCAATAAAAATCTAGGGACCATCATTCCTACCTGATAGCTGTAACAGGTATTTTGCTTTTAGAAACTAAAAAGAATACCATCCTTTGGTAGCATGGGCACCAACATTGTCTCTGCAAGGTGAAGATAATAAACTAAAGCAGCAGCTGCCCCATTTTGGCAAAGACTGCCCTGTGGCATGATGAAAGTAAAGAGCAGGTTTAAGCTTTAGCATGAAAGATGGGATATATATTAAAAGATAAATAGATAAATAAGTCCATTAAGAGGTTATAGAGCTTTGCTTTATAGTAACCTTTTCACCTGGTTTCTATATGAAGCAGAAGAAATAAATAACATGCAGAAGTCATCTTAGTTGGGATAAGGAAAGTTATCTGGAGATAACCAACTTGGGAAAAGAGAATAGAGTTTCTTTTATGCCTTTTTTCACTAAAAACAACTCAGGAAATTATTGCCGATAATTTTTGTGGTGGAAAAATATGATGCAAAGGGAATACACACCGCAAAAGCAACAATTAACATACACTAGGCCATGCCCACCATGGCCAAACCCATCCAGCAACCGGGCAGTGAACCCCTTGCTAAAACTTTTGAAGCCCACCCCTGGTCTAAGGCTACTTTTAATGCCCACTGTTGGAGATCAACAAAAGGATCTGATTGGACACTTAAGGAAATGAATCTTATGGAACAAACTTTTTTATCAGAGCTTGCTTCAGAGTATAAATTAATCAGAAATGTCAATTGGTGACTGCTTCTGGGGAAGTACACCTATGTCTAATGCAGGGGTTAGTTGCTGCCGGCATTATTGCCAGTTTGGTGCGTGCGCAATTTTTATGGTCAACTGCTCTGTGCATATTCGCAGTTGACCATAAATATGTCTGTGCATGCACACAACATTAAAAAATGAAAAAAAATTAAATTTGTGCAATTCAAATTGTTCTGCGCATGCGCAGAACTGAAAGATAAGATGGCAGTGCCTCTCACACCACACAGGGAACAGGTTCGGGGGCATGGCAGGTCTTGGTCACTGCCGGTTCCAGTGACCCAGGCTGCCAAACCACTAATGGTTCAGCCGAACCAGGCCGAACTGGTAGGAACCCACCACTGGTCTAATGAAATCCCAACTCCTACCCCTCAAAACATCATTTCTATTAGGAATGCCAGATCTTGCTAATACTCCTTAAAAACACTAGCACTATATTTAATCAATACTTACAGCCATTCAAAATCCAGCACTAATGTATTAACATGCCTTTACTCTTAGAAATCTCTTATTCTCCCTCTTCTCTTAAACAATTAGCATTTTACAAATCCTAAGAAATAATATCAAGCTTTTCTCAGATCATTTTAATATTTCTTAAATTCAGCTATATATCTGGAAAAACTGCCGAAAGCAAAATATGATACATGCTTGCTCATACCATCTGGCAGAAAGAATATGGAATTGAAGAAATCTAGAGTCTTATGTGAAAATCAATTTGGCATACACAACCACAAATAAAAAGGCAAAATTAAAATAGCAGATGGCTGGACAAATTCCAGATGTCTGCTCATAGCCTAACTAAGCTTTAACATCTGTTATTACACAAATTTTATAAACATTGATTATACGCCAAACACTTTTTTCTGAAATATAGAATTCTCCATTATTTTATGCCTTTGGTGAGATTGTGGATTTATGTATATACATACATCTATAGATTCACATCTTTCCTTTCAGATCTACTTCAAGCATATGGTAAATTTAATCACCAACTGCTCAATTATACATCATATATAGTGATGGCAAACCTATGGCACATGTGCCAGAAATGGCATGCAAAGCCATCTCTCCAGGCATGCAAGCTGTTGCCTGTTGCTCTTCAGGGTTTTGGCACCCCTGCCAGCTGGTCTTCACACACATGGGAGCACCAGAAACCGGAAGAGCAGCCTCCCGGTGCACATGGGCACACCAAGAAGATGGTTTTCTGGTTTTTGGCATGTGCATGCATGTATGAAGACCAGCTAGCATGCATATCTGAAACCGGAAGCTCCTCTTCTTGATGTGTGCATGTGCACCAGGAGGCTGCCCTTCCTGTTTCCGGTGCTACCTAAAATAATGATAAACAAGGCAGAGTTCAGCTAATTGTTCTAAGAAAAACGTGATAAATGCACCTTTATGCCCCTTCATTTTTAGCCCTAGGCTAACTCAGAAATCTTCATGAAAAACTCCTTTTTTCTTCATGTAATTAATTTTCCACTTCTATTCAAGTCAAGAAGTTTGTATAAAGCACAATCCTCATTGCATTAAGAATCTTTCTCATTTGCATCTCACAATGAAACAAACATGCCAGAAACTATGAATGAATGAAACCCAAGACATTTTGTCATAGGAGTTCACTCTTGTATTTCCTATGTATAAAGTTCAAGCTCTCTACTCCTTTGTTCAGGAGATCTATCATGACCAAGAGTAACCCATCCTCTTGAAGATCAGGGTTGTTTTATATATATTGTGTCATTTGAACTCGCATAGTTTTATAAAACCAGAAAGGCACCAGATGCTTAATTATGTCTGACACATCAATTCATGAAGTAATCAAGGATAGTTTTAGCTTTATAACAATTGTCTGATGATATGATTTTTGAGGGGGGTGGTATTTTTCTATTTCTTGATGTCTTAATACTGGGATTTTATTTTAAGCATGCAGTGCTGTGCTTGCTTTTTTTAAAGCCTTAGTTAATTGACTGTTTTTGTAAATTCTATTGAAAAAAATAATCTCTGTTCTTTAGCTTAGTTCAGTTTAACCTCTTTTGTTCTGTTATTGTTACAAACCAAGGCAGTGGTTTGAAAGGCACATGAGAGATGAGTCTTTATGAGTATCAATGCTACAATCAAAATTCAACTCAGAATCAAAGTAATGTATCATGACATCACACACTTTTCTCCCTACATAATATAGAAAGTGATAGCACAAGAGGTGGAGCTTAAATTATGATGCATGACTCATTTCATCATTTGTCCCTTCCTAAAGTACGCCTCGGAGGGATACAGTGGCTCAGTGGCTAAGACACTGAGCTTGTCAATCAGAAAGGTCAGCAGTTCGGCTGTTCAAATCCCTCACGCCGCATAATGGAGTGAGCTCCTGTTACTTGTCCCAACTTCTGCCAACCTAGCAGTTTGAAAGCATGTAAAAAATGCAAGTAGAAAAATAGGAACCACCTTTGGTGGGAAGGTAACAGTGTTCTGTGCACCTTTGTTATTTAGTTATGCTGGCCACATGACCACGGCGACATCTTTGGACAGTGCTGGCTCTTTGACTTTGAAACAGAGATGAGCACCGTCCCCTAGAGTCGGAAACAACTAGCACATATGTACGAAGGGAACCTTCACCTTTATCTTTAATGTTCACCTACAGTTATGGTTGCCAAATTTCCACAATATACATTTATCCTTCAGAAGAAACTCAGCATATTTCTAATTTTGGGCAACAAACTCTGTAATTCATTTTTATTTTAGAACTTTTCATTTTAAAATCAGTACACCCAAAATAAGGTATATACTGACTAAAGTTAACTAACAGCCCGAACTGCTCTTAAATGAGAAAGAAGAAATGGACAGCAAGTTCAGTATCTTTTCAGAGTACTTAGGAATGGAACACACTATAACAGATTTAATATAGGAAAATGATCTCTAGCTGTAATGTTGTTACCTCTTACAGCAATGTGGAAAGTAGAGAGGAGTCAAAGGGACAGCTAAACAATAATTTAATACAAGTGCAACCAATACGTCACGGATAAAGCTATTTACTACCATTTAGGAGAACAATAAAATAAAATCCCACATTAGAATTGTACAGTTGATTTTTAAAATTTAAGATTATTGGAACAGATCTATTTTAATGGTTTGAGATACTGAAAGTAAAGCCCATTAACCTGCTTGAATAATTAAAAAGGAGTTTTTCCCCAGAATAATACCAAAAAAAATATAGGTAAATATATCTATTCCAGCTATAATAGTCTCATTCAACTTTCAATAGCTAGAGAGATATCATGTTGCTTAGGTTATACCATACTATTCTGGAATTGGCATTGCATAGGAACATATGAGACATGTTTAGCGTGCAGAAGGGGGAATCTGCAAGAGATGACCAGAAGAGCAAAATGGTAGGTTCCACAGCGTCATTGAAGACTAGCCTTTTGTGTGAAATGGCAGAACAGGGCTTTGATCAAGCATTTGTACCCATCATCTTGGCTGTATTGGCTGCTTCCCTGACATGATGGGCAATGAAAAGGACAATTGCCCAGTTTTGGCAGCTCTTGGAGACACCACTAGCCACAATTCTTGAAAATGGCTGTTGTAGTTTCCTGTCATTTTGAGCTGGGGAATACATGACACCTAGAAGTAGAATATAAGCTGAGGATTCTCAAACACCATGATGCCATAACTCTCCCACTGACTCCATATAAGAGTGGGCATGATGGGGTTGAGAGGTAGAGACAGGGATGATTATAGCATAAGATTAAAGCAGATGAAAGGAACTGGGCATTTTGATTTAGGGGCTGTTGAGGTATGTCATTTAGTACACCTATTTGTTGTTGTTCAGTCACAAGTTATGTCTGACTTTTTGAGATTCCATAAACCATAACACACCAGACCAGTGGTGAAATTCTTTTTTTTTACTACCAGTTCTGTGGGCGTGGCTTGGTGGGCGTGACAGGTGAAGAATATTGCAAAATCTCCATCCCCACCCCACTCTGGGGCCAGCTAGAGGTGGTATTTGCCGATTCTCTGAACTACTCAAAATTTCCCCTACCGGTTCTCCAGAACCTACTGAATTTCACCACTGCACCAGACCCCCTGTCCTCCACTATCTCCCTGAGCCTTCCCAAACTCTCACCCACTGCATTGACTACACTATCTAACCACCTCATCCTCTGCTGTCTTCTTCTCCTTTTGTATTTGATAAGTGCATCTATAGAGAGACTGATATTGAGGTTGTGATTTTGGAATTTGCTAGGGAAGATATGGTTAGCTTTGAAATGTACTCTGCCAATAATGGCATGCAGGGAATGGAAAGGAAGGGATGATGATAGATAATGGGAAGCATGCAATGGGGCTTTACAAGGAACAAAATCTCCTTACTGGGTTCAGCTGCTTAATCTCAGGATCCAGAAAGCTGGCCATCAAATTCTGGCTGGTGCTACAGTATGCCAAGTCTATCTATAATTGTGGTTAAGGACAATTATAATGCCTTGTGCTACCAAAATCTAAGAGGTTGAAATGTTCCCCTTTCTAAAACACCCTGGGTTATGCAATTTAAACCAGCAATGACCCCAGATCAAGGAAATATATGTTTGGGAAATTTTACAGGCAGTTAAAAGTAGTTTTTCACTACCAGACATGTAACCTTGGATGAGTGGGTGGCTAGTAGAGCCTTTGCACAGTTCCAGTTGTGCTCCAATTTCTACTGCTTTTGGAGCAAAAGGTTTTATTGACAGTTTTTCATGCACTTTATATCTACCTTAGTTCTCTGGGAGTTACAACTGATTCAAAATACAGCAACTTATGTGCTGACAGATTTTGTCTATTTGGTATAGATAATACCTCTGCTGTGGGCGCTTCCTTGCCAGTTGGCTTCCAAGTACAATTTAGATGCTAGTTGTTATCTTAAATCTTTATATGGTGTGAATCCTAGATATCTATCACACATCATTCTCCAATTTTATTTTCTAACTTAATTTATGTCATCTGTCAAAAACAGCAATTTATGTCACTTTAATTAATCTGATTTCCCTATTAAAACTGCAATTACCTAAGCAGTCAATTTTATAATTTTCAACCTTTGAGATGAACCGAAAATGCTGTAGCTAAAACATGCTTTTATGTAGTTATTCAGTTTAGTACAATAATTGGTAGCTTATAATCTCAGAGTCACAATCAAAATTAAGCTCCAACAATAAAAGTTTATTCCTACTAAAATCAACAGGACACAGAAAGATGTTCTTAATATTGGTTTGATTGTTCTCACTGTTTATTTAATCATATAACCATTTATTTAATATGACTCTATGTCCTAAAATAAAATATTTTTCCTAGATCTTCAGTTGTATACTCCGCTTAAAAAAAGGCATGCTGTTTCTCCTTGCTAATTTGCATAAGAGGTATTTTTTACCCAGAGGCCTTGTGCATACTGATGTCCAAACCAGGAGCTTTAGAAATCAGATAGTATGGAAGAAAACATTATTTTTTTAATAATAATGCCTATAGCTGGAATTTTCTCCCTAGTATTTTTGTTCCTTCCTGCTGAGCTAGAAGCAAGAGCCTTCCTATATTAAAGAAATACTGACAGTTTCTCACATAAATTGAAGCCTCTCTTTCTTTTTGACCAAGAGGCACTGATTGACTAGAAGAGAGTTGGCAAATTAAACCTCAATTCAAATACGATAGTGATAGAAGATTGCCCAGCCTAAGAACTAGGACTTGCTTTGAAAGCTAGAACATTATCTCTAAAGGAATAGATATATAACTTAAGGGCTCTCCCTAATTCCATAGTATGATAAGGAGGCCCATTCTCCATTCTCAGCTACAACTCTAGCCCAGCGTGAAGAGTATGCATCTTAATAACATTACAAGTGGATTACTTCAATCAGTCTTCACATGCTGTAATGTATGCATTTATATCTGGCAAGATATAAGACAAGAACACCATCATAGAATTTCTATGATTATTATCATTTGGCATCATTTACATTTGCTGAAGATGTCGCTAACTCTATTGAACCTCTAAGTAAGACTGATCCTTAACACTATTTATCAAGAAAGGTATAGTTTGCTAGAAGTCAAGTGAATTACAGTAATGCATAGCCAGAACTGGCAATCATGCGCCAAAATCTCCATGTCTAACTTTTCCCTCTCTTAGTTGCCTCCCATCATGGAGATCCCAATCAAATTCATACAAGATGTTTTCAGAACATTTATTTCAGGCGTATGTTTGGTATGCAGCTGCATTCCATTCGCAGCTAGTTGTCCTTGAAACCCATCTTGAAGAGATACATTTTAGTGCTTCCATGAATAGTGCGGTTTTACTTCATTTTCATCTAATCTTGGAATGTTTTTATCTTTGGCATCCAGGTATTAAATCCATTCCTGATCCAAATTTTCCTTTTAGTCATGTAAAGAAATAATCAGGACATGTTTTTGTCTTTCCTCTACTAAAAGGAAAACTCCATCCAAAAGTTAAGATAAATTGGCACAAACCCAAGGAAGCTGTTGCCCAAGAATTCCTGGGATAATTCTTCCTGGATTGATACTAGAGAGTTCGGTATGGTTTTTTTTCTTTCCCTGCTTCTCACATCAACAACAAAGTGGTTATCTAGGTACAACTTTTAATTATTTATAAATACAATATTCAATACTTGGCACTAACCTAACCTTCTAAGAATTGTGCAGATATGCAGTATATGATGAAAATGCCAGACAAGTATTCATGGTAAGCTGCCAGAAATTCTGATTTCTCCGTGCCAAATATTTTTGCTTTCCCTCTAAATCCAGTTTTTAAAAATGTTCTATGTCAGTTTTATTTTGGTATCTAGGATTTCAAGGAATAACCGCTTAAGAAGAAAAAAAAATATCCCAGAACAATTAAAAACAACATTTTTAAGCAAGGAGGACATGGAATTCATTGTGCCTAATCTATTGGATAAGAGGAATAGAACAGTTTTAAAGTTCATTATATGTTTATCTGAAACTTATTGTTCCAAGTAAAGAGGGAAGGTTGGAAGTGTGTTGAAACTGAGTTTTAAGCCAGTTGAAATTAATGGAATGTAAACATAGCCAATATGCTTTGAAAAAAGTCCATGTTATATAAAATTTCTACATGGGAATAAACAATAGCTGGACTGATTTTGACATTCTAGTCAGCTTTTTTATAAATATAAGATGACAATCACCATTTTCTCTGAAATGTGAATGAAACATTAAATTGAAGCATTATTTTAAAAAAAATCACTGCATTGGATGATCTAAAATAATTGCTTTACTTTTTAGTTCACAGAAAAAGCCTTTTGGGAACAGCACATATCTTCAATAAAGAAAGTGATACAAATGCCTCATATAAGTGTCCCCTAACATAAACATTCATTATTAGGACATATGAAGGAACTTACAGTAAGCCAAACTGAACAGTGTTTTAAATTCCATAGCGGAATCCCAGTTTTAATTAGGGATCTTCTTCTTGCAAAACCTGTTTGTTAGTGCTAAATCAAACTAACCAACTATACAGACTTAGACCTCTGCGCAGGTAAAATCCTTTGAAATGAAAAATGATATAAGTTATGCAGTGTAAAGAATATATAGTTCTCCTTACTACCAAGATGCAAGAGCTTTGCATCAAAAACTATATCGCAGGGGTGGGTTGCTCCCAGTTCACACCCATACACCAGAAGGGGTTCATCAAATTTACTGTACCTTTTAGAACCCGTTCATCTGGTGGGACAGTATCAGAACACTCCCTCCCACCTGCACCCCCTTGCTCGCTCCCCCCGCCCGTCCAGTTGCCACTCGCTCCCCACGCCCATCCAGTCACCACTCGGTCACTTGCCCCGTCTGTCCGCACCATGCTTTCCCGGCCCACCACTCATCAATCGCCCTGCCTCTGAGAGGCGGGGAGAGAAGGAAGGAAGGAAGGAAGGAAGGAAGGAAGGAAGGAAGGAAGGAAGGAAGGAAGGAAGGAAGGAAGGAAGGAAGGAAAGAAGGAAGGAAGGGAACTTATGATCACAATTGAGCCCAAAGTTTTGGTTGTTAAGCAAGAGCGTTGTTAAGTGAGTTTCACCACATTTTCCAACTTGGCCATGCCCACCTGGTCACATGACCGTCAAGCCACTCCCACCCAGTCACATGACTGCCTAGCCACTCCCACAAAACAGGCCACACCTACAGAATAGGTTCTAAAAAAATTGAAACCCACCACTCATGCAGATGATTAGGATTACAAAGTGGACAGAATTGTTCATCCATATGTGTTGTTGCATTCACACACACCCATAGAAATGTGTTGATTATGTTTGCAAATGCACAGCCATTTAATTTGTTAGAATCATTTTCAATGAAAAGCAAATAGGTAATGGGATGAAACAAACCCTAGAAGGGGTCTCATCTGTTGTATTAAAACCGAAAGCCTATTGTTGCCATATAAGACTGACTTTTATACCTAGTTTTACCAGATATAAAAGCTATGAATGATCTTTTTTTTTACTTAAATCTCCACCATATTATTTTTCAAATATGCAGCTGCTGTGAAACTCCCAACATTCTTATTAGTCAGCATAAAGAGTTAATCTGAGAAAAATGTTGGGTTAGGAAGGTGGAGAGGAAGAGGTCATGTGAAAGAGAGACAAAGACTTGGTAAGCAAAGTATGACGGAGGCTATTCCATTTAAAAATACCAAATGAAGACCAAGGATTGCCAAGAAAAATATTTTAAAAATTCATTAGAGAAAGAACACCACCAAGCAATGAGTAAAAGTTTTATTCTTCAATTGTAGGTAGCAGAAATTGTTTGAGATAAGAAGCCACACTGGATCCTCAAATCAACAGGATATTTCAGCAAAAATATTTTATTTTGAAAAGCACAGCATTATTTTGATAACATAACACCAGCAAATTACTAGGTCTTCTTTTCTCAATGCTTTGCTCTTCACTTGCTAATATAAACTTTCTTTTATTACTCTAGCTGCTATCTGGGAGGGGTCAAGAAAGGTTTAAGAGCATAACAACACAAAAAAAGTCTTGTTAGATATACCATAGGTCCATAGGTGGTGTCACATAATGGCCATCTTCCCTGTGCTAGAAGATGACAAATCCCTTCCGTTGTTAGTTCTCAGAAATCAGAATAGAATGCATACCGTTTGTGATTCAAGAGATGGTAAACAGCCAATAATATAAGTAGCCACTGATAAACTGACTCTCAATGACCCTCTACAATTTCTTTTTTTAAAACAATCTGAATTTGCTGCCGTTGCCACCATTCTATTCTTATGCCCCTTGGTGAGGGATTTCCTTCTGCTGATCCTGAATTCCCCCCTCCATATTTAGTTCCCAAAAATGACTTAATTGTACGATTGTGAATTAGGAAGAAAAACTCTCTCCCTGTTATCTATTATGTCCATTGTTTTATATATGTTTTTATTCCTCCCATTTTTTCTTTTGTTTTAAGCTAAAAATAATAATTCATATGCTTTAAACTCACCGTCTCCTAATTTTGGTTCCTCATATTTTGATATCTTTCCCAAAGGTTAGTGATCAGAACATTACACAACACTCCAAATGTAATATTAACCATATATTAATATGAGTATGTTGTTATATCAGCAATTTAGTTCTGAATTGCTTTCCTAATGATTAACAAATGTGCTTCTTCAACAGTTGCTTTTACTAGAATTTATTTGCAACTCAATAAACTGCTGACATATCTAATCTGTATTTGTACTAACACAGAATTACTGTTCTCTTCATACTATATAACAATTTAACTGAAACATATCTATTTATACTTATTATATCATGCTTTTATGGCATTCTCTAGAGTAATGGATTGGTAGCTTTGGTAAGCAGCAGATAAACTAATATATTTAACCTTTCATAGATAATATACCAAGCAAACTGAAATAAATAAAAATAGAAATTGGAGATTGCGAAGCATTGTATTGTGGCAATCTTCTTGTACCAAGGGGGAAAAAATTCTCAAATCTCTGTTTGCATGTTTTTATTTTATTTTTTTATTTTTCATATTTTTTAATCAGACATCTCCCTTGGAGAGGGGGGTCTCAGCCATGTACAATACCATATGTATTATCCATCCTTAAAAAGTAGATAGGGTCCCAGGGCTTGCTAACCCAATCAGTTTTTGGGGTTTCATCCCATGAAGTTTCCGTAATGGCAACAATATCATTTTCACCCTCATTTACTTGAATTTCTAATTCACCCTGTCTATTGCTCATAGTCTGTACACTCTGTGGTATATAGACATTTGAGTTCTTTTTGATGGACCCTGTGTTTACATTCTACATAACCTGTGTGCCTGAGTTCCCCTACTTCCTTATCTCCTGTTTGATTAGTACACTTAGTATGGCACTCACTATTAAAAGCTTGATTTTGCTTGATTGCAAGGTTGATATTCTTACCTGCATAAACATCTATGTTACATGCACTGATAACCCTATTAGTTTTGGATTGCTGGGGACAGAAATGTTCTATATCGATTAACTCATTGTCCTTATTGTTTAGTTTAAATGTTTCGCCAGAAAATCTGTAAATTTAATGCCAAGAAACTCGGTCCTTTTCTTCGAAGGATGCAAACCATCTCGTTTATAGTTTTTTGTTGGATCAGCTGCAAACATCGTGAGTAATATAACCAAAGCCTTCCCCTTTATATCACTCCTTCGTCCACACATTTAACTCCACTATATGCTGGCCTTTCCCACCACCACCTCTTGTATACTGGTAAAACCTCTGAAAAAAGTAACCCTATCCTACTAGGTCCCTGCCCCAAGTTTTGGAAATCATTCTGCACAGAGAGTACATCTTTTGGGGACAGATCATTTGTGCCAAGATGTATAGTAGCATCAACATCAGTCCTCACTGACATTCTTGACTCTCTTCAAAATATGCCTCTTGTCTCTGCTGGCAGTAGCACTTATACAATACAATAGCAGAGTTGGAAGGGACCTTGGAGGTCTTCTAGTCCAACTCCCTGCCTAGGCAGGAAACCCTATACCATTTCAGACAAATGGCTATCCAACATCTTCTTAAAGACTTCCAATGTTGGGGCATTCACAACTTCGGGAGGCAAGCCGTTCCACTGATTAATTGTTCTAACTGTCAGGAAATTTCTCCTCGATTCTAAGTTACTTTTCTCCTTAATTAGTTTCCATCCATTGCTTCTTGTTCTGCCCTCAGGTGCATTGGAGAATAGTTTGACTCCCTCTTCTTTGTGGCAACCCCTGAAATATTGGAACACTACTATCATGTCTCCCCCTTCTTTTCATTAAACTAGACATACCCAGTTCCTGCAACCATTCCTCATATGTTTTAGCCTCCAGTCCCGTAATCATCTTTGTTGCTCTTCTCTGCACTCTTTCTAGAGTCTCCACATCCTTTTTACATTGTAGCAACCAAAACTGAATGCAGTATTCCAAGTGTGGCCTTACCAAGGCATCATAAAATGGTATTAACACTTCACGTGATCTTGATTCTATCCCTCTGTTTATGCAGCCTAGACTGTGTTGGCTTTTTTGGCAGCTGCTGCACACTGCTGGCTCATATTTAAATGGTTGTCCACTAGGACTCCAAGATCCCTCTCACAGTTACTATTATACCACCTATACTGTACCTGTGCATTTCATTTTTCTTGCCTAAATGTACCATTGAATTTCATTTTGTTAGTGCCCAATGTTCAAGTTTGTCAAGATCCTTCTGTATCTTAAGCCTATCTTCTGGAGTGTTGGCTATTCCTGCCATCTTGGTGTCAAATTTGATGAGTTCCCCATTTATCCCCCCATTCAGATAATCAATGAAGATGTTGAAGAGTACTGGGCCTAAAACAAAGACTTGGGGTACTCCACTGCATACCTCCCTCCATGTAGATGCAGTTCCATTGAGGACTACACATTGAGTGCAGTTGGTCAGCCAGTTACGAATCCATCTGGTGGTGATGCTGTCTAACCCACATTTTTCTACTGTCTAATAGTAGGTTATGGTCTACTTTATCAAATGTGTTGCTGAAGTCCAAGTAAATTATATCAACAGCATTCCTCTGGTCCACTAATTTTGTCACTTTGTTGAAGAATGCAATAAGATTAGTCTGGCATGATCTGTTTTTGACAAACCCATTTTGGCTTTTGGCTATTACTTTGTTTACTTCTAGGTGTTCGCTAATTCATTGCTTGATTATCTTTTCCAGAATCTTTCCTGGTATTGAGGTCAGGCTGATAGGTGTATGGTTTCCTGAATCTATTTTTTCCCCTTTTTTGAAGATGGGAACCACATCAGCTCTTTTCCAGTCCTCTGGCAGTTCCCCGGTGCTCCAGGATCTCTGAAAGATATAGTTCAGTGGTTCTGAGATCTCGTCTGCCAGTTCCTTCAGAACCCTGGGGTGTAATCTATCCGGTCCTGGTGATTTGAACTCGTCTAGGGTAGACAGGTGCTTACTTCCCATTTTCTTCCCTATTTCAATTTGTGTTCCTAATCTGATTTTTATGGTGCTGTTTTTGGTAGGTTGGACTGTTTTTTCCCTTTGTGTAAAGACAGATGCAAAAAAATGAGTTAAATAGTTCTGCTGTCTCCCTATTGCTTATCACCTTCTTGCCATTTTCTCCCAGCAATGGACCAATTGTTTCCTTAACTTTTTTCTTGTTTTTAACATGTTGGAAGAAACTTTTCTTGTTATTTTTTTACTTTTGTGGCCTTTCTTCATTGTGAGCCTTAGCTTTTCTCACTTCATCTTTACAGGCTCAGGCTGTTTGCTGATATTCTGCCTTAGTTATGTCCCCCCCTTTCCACTTTTTATATTTATCCTTTTTGTCTTTTAATTTGTCAGAGAGTGCTTTATGCAGCTATGCTGGTTTCTTTTGGGAGCTGTTATTTTTCTCCTTCATTGGTATTGTGCTAGACTGGGATTTTATAACCTCATTTTTCAAAATTCCCAAAGCCTCTTGAGTTGTTTTCCCCTTGAGTATTCTCATCCATGGAATCCTTCTCAAGCTCTCTCTAAGTTTATTGAAATTAGCTCTCTTAAAGTTCAATACTCTAGTTTGACTTTCTTCTACTTGTGTTTGCATAATGTTGAATTCCAGTATTGCATGATCGCTTGCCCCCAAGGTTCCTGTAGCTTCAACACCTTCTATCATTTCCTCTCTGTTAGTGAGAATTAAGTCCAATATGGCCGATCCCCTTGTTCCCTTCTCTACCTTTTGGGAAACAAAGTTGTCTGCTAAGTTTGTTAGGAACCTGTTGGATCTTCCACTTGGTGCAGAGTTTGTTTCCCAGTTGATGTCAGGGTAGTTAAAATCCCCCATTACTATTGTGGTGTGCTTCCTACATACCTTAGTTAGCTGACCAGCATAAGTTCATCTACTTCCTCTGCTTGGTTGGGTATAGACCTATGGCAATGTCATTTCCCCCACTTTAATATTGACCCAAATGCATTCAAGATAGTTCTCATCATTGTTGTGCTCTATTTCTGTAGAGGTGTAGTTATTTCTTATATATAGTACAACTCCACCTCCTCTTTTATTTGGTCTATTTCTTTTAAATAATTTAAATCCTTCTAGCTGTATGTTCTAATTGTGGGTTTCATCCCACCAAGTTTCTGTAATGGCAACAATATCATTTACTTGAATTTCTAATTCACCCTGTTTATTCCTCATACTGTGCATTGGTGTATAGACATTTGAGTCCATTTTGATTTACTCTGTGTTTACTGTCTACATAACCTGTGTTATGCCTAACTACCTCTATTTTCTTGCACTTGTATGAATCGTGCACATGGTATGGCACTCACTATTAAATGCTTGGTTTTGCTTGACAGAAGGACTAATAATCTTACCCGCGCAAACATCTATGTTACATGCACTGGTAGACACCTGGCCTCTTTCAAAACTTCTGTATCCTTTCCTAAATTTACATCCCTTACAATTGAGCAGTCTTAATTACATTATAATTACATTATATTATTCATTATAGCAGTCTTCCAATAATTGAGAGATTGCCATAGAGAAGAGGGGTCAACCTATACTCCAAAGTACCTGAGGGCAGGATAAGAAGTAATGAATAAAAGTTTATCAAGGAGATACAAATGCAGTGCTTATAACCTGGAAAATGGCACAACGTGAAGAAGAAAAGGCACTAACTTTGCAAAGAATTTTGTTAGAAATTCAAAAAGTTTTAATAATTACCGAGAGAATTGAAGACAGATTTGAAATTATAGATCAAAATACAAAAAGTATGGGGACAGCGATGAAGTTTGAGGACAGAGCTGAAAAAATAACAGAGACATATGAAAGTGATAAGAAAATTGTTGACACTGACAGCAAACTGAGAGTGGAGGGAAATGATAGGTGTAAAATACGGAAAGGAGAAATTGATGAACCGGATCTTCATTTCGGATGTCAGAAAATAGATGAAGGAGAGAAAATTTGGCAGAAATAATGAAAGTAATCTCAGCAAAAGCACTAATGATAACAAAAGTGAAGCTGATAAACAGAGCAGATAAAGGGTTTTGAATTCTTATAATGAACAAGAAGTTCTTAAGAGAAGTCCACATAATACTTATCAAGAAAACATTTAGAATACAGACTTTACAAATGGCAAGAGATATTGGACTACACTTTGGAAGGATACAGGATGAGGAAATGAAATGTCACAATAAATTTAGTTAAATGTAGTTAAATTTTGAGTGCTATGTACAACGTAATAATAGCTATAGTCAAATAAATTATTAATAATGATAACAAAGCATGTATATATATATACTGGATTGATAATATGAAATTTTATACAATACTGTAAGTGAGGATATGGAGATGATGTTGAAAAGCCTTTTTATAAAAGTTAAACAATTTTATATAGAATAGAATATAAAGATGTAATATCATTGGATGATTTCAGGGGGTGATGTAACAAAATGTCATAATATAAATTTACTTTAAATTTAATATGCTTTAAGTTGAAAGGATGTAATAATAGCTAGGCTTAATGGATGTTTAATAATTATATAAATTTGTATACAAGTATATTAGATTGATGATACTAATAATGGGGAAAAACATGGAATTGTTGACACTGATTGATAACATTACTAGATAATGTTATCAATGCTAAAATAATAGAATGATGTCACAATAAATTTAGTTAAATATAGTTAAATTTTGAGTGTAATGCACAAAGTAATAACAACTAAAGTCAAATAAATGATTAACAATGATAACAAAGCATTTATATATACTAGATTGATAATATGAAATCTTATACAAATTGTAAGTGAGGATTATGTTGAAAAGCCTTTTTATAAAAGATAAACAATTCTATATAGAATAGATTAGAAAGATGTAATATCATTGGATGATTTCAGGATAATGTAATAAAATGTTATAAATTTATTTCAAATTTAATATGCCTTATGTTGAAAGAATGTAATAATAGTTGGGCTTAATGGATGCTTAATAAGTATAACAATTTGTATACATGTATATTAGATTGATGATACTAATAATGGGGAAAAACATGGAATTGGAGTATATTGAATATTAGAGAATGTTATCAATGCTAAAACGATTGAATGACTTAGAACAGGAGGAAGCATAATAACAATGTATACAAAAATATCTTGATTGTCAATATGTGAATTTTGATAAAATTCAAGTGAGGACCACGGAAAGGACACAGAAAGACTTTGTAACCAATTGATACACTGTGTGAAATTGAAGAGGCTTTTATGTTATATGTGTTGTGTTTGTGTTTGTCTGAAAATAAAAATTTTATTTTTAAAAAAAGGAGATACAAACTAGAACAAAGGAGGCTTACTTCCAGAAATTGTGAGTGCTCTGTCACTGGAGGTTTTTAAGAGATTTGACAGCCATTTATCCAAAATGTTATAGGATCTACTGCTTGAGCAGGGGGTGGACTACATTTATAAGATCTCCAAGATCTCTTCCAATTCTGTTATTCTGTAGACGAGATAACTCTAAAAAATCTGGGGAGGCAGGGGGAATCAAATTTTCTATGTGAGATCTTGATAGGGAATTGCAACTCTCAAAATTCCCTAGAAAAAATGCATTCTATATTCTAAAGCAAAATGATATTATAAGAAGCAGATAGATATTTGATACCAAATGTTAAGTTGACTATACCTTTAAGAATTTACGAAGTCTTATGAATCATCTTCAGAATCCCTCCTTCTGGGGCTTTATTACAAATATTCATGCAAATTAGATGCTGTGGGGTTTTTTCCCATCTGTATAAGTGTAAAATATGTTGCAAATGTTTTAAATATACTTGTTCTTATTATTTTAACCCATTTCTTGGGGAGAGTAAATGGTGTGATTTGAATCAATTTCTATAGACTTTAATCCATTTGATTCTTTCTAAAACTATTTAAACATTTTTAATTAATAATTTAAATTTTAATATGAAATACTTAGATACTTTATAACACTATACTTAGTGAAATAACAGTTAAATATATGTCAGTTAATCCCACTAAATCATTAATCGCTAGGTTTATGTATACACAATTCCATTTATTTACTTGAAGCTGTACCAAATTAATATGTCCTCAAATGGGTTGGCTGCCAATTTCTGTTATTTTATCTGACTTTTGAATGACCTTGGATTGCTAACCAATCATATACTTCTTTTATAAGCTCTTCTTTTACTCATGTCAATATATTTTCCCAAAATACTCCATCAAGCAATTTACTTCAACATATCTGAGTTTAAAAAGTGAAATTATAAACAACTGTACAATTTGTTTTGTAATGTAAGATTGACAGATTGTGGATGCAAAGGTGCCATTTTAGGAGCACGTGCATGAGGAATGTACACTTCTCTTTCTCTGGGGAAATTACACAAGGGGGAAAAGTTTTCCTTAGCCTTTCTCTTGAGAGGAACTAATGCACAGGATCCATGGATTTTTCTGAGTTATACAAAGAACATCCATTTAAAGCAAGTCTGTTTACATGCATTCATTTATTATAATAAAGTACTTATTGGTGAAATACTAAGACTGTGTATTCGATGTATGGTGAACCTGGAGCAATTAATCCCAGCACTGCTATAATCTTTATGAGAATGCCCTTCACTCACATCAGTCATGAATCCTTCTAGGGGCAGCAGACAGAAACCCAAATCTGTCCCAAATCTATACAGGTAGTCTTTGATTTACAACCACAGTTGGGACCACAATTGTTATTGCTAAGCAAGATGCCTGTTTACTGAGTTGTGCCTGATTTTTAACCTTTTCGGCTACAATTCTTAAGTGAATTACTACAAGTGAATCACATCGTAGTTAAGCAAATCCAGCTTTCTCATTGATTTTGCTTGTCGAAAACCAGCTGGGAAGGTTGCAAATAGAGATCAAAGACAACCCCACTTCTCCCAGGACATTGCAACCATTGTAAATACATGCTGGTTGTCAAGCACCCAAATTTTGATCATATTGGATATGGTCATACATATGGGGACTGGTCATACGTCACTGTTTCCAGTGCCACTGCAACTTTAAACAGTCCCTAAATGAATGGTTGTAAATCAAGGATTACCTATAAATCCTTGATTTCTAGGGTTCTCAACTTTATAATCTTCATAAAAGAGCTTAACCTGTTAAATTCAAAATTGAAATTAAGAGCTTTCATCGAAAGATGTTTTTTTAAATTACATTGTTTTTTCAGTATTGTGCATTATGTTTCATGAATGTATTTTTCTGATTCACATACTTGATTAAGGGTTCTTTGGCAACTGAACTATAGGAAAGGCCAATGGGCATAATCTTGCTCATCCTTCTGCATGATAATTTTCTCCTGTAGAAGTAAATATACTTGCGTTTATTGTGGAGGAGGTGGTGCCTAAGGAAATAACTGCCTTTTCTCAATATGATACTAATTTTAGCCAGAGTCAATCAATATAATAGTTCACATGTTTTGAACTATAGTTTGAATGTCTTGAACTCAGAATCTTCTTATTCCTAGAAATATGTCTTGGACATTTGTAACAAATGAAACTTAATGTCATTACTTAAGGCATTCCAATTTTAACAGCAAAAAATCCAGAGGCTATACAGTAACAAAGAGGAAATACAAATATGGTGATACAGCCCTCAAGAACTGGCTAGCCCGTCAGGCCTGGGGATAATCTTATTTCGCCCCTCCCGAATGCTGAGTGAATGTTGAGTTTTATTGTCTAATTTACTTTGTGCACATTTCTTTTTTTTTTGTATTGTCCTACACTCCCCTTCCTTTTTTGATTGTAAGCCGCCCTGAGTCCCCTCAGGGAAAAGGGCGGCCTATAAATAAACTACAAACAAATACAAACAAACAATAAGACAAAATTTTGACTTAAAATCCATGACAGCTAGGGGCAGCAAAAACTAAGAGTTCTGTGTAATTGTTGATGCACCTTAGTGACCAGACACTATACAACAAAGAATATTTTATTTACATGTTGCAATACATTTCATTGCATATTAATGTGAAATGTAAAAAAGCTAAAAATATAACAGTGGTTTAAATTAATAAATATAGTAAAATTATGGAATACTTTTAATCACTTTTTGAATCCAATTATTGTCAAAAATTGGTTAATTTATTTAATGTATGTATAATCTTAATTGTCATTGTACTTAAATACAACGAAATTGATTGTGTCTCATTCCTGGCAAATTTGTAAACATTACAGAATGAAGATCAAGGCTAAGTACTTGTACTTGTACTTGTGCCATATGAAGTCATCTTTCTCTTGTGATTAAAAGCTTTAAATTCAATTGTTAAATACTTGAATCAATAAATTTAAAGTAGTGTTGTGCATCATTTTAATTAGCTAAGAGCTGAGAGAGAGAAAGGAATACTAGGAAGGTTGCAAAAGTACAATAAATAGAGAAGACTGGCAGGGTACTAAATCTACGATTACAAGCTTTGGGAAAAGCAGACGAGCAGAAACCAACAGCGATACCGCAAAGGCGACGCATAGAAGGGCAGTTGGAACAGGTCACGCGGTCGCTGAGTTAGAACGCGAGCAAGCACCTGCAGCCCCGCCCTCTTTCCACCACGCCGTCCAATGGGCGTGGTATCTCTCCAAGGATAAAAGGGCGAAGACGGCGGTTGGCTCGTTCTTTTCGATTGTAAGAAGAGTGTGGCTGGTGTTGGGGCAATAAGGGAATGTCCTGCCCTGGAAGAATGAGTCTCACACGGGTAAGGCTGTTCGCTTCAACATTTGAATAAGCGCCCCACGCCGTTGTAAAATATACCAGTCATTTGCTGGAACTTTTTAGAGTTGTTACGAAGGCGGGGAAAGCTGAACAGTTTCGGCGCTTGCGCCCTGCCGGTTTTTCGATTTCTGAGGTTGAGCTTCAGCGAGGAGAGCGGGCTGGAGTGGGAGGCGGCGGCGGCGGCGAAACCCTTGGGTAAAATGGCGGGCGATTATTAAGAACCCCTTCCCAACGGACGAATGAGGAGATGTAAAGTGGAGAACGGAGAGGCGCCCGAGGACGGTCACGAGAGAGCGGAGACGTGGGGCTGGAGGACTGAAGGAATTGGGAGGAGCCGCTTGCTTTCGCACTGGCAAAGCAGATTAACGGTCGGTTCCTCAGGAAGCAGCGAAGGCCACACGTGTCCCCCCGTACGGTGTGAAGGGCGGGAGTCTCGGCCTCCTTCCCCTCCCCCACACCTCGCTGTTGCGCGCGCGTGTCTCGAGACGCCATGCTTCCATGGGACCTGCCAGAGTGGCAGCCTCCCTTCCTACTCATGGCAGAGCAACCATCGCCTTGCTTTTTGGCATAGCTCCCCTCACTGCATTGGGGGGAGACTCTGACTTGGGCAAGTCACATCCTTACGTATAAGTTTATGCAGCTTCGCTGTGTGCGCGTATGTGTGCCGTTTTAAGTTTGAAAAGTGGTTGTAACAATAGCATGAACCTGTATGAGGTTAAACTTAGGCAAATGTTTCGAGGGACTTCCTGCAGATCTGTAATAGGAAACTGATGTTTTAAAACGAGTTTTGGGAATTTTAATTGGCAGTTTGCCAAGAGTTTGAAAAGCATTTTAACTATTGAGAAAGGTACTGGGGGAGAGTGCTAACACCTTATGCTAGTTGGCATCTTGGATTTATGAAAAATAATTTTAATGTTTGTAAATTAAACGGATAATAACTTGGACTGTAAAAATGATTTTCCCCGTTTTGCGGGATAGATATACATGCTGCTCTGATTCTGAAGATACCAATTTGTATGACTGGATTCCCAGTAATGATTCCTAGAAATAAGAGCTTGCTGTATATCTTCTCAGAAATAAACCTGATATAATTAAAGCAATGTATCAGCCCAGATAGGCATGATTAACCTTATCTTGGCCATATTTTTTTTAAATACATATAGGTATAGC
Organism: Thamnophis sirtalis; assembly: GCF_051295495.1. Lineage (NCBI taxonomy): Eukaryota > Metazoa > Chordata > Lepidosauria > Squamata > Natricidae > Thamnophis > Thamnophis sirtalis. The sequence continues at coordinate 41,820,253 of NW_028261390.1, read as the reverse complement.
ACCTATATTTTGGATGCCAAATAGGCGATCAGGACTCTGCATTACAAATGCAACTTATCTGTGTATTTGGCTAAACAAGGAAAAGGCCTTTCTCAGTCCTAATGGTGTGGAGAAAGCCTACCAATCATAGTGACTGTTGTGTTTGCATGGTTGCCCCAGTTGCAAAAGGGATCTCAAGAAAGAAGTGGACCATAGAATATTCAAACATTCCATCCACACTGTCATGTACCCCAAGGCCAATTTCAGATTCCTCCAAATCACCTCAATTGATGATAAAGATGAGCAGGATGCAACTAATCCGGGGCCATCAATGTCTGTACCCAAACTTTAGACCAACATATGCTCTTCCTGAACCACATCTAATTTCAAAGAGTGAACTAATTGACCTGGTCAGGATTTGGAATTGCCTGAGAGTAATGCAGAGCTACTGGGCTCCAGATTACAACAGGAACCTCTGTTGTGAACTATGAAAAACAAGGTGGAAAATTTGTTTAGATCCTATAAAGCACTTGGTACAAACATGTCACTGAAAATTCACTTCTTATACTTGGCATTTAGACTATTTCCCTTTGAACTGTGGGACAATGAATGATGAGCATGGGAAGAGATTCCACCAGGATACTGTAGCCATGGAAAAAGATAGCAAGGGAAATTGAGTCCATCCATACTTGCTGATTACTGCTGGATTTCCCCAGGGATGATCCTACTGCAGTTCGTAAGAGAAAAGCCTAAAACTGCATTTTAGATACAAAATAAATATAGAACCTTGTCTTTTAATCTGATGTTAGAACTTGTCAGTTTTTCATGCATAAAGTATGAAAATGTTACATGAAAAACCTATAAATGAATAGAAAGTTATGTTATTGGTATCAAAATATAAATTTATAATAATTGGTGTGGCACCGTTCTCATTGCTATATTACATTTTGCAGAAAGGTTATGTAGCATAATCTCAGTCCCCCTAGTAATTTTGAATTAATGAAATTTTGACCTGAAGCTGTATCTTGGAAACTGGAGCCAATCAATACTCAGGACTTAATTTTCTACTATTGACCCAATTCTGGTAAGTTTAGCTACTTTAATTTCCAAAGCTTTCTCCTTGTAGACCAGTGTCCAATTGGGCAACATCTTCAGAGTTAGAAAGGCATAGGGCTCAGGTTATTTTAAGAACCCTCTTACCCTAGGAACATCTATCCCCAAAATTTATATTGTTAAGCAAGACGTTTGTTGAGTTTTGCTCCATTTCACAGCATTTCTTGCCACAATTATTAAGTGAATTGCAGTTAAGTGAGTCTGTTTATCCATTGACTCTGCTTGTCAGAAGGTCGCAAAAGATGACCACATGATCCCAGGACGTTGCAACCATCTTAAATGTGAGTTGGTTGCCAACTGTCCAAATTTTGATCATGTGACCCTGGGGGTGATGCAATAATCAGAAGTGTGAAAAATGGTAGTGTCACTTTTCAGTGATGGTGTAATTTTGTTGGTTTCATTTCTCATCTAATATGAATAGGTTTGTTCAGCGTAGGCAAAGAGTTGAGAATTATTCCTAAACCCTCTAGGTGGGTTGTTAAGTGGGACCTCCTGGGTTAACCTGTAAAGTTGTCTTGATCTTTCTGGGGATTGTATATTCCAATAGATCGTGTTATATGGGGCTTGTGAAGAGAAAGCAATAATTTTGCTAAAGGTATTGTATGGGTTTGATGCCTCCCAGATTTTTTTATGGCATGTCAAAATTTTCAACTTTTAATTTCCAAACATTTGGGGTGCTCAAAAGTTGTGACATGTCTTGAGGATTATAAGGGTATTTTGGTTACTTCAATATAATTTAGATGTTCTTGGCAAATAACTACATAAATACAATAACTTTTTAACATTTTATTTATTTCATTTCACAGGTTCAGCTGCTTTCTCTTTGTTAAAACCTATTTTGTAATACTGCTGGCCTCATTTCCTGTGAGTGAGATAACTGATCTGTAATGGCATCTAAAAAAAGAAAAAGACTGGGAACATTCACTCATATGAGCAACCTAATTGGGCCTGGCAGAGACTTGCCGTCTGAACTCCCAACACTGCGAGACATTCTCAGATATGGCCTACTGTTAAGAGAACAAAGTAGTGATGACGCTAGAAACTACCAGCAGCTGTTCTTGCAAGAGACATATACTCAAAAGTGCTTGAAAAGTGGGAACAAGCAAACAGTTCTTTTGTGACCCCTGTTGTAAATTCAAGAGTGACAGTCTTGAACAAGATCCGAGAGCTGGGATCGAGCCAAAAATATATCTCTTGGTAGGGGAAAGTTAGATGTCAAAGAAACTTTCACTGTGAAACTTGACAAGCTCTTCGACATTCTCAACTGCAAGTGTCAAATTGTTCTGTGTGCCAAATTTGGCTGCCCTGCTAGCTGTAAAAAAGAAGCTCACATTAACTGTACTTGCCCTAAGGAGACGAAGATACCATTGAAGGAACTTGCTTTTGTTAAAAGTCAGAGAGACAAGATTGGCTCTTTTGGATCTCACAAGATTGGTTTGCCAGATGTGCCTGAGCAGAAACAACTAGTCAAAAGGCAAAAGCAGCAAGACAATGAGATACAAAGACTCGCTAAATATAAGCAGAAAAGTATTCCAGACATTTGAATTCTTGGTATTTTCTTGGAAAAATTAATTTTTACCCCAGAGACACCTTGATGGGCAGCATCAAAAAAGATTAATGTTGAGCCAAAACTCTGCATATCTTAAATCAATTAGACAAGTCAGATGTTTTCAAATAGCTGAAAGCAAAGGAAGGCTACTGATGGCATAAGTAAATTGAGAAGCTGCAAATTTATTTAGCTTGTTACATTATCACAGTATATTAATATGGAAGCTCCATTTGGCAGCATCTAGCCAACACTGGCTAATGGTGAAAAATTAAAGAATGAGAAAAAGACAGGAAATCCAAAATAAATGCCACAAGTAGATGAGGAAGCACTGAGGTTTGTTGCCCTTAAAAAACCAATATAGTTTGTTTTTCAGTGAAATTAAAAACAAATTGAGTTTTTCAAAGATTACACTTTGTTAATGCTAGAAATGTTACTGTAATGTACAAACTGTCATTAAGGAAAAGGATTAACATTTTAAGATTTCTAAATATTTAGAAGGTATTAAATGTAAGTTTTATCTGCCCATATTCTTACCTGACAAACAGAAAGGAAAATACAAGTTACCCTGAACTGTAAAAACTAAAATGGAAGAAGAGCAAAAAGGGTTGTGTGGTTAGTCAGGAAAGGCTATGTTGATCATTAGGTAGGTGGGAATTATAAATAGTAACAAGTATTTCCCTGGTTTACTTGAATTAACTACTTTGTGAACTCCCATATTTTCATAATAGCTCAAAGTATAAAATGAAACCACAGCAGTGGTGAGTTATCTGAGACAACAATGAAGATGTTTATAGGGAAGAGGTGAAGGTTCTGGTGGACTGATGCAATAAAAGTAACCTGATTATAATTCTAAATGTTAATAAAAGGAGGTCATGGTAAATTTTAGAAAGACATAGTCATACTCCACTCAGTATCAAGAATGCAACTGTAGAGGTGGTCAATAGTACTAAATATCTGGGGCATGCAGATAACTAACAATTTGAACTGGTGTCTCCACGTGTTATCCTTAGTGAAGCATGTAAACCAGCATCTGCATTTCCTGCGTGAGATGAAGCGAGCACATCTTTCTCCTTTTATCCTACCCATTTTTTGCAGAGCAATTGAGAGCATTTTAATCAGCATCACTTTGGTTTGGTCCATTCAAAGAGTGGTAAGGACAGTTGAGAAGTTTATAGGAACTCACTTCCTGTTACTCAGGATATTGCTTATAAGCACTATGCTTAGAGCTCAAAGCTTTGTTAGAGACCCCCCACACACACACACTTTATGGTCTGTTTTTGTTCCCCTTTGGGGGGAGGTTTCAAAGTATTTCTGTAACAGCTATGCCATCCATCTGGTAAACCCGCAAGATTCAATTTTCTCACCATGTACATGTGTACATATGAACTAGACTGTTGTTCCTCTATCATATATGTGGGTATTTATTTTATTTATTTTGTCCTTTTTATGTAATGTGTATTGCAGGTGGTGGCCCTTTGAGAGCTGTATTCAATGAAATTTCATTTTAATGTATGCCGATTAGTGTACATTCAAAATGACAATAAAGTTATTGTATGCATAATAAAATGTTTCTCATAATAATTTCTAATGAAAAAGATAGGAAAAATCCCTTGTATCAAAATGCATTCTATAGTCACCTACCTGTTGGTGATACATTTCAAGACAAAAAAATTGTAATCATTATCTAAGACAAGGTTAGCAAAACTGAAATATTAAATTAATTATAAATTGTCTTCTACCATGAGCAGATTTCTGTATATAAAGGCTGTGAGATAGAACAGTTAACCTCCTAAAAGAAATATGTCCTTGGTTTTATTATATGTCTTACAAAATACATACATTCTGACTTGGTTAAGTTCACAAATTGCCTCAACTATTTTCAGGAACATCTAGTGAAAAACTACCTACCAGTGCACTGATTGTCTTGTTGCATATATCATTAAAATAATTCAATAATATTGAGATACAAAAAACTCAGTATCTACAGAATTGAAAAAAAATCCATAAGTAGCACATTTCATTACATTAAATATTTTATATCCTAACCACTATGGTATGATATTACATTCAGTAGTGTAAACTAGACATCATTTGGGGTATTTATGTCAAAACTAACAGCTTTTTCCTAACAATTCAGCATGCTGATGGTAAACTTTCATAATATTAGCATGTACTTAATGAAGTACTTGCTACCTTAGGAGCAGGGTTTTTTTTAAGGTCTTACTTAGTTTTAAACAATATTAGACAAATTAATCATATTCACAAAAAATAATGAAAAGAATCCATGAATTGCAAGGCTAAATATACTTTCTAAAATTAATTTGTAGATACGTTAAATATTTGATACATTTAATTTGGGCATAGTTCTGGTAATTCAAAATTGGCCAAGAAATTTACAACAATTGTAAAAAGCTGCGGTAGTAGAATGCAACTATTAAAACGTAAGTATTGTTTGTTAGCACACTGAGAAATAGCTTGAAAGTGTGGCTGAAAAGTATAGAATTTTTATTCCAGAGCAGAGAACAAGCTATAGAAAACTATAGGATGACAGCATAAAAGTAAAGTCTGCTATATGATAATAAAATTTTAGTATATACTTAAAATGAATTGTGATAAAGGACATATTTAACCTGTTTATACCCTACCTTTACCCATCACATTAAAAACCATAATTTAATAAATATTACACAATCTTTACATTTTACAAGATATTTTATTTAACTGTTTTCATGTATAATGAAATGGGGGCAGGATAACTTCACCATAAAGATAAAACACAGTATAAAGTCAGTTAAAAATTCATTATTTGAAACTAGTAGGGGTACAGTTCATTGTAGAAAATTTATCACAATACAAAATACTATATGTGAGAATCTTCTATGTAGAATGAGCTGATTTGTACAGCTGTAATCTACTGTTTTGTCTTGGTAGAATTACATGTTCAATCAAAATTACTTCTAGGATGAACTATTTTAATGTCCAAAAAGTTATATTCATTAAAAAAATGTATTTCTCCAGTGCGACAAAGGACATTCATAGTTTGGTTATGCTTCTTATCCAAGGTATAAAAAAGGAAACTTTGGTATAGACACCTGGAGAGTCTTTGACTCCACACCCATACCCCCAGGAAGTCACACCATACACAACCCAGATATTTCCTGGTTGTTCACACATTAATGGTCCACCACTGTCTCCCTGACAGCTGTCTACCTGTTTTTGTGCATGGAGGCTACCAGCACATAGCATTCTCCCTGTGAATTTTGTGTGATACCGTTCTTCACAAATTCTTTTAGGAATAAGAGGAATAGCAGCTTGTTGTAATGTTCTTGAGTATGCTCTACCTGATAGGAAAATATTGAAATTAAAATACCGAATATTAAGGAAATCCTTATTCTTAAAACTTTGTTTTATCAAATAACTGAAATATTAGCAAACAGCTCAAACATCAGTAAGGTCTCTGTTTATATCAAGAACACAGTAATACACAATCCTGCAAAAACAGATGTTTACTGAATATTTTAAAACGGCTTGAAAGATAAAAAGTTTCTGGTGTTTCTTATATGCTACAGTAACGGAAATAAGCTTAATAGGAAGTTGTACTTTTATAGTCTTGCATTTAAACTTTGCATGCCTTTTTAGTAGGAACACGTATCTTCACAATTTAGGAAATATTTCCATTTCAAGTCTTAATTTGAAGAATGCATGGATTATAAAGAAGTTTCAAAATGCCTGATGGTGTTTAATTTTGCGGCAGAATGCGATGAAACAGGGGTGGTAGAGGAAAATAGGTAATTTTAAACTAGCCAGGTTTCAGTTTGACCATACAAGCAATCATTGATTAATGACAGTAATTCAGGCTGGAATTTATATCACTATGCAATGTCATAAAGTGTGATGTTACACGAACAATTAGCAACTACAATCCTAGCAGTCCTTCATTAACCAAATCCCAACTGTCATTAATTGAGGACTTCTTCCAATCCAAGCCATTCCAATTTTGTCCTTCCCGGCTCGGAGCCTTGCAATGTAAGGGACTGTCTCCTCTGCAATTCACTCCTGCTTATCCCTCTTCCATCTCTGCCTTTTTGTCAAATTGGATAAGGGGTCCATGTGGCCTTGGGAAGGTGGCCTGTTAGCAGCTGCCTTGCAAGTGCAAGATTAAATGTGCTTCAACTCGGGAGGAAGAAGATGATAGCTGGGGATGGCAGGGACTGAAGAAGCGGCTAAAAGAGCAGAACTGAAGGTGGCAATAGGCACTCCTGTACTCCTTTACTCCTGTAGTAGTAAATGCAGGAAGGCTGCTAAGAGCCTGAATTTTGACCATCAGGATGCTGCAACAGCAGTAACTATGAATCTGGCGAAACTACCATTCAATCAGCATTGCCATAATTTAGAACAGTTGCTGAACAAATGATTGTTAAGCAAGGACTACCTGAAGACAATCTCAATCTTACATGGGAAAAGACCTGAATACAATGAGACCAGCACACCTACACCCGTGAAAATCTATGAAAACATATAGTTGGTATGCCCAACTATGCCCAACCCCTGGTATGCCCAAATATGGGAGGAAGGTCACACTTCCATTCTCTGCCTTCGGCTCGTCACAAGAGACCATCCAGACAGAAACCCAATATTTTTTACTGTTGCCTTTTTGTTACATTTGTTATATTTGTGCTGATAAATAAATAAAGGGAGACTAGTATAGAGCACAGGTTCGATCCCCAGCATGGGTATGGCTAGCTGATGAGAGCTAAATAGCTTGAAATAGATCTATACTAGTCTCCCTTTATTTATTTGTATGTATGTATGTATGTGTGTGTGTGTGTGTGTTTTATTTGTGCTGATAAATAAATAAAGGGAGACTAGTATAGATCTATTTCAAGCTATTTAGCTCTCATCAGCTAGCCATACCCTTACTGGGATTTGAACCTGGGCTATATTACATCCTAGGCAAACTTCTTAGCCATTAGGCCACAGGCTCTTTATCCGTTATCAGCGAACCCAGGGTGAAAGGTATCTATTAGATTTTTTACAACCCCTGGTAAGCCCCAATTATGGGAGGAAGCTAACTGCTTCCATCATCTGTCCTTCAGCTCGTCACAAGAGTCCATCACGACAGAAACCCAATATTTTTACTGTTGCCTTTGTTATATTTGTGTTTTTTTATTTGTGCTGATAAATAAATAAAGGGAGACTAGTATAGATCTATTTCAAGCTATTTAGCTCTCATCAGCTAGCCATACCCTTACTGGGATTTGAACCTGGGCTATATGGCATACTAGGCACACTAGGCAGAGATCTTAGCCATTAGCGGTTGTAAAAATCTAATAGATACCTTTCACCCTGGCTTCGCTGATAATGGATAAGAGCCTGTGGCCTAATGGCTAAGATAACTATGGGCCTCCTTTGCATAAGGAATTTTTCACCTTTTAACCCTTGCTCAGAGTTAAGCAAGGGTTAAAAGGCAAAAAATTCCTTATGCAAAGGAGGCATGTGATTCTCCCGCCTCCTGATCTGGGAGCAGCAAATTGTACCTTGCCTAAGTAAGTTGCTTTTTTATTTAATTTTTTACATTTTCATCATGGCGGGTGGACAGGAGGAGAGTTGAAATCCACAGCTGGAAAAGGTATGTGGATCGGAGGGAGGGGGGGGATTCAAAATTATTGAAATTTAATTTGTAATTTTTTATTGTGAGGAATTTGTGTGTGTGTGTGTGTGCGTGCGTGCTTCTTCATAGCGGTGGAGTCGGAGGGGGCGAGGCGGCAGAGCGCAGCAGTGGCAGGGACGTTCTCGCCGCTGTGTCCAACAGGCCAGGTGTCTCACGTTTATGTCCGCCATAAACGTGAGATGCCTGGCCTTTGGACACAGTGGTGGTGGGCTGGCGCTTGCTTTATTTTGCCAGGCCCCTTGCACCCGCATCCAGCCCGCTGGAGCTCGCCGCACCGGGGGAGGGGGCTGGGTGGACTGGCTGGCTGGGGAGGGGGGAATCATGGCCACTCAGGCCCCGGCGGCCAGGCTTTAAAACCCTGCCGCCGTGTCCGCCATAGAGCGGGACCGGGACCCACTCTATGGCGGACACGGCAGCTTGGCTTTTGCGCTTGCCTCACCGCCATGAAGCTCACCGCACATACTGATATATGTTTGTGTGTATATGATGTATGTATGTATACGTGCGCCAGGGGTGGGTTTCAACCGGTTCGTGGCGGTCCCTGCGAACCGGTTGGTTGGCAAACCCGGAAGTAAGTAACTTCTGGGAACGGCAAAGGGCCCACCCGCCCGCCCGTGCTTCTTACCCCGTTTTGACGAGTTCTGCGCTTCCACGCATGCGCAGGACGCATACAGTGCCTGCACGATCCTCCAGGAGCAGCTGGAGCCTCGCACAGACGCTAGTACGCATGCGTGCACCACGCACGTGCACGAGGACGCGAGAAACCCACCCCTGACGTGCGTGCACACACACACACACACACACACAGAATATATATTTCTTATACTATCTTGGTCCCTAACATATGTTTCAGATACAAAGTTTGATTTCCTATGAGGAAGGATCTAATAGCTGGCTTTAATAGGGAGCTAGGATAGATAGGCCACATTGATAAAATGTGATCCAGCAGAACCACCAATCTCCTGCCCTTGCTCCTTTAAATCACTTCTTTCCAGGGTTTCAGAAATGTTATATATTTATTATACTTAACAATCACCTAATGCACTAAGCAATTAAAAGTAAAAAAAAAACCACACACACAACCCACAATCTTACCTGTATCACCCCAACCAGTGATGTAACAATTAGAAGCTTTATGTGGCCTCTCCCGCCTGAATGGCAAACAGGCAGGTAAAACATGAGCACTAAAACGAGTACATTGTTCGTGAAGCCCTTGCAACTTTACTAGTGCAATGTCATAGTCACTGTTATCAGGCCTATATTCTGGGTGTTGTACAATTTCTTGTACTCTAATTTCTTCTTCATACTCCTCAGGTACCAATGTGTGGTAGTCTCCAACACGTACCACATAGTTTCGAGTATTGTTGCCATACCTAAAAAGGCAAAAATAACAATCATTTCAATAACTTACATTTTAAAAAATGTCCTTGTGTAGTATGAACATATGTAATCCATATTAAATAATATCTTCCTTTTTACCTATGTTGAAATATCCTAATAAACAGATTCTCATGCTAATGAAGATAAGAGATCATGAATTTACCAAAAGAACAATGTCAGGGTAATATATATATACTGTTTATAGCTGTTTAATTGACAGATTTTTTTCCATAATGCTTGCTCCACATTTCTTCATAAAGAATGCATCTTCGCATAAAATAAAATTATTTTACACATAAGGCATCATGTGGGGAAAATTTCAAAAACTGACCATTTGTGCTGGACAATTGTTCAATATATCCGATACAGTTATATCTTTAACACTTGCTTGCTACATGTAGACAATGTCAGGTTCACTTACCTTTTGCTAACAATAGAGTCAACCAACTGATTAAATGGCAGCAAAATTCTGTAAGGTATCATTAATGCCTTGACTATATATAGTTTTTGGAAACTTAAACATACGTTTAGTAATAAAAGCCACTGCACCACTATGCAGCATATTGACCTTCAGGTTCAGGAACAAGTAACATAGCTTGGGAAAGCTTGAACGTTTTATCTCTTTTTTTCTGCTTGTTTGCAGAGTTACAGATTTACATCATATGTTTGTTCCATCAAATTTCCATCTGTTAATTGTATTCACAAGACATTTGGAAAGTGCCTAGTTGGGGAAAGCTGACTTATATCTACGGACAAACTTATTGATTTGCCTTTCAATTTCCATTCCTTCATTTTCATATATTTAAGTCAATCCAAGCTTTTCAGAATAATGAAGGCATTCCAGATTACAGAAGCAATGTAAAAATATGTGGAATGCTAATAAATTGTATGTGTTTTAAGAACTTAGCTAATGTTTCTTACAGCACAGTTTCAGAGCAAATACAGAATCCATATATTTTATTATTTTTGTCTTTCTGCATTATCATGCTAACACACTCTGTAAATTTTGCAACAATACCTCTTAAAACAATGTGCTGCAGTAAGCACCCAGCAACTGCTGATAAGAGTGGCACCACATAGAAGTCTTCCATCTCCATGGGATGATTTAATGCGCAATGCTATTTGCCAGGGCCAACCACCCCTAAATAACAGATATATATAGATATAGATATAGATATATAATTAATATGAAAGTTCCAAAGTTAAAAATAAAAATATGTTTATGTATTTGTCTGAGTGCAAAAAAAATAGTGTTGTAGTCCATTTCGCAACAAACAGGACAAACAAACTTGTCCAACCACTTTATTCTGAATTTATCAAAGCATTCTTTCTACACCTCCATACTTATTGGGAGGGGGGGGAAGCAAACAAGCATTTTAGCAAGTTAGGTTTGCAATGTTATGGTCCTTTGGGGATCTAGATTAGTGGAAATAATGAGTGACAAATACTGAGACATGTGAAAACACTTGCTAATTTTATAAATAAATTAAAAATATTATTTTAATATATGACACATTCATTTAAATTGAGAATGCTCCACATAGAAAAGTGAACAATTATACAGGTTTTTATCATCATTAATATAATGCATAAGAATAGACATTGAAAGCACAGCTGTCATCATATTCAAGGTATACCTTGTTAATTTTAGCTTCTCCATGCTCCACCTTTTTTTTAAATCAAAGGTATACTTCTGAAGGATTTGCATTTTTAAAAAACCAAAAATACTTTATGGAATTCTGCTCACACAAGAGAGACTTCATATCTGTTTGCCTCTGCAATTCTTCCATTGCATCTAATGTTTTACCAAAAATTGGGGACTCTCTGCAGCCATGTGTTAGAGAAATTGCAACCCAACATACCATTTTAAAATTAAATTAAGGTACTGCATACATGACTGTTTCTTCCAAATATGAAAATTTCATTTTTAGCAATTATAGAAGATGCCTAGTAAGTATTTAGCTAGCAATGGTATGTTCTCACTCCACAGACTCAGATTTTCACGGATAAGCCAGGTGCATCTTCGGTTAATGAATTAGATTCTTCTTTTATATTTGATTGGTTTTGTATCACCAAGTTGGTGTCAACACATCACCTAGATTTTTTCTAAGATCATCTGTCCCTAACCTGATCCTTCTGGTCTTCCAACAGTGTGTCCATCACTGATGTACATGTAGTCCTTGACTTTCAATTGGTTGTTTAACGTTTAACTATTCAAAGTTATGGCTCCCTCAGAAACATTTCTTATGGCTTATAAGCACTTTTGGCCATTGCAAAATGTCAAGCCACACACACTTGTGGTCATCTAGGAGCATTGCAACCTATTCACATTTAAGACTGGTCCCAAATGCCCTGCAATCATGATAGATATTTACAACATTCTCTGCTGACTTCTCCAGAAACTCAGTGGGGAAACAGCAAGAAAGATTGCAAGCTGCTGCTGCCTGCTGAGAGGATTATCTCTCCTCTCTGGGGACTGGCAGAAAGAACTGTCTCTTGAGGGGAGATGCACTCCTTCAACTGGATGGAGAAACAGAGCTCAGATCCTGATGGTTTGAACACATTTTCTGCACTCCTTGGAAGCCATGCCCTTTAACCGGGCAACTATGCCATGAGAATCTGCCATAGGTAGGCCTGATGCAATCATAGTGTGGTGCTACACAAATGTAGGGGAGCCAGGGAAAGGGAAGCATGGCTTTGTGATTTTAATTTGGTATCTGTAATTTACCTTAAGGAGTTTTTTCCACCAATAATCCTTTTTTGGCGACGATGCAATATTCTTAAACCACATACTGAAGCAAGAGAATCTGAATAGGGCTCAAAGCAGAGAAGTTAAATTTTCCAGCCAGTAAATACAGAGAGTACTTCAAAGGGCAAGCAAAGTGATCAAACAATTCCCTCCTAAAAACAATCCAAATACTCCCCAATATTTCTTTACAATTTACAGAAAAGAGAATTATTGAACTTTATGTTCATTTCACCTTTACTACTGGATGATTTCTTGATAAGATAGTCACAGATGACACCAGCATCTTCACTGTGACGACAATTATGTTTGCCAATATCCTGTTTAATGCAATCAGCAAGGGATCTTTCATTTCCTGTGCATTTCACATTATCCACATGAATGGGACCTTTTCCTTCCCCAAAATATGCCATAGTCCTTGCTCGTGATAAACCTCTGGAGGGCAAAAAAATGGGCAACTTTTAAGATAAATCATAATGGCAACAACAAATACAGAATTCTTATTTCCCATGAATCACTAAACATCTGTAATTTTCCTCCACCATCTCTGCTAGCACTGTCCATTAGATGAGAAAGATTTATTACATTATTTTTCAAATGGTCATTTTATTTAACATATTAATAATTTTCAAAGACTATAGGTAACCATGTTTCTATAAAGAATTTTTTCACCAGATTGATTTAATACTAGAGAATAATGATATAATGATTTCTTTTGTTATTTGCGTGTTTATACAAAGTTTTACTTAACAATTAATTTTTAATAATTTTGTTGCTAATCGCTTCATTTTAAAAATAATCTAAGACTATCAAAATTAGTAGCAATTTTCACCGAGAGCAACTATTTCCATCCATCCATCAGAAAGAAAGCAAATCATATTATATACTAACCCAAACAAAACTTCAGAATTCTTCATCTGACAAAAATCTGACAGATAATTAATAAATATATCTTGTAGATGGTCTCATCTCAAGACTCAGTTTGTACTACATACCTCAAAACTCTAATCTAATAAGGGAATGGGAAAGAGAAAGAAGCAAAACATGCTCTTTCCCATTCTTGCTACCTTTATTAGATCAGAGGTTTTGTTTAAAAAAAGGATACATGCCTAATTAATAAACTCTAATCATTTTATTTTGCAAGGAATACTGTATATACTCGAGTATAAGCCTAGTTTTTCAGCCCACTTTTTGGGCTGAAAAAAGCCGCCTCGGCTTATACTCGAGTCAGTGAAAAATTTGCCCGAAATGGAGGAGAAAAAGGGGCGGGGCCATGCCGCTGGGTGACACTCGTGAATGGCCCAGTGCCCCTGTGAGTTTCCCCTCCCTCTGTGTCAGTTTGCCGCGCAGCGCGCACCGCACCATCCCCCCTCCTCACGTTCTAATGTAATGCAGGGCTGTCTTACGATTCCCCTTCCTCCCCCTCCTGCCGCTCTGCAACGATGTCCCACCTCCTCCTTGTTATGGCAAGCAGCCACATAGCGATGTCCCACCTCCTCTGGTACAGTGATCCAATGATAGGAATCACTGTGCCGTGTGTCATAGGAGGCGGGACATCGCTCCCGCGGCTGCACGGGACATCATCATCACAGCGGGACATCAGCATCATGAGGTGAGTGAAGTATTTCATTGAATACACCACTAGTTTACTGTTTTTCTTTGAAATAAATATTCAAAAACATTATTGGTATCTATTTTTATTTTTGAAATTTACCGGTAGCTGCTGCGTTTCCCACCCTAGGCTTATACTCGAGTCAATAACTTTTCCAGTTTTTTGTGGTAAAATTAGGTGCCTCGGCTTATATTCGGGTCGGCCTATACTCGAGTATATACGGTAATAATAGTTTACGTTATTTGTAGATTTGAAAAATAGTCATCACTTTACTTGCTATACATAAGATCTAGGCTATAAATAATCTGATAACATGGTATGGTTCTTCAATACTATGTTTGTCATTTGATCCAATATAATATTTGTATTAGACTGTATCTCAAATCTGCAGAAATTTATTTATTCAGTAAGATCAAGTCAGTAATACTATTTGTAAATGAAGTTTAATCACTATTTATCTATGTAATCACTATTATGAAATAATACTACCTATCTTTTACAAACTAAGCACATCTCATGAGAGAGGTTGTATAAATGTACAAAGCATTCTAATTGAGGATTTTTCTAAGAAACTTTTTAAGCATATAGCTGCATTTTATTAAAATAAAAAGGGATTAAGCATCTCATAGCTTTAGCCCTTTTATTGTGTCTTAATCCTAGTGAAGGAAATGAAGATGCCAGAGTAAAATAGAAAATAATTAGTAACTTAGTAAGTATTATAATGTTAACATTTTAGGCATTAAATGCTTTATAATTCAAATATTTTTACTAAAATGGATATTCACATTTAACCTTTGACTGTTTGCAGATATTCAAAGGATTGTATAATTGAATACAACTGTATAATTCCCCTACAGCTGTTCAAGTGTTTGTGTTTTGTGCTGATAAATAAATAAAGGGAGACTAGTATAGATCTAGTCTTTAGACTTTAAATATATATATAAGAGTAATGTAAGAGTTTGTGTGTGTGTTAAAGCAACTAAATAATTTTATGCATTTATAAGCTTCAATTACTCAGTTTTCTAAAGGGAAGTTATTCATTCTGAACAGGCATTGCTTATGTTACTTTTAAATACTTACTATAAGCAAAATAGATTCACAGGTCTCCCACTTTCCTTTCATTCATTGCTTCAATATTTTTCAATAAGCAACAAAAAATGATACAAAAATCAATATTTTAAAGATAATTTTCTTGAACTTCCACCTGGTATCTCATGTGGCTTAGTCAATATGCAACAGAAATCTCTTACTTGGCTATGTGCCTCAATCCCCTATTCCCCCCAAAAATTCTGCAATATATCTTTAACTCTTAAAATTATGGTTAATAAACTATGTGAATTTTCATGAATAGAATTATCATATAAACAACGTCCCTGAAGGAAATAGTATATACATTAAATCACTCTATTTATACATTATATGTATTTCTTCTGACTCTTATTAGATCACATATGGCTGATTTTTCCTACTAACCAAACATTTTTCTCATGACACACTGCCCCCTTTCCCATTAGTTACCTCAAAGGCCTAATGCACTGAAAAGAAAAGCTTTCAGCAGGTGATGTGACCAGGGTTAGCTTCCACATAAAATATTTATCTATGCTGGCCATCTGGGCCAATTTGTCTAAATTTGGCCAATTTGTCTACTGTGATCGCAAAACCATGTGCAATTATTGTTGCCTGCTAGAGATGAATGCTTCTTCTTTAGCCAGCTGGACATACAACAAAAAGTGTGTAAATAAAATATTTTTGTTTTATTTCAACATAGATTATACTATGTTGACAATAGTGTCTTGAAATTAAATGACACTTTTAGAAACAGGAGAAGCTATTGTTTTAAAAAATGATTAAAGCACTTTGGGAGGAAAGTTGGATTCAGTTTTGAGTCAGCCCAATCACATTTAAGAAACATTAGAGTGTGAAATTAGTACAGTAAGGAATTAATTTTATAGATCAAGCACAGAAAACAAGCAACATAGTTTGGGAGAAGTCTTTTTTTTTTTAAAGGTGTTTATTTGCATAATTGTTTTTGTCTTGTTTAATTTAGATATGTTTTCTACCTTCTTGGTAGAAAAAAACCTTTAACCCAAAGAAATATTAATTATTAATTTAATTTCTATGCTGCCCATCTCTCTATTAAACCATCTATTATAGAAGCTGTTAAAAAAAATTAAGAAGCTTAAACATTCATATGGTGTGCACAGGTGGGATTCAACTGGTTCTCACCGGGGTTTGCCTGAATCGGGGTTTGCCTGAATCGTTAGTTAATTGCTTATGCAGTTCGGAGAACCGGTTAAGGTTAAAAGTAAAGTGCGAGAGGTTTCCCCATCCCCACCCACTCCTCTCTCCCTCCCTCCCTTCAGTTAATAGCTTCACTTAACAGTTGCAGCTGGAATGCAGCCAATACACATTGAAGTTAATAAACAATAGAAACTGCCAGGATTTGGGCAGGGAAATCCATCAATCACCTATCTAGGGATGGGATTAACCTCTTGTCTTCAGGAAGAAGGACAAGATTACAAACATTTTCATTATAAAGAGTATTAAGTAACACTTCTGTGATCAACTGATACTCCCTGGAGTTTCCCAAGACCTTTTATAGCTGCTGCAGTGTTCACTACTTCTTGTTTCTTCCTGGGGGAAAAGATACAAGAGGGACAATGATGCAGCTTCTCTTAGTTTTCCTCTCAGCTGCTGTGTTTGCTTTGGGGTTGACTTTTTTAAAAAAAGAGGAATGGCTGTTTTAAGTTTTTTGCATTGTTTTAGTGGTGCTTGGCACTAACCTTTTAGGGTATAATTCCATCACTCTTTTTTAAAGCCTCTAGTGATGGAGCACTCACAATTTCTGAAGGCACGCTATTCCATTGGTTGATTGATCTCACCCTTAGGAAATTTCTCCTTAGTCCTAGGTTGCTTCCCTCTTTGGTTAGATTCCATTGTTTCTTGTGCCTTTTGGTGCTTTGGAAAATAGATTCATTCCCTCATCTTTGTAGGAGCCCCTCAAATTTCCTGACAGAACAATTAATCCGTGAAACAACTTTCTCCAGAAATTGTAAATGCTCCAACATTGGACGTTTTTAAGAAGTGATTGGAAAATCATTTGTCTGAAGTGGTGTAGGGTTTCCTGCCTAAGCAAGGGGTTGAACTAAAAGACCTCCAAAGTCCTTTCCAACTCTGTTATTCTATTCTATTCTAAATATTGGAACAATGCTATTTCATTGTGCTATTTTATTGTGAGTTGGACTAAGGATTAAGGAGAAATTTCCTAAGGGTGAGACCAAGCAAGTTGGCCATGGCCACCCAGTCACATCACCCATTTCCCACAGAAAGGGAGCCACAAAACCTGGGTAGGTGTGGCTGGGGTAGGTGTGACTCAGTAGGAGTGACATTGAGTTGGTCATACCCACCCACTCACATGACCACTCAGCCATGCCCACCCACTCAGATAACAACCAAGCCACCCCCACAGAACCAGTAATAAAAAAAATTGAATCCCACCACTTGGGGTATGGGGGTGTAATCCTTGTTGTAGCAATCCCTTTTAAATAACATTTTCATGAAATTAATGCATAATATATCAGATGAAGAAATTACAAGTTGATAGGAGTTTAGAAGTCACTTGGACCACACTCTTTGGGAATTGACTGAACTGTAATTAAGTTCCTCTTTGCATATGGATGTTCTTGCTAACTTCATTTAATTCTGGACACACACACATACTAAATGTATGTATGTACAAATGTGAAGGGCATAAATGGGTGAGAGATAAAAGGATTGCTGATGATTTTGTGTAGTGATAGGCAGAGTAGACATACATACATTCAAACAATCTATATTTCTTATTTTTACTATTAAAAGACAATATTAAAATGACAAAACAGTAAAGGGAAACAGCAGTTATCTTAATATATGATAATATCAATATGTTAAACTGTTAATCTGGCACAAATGATAGATTATGCTCTGATCTCTGAAAACTGATCTCTTACTTGTAGCCTAATTGTCGACATACCACAGCTGCATCCTTATCAGACCATCCATCATCACAAATTGTGCCCCACTGGCCATTAATATAGATCTCCACTCGGCCCTCTTTCTTATTCTCACCATCCATCAATCTGATAGGAGGCCCTGGGAATAGATTAATAACTATTGACATAGCAGCACCAGTAGCAACACTCTCAAAACATTCAAGGAAAGTTGTTAACTAGGAATAAACATTCCAATTTGAGAAAAATATGTTTTCTGAATCTATGGGGGAAAAAACTTGAAATCTGAATTAATCTTTATTTAAAAAAAAACATCAAGGTTGCAAACTAGAGTACACAAAGAAAACATTTTAAATGTAAAGGCTTGGGAAACCCAAACAAAAAAAAACAATGTATGATCAGCAATTGCACACCTAAAATGTATTTTTCAGATAACACATATCAAAACCAGTTTTTCATGAGTATAATCACAATGTCAGGCAAATATGTGCATGCTGTGATCATTTACTCTTAACCAAAACACTTTCATATCTATGATTTGGTGAAGTTGTTTTATTTTGCATTTTGCCACATCATCTAAATGGCCTCACTCACAAAACTTTTCAGCCTTCAATGGGAATTTTACAAAATGGGCTCCATTACGTTTTCTCTTTCAGAAATGTATTATTTCTTCACTACTCTTTCAGAGAACTTTAATAGTCAAAGTTATCAATGTTATACAAGGACCTATTAAACATAATGAATGCATTATACTATACTATACTTTTCCTCCAAAATCTAGCAGAAGTATTATAGGAAAGACCACGAGTACTAAGATTTTATTATATTTAGAAAATTAAAAATTTAACTTTTTAAACAGAACATTAACAAACAAAAACAACCAAGAATTTTCTATCTACGGAGATTCCAAGGATATACAGTTCTCACCTTTTAATCTTTTCTTTTTCTCCGAAACCTAATACATATAATTTTATACACATATACTAAAAATGATTCTTAGTATTCTTTGATAAATACATATAGTCAAGACTGTGAATAGGTACATTTCAGAGACTGCTGGATTTCAGCTCTCCTGACCATTATTCCTAGTGCTGACTGATTTGATATTTGGATTCCAATAATCTTTGAGTGTCCAAGCTTCTCACTCCTGGAATATTAAAATGTCTTTACTGACTGCTCATGATGATACTCCACTGTTTATAGTATAGTATTATTATGTTTTTGATATATACAATATATGGCACTATGAAGTGAATGTGGCCTCAATTACGGTTATACATAACTTTTTAGTGCAAAAATAGATTTGCAGTCATAAAGTAACCATGTCAATCAGCTCTAATAAGTAATGAACTGTTTACCTAGTACATAAATGTTAAGCCGGAGCAAAACTGATCAACCTTTATAGAAGAGTGAAATAGTGGGTGAATACTCTCAATTTAATTCTGGAAATCTTTATGCTCTTAAAAATGTTTTATTTATTTTTACCCAATTGAATTCTGTTTAATGGGACTATTTCTAGAAAACCTGATTCAGAAAAAGAAGGAACAATGTGACAATATATCTGTCAAGGTTTAATTCATTCAAAACATTTGTAATAGAAATCAAATTAAATGAAACTCTGATTTCTGCAATCTTGGTTAATTTATTTGCACATCAGTAAAGGGCTCGCTTTAAGAAAATCATGATGTATAATGTAAATATAAGTGCATATTTCTTGTGAAAAGACACAGGGCATAAAATATAGAAAAGTTCATTTTTGGTGAACTGACTTTTACTACTTGGAATATTGTTTGAAAGCTATAAAAGTAATATAAGTCTCAGTGCTGAAAAAGGAATTTTACCATATGGATCTATTTAACCAAAAGATAACATACCATTTTTATTTCCAGACAGATTCAGTTTTATGCATTATGAGCACTGCAACACAAATCCATGTGTTTATGTAAACTGGCACCAAAATGTGAATTCCATTCTTAGAAATATATTTTGTCTCCCCTACATAGACATGCTATTGGATAATAACACATTTGGGATATTAGAAAGTTTAAAAAGAAAGCAGTGAAGAGAATCAGGAGCAGACAAAGAACACAGCTATGGAAATAAATTGGAAGTTTTAGTTCAGGTTTTTAATCTTATAGTAGACTTAATTGTTTAACAATATGCTTGAAGATATTAGCTGTGGGGGTTAGCAAATATTCAACAGATGTTTTATTAGGATAAGAGATGCTCACCCTAAATTGCCTTAACTGATTAAAAATGTTTGTGTACATTTTTAAATTCTAGTCTTTTGCTATATTTCAGGGTAGTTAGAACAAACTAGAAAACCTACTCTACATTATATTTGATTCATATCAGGTTTCATTCAGGGGTTCAATATCCAATACACAGTACTCTCTCCTTATTTTTCCCCAAATAATTACCCTGAGACATAGGCTGGACTCAGCTACAATGACTGCTTAAAGTCATCAAGATTCTGTGTATAAGAGTAGACTCAAACATGGTTCCTTCTTGTTTACAGTCCAGCACTTGATTATCACATCACAGTGGCTTTCAGTGTCTCCCCCCCCCCACTTGTTTTTTGCAATGCTTGGGCATTGAAGCTTGTAAAGTACCATTATTGCTAACTTTTTAAAAATACTAAAAATAAACATTTTTACGAAAACGTTTCTCTAATAGAGCAATTATTCTGCACAGAAGTCATGTTAAGATTAGAGTTTCTTATTTTGAAGGGAGACTCCGCTGTTTTTGCCTACATATAATATTTTTAATACCTCCTAATGCAAGGAAAACATATATTCTTTTTATCAAACCCAGGCTGTTGAATCCGTTCTGCCTGGGATTATTTTATCAAACAATATCTTTAATAGACTAGATAATAAGTTTCTTGTTTAACTGGAAAATCCAGCAATAGAAATGGAGAACTCTGATTGCTAATCATTTGCTTCTCCAACTGGTGCTTTCCAAATGCAATAGGACAAGAAACTTCATGATGAATGAGAATTCTAAGCCCAATAGTTTCAATACAATTGAGGGATATCTAATTTTCAGACTAATTTTCCAGTCTCTCCTCCCAGACACTACAAAACACCATTTAATGTTTTGGAATCAGACGTCCATGTAAAAAAGAATTCCTTTCTTGTGAGATGGGCAGCTCTACATATATGATGAATAAATAAATACAATAAAAGGTAATTTACCTAACAAGGCTTTGTGGCTGTCATTATGTCGATAGCAATTTATACTAATATCTTCCTGGTGGCTGCAATCATGCTGTCCCCAGTCCCCCTTAGAACATTGTAGAATGTTAAACTCTTTTCCAGAGCAGGTAATGTCATCCAGCCAGATGGGTCCTGTATTTTCTTCTAAGAAGCGTTCTGAAACAATTTTCCCATTCCTGTTTACATAGACATTAGCACTTGCACAGTTATAATACATACCATAAATATATTCCATGATCAGTCTTGATTTCATTGATATCTATTGTATTTTGAATAAGAATTTTTCTTCCCCACTTTTAAATTAGGCTTGTTGGTAGAATCCATGGCTATATTTATTAATGCTCAAACTCAATATATAATTCTGATATATTTCATCATTGATATCTGCTATAAATGTAATGTTTAACTACTCCTTTAAACTATGTTCATAAATGTAATATATTAAACCCATATATATTCTCTCCTCATTTCCTTTCTTCTGCACTGTGAATTTTCTCTGAAGGGTCTAATAAGACATAAGCATTAAATCAGTGACCTTAGGTAGCCAGAAGTCAAACTGCTAACAACAATCTATTGAATAAACTGCAGTTGGCTCGGATCATACATCATGCAAAGCCATAAACCAGAACTTTCAAATGAAAATAGCTGGGATTGCACACTATGCTTCTAAGCCAAAATGAAATCAATCAAATTATGCTTTAGAGCAATGTATGAATACTGTGAGAGGGTGAATGAGAGTTCAACATTTTGGAATATATATAATATGAAGTCTGGATTGTATGAATTTTGTTTCCAGATTCAGTTCAAGGTGCTGGTATTGGCCTTTAAAGACTTACTGTATTTTTTGGAGTATAAGACACACCTTTTTCCCTCAAAAAAGAGGCTGAAAATCTGGGTGCATCTTATACACTAAATACAGCATTTTGGGCCTTCCGAAGCCCCACCCCCTTTGCAAAAATGGCTATGCATAGCCTTTAGGAGGCGTCCAGAGTGCTACTGGGGGCTGGGGAGGGCAGAAATGAACAAAAAATGGGCCATTTTTTCTTGTTTTTGCCCCACTCAGCCCCCTGCAGCACTCTATAAGCCTCCTAAAGGCCATTCATGCCCTTTTTTGACTAAAAACAGGCTCATTTTTGCAAGAAACGGGCCATTTCTTGCTCATTTGCCCTTCCCAACCCCAGAAGCACTCTACAAGTCTCTTAAAGGATATGTATGCCACTTTGTTTGACAAAAACATGGACCCATTTTTGTGAAAAACGAGACGTTTTTGGGAGGTCTGCAAAGTGCAAAACCTTTTTTTTTAATTTGCCTCTTCAAAATCTTGGTGCATCTTATACTCCGGTGCATCTTATACTCCAAAAAATATGGAGATGGCATGGGACCAGGTTATTCTAAGATTTTTTTTGTCTCTTTTGGATTCAATCTGCCCAGCTCACCAGATCCAATAGAATGGGCATGTTATGGGTTCCAAGCTTCATTTGGCAATTTCTACTATGGTGCCCACAATGTGAATTTTTTCCCCTGCAAAGAAAGTCTCATCACTGTGGATGATCATTTTGAAGATCATCAAGACCTGGTTATACCAGCAGGCCTGGGAACCCCAAGGGATGGGTGAATTATTGAGGTAGCTCCTTTATTGTTAATATACCTCTGCCTATTAATTTCTTTCTTCATTTTGTCTTTATTGGTTTTTAATGGTTTTAGATAACTGTTTTACAGTTTTACTGGATTGCGGTAGGCAACCCAAAGTCACTTTCTGTAAAATGGATTTGCCGTATAGTTGATTAATAATTACATAAAAATAAAATGATCTTACAAATGTCCAGGTTGCTTGCCCAAAGCATAGCAATCCCGAGCTCTGTATTTCCTCAATTATGGTCTCAATTTCTGTGTTAATATTAGAATCTGAATATTCTCATAACAAATTGTTCATTCATTACAATTTCCAATACAGAAGAGTCAAGTCAAGCTGAATTATGGTTCACGCTGCAAAAATAAGTAAATAAAGATAACAATTCTTGCCCTTTTTTCCAACCAGAGTTAGGTTTTTAAAAAATTAATTTTCACTCTTCTTTGTTGTATCATTTCAAGGCCACAGTATTAAACAAGTAGATTTTGATCAGAAAGCAAAGAAGCAAAGCAGGTGCAATTCCCTGAACTATTATCAGTATTGCTCAGCATAATCATTAGTAGCTTCACATAAATGGAGCTTACTTAAAGCCCAGTTGTCGACAAACCACCTGCGTATTCCATTCAGTCCATCCATCATCACAGACTGTGCCCCATTGCCCATTATAAAGCACCTCCAGTCGTCCCTCATGATTGCTTTTTCCAGCAACTAGTCGAACTGCACCATCTGTGGCATTCAAAATTAGAGTGTATTTTAGTTATGTTGCTATTACAGAAAAGAAACTGCACTACAAAATAGAACAATTATAGGCTAGATAATAACTTTTTGCATCATTTAAATGAAAAACAATGTTAGAGGAACACTGATATTGAATTTCCTGCTAAAAATATTTTAATAGAATTGGAGTGCATTGGTTTTATTTGTATCGTGTCTATCCAAGCACCTCTGCATGCTGCTGTTGTTGTTGTTGTGTAATTTCTCATCCCAGATGCTCATAATTTATGAGACAAAACTGTATAGACAAAAATAAAAGAGAGGATAATTTACATCCTTAACTTGTGCCTTTCTGTTAAATCCCACACAAACAAATGTCCTTTCACTCACTAATCTACACTGCCTAAGGTCTGTAATTAGGTTAAATCAGACACAAAACAGTCAGGGAAAACCAGAATATTTTTAGAATAAATGGCAGGAACGTCTTCATGTGGAACATGGAGTTTCTGAATCATTGGCATTCTTCATAGTTCACAGAACCAGAGCTACTCCATTACTAAGTCATTTCAATGGAAAACTTCTAGGGAAGCAAATCATCCTTTAAAAAAATCAATAGGTACTTGAAAATGTTTAGGTTAAATACAGGATATACTAAAGAGAAGATAAACAGAAGTTGCACAACTGTTTATAGATGTTGATACTTAACTTACATTCATCCTTCCTGCAATTATGTTGCATAGCAAGTTCTTCCCTCATCAGCCATAGGCATTTCCTTTCACCCTTGTTTTTAAATGTGGCCAATACATTCTGGAAGCCAAAATGAGGCCTTTGGTCTGCATCAAGAAATGTTATCTTCTCCATTGTTAAAAGATGTTTAAAAAATATTCAACCACTTTGTGCCAATTAATCTTAACCCATGCAGTGATTCTGGTTCAGAAAAATGATTCCTTGGTTGCATACCTGCCAGAGGTGTGCATGAAACCCCTGCATCTTCTTTATGGCCACAGTTGTGTTCTTGCCAGGAACTCTTTAGGCACTGTTCTATAGACAACTCATTTCCTGTACAACGTACTTCATCCAGTAGCACAGGACCTGAGCCCTCTCCAAAATGAGCCTCGCTCCATGACTTGGCAACTCCACTGTCCAAACATAATAAACAGAGGAAAACTGATGGCAAGACAAGCACTGTGCAATTTAACTGCGTAAATGATTTATACTACTTATGCAAATTCTAGCATTCAAAATGATACTAAGGACATACATCAATGAAGAGACCTTCTGCTGATTTTCTATAGCCTTTTAAGTAAATATATTTCATTTAGGAAATACAATATACAATCCTTAAACTAGAGAACCTGTTATTTTATATTTAAATGAACATATTAAAATGGCTTAGGAGAGGAAAAATATAAATTCAAATGCTATTTGTTTTCAAAATGCAATAAACTGGCACAAGAGATATATGGGAGGGGGGGACCCTCAAGAGAAAATATAAACATAAGTAGAGAAGGAAGGGGCAGTAAAATTTGAAATAAGGCCCCATTTTGGATACAAAGCCAGTTAGTTATAGTATATACAGTTGAAAAATCCAGGCTTATATTTAAAATGATTTATGCATCCTGGTTTATTTTCAACACATTTTCCCAAGATAAATCTCAGTGTTCTTCATTACTAATAATATTTTTTTAAAAAATGTTTCTTTGTCTAGAGCAGAGTGAATTTATAACCGAATCTTATAATCAGGATGGCTGCCAGCTATGAAGAAACAGAACTAGTGAAGCAGAAATAAATTATAGACTAGGGTGAGAAAGGAATATTTTTCTTATGATAGTTACTTATAAATAATATTTAAAAGTCTCTTGACAATTGACCAAAAAGAAATGATAGAAGGATTGGCTACTGTTTTGGGACATAATTTCTTTAAGAAATCTATCAAATACAGGAATATTTGTCTTTTTTTCTCACCCAAGACATCATCATCAGCCTTTATCAGCAAAAAGATAAATTGGCATTCAGACACAGATATCAGGGACATATCCCAGCAGGGAACATTGTGGGCATTCATCTGTGTGTTACCGAGGTAGATACTTAACTGGTCACTCAGGCTGTCAACTATGTTTCCATGCTACGTTCGACCTTAGAACCATCTTCCCACAAACCTTAACCCTCTGCCCCTGTGCTCAGCAATTCATTCAACTGATTAAAATTTCAATGTAGCAGAGGAAAAAGTGACCTTGAAGAAATAAAGACGATGGATTGGATTTAGTTTACAGAAGGCAATGCTTCATGCTTGTTCTGCTTCACAGTGTGTTCTGTGCAAATCCTTATGTGCAATACCAGTCACCAGCCAATTCTTATGGCTGTGTAAGTGGTTTTAAGTGTAATCATGGAAAATGGAATTATCAATTAAACTTGTTGGAACTGCATAAATGGTTCTATGTGTATGTTTAATATACAGTTTTAATAGCTGTTAGGGTTGGGGGTTAATAATCATCAGGAGAATATCAAGTAGAAAGTAAAATATAATCCTTTCTTTTTTGTTGGTTATAATTGTTCTCCTAAAGTGCTATTTATACCATTGATATTTTTTCAATACAAAGAGCAATCTAGTGAGTGTGGATTGCTTTAAGAGTAAGGATTGCAAAAATCAAACGGCAGCAAAAAAGCACAAAAACACTCTTTCTTTGTTGCTGTCCACTGGAGGTTTGGATTTCTGTCAAGTTATTCTATTCATTGCTGAAACTACTAAGGGGGGGATTAAACTCTTTTCCCTGCGTACTGAGATTCACAAAAGCATGAATATGCATTAAATGATTATATGTCAAATGCAAATCCATGTTTAATGCTGTATCCATTTTTTTGCCCTAGCTATGTTCTTTGGACTAGTTACCAAGAAGCTTTCTTAGGGGTTTGGAAGAGATTATTATACATGAGGGATTCTATTTAAAACTAGAAGTGTCTCTCCATTCATACTTTTCATTTCTAATTTATACACTTTTCTAAAATATATTTCATAACATTAATATCATTCACATCACTGAATTTTTAAGCAAGCACACTTCATAATAAACACAACATTTTTTAATGTTCCTAATCTCTTGATAATCCTTTTATTCATTACCCAGTAAGTAAAAGAGGAAAAGATCAAAAATGGCAAAGAAATAAATTGGTTTGCAAAAGAGTTATTATACTGCAAAGAATTATATGAAAAGATCTCTTATAGGCTTACAATGCTGAGACTTAATTTCAAATGCCGGGAGGTTAGGAATTCAAATAAAATAAGACTTTATTTGAAGTCTTGAACAGAGACTTCATGTTCTCTGTTTGTGAATCCTGGAAAGCATATTGCATAGTAATACCAAAGACAATCTATGACAAGCAGGAAGGTTATTGCCAAGAGGTTTTAGTTTACAATCTGCAGCTGGATTAACTGAGAAGATCCACATAGTTAAGTATCTCTTTCTCATGTCATCCCATACCCAGCTACTATATCTCTTATCTCTCATTTCAATTCTTGAATTGAGGAATATAGGAAGAATTGAGATTTCAATTCTTAGAAAATGAGTCGATTTGTCAAAGCATCATTCTTGTTTTACATTACAGCTTTGCATATTTTTTAAATAAAAAATGAGTAATCATATGAGTTTAAGGCAAGTGGAACTTCCATTCAACTTGTGGAATGTTTTTGAAACTGCAAATTTAAGTTGCAATTTAAATTGCAATTTAAATTGGGATCAAAAAAATATTTGAATTCCATACAAGTGCTTGCATCTATACTAAGCTTGCATTCCACACTTAGTTTCTAGGAGAGATCCATTCACAACACTGAAACCACTCCCAGTCTCATCCAATATTTAAAGTAACATGCTGAGCAGCAAATTAAGAAGAAAGATTTAGAAAAGAGATTCAGAAACTTCATTGAGTTAACAAAAGCTCATAGCCCAGTCTCTGCCATTCTGTTTGGACATAAGCTTGGGTTGAAATCCATAGAATTGTAGAGTTTGAAATACTTAGTTTTGGTTTTCATGAGATATGAATATTATAAATGCAAGGAACAAAAGCACACATATTTTGAATGCACACACATTAAGATTACTGCAAAGGAAACACCTATATCAATTTAGTTAAAAACTAATATCTGAGCATCCATTCTTCAACCTGTGTTTTCTTTTGAACATTATTTGCATGTCTGTTTCCAATAGCCCAAAATAGTAGATGATGATGATATAGATAGATGATAGATGATAGATAGATAGATAGATAGATAGATAGATAGATAGATAGATAGATAGATAGACAGACAGACAGACAGACAGACAGACAGACAGACAGACAGACAGACAGATTCTCCTTTGTAATACTTGTTCGTTCATTCATTCAATTAATTTGTTTATAACCAGTTAGCTGAATATTTTAGAAAGTCAGTTTGATGTAATGTTAAGGAACTAGGCTAGAACCCAGAAAAACATGACTTTCAGTTCTGCCTTAGCTAACAAATTAAACCAGCCAAATGACTGGGGCTGGGCCATTTATTCTCTCTCAGCCCTTGAAAAGAGCCATTACCAAAACACTTCTGGAAGTGATCTCTCAAGAATGGAAGGAAATTCCTCATTAGAAATAAATTCCCAAAGAATAATAAGAGATATCCCATAAGAATAAAAGAAACCCTGCACCTTCCTGAATTGCTCATCACTGGTTTTAGCCTGAGACAAGCTGATTATGCAAAGAACTGAAATAGACAGAAGCTGATCCCGTGCAAGCCAATCCAAATTAAAAAGACAAAAGCACTTATGCCCACACTTCCTACACCCTTAAGGGGCAACTACAAAATCCATATATATAACAAAAAGAGAACTTACAGGTATAGAAAATAAGAATTACAATGTTTCCTCTAGAAATGGAAGCACCAGTCACACACACAAAGACACAGACATACACAACCCTACTCCACACATTTACCATAAAAGGCTCAAAATCCTATTATAAAAACTTGATGGATGTACCATCTAATTGCTGCTATCAAGAACAAACCTTCTTGTGGGGAAATAAATGGATCAACCTTCTTTCTACAGCAGCTTGCCTTTTTCTGGAAAATTCTTTTTACACACTACTAAAGTCAACCCCCTCTCCCTAACATATAAATATTTCCTCTCGCAGGTCTATAAAGCAGTTTCCACTAAAAACAATGTTAAGAGTTAAAGCAAAGTGACACTTAAGCAGCCTATTAACCTTATCCTATTTATTACCAATACTTGAGGTTAGTACAGAGAATCCACAACTATCAGACAGAAGAGAAAGAAAAAATTGACATCAACATTTTTGGGAAACAATGAAAGTAGAACTAGTTTTCTAGTGAGGCCCATCAGTGTGTTTTGCTACTTCACACGAGTGTATTTTTTGAAGCTTGTCACAAAGTTTTCAAAACTGTTCAAATTTACTGTATATATTTTGATGTTAATGCCACTAATATTTCCTATACTGTATGAAGACAATACTATTTACAGGTATGGCCTTTCCATAAATCAATTTGTTTTAATTAAATCTTAAGTTAATAACTTTTATACTGCTATTTTTACTCTTCAACTGCTGGCTTGCAATTTCAAATACAAACTCAAATTAGACTATCCAAATAATGTTGTCAGGTCTTATTAAGCCAAGACCCTTAATTAGACAAGTGGGACAAAGGTCATGAGGTAAGGCAGACATCTACCCGAATACCATGTATTCAGATTGCTAGCTAAAAGTCATTCAAGAAAAATGTATACTAGCAAGAGATAATAGATGTTTATCAGTTCAGGACCTATAAAATATGTGATGAAATAAATCTTACTAACTTTATCCACCAGAGGCATCCCAAGTATTTGACTGGTAAAAAGATGATTTCCTGTTGCCTCAACAATTGTGTTAACTGAATGGGTCATATATTAGCTCAGGGGTGTCAAACTCGCAACGGCACATTGTTGTCACCTGACGTATTGCAACTTTTTTCCTCTTCACTAAAATGGGGGTGGGAGTGACCAGCATGTGGCGCATGCAGCCTGCCGGCCATGAGTTTGACACCCCTGAATTAGCTGATAAGTATAGAAGAAACTTTTTAAAATAAAGGAATGGACATAATTTAGGTGCTGGGTGATTCCAAACTGATACATCCTTGAAAGAATTTTAGAATTAATTTGAAGTTTAACCTTATTTAAAATCTTGCTGAGTTAGATTAACCCTCTCTGAAAGACATAATCAAAACTGTGCTCTTTTCTTTTCCTCATCATCTATCTGTTGCTCTTCACCCATTTTGTAGTTTCTGCTACAAAGATGAAAGGGGGAATGTGTATATTTGTATACTCATGTGTTTCCATGTGAGTATGTAGTGCGGAAATAAGACCTCAGGATGTTTCAATGATGTAATCATATTTGACTTATATAAGTATAGCATTACACATGTGTTTATTTCTACTTTCTTTACTGTGTAGCTCTAGTAGCATATTTAGGAATGGAATTCTTGTACCAGCTTGTGCCTGATAGTGACTAATTGGTTGAAGAGTTCATGGCTTGAGAGGAGGAATGATTCAAAGATACATTCTACCATGCCTCTTTATCTCTTCCTTCTTCCATTGTCAGCTTCTAGAGCAGCAATTGGCTCAAGCCTTCTGTGTTTCCTTTCTAGTAGTGATTTCACATTGTGAAGGGAAACTCCCATCTCCCTTTGTGATGATCTTGCTTCTTTATCAGTGTAAAGCAATTACACTGTCTGTATTTGGGACTTTTTGCTAATGGACATGCCGTATCCAAGCTATCTATGATGAACATCCTATATGGGAACTATGTGACCTTGGAACTCTTGTTCTGACTTGTCTGAGTGCAACAACCAAGTGATTCACTGTGACATGCTATGAAATGATAATTTGGATCTTCTCCAGATTTGGAGGGAGGACCTTTTCCACCACATTGTGTCACGCAGTTTATCTAAATGAGAATGATGATTTGTACATTGGGGTAGGAATGTTTTTTTCAAGTAATTTTTATTTGGTCAATGACCAGCGCAGTAAACAAATAACATTAATTTTATAAATTCTGTATCTTATTTTATAAGTAATTCATTTGAATTGGGAGTTATTCAATCTTTTGTCCTGAACCTCTTTCTTTATAGTGCAGCTTCTGGCAGAGGTGTGTCTGTCTGTGTTTGTGAGAGAGTGGGGGGGAGAGAGGGAGAGGAAGGCAGGCGGGCAGGCAGGCAAGCAGGCAGAGACACTGACACAGAGAGATAAATCTACATTTTTATTCAGGACCCTCTGATGATAGGATGAAAGATCTGGACATTGTGCAGGACTTTATATCTGTGTTTATATTGAGTTGAGTTGCGGGGGAGGGGGTCTTTTGTTTTTGGTTTGTTCTTCCTTTTTGTGAAAATTAGCTTGCAGTAAATTCAGGCTCAGCTTCCTTTGGGACAAATACAAGTCACAAGGAGCTTCTGAATTTCCCTGGTTCTAATACGAATGCCTCCAGATCTACTGAGAGTATAACTAGCCTGGATTTTTTAAAGCAATGATCTCATAAATTTGGAGAGCACCACTTGGAGAAGGATGACTTATGGACACTTATGGATACTTACGTAATGAAGATAATGTTCATAGTCGAATAACTGCTTAAAAACCATCAACTAAACAAATGGTTGTATTCTGCTATATTCAGTAATAAACAATAATAAACAATAAAATGGTTCCCATTTGAGCATATTATGTCATATAAAGTCCTTTTTTACTTAAGCATTTCCCAAACCACTGACCCATTTCTAAAACACTTTCTGAAGCTGTGGTATATGTACCAAGTAAACAGGAGTAGACAAAGTGAGTTTGACTTTCCTCCTCAAATTAGGCAGAAAATCCACAATAGAAAGAGAAGGGGATAAAAAGAAAGTGCAGAGCCACCAGTTTCCCACCAAGATTCTTTTGCCAAGGGGACTAATTATCTTGGGGTAGAGAATTTTACAAGAGTCAATTTTCTCTATCATTATTTGAATGCAGTTATTGGATTGGGAATATGGAAAACTATTCTCAAAGTGCCAAATAACACTTGAGCTGTAATTAGCTTTAATTTAAAATAGTGTCATCAATATTACTGCCCTTTTTATAACTTTAAACATATTGTAACTAATGAATACTATAACAAAATGTCTGAAAAGATATATGCATCCTTCTAAAGAAAAAAAATGCCTTTTGTTTCTATTTTTGGGAAAGAAGATTATTTAATAAAGTGACTGATGAGAGTTAAGATATGGAAGAATGAGAACCAATCCTCCAAAATTTTCAGGAAGTTTATTTTTAAAAACAATGCTATTGGATTTCAAAACTGATTAGCTATATTCCATGAAGGACAACAAGCATTTTGAAGTTTCTTAAACATTTTGAGTGCTTTTAGTTTTTTGAATGAAAATAACATATCTAGTACAAACTAACCCAAAGCCAAGCTGCCTGCAGACTACCTCAGCATCAGCATCATCCCACTGGTCATCACAGATAGTTCCCCATTGGCCAGCATGGTAGACTTCAACTCTTCCTTCATAAGTGCTCCTCCCATCCACCAGCCGGATTGGAATAAAATCAGAGGCTAAAAATAAAAATATGAAGAGAAAAATCAGTTTGCATTACCAAATCATGGAACAGAATAGAAAAAAGAATGATTAATTAATTAATCAATTAAATAATTTGTTGCTTTTCTCATTCTAATAACTATTAGATTAGGGAGCTCTAGTGGTGAGTGGTTAAAATGCAGTATTTTAGGTCGGTAAAATGAAGAGTCAGATTGTTGGTTGGAATACCCTGACATTGTAAACTGCCCAGAGAGTTTTGTAAAGCACTTTGGGGCAGTATATTAGTCTAAGTACTATTGCTATTGCTATTACTGCAATGATCCTAGTTCCTGGCCCATACTGACCACATCTTAAATAAAATTATCTTGCCCAGACAAACTTACCTAGCTGTGTTCAATGCTGGCCAGGAATTAGAATGCAAATGGGTTGGGACTAAAACATATAGTGTTCTCAGTTGCCATAGCCAATGACAAGCCCAATAAATTGAGAGGAAAAGGTTGAATTAATATATATACATTGTAATATAGGCATTAGTAATACTGTCATGTACCAAACAATTTTCATGCAATTCCCCCTCCTCGCATTCAAGCAGCTCTAATCTCTAATGGGATCATGTTTTAATATGATGGAATTAATTGCTAGCTACATCTGAGAATAAGCAAGATTTTAAGATAGCTAACAGGTTGGAAAAAACAACTCAATAAAGTTGTCTACAGGGCTCTATGTATCTTTCACTCTAGCCCACCTCAAGTGACCTTTTAATTCCACTCTATTAAAGGAGCCCTCTTAAAAAGAACAATGGAGCCTTTTTGAAATATGTTTTTCCAGGTCTATATACACATAAAAGGAGCTTTAAAAAAAGAGCCTTTGTAGCATTATTTTATTAAAAAGGAAAGGAATATAAGCAAAGCCATAACATTTCTAATCTCTGTGCAATGTCTGTACAAAAATATGATTTAAGCATGAGAGTAATGAAAACCCCAATTGGATATTTTAAATATTAACAATCAACTAGTAGACAAAACATGCTCCATTTTGGAGCTAGGAAGAAGCATAGCTTGCACTTTTGCAAAAGGTGACAAATTACCACACCAAGCAAGTACGTATTTTTGCCTTACGCAAATATATATACATACATACCATATTACATGCCTTGACTATCAAGGCATCATTCTCAAATGATAGGCATGCCTTTCTAGCAGCTGCTCAGGGAAACATGATCTCATACTTTAATCAGCTTCACAAGAATTCCACCTTTTATTGAATAATAGTGTGTAAATTCAGAATTCTTTGGGAAATCCTACTTCTTTGTAAGTTCTAGGTTTTGTTTCTAAGAGATCCCATAGAATTCTGATTTGAACCTCTTTCCTTTATATATCAAAAAAGAAAAACCGCTAGTAATCACAATTTGTTTTTCTAAAATCCATGGGTAATTAGGAGGCTCATTGTAATCTATACTGAATCACTGTACCTAAGCAATGTCAACTAGTGAGACATTTCCCCCCTAAAACATCATAATAAAATGTGAGGGAGGAATGCAGGCAATCCAATATGTTGATGGACAGAAAGTGAAAAGCACCAACTTCTGCACAATACTAACATTTTTCATTAACAATAACAATAAAGTTCAAAATTCTCCAGATGGGGAAAACATTAAAAGCAAATACCACGCAAAACATAAAGCCCATTATTTTTTAACAGAATGGACACTCAAAATCAAACTGAATACTGAAGCATAAAAATTACTGGGAGAGGAAGCCTGCCTTGAATTTCAAAAACAAGAGCACTCCCAAAGAAAATTTTCTTATTCCTTAACTTGTTGCATAAATCCAACGGGAAGTCTTCAAAACCAGTCTGAAGGAGAAATTTCAGATAGCAGATAATTTTTTTTTAAAGAGCGAAAAAAGATATGAGGCAAGAGACGGTAATTCTCAATTCATTGCTCTTGGAATGGAATTTACAGACAAGGTAAGAATTTTGTGCTCCTCTCTTTTTGATCCCCATCACTGTTTATATCACTGTAGCAGAACTGCATTTAAGCATGGAGTGTCTGCCCATGGTAGCATTCAGAATTAACTTATTTTAGACATTAGTGTGGCATTCCCCAAAATTCCACAATTATTTACCCCAACATATCTAGAGGGCACCATACTCAAAAAGACTAACTAAATCATTTTATTATCAATAGTTTTCTACTATGTAATCCTCTATCACATCTTCTTGTATGAAACTGCTGTTTGCATGGTATAAGACTAAATTATGTTTCTTTTTTCTTTTACCATGGGAAAAGCTGCACGTGACAGCAGCTGCCATATTCTGGGGACACATTCGACCTTGCCAAGTAGTTTTTTCACACAGCATGATGTTTTCTTCATTGCCATGGCAATGCACATTGCTCCAGTGTACAGGAATAAGGCCTGATACAGAAAATAGGGTGTGCCTTGCTGTACCTCTCTGCCTATGGAAAGAACAACAAATATAATGAAGAAAAAAGCCAAGATAATTACAGACTCTTTGTTAGTATTTTATTGCATGCTAAATATGACATGTTTTTTCCTGATGCACAAAATATCAGAGAAACATCAAGTAACTATGGGACCAATGCAAACCAAAATATAGGATCAAAGGGCACTAAATTGTTTTCAGAATTTCACCAAACAGTAATTTCTTTAGTGAGCTCCAAAACTGTTTTGGAGTTTTGGAGCTCACTAAAGAAATTACTGTTTGGTGAAATTCTGGAAACAATTTAGTTGCTCTTTGTGAATACCATTGACAGCTGAGAAGACAATTAAATGTATTATTGAACAAACATATCCAGAATTCTCGCTCAAGACACAAATGATTAGACTAAAATTATCCTACTTTAGACACATTATGTGAAGACCTAGCTCTCTGGAGAAGGGTCTAACACAGGGAAAGATGGGAGAAAGGAGGTATCACCATAAGCAAGGTGGATAGACCCAGTGAAAATCTACAACTAATTGCTTTAGAGAATTATTCAAGAGCAGTGTACATATCCTCATAACATACTGTACATACAAGCATCTGCCTATTAAATCCAGCAATTGTATACTTTTCAAAACTTACTTTTTGATAAGCATCTATAACACTAGTATAACAATGTTTATCTTTTTATGCTATAAATTAATTCAGCTTTTAATGTTAAGTAATTGACTAAAAAATTTAAATTTTAGAATTATTTAAAATTATGCCTAAATAAATAAATATAAAAAATAAATTATCTGAGTAACACATAATAGATTTGCTACATAAGTTAGGAAGGCTTTAAAACATTTGTAAGTTAAACTAACAAAATGGTGTAACAAAACTGTTAAAGTTTAGGATGATAGCTAAATTTCAGTAACAGGAAGTGTCTTCATAGAGATTGGATCTGGGCTGAGCTTAGCAAGTATTGACCTATCCCTTTTAAATAACAGCCCTTAAGGTTTAGGTTTAGGTTTATTCGATTTATATGCCGCCCTTCTCCCAAGGACTCAGGGCGGCGTACAACATTAAAAGAAACACATAATACAAAAGTTAAAAAGAAATTAAATAGGATAACCCAAACCCAATTAAAATTGACAATGACACATTTTTTTAAAAAGAATTAAAATTAAAATTAACAGTAATCAATAATTTGATTTGTTTTGTTCAGGCCAGGCTGGCTTGCTGAAAAAGCCAATTTTTTAGGGCGCGTCGGAAGGACTGGAGGTCAGGGATTATATGAAGCTCCGGGGGCAGCTCATTCCAGAGGGAAGGCGCTCCCACAGAGAAGATTCTCCCCCTGGGGGGCACTAGCAGACACTGTCTGGCCAACGGCACCCTGAGGAGGCCAACTCTGTGGGATTGCACTGGACGATGGGAGGCTACCGGTGGCAGTAGGTGGTCTCGCAGGTACCCTGGGCCTAAGCCATGGAGCGCTTTAAAGGTCATAATTAGCACCTTGAATCGCACCCGGAAGGCAACCGGCAACCAGTGCAGGCCGCCTAAAAGGGGTGTAACATGGGAGTACCTGGGTGCATGACAACCCACGCAACCGCATTCTGGACCAGTTGAAGCTTCCGGGTGCTCTTCAAGGGCAGTCCCATGTAGAGAGCATTACAGTAGTCCAGGCGAGAAAGGATGAGGGCATGGGTGACTGTGCACAGAGCATCCCAAACCAGAAAGGGGCGCAACTGACGTACCAGGTGAACCTGGTAAAAGGACCCCCTGGTCACAGCCATCAGGTGTTCTTCTAAACTAAGCCGCGTATCCAGGAGGACGCCCAGATTGCGGGCCCTCTCTGAGGGGGCTAAAGTTTCTCCCCCTATCATCAAAGATGGAACAAGATGCACAAATCGGGATGACGGAAACCACAGCCACTCCGTCTTGGAGGGATTGAGCTTGAGCCTGTTCCTCCCCATCCAGATCCACACAGCCTCCAGGCATCGGGACATCATGTCGAGGGCATCGTTTGGGTGGTTTGGGGTAGAGATAAAAAGTTGGGTATCATCAGCATATTGATGATACCGTACCCCCAAACCATGTATGATCTCACCCAGTGGTTTCATATATATGCTGAACAGGAGGGGTGAGAGAACCGACCCCTGGGGCACCCCACAAGTGACGCGCCTCGGGGTCAATCTCTGTCCTCCAGTCAACACAAACTGCAACCGATCCGACAGGTAGGAGGAGAACCACCGTAAAACGGTGCCCCCCACTCCCAACCCCTCGAGTCGTCGCAGTAGGATACCATGGTCGATGGTATCGAAAGCTGCTGAGAGGTCTAATAGGACCAGGACAGAAGAACAGCCCCTATCCCGGGCCCACCAGAGATCATCGACCAACGTGACCAATGCCGTCTCCATGCTGTATCTGGGCCTGAAACCCGACTGAAACAGATCCAGGTAGACAGCTTCATCCAGGGACTGGGGAAGCTGACGTGCTACCGCATTCTCAACAACCTTCACTACAAAGCGAAGGTTGGAGACCGGACGATAGTTGGCTAAAGAAGCTGGGTCCACGGAAGGCTTCTTAAGGAGGGGCCTCACCACCGCCTCCTTCAAGGCGGTGGGAAAGAACCCCTCTCTCAACGAAGCATTGGTAGTCGCCTGGAGCCAGCCTCGAGTCACCTCCCAGGAAGCCGAGACTAACCAAGAGGGACACGGGTCCAGCACACAAGTGGCAGCACTGAGTCTCCCCATAATCCTGTCCATGCCCTCGGGGGTCACAGGATCAAACTCATCCCAGATGGTCTCCACAAGATTCATCCCCATTGACTCGCCCGAATCTACCCAGTCAGAGTCCAAGCCTGTCTGGATCTGAGCAATTTTATCCTGCAGATACTGAACAAATCTTCAGCCCTACCCTGGGTCTTTCCCAACTCCTTGGTTAAGTAAGGAGCGGATCACCCTAAACAGGGCGGCTGGACAGTTATCTGTGGACGTGATAAGAGCGGAAAAATATTGCCGTTTTGCCGCTTTTATAGCTACTAAGTAGGATTTAATATGAATCCTTACTAGTGTTCAATCAGATTCGGACCGGCTGGCCCTCCAACCACTCTCTAGGCGTCTTTTCCGGCGTTTCATCTCCTGGAGCTCCTCGGTAAACCAGGGAGCTACCCGGGATCGACACCGGGTCAGAAGCCGCAAAGGCACAACACAATCCAAAGCCCCAGTGGCCCAGGGTTCCACTAGGGCTTCGGTCGAGTTGTGAGCAAGGGATTCAGGAAAAGTCCCAAGCTTCATCAGGAACCTTTCA
The DNA here is from genome assembly GCF_051295495.1 of Thamnophis sirtalis. Lineage (NCBI taxonomy): Eukaryota > Metazoa > Chordata > Lepidosauria > Squamata > Natricidae > Thamnophis > Thamnophis sirtalis. The sequence goes on along the minus strand of NW_028261390.1, from coordinate 41,782,329 downwards.
GGGTCCATCAGGCGCCTGAGGCGGAACCATCTAGTCGGTTCCGCCTCCCTGCGGTGAGGGGTAGCAATATGGAAGTCAAGCCTGATGAGGAAATGATCCGACCATGACAAGGGTTGGATAGAAATATCCCCTAAATCTAGATCATTCATCCACTGCCCAGAGACAAAAATCAGGTCGAGCGTGTGTTCCCTGTTATGAGTGGGGTCTTGAATTAACTGAGTTAGGTCCATAGCCATCATGGAAGCCATGAACTCCCGAGCTGACTCAGATGTCTCGCCAATGGAAGGCAGATTGAAATCCCCCAGGATCATAAGCCTGGGGAAATCAACCGCCAATCCAGCTAATACATCCAGCAGCTCTGGCAGGGCCGATGAAACGTAGCAGGGAGACAGGTACGTAACAAAAAGGCCCACCTGAACTCCAAGGCCCCATTTCACAAAAAGGGACACACACCCACCTATCTAAGGCACAGTGACCTCCTGAGGTCTGAGACTTTCCCTAATAACCACCGCCACACACACACACACCCACCCCTGCCCTGGGCTCTCGGCTGGTGAAACGCTCAGAAGCCTGGTGGGCATAATTCACTAAGGGGAACACCCCCCTCTTGGCCCAACCAGATCTCCGTAATGCATGCCAGGTCCGCTCTACCCTCTTGTATGAGGTCGTAAATGAGGGGAGCCTTATGTACCATGGACCTGGTGTTAAGCGACACCAGCCAGAGACCAGGGTCCTGTAATCCCGAGCACCCAAGGGTGTGAGAAGGGTGATGAGGGTCGGAATGCGCGATCACTCTTAAACAGCAGACCCGCGTCCCCCAAACATAATTTGGCCCTCGGCCCCCACCATATCTGCCTCTCCCACAAACAGTAGAGATGGTGGATCCCCCCCCCAATGGAATGGCTTAATGTCTCCCCCGGAATCCCAACCCTTCCCAGCACTCCTGACCCACACCCCTTAGTTAGCTCTGGCCTGTGCCCTGGCAGACTCCCCCCCCCCCCGAGCCTGTCTGAGCAATCCGTATCACACACACCCGCCCTCCCCTTAAAATTTGATTTAAAAACCCCTGTAAGAAACCCCTAAGCAGTCTCTTCTTGGCATGCCACCTCTCGAGATCCCAAAATCCGTCACTAAGGAAGTGTCTGGATAGGTAAGAAGACCATCCCCGGGAAAGGGGAAGTTCCCAAAGGGAATAAAGTTCTGTCGCAGTATAGCATAGAGGAGAATGTGGCATCAACCAAATGGGATGACAAACGGGGAGATGGAACGAGGAGATGACCACGGGGGGGAGCTGACAGTGTTCAAGGGGGGGTAGCGGAAAGCTACTGCTGGGCACACCCACGCCGGCTGCAAAGATCCCAAGCCAGGCGACCCACCGCCGCTGCCGCTGAGCACACCCACGCCGGCTTCAGAGACCCCAGGCTGGGCGTTCTGAGGACCACACCCACGCCAGATGTGTTCAAGAGGGGGTAGCAGGAAGCTGGCGCTGAGCCCATCCACGTTGGCTGCAGAGATCCCAATCCGGGTGCCCCGCCGCTGCCGCTAACCGCACCCACATCAGAAGCCACTGATGATCTTCATTCTCTCACCACCAACCGCCCCCTTTCACTCACGATGTTCCGGCTACGAAGCAGTAAATTGTAGCTCAAGGGTATCCCTGAGGTCCCAGGAAGTTCTCATAGCTAGACCTGGAACCAATGATGGAATAGGGTACCCCAGCAAGCCCCCGAGAAGGACAATCATCTCCCCGAAGCTCTCCTCAAACACGACAGGACCCCATCTTGGGCATGCGCAGAAGAAGTCTGAACAGATTTTGTTTAATATCCCCTGCAAGTTTTTTTTTGTTCTGTTTCATTTCAAAGATTTATAATATCTTAGACGTCCTGTGGTGAGTCACCGTGCTTAGAGCGGAGGAAAGGGAGCTCTCCTAACCTCTAACTCTAACTTCTTCGTTTGGGCTCATTTTTGAGCGCTGTTGATCCTGAAGAGGCCAGCAGATTAAGGGGGATACTCTGTAGACACTGGAGTGATAAGGCAAATCCCCCAGCAGATAGGAGAAACCCTCTAAATGGACAAGGAACTATCCTGCCATCTGGTTAGAACCAGAGTGATAGCGACCACATAAGAAGGAAGGGAGCAGAGAGAGAAACAGTTGAAATCGGGATACCTGTTACTATTACTAAAAACCCAAAGAGGACGACAACGTGAAATTGGCAGAGAGGGTGAGCTGGAAAGAAGGAGGAGCCGGGAAGGAGACTGTTTTTGCAGTTCAATTTTGCCGAAAAGAAGTGAAGCAGAGAAGCTGAGTTGGAAGGGACAGCCGGAATAAGTTGAAGGAATTGGCCACAGTGAGAATGAAAACCCGGCATGGACAACAGGAGTAGAAAATAATATTTGCCGAGAAGATTTGGAAAGCTCAAAGAGATTATTTAACAGTCGGGTGAGTAGTTGAGTTTTTCTTTTTCCTCGCTCTTCCTTCTGCTGCTTTGTTTTCCTCAAAGAATAGTTGAACTTGATATTTATTTGCCTCGGAACTTGGAACAGTGTTAGAGACAATAGAGAGAGGACTGTTTTGGAAGGAGACCTTTGCTTTGTGGATACTAACAGTGACATTGAGGAGAGAGTGACACCTAGTGGACTGTAAATTTGAACTGTGAAGTCTGATGCAAGAAAACTAATGGTGACATAAGCTGATATATATATATATATATATATAGATAGATAGATAGATAGATAGATAGATAGATAGATAGATAGATAGAGATAGAGATAGAGATAGAGATAGAGATAGAGATAGAGATAGAGATATAGATATAGATATAGATATAGATATAGATATAGATATAGATATATATACACATACATACATACATACATACATACATACATACATACATACATAGAGAGACTAATTACTAGAATTGAATACCTGTATAATTGATAAAATTGAGAGACATCTATTGGTATAAGATAATAGTGTGATATATAAATCTATGATATATATTAATTAAAGACCAAAAATCAAATAGAATAAAATAGAATACTACAAAGGAATGTTTAGGTATTGAAACATGATATTAAGGAAGGTTAATTATTGTTAAATATTGAAATATACAATTATTTATATCATTGATATTACTGATAAAGTAGAAGTAAAGTAAAACTTATATGCAATCGTGGGCAAGGATAAATAGGGGAATAAAAATGGCAATTTCAGTAAAATTAGTGAAAAAAACTACACCCAATGTGATTTCAGCAACACCGCCCTCCTCAAATCAAAGATCAATTGAGAGTGCGTTGGGGTTGGAGAAAGATAAAAAGATGGCAGGAACAGCGGGACCAATTCCAACGATGCAGAGTATGCAATTGATGCTCCAGATGATACAAGAGACATTGGCGAAAAGCCAAGAAGTGACAACTACTAATCATGAAGAGACAAGGAGGAATCATGAAAAAATGAAAAATGAAATGGGAGAATTGAAAGGAACTATCAAAAATGTAGATGATAAAATTGAAAGGATGCAGAATGCCTTAGCAATCAATGAACAGAAAATCCAGTGTATGGAAGAAAAAATAGAACAATCAGATCAGAAGATGGGAAAAATGGAATTGGAATATAAACAACTTAATAAAGAATTAGAACTATCAATAATCCGACTTGAAAATGAAAGAGCTGCATTCTACCTAAGATTCCAAAATATACCGGAAGAGAAGGAGGAAGACCTGAAAGGAAAAATGATTGAAATATTCACTGAAATTCTTCGAAGGAAAGAACAAGAGATGAGAGGAGACATCAATGAAGCTTATAGAATGCATACTAACTATGCCAGAAGACATAGACTCCTGAGAGAAGTGCATGTAAGATTTGCTAAAAAAACCAATGAGAGATGAAGTGAAAAAAACCAGAGAAGAGACAATTACACTACAGGGAAAAGAGTTGATCATGCTTAAACAGATTCCATGGAGAATTCGGGAACAATGTAGGCAGTACCAATTTTTAACAAACCAGTTAAATAAAAACAGAATAATGTACAGATGGTTGGTACCAGAAGGGGTTCTGGTATCTTGGCAAGGAAAAAGATATATGATAGAGAATATAGATGAAGCACAGAAATTCTATGAAGAATACTGCAAGGGGGAAGAAGAACAAGGAAGCAAAGAGGAACTAGAAAGTAGAGGTCGAGAGGAAGAAACATTAGGAGACAACGAAAGAAACAGGAGAGAAGAACAGAGGCAAGAAAGAGAGAGAGCAGAGAAGGAAGGCGTGAGAGGGAAAAGTCAGATACAAACTAGAAGTAAAAAAAACAACCCCAGCTAAAGATGGATCAAGAAATAACAATTATTTCGATAAATCTGAATGGACTGAATGCACCAAAAAAAAGAGCCCAGATGTTTAATAAACTTAAGAAATTGAAAGTAGATATAGCCTGTATACAGGAAGTGCATATTAAAAGGGAACATAGGAACTTACTGGAAAATAAAAAACTAGGGAAATTATATACAGCATTGGCAGATAAAAAAAAGAGGGATAGCAATTTATATAAAGGAAAAAATAAACTCCAAAGAAGTCTACTCAGATGAAGAAGGCAGAATGCTAATGATTGAATTAGAGACAACAGAAAAACCGATATTACTAATAGTCATATATGCACCAAACCAGAAACAAGAGGAATTTTATAGGAAATTACACGACAAAATAAATGAATTAGAATATGAATTAGAATTTGCTTAATTATAACCCAATAGTGGATAAAAAAATGGACTATGAAAGCAAAAAAAATAAATAAAACAAAGAAAAATACGTTACCCAAATCCTTTTTTGAGATGGCAATGGAATATAAATTACAGGATATTTGAAGAGAAAGGCACAAAACAAGAAAGCAATATACCTTTTATTCAAACCCCCATCAATCTCTATCAAGAATCGACATGGCTTGGATCTCATCTGGGCTATGTAACCAAGTAGACGAAATTGAAATAGAACCAAATGAGTGGGAAGATCATAATCCAATAAAAATAAGATGGAAAGGTCAAAGAAGAAGAAAAAGATGGATGGTGAATTCAAGTATGGTAAATGAAATAGAAGACACTGAAATGTTAGAGAAAGAATTAAAATTGTTTTTTAAAATAAATAAAAAAGAAGACACCTCAATTCAAAATCTCTGGGATACTATGAAAGCATATACAAGAGGCCTTACGATTGCCTACATGGCAAGAAAAACTAGAAAACAAAAAGAGCAACAAGAAGGCATACAAAAAGAACTTAGGGAAGCCGAAGAAGAACTACAGAAAGATCTAAAGAATAAAATTAAAAAGGAAAAAATAGAGGTGATAAAACATAAGATCAATTTAATAACTCAAAAGGAATTAGCACAGAAAATTAAAGTAGTCAGACAGAATTACTTTGAACAAGCCAACAAACCAGGACGATGGCTGGCATATAGACTGAAGAAAGAAAGAGAAAAAAGGACGATATATCAATTAAAGGATGATGAGGGAAGAATCCACTACAAAGCGGAAGAAAAGAAACATATCATTCATAAATACTTCACAAAACTATACGCACAAGATAGTATGGAGGAAATCAAAATAAAACAATATTTAAATATAGAAAAGATAACACCAATCTCAAAAGAACAAAGGGAGCACTGTTCCCTCTAAGGTGCGCGGCTGCGCGGCCGCGCACATGGCAAGAAAACACCGCGCAGGACTTTTCAACTCCTGCGCAGTGATTTCTACTGCCACAGGCTCCAGAAGCTGGGGAGGAGGTCCTTTGCAGGCGCTGGATTTGCTGCCCCGCGCCACAGCTTTGAGAGACAGAGAGACAGAGACAGGGGAGAGGGAAAGAAGAATGCAGCCTCCTCACCTCCCTCCCTCCTCCGCCGTGGATTTTTTGCGATGACCTAGAGATCAAGTTCCTACGGGGGATCGGGAGAAGAGTTGTATCCCCCCAGGGGTTTTAATGAGGGAGGCATGGTGGTGGGGGGTGGGAGGATGTTGACTCTCTAACTGTACTTTCGCTTTATCTCCTTCTGTCTCCTCTTTACATCCATCTGTTTAAATCTCCTTCAATATTGGGGGGAGGGGTGGCATTGAAAGTATTGCCGTTTCAATGGCACTTTGTGGCAAGGACACACGTTAGTTGCGCTCTTTCCTGGCCTCTGTGTGCAAAGAGGCCAGCCTCCAAATGACTCCTCTCCTTGACTTCCAGTTTGACGGTAGGGCCATTTTTCACACGAGACGCGTTCTGCTGTGATCCATTCCCCAAAAGAAGGCTTCTTCTCTGCGCAATTATCTGCGCATCCAAGAAGGAGTAGTTAAAGAAAACGGGGAAGAGGAAAGACAAATTAAAAGAAGGAAAGATGGGAAGAGAGCAAAGATGGGGTCTCCCCCCCCCGTCCGTGTACCGCCGTCTAGCAATGCAAAGAGAGAAGCCGAAAGGTCCCCAATCCACTTCGCCTCTACTTGGACTGAAGTTAGGAGGCTGACTCGTACAACCAGCGGTGACCATTATTTGGAGGAATAACAATCGCAGCCGTGTGACCGAGATTCGCTCTTGCAGAATCTTTTTTTTTTTAAACCAAATTATTAAAAAAAAAAGCCTTTGGAACATTCTTATTTCTAAAGCCAAAAACAAAGGATGAGGCTTGCTAGAGAACCGAGTGGAGGTGATGTACGAGGGGAGGCGAGATGCTGTGGTGGGGGGAGATGTTGCTGAAATAATTCGATCTATCAGGAAATCGGAGCTGGGGGGGGTTCAGGGGAAAGTCTTTGCCGGCCCGACGCCAGCCATAGCTCTGAATTTGCTTTCCTTTCTACTGAAGCAACCTCCGGCGTTTCGCAAGGCAACCGACAAAAAGCCACTTTCCCGGAGAGGGGGGAGGGGCTTTTGGAAGAGGGAAGTGGCTGCCCTTCACCACTTGCCGCTTTCGGAGTCGTTTTGAGGCTGGCCTCTTTGCACACAGGAGCCAGGGAAGAGCGCAACTAACGCGTGTCTTTGCCACAAAGTGTGGTTGAAACAGGAATACTTTCTATGCCCCCCCCCCAATACTGAAGGCGATTTAAACAGATCAGTGTAAAGAGGAGACAGAAGCCACAACACTCTTGGGTTTTTGTTTTTCAAATATTTTTTAATCATGCAGGGGTGGGTGGGTTACCGTACGCCACTCCCCATCTCTCAGGAGGAAACAAAATTCCACCACAGCTCTTTCGAGTTCTTCAGAATTCTTCATCAAGGAAAGAAGATACTAAAAAAAGTGAGTGGTTGTATATTCATGTATGTCATTTTGACTGGCTCAGATAAAAACACTGGCCCATAATGACCTTTGGATTTGGTCTACTCCCATAGCTATTGCTTTATCTGTTTAAAGGTCATCACCACTGCTTTGAAGAGTGCATAAAAAAAACACGGTCTCCCCGTTCTTTCACCTTTATTCTCTCCTTCATACTCCTCGGTGGAACATCTGTGAAAAAAATTCAGGTGCTCAGGCATGAAAATGTGCCGCTCAAACACTATACTTTTCCGCTCACACTGAAAAAAAATTAGAGGGAACATTGAAAGGGAGGCGATAAACAGGCCAATAACGTTAGCCGAAGTGGAATTAGTCCTGAAAAATCAGAAAAATAATAATAAATAATAAAACCCCAGGACCAGATGGAATACCGGTGGAACTATACAAATATAACAAAATAATATTGGAAGAGCTAGGAGTAGAAATGTTTAATGTGGTTTTAGGAAAAGCCAAGATACCTGAATCATGGACTGAAGCAATAATATCCCTAATCTCAAAAGAAGAAACCAATCTACAAGAAATTCAAAATTACAGACCAATTTCATTATTAAACTCTGATTATAAAATATTTGCAGCAATTACGGCAGGAAGAATTAAAGAGGTTTTAAATGAACGAATACACCCAGACCAAAATGGATTTTTACCCCACAGACATATTAAAAATAATACGAGAGTCATTCTAGACATAATAGAGTATTACGAGGCCCATCCAGAAAAGCGAATGGTACTGGTTTTCCTTGATGCACAAAAAGCATTTGACAATGTAATCTGGAAATTTATAACAACACTATTGGATGAGATGAAATTCGGAGAAAATTTTATAAAAATGATAGAAGGATTTTATAACACTCAGACAGCCAAAGTTCTGATGAATGGAGATCCAACAGAAAAGATTGAAATAAAAAAAGGAGTCAGACAGGGATGCCCGCTCTCTCCTTTGCTGTTTATATTGACTTTGGAAATTTTACTAAATGAGATTCGGAAAGACCAGGGAATAAAAGGTTTAAGACTCAAAAATGAAGAATATAAGGTCCAAGCCTATGCCGATGACTTAGTATTTGTTCTAGAGGACCCATTAGAATCCAGCTTGAAGTTAATTCAAAAATTAGAAGAATATTGCGAAGTGGCAGGACTAAAGATCAATAAAGACAAAACAAAAATGATAACCAAGAACATGACAAAAAAGCAAGAAGAGGAATTGGAAGTAGCAACCAGATTGCATTTAACTAAGAAAGTGAAATACTTGGGGATCTGGTTGTCAGCAAAATGTTCCACAATTAAAGACGATAATCATAATAAATTAATGATACAAATAAAGAAAGATTTAGAAAATTGGAAGAATATTCAGTTATCACTTATGGGACGTATAGCAACAATTAAAATGAATATCTTACCAAGAATCCTATTCCTGTTGCAATAGGGTGACCAGACGTCCCGCATTTGGCGGGATAGGCACGCCTTTTCATAATTTTTCCCGCGTCCCGGGCTGTTCTCAAAAAACCCCGCTTTATTTTGGCGCTCGCTGGCTCCCCCGCCCATCAGCTGCCGCTAGCTCGCTCGTTCCGTTCCCCCACCTATTCTATCTACACTAAAAATCTAAGCCAGCCCAGCCTGCCGCTCACTGATTGGCCTGGACTCTAGCCAATCAGTGAGCTGGGTGGGATGGAAAACTTTAAGCACGCACGCGGCGTGCTTAAAAATTTCCATCCCAGCCAGCTCACTGATTGGCTGGAGTCCGCTTAAGCGACTCTCACGAGGCTCCATTTCATTTCGCCTTCGCCGTTTGCTTTTGCTGCACTGCCCTGGTGAGTAACTCCGGCGGTGCCAGTGGGAATCGGGTGGGTGGAGGCGGCCTTTAGCAAGGGAAGGGAAGGCCTTCCCTTGCGAGCTACCCATGAGAGGAACTCGGGGGGGGACCGGGCAACCTGAGAGAGGGGAAGAAGTTTGTCCCTCCCTGCAACTCCCCAGATTTTGGAAGCTGGGTGTGTGTGGAAGGCACACACCCAGGAGGGAGGAAGGAAAATGCAGAGACCGGCAGCGGAGAAACATTGCCGGTTCTGCTGCCCGGCCCAGTGCATAGCCGCCAGCTCTGCCTCCCGCGGCTGCCCAGGCAAAGCGAATTCCACATGTGGATGCGGAGATGGACCTCTCGCCTAGGGAGGCTGCGGGCTGGCAGTAGCCGCCATGGTCTGGCTTTCTCCCCTCACCCCGCCTCCTCCACTAGCCTTTGTCCCTCCACAGTAGGGCGGCTGGGGGGAGGAGACCGCCCTCCTCTCCTTCTCCCCCTTTGCGGAGTTGGGTGGGCCGCCCTGAGAAGGACTACCACTTTCTGAACTGTCTGCATCAGATTTGAATCGATTTTACCATCTTCTGCTCCCAAGCCTCTCAGAAATGTAATTTTAAAGTAGACAATGCGAGGAGTTCCCACTGCATGCTAGGAGATGTAGTTCTGCAAACGTCGAAGTCTCTGGACGGACGTCGTTTCCCGGCAGCCTTTTCAGAGCGCCCCATTCAAAACGACGGCAGTTGGTTGAGTGCTCTTGTGCGGTAGCGGGCTAGTTTGCAGGCGTCTTGAGATTTCTCTGGCAGTTTAGTATGGATTCCAACATTTACAAATGCCTTCAGCCTGGCTTATCGATTAATATTGAGCGCAGCAATGGTGAGTGCCGAGAGGAGAAAGGCGATTTGCTTCGGAGCGTCTTTTGCCTCCTTCCGTAGCCCTGGTGTTCTCTGGAGGCTCCACAAGATTAATGCTCAGTGCGTTATTATCGCTTTCCTGCAGATTCGTATGTCTGTAATGCAGAAGGATGGTGGCCGGGCTAAATTCCAGACTCTTTTCTCCTGTTCTTCGGGACAGAAGAGTTGTCAAAGAAGCAAGTTAAAGTCGGGCTATTCTGCCCCTTTGCCTAATGTTACTCGCTGGGACTAGCTAGTGGGGCTGAGCGTGTGCTGAGCAGTACCTCCATGTGGTCTCGCTCCTTGATGCTTTTTTAGAACAGGAATGGGGTACTGTGGCCCTTTTAGCAAAGGACCTCCCCAGACTTGTTTTGATGAGCACGGAGCGACTGACGGTAGTTTGTGCCGGCCGCGGCCGCTCAAACTAGTGTCAGTCGCCCCCGTGTTCAGCAAAGCAAGCCCGCTGGTGGTGCCTGTGCTGTGGTGGGAAGCGAGCTGCGGGTCCCCCCGCTGCTGCCTTCTTTGCCTCCGCCTCTTCCAGAGCCCGTGGTGGCTGTCAGGGTGCTGACGGCGGAGCGGATGCGCCCAGTTTGTTACTGCTTCCAGTGATCGAGACAGACGAGGGAAGCGGTGGTGGCGGATGTTGGACATCAGCAGCGACTGTAACGACCGCTCGGGCGAGGTGCGGAGGAAGAACGGAAGGTCCCTCCCGCCCGCGACGACAGCTCCAGCCATGGACGAGCAGGCTGGCCCCAACAACAACAACGCGCTGCTCTTGCCACCACCTCCGGGTGGGAAGCAACTACGCCTCGCGGACTCGCTTCCCACCACAGCACAGGTGCCGAGGCGTGGTTGCTTCCCACCCGGAGGTGGCGGCAAGAGCAGCTTGTTGTTGTTGTTGTTGAAGAAGAAGAAGACGCCGGGGCCAGCCTGCTCGTCCATGGCTGGAGCCGTCGTTGGGGGCGGGCAGGACCTTCTGTTCTTCCTCCACACCTCACCCGAGCAGTCGTTACAGTCACTGCCGACGTCCGACGTCCGATCTCGATCACTGGAAGCAGTAACAAACTGGGCACGTCCGCTCCGCCATCAGCGCCCTTACAGCCACCCCCGCCGGCGGCTACTGGGCCTCTCTGGAGTCAATTGCAAAACCGCGTTCAGCGCTTTGAGGACCTGAGGCATCTTGGAAAATGCAGTTCCCTATCGGAAAGAATGGAGTAGCTGCGAATTTGTAACAACAACAGGAGATAATAACTTGGTGCTTCGCAGGTTACGAAAATCTCAAGTTTGATTTGCACACTGTTTTTTAAAAGTTAGATAAAAAAATTATGCTGTGAAAGCGACTAGAAAGCCGCCCCCCTCCCCTTCCTGTGTGCGAGAAAGGGAAGGAGAGGAAGGAAGGAGGGAGAGGGGAAGGAAAAGAAGAAGGGAGGAGGGGAGAAGATGGAAGGAGAAAAGATGGATGGAAGGAGAAAGAATGGAAGGAGAAGGAGGAAGATGGAAGAAGAAAGGAAGAAAAAGAAGAAGGGAGGGAGAAAAGAGGGAAAGAGGTAGGAAAAAAAGGGGTAGAGAGGGAAGAGAGGGAAAGAGCAGAAAGACAAAGAGGATGAAGTTGATAGGCAAGAGGAAGGAGGAAGGAAGGAAGAAAGAAAAAGGGAGGGAGAGAGGAAAGAAGAAAAGATGGAACTAGAAAGGAAAGAAGGGAGGGAGGAAAGGGGAAGACAGGGAAAGAGCAGAAAGACAGAGAAGGTGAAGGTAGATAGGCAGAAGGAAGGAAGAAGAAATAAGAAAGGATGGAAGGAGGAAGGAACAGAAGTGAAGAGGAAGAGAGAAATGGAAAGAGCAGAAAGACAGAGAAGGTAGATAGGCAAAAGAAATGAAGCTGAAAGAATGGAAGGAGGAAGGAAGAGAAAAGGAGGAAGGGAGTGAGTGAGGAAAGAAGAGAGGATGGAAGGAGAAAGGAAGGAAGAGAGGGAAAGAGCAGAAGATGGATAAGGTGAAGATAGATAAGCAAGAGGAATGAAGGAAGAAGTGAGGTGTCTCGAGGAGGGGGAAAACATTTAGTGACCAAAGTTACAATGGCATTGAAAAAAGTGACTGATGACCATTTTTCACACTTAGCGACCGTTGCGACCATTTTTCACACTTAGCGACCATTGCAGCATCCTCATGGTCACGTGATCAAAATTTTGTTTGGCAACAGATTCGTATTTATGCTGGTTTCAGTGTCCTAGGGTGACCTTTTGACAAAATATAAAAATTATAATCAACACCCTCCCGCCCCCGTCAATGGTGTCCCTCTTTACCAATCTGAAAATCTGGTCACCTTATGTTGCAAGCCGCACCTATTAATCCAGGTAAAAAATTCTTTCAAGAATTAAAGAAAATACGGTAACCACTAGGTTCATTTGTCAGGGACGAAAACCGAGGATTAAACTAAAGTCAATGCAAGACAGTAAGGAGAGGGGAGGCTTAGCATTACCAAATTGGGATTTATACGCATCAGCAGTAACAATAACATTGATGAAGGACTGGATAGAGTTAAAGAATAAAAGAATTCTGACCTTAGAAGGCCATGACCTGCAGGCAGGCTGGCATACTTTTCTATGGGATGATAAAAATAAAATGCACAAATACTTTCAAAATCATTTAATCAGAAGAGCCTTACTGCAACAATGGTTCAAAATCAAAAAAAAATCCACTATGTGAAAATCCCAAATTGGCTATCACCAACAGAAAGGATGACTCACCCAAATTTTACAGATTGGAACAAAATTCTAAGATACAGAGACTTAATTGATAGACAGGGAAATTTAAAAACAATTGAAGAATTGGCAGATCAGAACATGAAAGTTGATTGGCTAACTTACCTCCAAATCAAAACTAAATACAATAAAGATACTAAAATATATGGCATCGAAACAGAACCACATGAATTGGATAAAATTATTCAAAGCCCAGATAGAAAGATGATAGGGAGAATATATAAATTCCTCCTGAAGTATAAAATGGAAGAGGAAATTGTGAAAGAACAAATGATAAAATGGGCGCAGAACTTTGGCTATAATATTGAATTAGACAAATGGGAAAAAAATTTGGGAATAAATTTAAAAATGACACTATCAGTTCCATACAAGGAAAACCAGTACAAAATGTTTTACAGATGGCACCTGGCACCATCAAGGTTAGCTAAAATCTCAACAAATACCTCCCCAAAATACTGGAAATGTGAATCAGTACATGGAACATATTATCATTTATGGTGGACCTGTGAGGAGGCAAAAAAAAATTTGGAAAAGGATCAAAAATTGGCTGGAGGCAATAACAAGGGTTAAAATAGATTGGAAACCTGAAGTTTTTTTATTAGGAATTATGTCGGTGAAATACAAAAAAGAAATCCAATATTTAATACTACATATACTTACAGCGGCAAGGATCACCTTTGCCCAGAAATGGAAAAACAAACTAACCCAAATGAAAATGAAATAATAAGAAAGATTATGGACTGTGCCGAAATGGATAAATTAACGAAAGAAATACAGGGAAAGGAAGAATCAGAATTCTACCAGATATGGGATAAATGGTATAGGTGGATGGAGGAAAGAAACAAAAATCAATGAAAGAATATAACAACACTCAAAAATAAAAGTTATGAGTAAAATAAGAGGGTTAAGAATGGTGAAACCTAAATGAAATACGATAGAAGGGGAAATAATATAATGTGAGCGATATTGATTGGTGATTGCTAAGATAAAAAACAGGAAGTTCCTGTTCGCACTGTATTGTATAAATGTGGTGTACATCTAATTTTTGTGTGTGTGTATTTTACATGTTTGTTAATAAAAATCTTTTTTTAAAAATAAAAAAAATAAAAAATATATAATATCTTAAGTTTTCTTGTTCTCAAAGCACTGGACTTCTTGTATGAAACAGGCATTCTCTATGCAGATAAGGCAAGAATTAGCGTTATTCTAGAGATAACCAGTTTAGCTCTAAAAGACACAATCTGCCACTCAAGATCATAAAGGAAAATTATAGAACTGTGTTTATACTATTTTGCCTTATTTTATATCTGACTAGTAACATGAATTAAAATGGTATCTGAATATGAACAGCCTTGTCTATTTACTAAATTACAATTTTTTTTCATGGGAATCATATTCACGCACTAAATGGCAAGTATATATTGCTGTGCTTCATATAGAACAACATTTAACTTCATATATGTGGATCAAAAAAGGCTATTATATTCTGTTGAAGATTAATTTGTACAGGATTCATGCTATTGTATAGAAATTTGACCATGTGGCAAATTAGCCGTGCATGCAAGACTGCACCTTTTCCCTAATCCCTAAGATCCAGATAAGCATTTCAATATTTTTGCTTTAAGTATAATCTATGTTAACGGAAACTAAAATCAATGCAATGTAGATAAAATGAAAATGAAATGTGCCAGCAAGAAGATCCAGAAAAAAAGGAAGGGTATTTACAAGGAACTGAAGATAATTCAAACATGTGTTTCATCAAAATACAAAATGCAGAATTCCTTGCATTTAGTCATTTAGTCCCAAGTCATCTCAAGGCTGGACTATTGCAAGGCTACCCTTAAAGAACATTTGGAAGTATGGTACAGAGCTGGTGCAGAGTGCAGCAGTATGGGTAGTTTTGGGTCCCCCAAGAATGGCCCTCTAACACCACTGCTCTGCGAGCTGATTGGTTACCAGTCTACTTTGAGGTGCAATTCAAGGTGTTAGTGATCAATTTTAAAGTCCTTAATGGCATGGGTCGAGGCTACTTGAGGGACCATCTCCCCCCACTGGGATTGGCCTGTACCATGTATCTGTGTGTGTGTGTGTGCGTGCGCGCATGCATGTGCATTGTGTCACAACCCCTGGTATGCCCAAATATGGGAGGGAGCATACTGCTTCCCTTTTCTGTCTATCGACTCACTCTGGGAACCATCCAGGCAGAAAGCACAAATGCAACATATATATGTTTATATATATTTATAATATATATAAAAACTGGGCTCCAAAAATCTGGAATACCATTTGATGAAAACAAATAGATACAGAAAATGTTAATTGTCTATTTTCATCTAGATAAATATTCCCTTTCCAAGAAGCAAAGTTTATGATACATATATAAATCTTCAGGATTAAATATTAAGCAGTTTATCCCCTTTACCAAATAAAAAGAAAAGATTAAAAACTATAAAGCAAGCTTGCAATCACACTCATTATCTTTAGTAGAACTGCACAGGCTAACCCTAACTAAAAAAATGTAATGTTCAAATAAATATTCTGTTTCTGAAGAAATACTGAATCACATTTTAACCTTTCTTTGTGATGATCGTATGTAGCATATTATTTTGTTAAAAGTACAGTAATAATTATTTTTAATGAATTTAAAGTAATCAATTTAATATTAATCATTAGCATTCTAGAAAAGAAATAATCCATTTATCCATTAGTCCATTTATATAAAATAATCATGCAAGCTATATTTCATGCACTGTAACAGATGAGAAATTTGGAAGTAACTGCCACTGTATTTACAAATGACATGAAAAACTTCCAAGAATAATGTTATTTAGTCAACATTAATTTACTTACCCAAGTTCAAGTTGTTGACATATCACTGAAGCATCAGTATTATCCCAGTGGTCACTGCAGATTGTTCCCCATATTCCATTTAGATATATTTCAACTGTTCCTTCAAACTCATTTCTGCCACCTTTAAGTCTTACTGATCCTGTTTATTTTTGTCAAAAAAGATAAATTTATTTCAGACATTATATAATGGTAATTATATTTATATTTTATATTTAATTACTATATTAAAAACAATGAAGAAAAAAGTATGACACATTTTCCATTAGAAAGTAATAGCTTCTGTGTGGCATTTATTTTTGGAGTGATCTGGAAGAGGCATGTATATAAACAATATAAGCCATTCCCTTGCCCTAGAATGGTTTTTGTCACTTTTTGAAATGGTCAAACTAGGTTTCTTTTCTGGTCCAGTAGTTTGTCATTAGAACTCCTTGAGCATCAAAGGTCAATCAGTTAAGTTCATCAAGATTCTTCTAGTCCAGGGGTGTCAAAGTGGCGGCCCATGGGCTGGATACGTCACGCACAGGCCACGCACAGACCATGCCCCCCTGCTCCACAAAGGTAAAAGAAATGTTGCAATAAGTCACATGACGTGGCACGATCAAATTTGACACATGTGTTCTAGTCCATTTCAAAAAAGCACTTTTATCATTTCCTTGGGTATTGGAGTGATACAATCACTTAAGGTATGTTTTATAATCAATCTATCCAATAGAAATATTTTAATACAACTGGAGTTAATGTGTTCACTATGGACAGATTTTTTCCCCCAAATTTGGGGAGCAGTAACAAAATTAGTACCACATCATTGTTGTAGGCACTACCAAAAATATTGCTATTATTATGAAACTTGCCTATTCCACAAATGGATGCCAAAATGAGTAGGTCAATCAAATAATACCAATTTATCAGAAAGCAAACTGAAGACACTCCTATTACCCCTCTAGACTCAAATTTCCCTCTTATTTCTTTCATTCTTTTGAGCAGATGGATATATTCCCAAGAATATATCACAAGAACATAGCCCAGAGCAAAAACTCCAGAAGCATTCTAAAATACAGATGATGGTAAAGACTGGTATTTTTCATTATTATATGTCAATTTCTATTTTTTGTTCATTTAGCAGAACCTTTTGGAAAGGTAAAGTCAGCTGCAGGAAATAGCTGAAACTGTCAAGGATAGTTCTAAGATTACAAACATCTGACAGGCACAACATTACTATTCCTGCTGAATGCAATTACTTCCTCAAAGCTCAAAACATTCATTACAGTCACTTACACATAAAACAGCATAACAATATTATAACATACAATACTTAATAAAATTATTAAATATATTATGGAATAAAAATATTATATAGTTTTTCCATAAATTAGATTAACCACTATTGAAATATAGCCTTATTGCAGAAAATGCATTGTTTATAATATAGCTACTTTATGGTTTCTATTAGCTAGACTGAAGTTCAGCCTAGGGCTGTGATGGCAAACCTATGGCACAGATGGCACATGGAGCCTTCTCTGCGGGCACCCAAGCCATTGCCCCAACTCAGCTCCACCATGCATATGCATACGCCTATGCCTCCTGCCGACCACCTGATTTTTGGGGCTCTGCCATGCATGAGCAGGAGCGGAGCACATGCAGGAAACATGCAAGCATGTGCGGGGGTAATGCATGCATACGCAGGGGCATGAGGGAGTTTTTGGTCCCAGGAGGCTTCAAAACGGGCCATGGGAGTGTGTGTCCCCCCCCCACTGTGTTTTGGTCCTAGGAGGCTGCAGGGAGGCCTTCTAGGCTCAAAACAGGCCATGGGGGATATGCATGCATGTGTAGGGGGAGGGGAGAGGGGGGAAGTGCAGAGGGTCATACACACATGCACAAAGGGTGGGGCACATAGGGGGTGTCGCACATGCACTGCATTATGGGCGTGGGAACACGGATTGTGAGCTTTCGGCACACAACAACCAAAAGGTTAGCCATCACTGGACTAGGGATTTCAAGTAGTAACAGATTTATCCTTGATGGCATTTCTCTCTAGTCCCTGTCTAGTAATTGTGATTAAGGCATACAGGCAAAGAAATACCAAATTCATAAAACTATTCCTTTCTTATAAACATTTTAAAAGTCTGACTCTGTATGATTACTTTGCCTCTCATTTGTTTCCATTAGTTTTCAAAGAATTAGAAAACAAACAGTTTACAAAACCTTTTCAGTGACTCAAAATTTTACATAACAGAGATACTAGCAAAACAATGTATTTATTCATGTCTGACCCCAAACAATCACCACTTTACTCAGACCATGTGAATTTATGGAATTTATAAATTCTTGGAATGAAGCAAGCAAGTGCTTAACAATGGAAAATTTATACTACTGAGTAAACAATTGTCAAATATGGAAAGCTGCAAATACAGTACATTCAAATAAGAAGTTCTTAATATTTCAGTCTGACATTGTGGGATAGTTTCTAAATTAACATTTTTATGTTTTTAAATATGCTTTTCTTGTCAAGATTTTGTCCAGCATAGGAATGTTTTTCCCACCAGTCTGATTTGGAATGGGCAGAACTATTATTTTTCAGAATATTGTATGACAGATAAAATATGAATACCTCTTCTTTAGAAGATTTAGCTTTATATATCATTTATCAATATTAACAATTATCAGAGTGAACTGAGAAAAAGGCTGATGACATTTAGCCTTCTCCCTTTAAGATAGCTGCAAACTGGACACATATAATTGGCTAATGTCAAGGCCCAGGACTCAAACTATGACTCTGAAGAAGCTGCTCCAAATGAACAAATGAAATGTCAGACACAAAGCCAGCAGTCAAACTGGCTGATCAAACACAGGCACTTATTAGAACACTTGAACTAGTCAGATTATGATGTATGGGCTCCAAGCTCTCCTGCAAATACAGTGCAGAGCACAGCAAAGGTGCTTGGTGCTGCTCCTTGCCAAGTAGATCTACAGCTGATGGTAGCCTGCTTTAAGAGTCAGCCCCGACTCATGTTCCTCAATTGGATTTTCTGATTTCCTGCTCTGGCGTGTTATTACTGTGAATCACGCTCATGAAACTCTGACCCTGGATTGGCTAAGAAATCTGAGTTATCTCTCTGAATTTTGGCATAGATTTTGACTATTTTTCTGTGGGCTTCTGTTGACAGCAAAACCACCCAGGCAAGCTTTCTTTCCAAGAAACTTTACATTTCTTCCCTTGTCTATTATTTGCTCCGCCTTGATTAAATTGTTTTCTTCACCTAGTAGCTGTGTGTGAGAGTGTGAGATCTGAAATGGGACAGCTACAGTTTATGTGAGTTATGGTTTTCATTAACACCTTCCTAACCTTGGGCCATGATATTGTCATAACTGATACCAATAGAATTATTTTTATACCTAAAACATCAAGTATCTCATAGCTAGTACATTTCATAAGCTTTGTTTCTTTTCTGATTGGTAACCAGTACCTTTTTTTTTCAAGACTTACTACACCCATCAATCTATGGCCACTTTTAACTTTTAGCTCTGTTTTGCTCATAATATACTAATTAGAGGTAGAAGGTGTTTCTAGAAGCAGCATTTTCCTATAGTTCAGAGATGGACCAATGTTGTATTTCCTTTATATAAAATATTGGCAAGATGTAGCCCTTCAGATGTTACTAGACAACTATTTTCATGATTAATGCTGGCTGTGTTGGCCAGTACTGGTGAGATCTGATGTTTTTTTAAAAAGTCATGCTGACTTTTGGAATTTGAAGAAATATAACAATATGATAAAGTTGCAATACAAAGAATTCCAGACTACTGTATTCCAGCCCTTAGGCCTTGCTTGTACAATGAAGATTTAGAGATTATTGTAGGTCATTAGATTAAACTGATTTAACAAGCTCCTAACTATGCAAACAAGAAATTTCAGAATACTTTTTACTACATCCCCTTCCTGACTTATCTAAAGAATGTAAGTCTCCCATATGCAATTGTACATTCTATTCACAACAGATAATTTGTGGATAATATCATCCCTTGATGCCATAATGAAAGCAAGATGAAGAAAAAAATCCCTATCAAAATTATTTTTCAGTTGATTTTCAGCTCCATTTTAGTTGTGGCAAAATGAGTTTTAAAATATACTCAATTTTACAACTGTGCACTGGACATGAAGAGGAAAAGGTACTTCGGTGCATGAAAAGCATGAATGTTGCCTTGATTGCAATTTCTTACATACAAAATGACTTTTAGCTAGGACAGCTGCATGTTCCTTACACAAGATACAGAATGGTACATTCACAGCCCTGCCTGCTGCAATATATGCTTGCCTTCAATTCTTTAAAGGAATTTCACCTAATGTAAATAGTGCAAAGCATATTTCTAGGGGTACAACCATTTCAAAGTAAATAATCTATATGTAATACATTGACATGATTTATAAACATCAGATTTCAGAAGGAGCAATGAAATTGCTCAGTGAAATACATATCAAACTTATCAAAATTCTATATTTACCATTTATTTATATTCACAGTATCACCTGTGTCATTTAACCATTTAACACTGGCACTTTGATCCACTCATTCCTATTTTCAGGTTGATATTTTCTTTCAAAATATTCAAATTTTTGCAGACTGCTTCTACGGTTTATTTCCCAGAAGCTACCATTTCTTTGAACTCAGTAGTGATCATGTCTAAGAAAGAAACATCTCTTTTGTCTGTGAGAATGGTTTCAAATGTATAGTTTCTGTTTTCCAAAGGCAAAAAAAAAGTCTGCAGAGGAGAGAGGATAACAAGAAAATTTAGGTTCTTAATCATAGAAGCTCACTGAGTGATGTTGCTCAGCCCAGCCTACCTCATTGGATTGTGTGGATTGGAAAAAAAAGTAGAAAATATCATGTTCTTTGGCAAATACATAGCCTAGAAATAAATGCCACATGGAAGGAAATATTTGAACATTGTTATTATTGTTACTTACATGATACGTAGCTATGAATGACAATATAGTTTTAAATAATTGAAGTTACCAGTTTTAAAATGAAACTGCAAAGCTATATCCCACATTTCTACTGCTATGTTGCCACTTGCAGCATTATGTTCCTTCTGCAATCACTGATTATAGAACACATGTCAACTCTATGAATATGTGAACACATATTCCTTAATTATATTATGCATTATAAGCCAATAAAATATACTACAATATAAATGCATTCTCATCAAGTAGCAGTTATGTTTGGGGAAAAAATACTTTGATAGTGCTGATGCAAAGGAAGCCCAGTGAAAGGCGGACAAGAATTTTACTTATCTGGTTAATATTCACACAATATGGGGGGGAAACATGAAAAACAAAATGATGAGGAACAAAATGGACGGGAGGGGACTGAAGTAGCTTAAAGAAAGAAATGACTTCTACTTCAGTTTTGTTTCAGCAGAATATTGGAATAAGGAGTTGTGTTTGTGAAAAGAAATTGCTACATAAGTTGCTTCAAGTAACCATGTTTCTATATATCTGATTTGCATGTGTCTTTCTTTGGACTTCACCCAAACTGAAACTTGAAGTGATTAAGAGGCAATTTGTGCAGTATATATATTCAGTCTTGCAATAAGAGCTCCTTTGGATCAACCCCAAATAGAAGCATCTGATGCCTTCTGTTACCTTTTGGAGAAGCTCTTATTACACTTTCCACTGAAAGCTGGAAGGGGAATTCAGACTAAGGTAAATGAGATTTATTCTGTTAACACTTAAGTGCCAAGTGTTCTGGATGAGGCAATATGAGATACTTATGTATAGGAAGGAGAAGATGTACAACAAGAAATTTGCAGCCAGTTCTGATATTTTCTAAGTATGATGAAACCACTGGTGTTTATTTATGACACAGCTATTGATTCCCTCCAGAATGAAAACATCAGAATTACTACACATTCATGTCTTCTAAAACATGGAAATCTCCAAGCATTATACATTTCAATTATACCCTTATTTTAAATGGCATCTTCATAGTGTTCACATATAATTTTGTTGATCAATCAGATTTATTTGAAATCACAACACATAAACAGGTTCAACCATAATTTCAAGTGAGAAACTGAGCATCTTTTCCAAGGTAAAATAATAATGGCAAGATATAAATCCAGAAAACTAGAAAATCCCAAAAGCTTGACATTTAGACAAACTAACCCTCAATAGACACATAGTGATAAACCACATTTACATACCACTCAAAGGGGGGGGGGACCAAAAGAAAACAACACATCCTTTCCAGTAGTCAACACCCAGAAAAGTAGGGATTAACACCAGATGAATGACCAGAAAACAATACCCTAATCAAGGAACTACCAAGGAGAAAACCACATCCCTACCAAAACTGGCAAGGCAAACTACTATGTATAAACAGAGAGTAAACTCCATGCTAATTAGCACTAATAATGTTACCCAATTGGATAGATCTGCAAGCAAACAAGAAGCTCAGAAAGCACCAAGGACTGTTTAACACTGAGCTACATATATTCTCTTTTATTGGAAATGTGTTTGTAAAATATCAGAGATAAGTGATATGAGACCAATAACCTTAGCATTTACTTATGATGTACAAGGGACTTACAGGTTTACATCAAAATGCATATGGAGACACACTTTTCTTCAACCTTGTAAAGAATGAAATGACCATGTTTATTAAAAATAATTGAGATGGCACTGAACACAATTCAGCTGACAAAATGTACAACTAGTCTATTTGTGTTGAACTCTAAATACTTAAAGAACTGGCTTTACATGGCAACAGATCACAAGCTGACCATAATAACTAAAATCAAATCACTGTTGTCCCTCCTGCTCACTCATCCTCCCTCTGGTATCTTATTGTACCAGAAGTAATAAATAAACAAGCCTCAACAAGCAATAATTTCAGGGTATGTTGGTGCTGTTGCAAGACCAAATGAAACCAGATGCTGCCAAGAAGATAGGGGAGTAAGTAAATAGTCACTTATATCTTTCAGACATTTCGTGATGCATGGAATCTCATATAAAAGTCTCAATCTGGAATGGGCTTTTAAATCAACAAAGTGCTGATTAGGACCTAGGAGGCAAATCTATAGTGTGGCAAAAGACACAACTAGACCTCTTGATCTTGAGCAGAAAGGATCTAACAAACCTGCTGGCCAAAGGAAGAAAGATTTTGGGGTTCTCCAAAATTATTTTTACCCCATTCAGGCTTTGTAGTTTAAAAAAATATGGTTGTGTCTATGTGGAATGGCTAATGTTCAACCCATCTTCAAGCTGTGAAATTTTAAACATAACTACATTGCATCACATAATCTTTGGAAGAATTGGATTCAAACATGATATATACTCTTGACTTAGGTAATTAAATACTTTTTAAAAAATCTGTCCCCCCAATTCTAGTGATTGAATGTAACTGAACCAACTGGGAGGAGGGGTGTTGGTCACACTACCAGTGTGTATCTTCTTCCACTATGCTAGAACCAAACAGTTCTCTACACCAAATTTAAACCCAAATTCACAAATGTGCAGACATGCAAGTGGCATTGAACTATAAAATAGTGAACCACTGACATATGAAATAGACAAAAATGTTACTCATACTTTACCAAATACATGATAGTAGAATGTATCACAAGCAAACACTGCCTGCAATAGTCAAGTATTGTAAATCAAAGGCCAATTCTACAGATACCGATAAAGCAAGTTCCAGATATCTCTCACTAATCTGGCTGAAAAAACTGTGGGTTATAGTTAAACATTATTAGGCAGATCATAGTTTCTCCATCCCTGATGTACATAATTCATCAGCACAAAGGACACTTCAGAGTTTATGAACAGAGCTTTGTATCTTTATATTTGCTCATTAGCCAACATACACATGACAGCCAGCGAGATTAAACAGAATCACATTCAAACACATACTGGAAATAAGCAAAAGAAAAAATTACAGTGAAGGAATTACTGTCTTACCTTTCCTTGCAGTTTATTCTAACGCAAGTGTTTAGCAATGCGGACATAGGCAACTATTAAGAGGGCAAGCAAGCATAATTCTGCTCTTGATAAAACTCATAATCCTGCAACATTTTACAGATGAAAAGGAGGACATTCCTATGGACTATTGCAGCAAACTTCTGTTTTCATCTCACTGATCAGACTGGGGCTTTAAAACAGTCACGCACACTAGAGGCTGTCCTCATTTAACGGGTAAGTTTGCGTCTGCTTGAGTTCTCTTGCTTCATTTCTTTCTAACTTTATTTTGTTTTATAAAGTCTGCAGAATTAATTGCAAGCGTTAACTTAAGACGCGCTAACCCGATAGGCATGGATGACGCCGCACGGTTTCGAACAAAATACTTTTGATAAAATACATCAGGGACAAAGTAGTGGGGGTGGGGGGAGCGTGTGAAATATTGCTTCGCCTGAGCGTCCCTTCGGCGCCCGGATACGTGTGGTTAAGGGCGATCCCGGCAAGAAATGACAGCAGGCGCGGAGATCCCGCCTCACCTTGTCTGCAGTCACAATAGCCCCAGTCCACCCTGCCGCGGTTGTTTCGGTAGAAGCACCAGGGCCTGTTCCTGCCGTCCGGGTTTCTGCAAAAGTTGCGCTGCCCGCGCAGCCCTTTGCCCTGCGGCGTCCGGTCCAGGAAGGTGGGCACCTCCGCCCACGGCAAACATCCCGTGCCCAACTCCGTCACATTGACGAAGCGTCCGCCGTTTCTCGGGCAGGCGCCCCCGCCGGCCGGCTGGTGGGGGTGGAACGGCGGGGAGCGCGGCGGCGGCGCCGAGCCCGGACCCCGAGAGGACGGAGAAGCGAAGCGGCTGGCCGCTGAGCTGCCGGCTTCGGGAAGCGGCCCGAGAAACAGAAGCGCCGCGGCCAGAAAGAGACGGGCGAAAGTCATGCTGCCAGCCGCGCGCGGTTTGCTCCATCGCCCCTCAGCTGCGGAGCCCGACCGGGAAGGCGGAGGGCGGAGCCGCGCGCGGCGCCCGCCAAACCTTTCCCACCTCCCGCCGGGTGGACGCGCAGCTCCTCGCCCCCGCCTTCCCTCCCCTCCCGCCCCCCTCGCTCGCAGAGCTCTCGCCGCCCCCCCCCCCGGCCCTCTTTTGACACCCGTCTTTTTCGCTGCAGCCGAAAAAGAAGTGGCGCTTCACTTTCAGCGCATGGGGCTCTCCATCCCTAAGGCGTCTGCGCTTGAGGGGCGTTGGCAGCACTCCCACCACCACCCAGGCTTGTGCGCGGGGGAAAATGACCCCCCCCCGGCTCAACTCGCCGGGGGGGGTACTTTTTATTCAGATTTTCCGGATTGCTTTAGGATTAGATTGAGTGAACTGTGGGCGAGCCCTATTCGCCTTACATTTGTTGCCTTTCTCTCCCGCTCTTTCCGTTCCCTTTCGCAGCCCAGTTGAGAAAGAGGTTTTCGCAGCTGCCCAGGACCGGTAGAAACTTAGCCGGCACAGTTCTGTTTCTCTGTAACCGCTGCTTTGCGCTCAGAAGAATAAGGGGGGAGGGGAAACACCTCATATTTGCCCGTACCCAGGGAGGCTGGCGTCCTACCCTCTGTTAGCCCAGCCACCCTTTCTCTTAAAATCATTACGCGGTTTGGGAAATGCGATTGAGATAATTTGTCTGTGGAGATTCTCAGCCCTCCAGATCATGGTTGTCCCAGAGGTGCTTTTTTTTTCAAGAGGCAAGTGGACTTTCTGGTTTTTTTTTTTGAAGACATTTCGCTTCTCATTCGCACAAGAAGCTGAAGAAGCGGAACGTCTTCAAAGAAAAACCCGAAAGTTCACTTGCCTCTTCAAAAAGCACTTTTGGGACACTGGGAAGGTTAGGTACGGAGCGTACCTAAGAGAGGAAGCAAATGCATTGCACACACGCTCAGTGACTAGGCGTCGTGAACCCGGCAGCGGAACAGAAATGAGGTCCTTCTGAGGACTCTTTGGGCCCCCGCTGAAGCCGAGGGTGAAAGGCAACAAACGCAGAAGCCGAGGGGAGAATGTGCGTGGCCTCCGGGGATACTAGCTGGCGCCACACGAACTTGGAATTGGGGCGCCAGCGCGCCGCGAACCGGCAAAAGCGGCGCGTGTTTCAGTTCCTTAGAAGCTGCATTTTTGGCACACGACAGGCAGGATTCATTCTCTGATGCAGCGAGAACTTTTCGCGGCAACCGATCTAGGAGCGTTGCGGGTTTTTGCCAGCGGGGCCCTCCCCGCTTGTGCCAAAGGTTTTTTTTTTTTTTTTCAAGAACTAGCCCGACTTTCTGGGTTTTCTTTGAAGACGTTTCCCTTCTCATCCAAGAAGCTGCTTCGGCTCTGGCTGGTTGTTGTGGTATGGAAGGATTTATATTCCTTGGAGAAAGCTAGTCATTTGCATCAGTGGTGGGATTCAAATTTTTTTACTACCGTTCTGTGGGCATGGCTTGGTAGGCGTGGTGGGCATGGCAGGGGAAGGATACTGCAAAATCCCCCTTCCCTCCCAAGCAGCTGGGACCAGGGAGGCAGAGAATGGATGGGATGGGGCCAGTCAAAGGTGGTATTTACCGGTTTTCCAGAACTGTGCAGAACCTGCTAAACACTATCTCTGATTTGCATTCGTTTTAGAGAGGCGTTGAGGCCACTCGGGGGTTTGTCTGTGTCCTCAGGGTCACCTGAGTAGTGCAAATGGGTGTTGATTCCTTCTTGGAACTGTTGAAAGGACTGTGTTGTAGACTTGAGATAGGTGATATATCCCTCCTCCCTCTGTTGAGAGAGGGTTGTTCAATTTTGACATAGATGTCCTCTTTGACCTCCCTCCTTTCAAACCAGCTGTCCTCTCTGTCCCAAATGTGGACCTTTCTGTCTTCAAAAAAGTGGCCTGCATCTTTTAAATGCAGATGGACTGGTTGAATCTTGTCCTGATGGGCTTGTTCTCCTATGTTGTGCTATGCATTTATGAAGTGATTGTGCTTGTCGCTTACACTTCAACAAGTGTAAGTTGACAGCCATTCATAAGAAACTCTGCTGAACCAGGATTTTGAATGAAAACCTGTTCTGCTTTTCTGTGTCTTTCTGTGATTACATTCAAAGATCTTGAACCCCCAAAGCCAGTCAGGGAAGGATGTTGGAGGCAACTTCTGGTGAATTGGGTTTAGAGTGCCCTGGGAACTCAGAACAAAGTTGATTCAATAAAATATGGGTACTGATGAAGTTGGGGAAGTTCATCCATCCAGTATCCAGGAACTAGAAATAGACAACTTGACCTAAGAGGAGTTAAGTGGCAAAGCTACTGCAATTAATGGAATAGTGCCATCTTTCCTCCAAGGCTGAATCAGCAGAAAACAACTGGCCTGACATGTGCTGTCTGCACAGAACTTTGATCCTGCATCTGTTCATTCACATGACTTTCCTCCAGGGTAATGGGCAGCATACCTAATAGAATCATAAGTTGGGCATGTGAGAGGAAAGGCTACATTGTGAGGACACAGCAGAAAAATGTTGCCTGGGCATGTTTGTACTGTGTGTAAGTTGAAGTGGGGAAATTCCAAAAAGTTTCATAGCTTTTGCTTTATTCGTGGCTACTTTCACTGGACCAGCAATTACAAAAATTTTAAATATTCATAGACAAGCTTTTATTTTTTTCTCCATAGAGACAGTCCTCATTTAGCAACTGCCTCTTTAGTAACTAATCAGTTATGACAGAGATTAAACATAACTTTAATCACAGTTATGACCTTCATCAGTCCATAGGTCTAAAGTAAGATTATAAGCACAATCATGATTTCACTTAGCAACCTCTTTGCTTAACAACCAAGTTGCCATCCCAATTGTGGTCACTAAACAAAGATTACCTGTACTTTCAAACATATTTTCTAACTGTGGTAAAGAGGTTATTGCTACTGTCTGCTTCCATACTCTTGACAGACATTGCAGTAGAAAACGCTGCCCCAGTAATTGTTCCTTGTTGTTTCTTCTGTGTCTTTCCTTACATGCTGCTGCAAACTTACCCTTGCTCCTTGATCATATATGGTAGTCCCTAATGGCATACCAAGAGCTGATGCATTAGAAATCTCAGATCTTCCTGTTTTAACCCTGCAGGCACAGTAAATCACCATGATGTTAACTCACTTATGTCCTGAGGAATCTAGTTGACTTTTTGAGGACTGTTATCTTTAATTCAGATTGTTTCACATACATATTCATGAATTATCAATATTTACCTTTTATTTTCACTGTATAAAATATTAATATAAGGTCCAGCGGCATCCAGGTCATGTCAGCAGTCTTCCAAATATTTGTTTATGTGCTTGTTCACCTTTAAAATTAGTGTTTACTCCAGGCAACTACCAGGACAAGTCCTTGCAGTTTTCTTGGCAATATTTTTCAGAAGTACCAATGTCTCCTTCCTAGACTGAGACAGAGAGTGATTGGCCTAATGTCACCAAGCTGACTTTGTGCTTAAGGTATAACTAGAATTCAGTCTCCCAGGTTCCAGCCTGGTCCCTTAGTTACTATATCATATTTTCAGAATAAGATCCTACCAAAAATCTCAAGAATTTATACTCCAAAATATTTAAAATGTGCAACAATTCCAGATTTCTATATGAACATAAAACTGTCTTAACAAAATCAGATGTGCCAAAAAATGAAAGTGAATCCAGTATATCAGTTTTTAGTCCACAATATGGTCAGTTCACAAAATCAGGAATAATTTTACAATTAAAAAAATACCCTCTGAAGATGCTGTAGGTACTCCAAAGATAAGAATGGATTCTAAGAATGAGGAGTTCTATAGATGGAGCCATCTGAATTTCTTTTAAGGATTTGCGAAAGTTCAAATATTCAAGTATTGGCATGTCACAGGTACATTTCCCTAGGTCAGTAGAGATTGCAATCATTAAGGGTTGAAGAACATCTACCTGTAAGCAACCTCTATTCCTTTCCCTTCCTTTCTTCTCTTCAAGGAGAAAAGCCATACCCCACCAAAAATAGCAGGACAATTTACTATATACGTAATATAAATAGGCAGCAAATGACGCACACACCCTGATGTTATTTACAGCAGTTATATACTGAAATCTGCAAGCAAATAACCAAGCTCACAGAACACCAATAACTCTGTATGCTTTCACCCACATGCTAACATTCATTTACACAAAATTATAACTGATCTATAAAGATAATTATGAACCAAAAATACTACAGACACGAGGAAAAATTGCAATCTATACTAAATATGTACGGTACATTGAATTTATAATGAGAAAAACTTTTTCTGAGTATGTTTTTGCAGATACATGTAGGTAAAACATTTTCCTCTTGTGCACGGTGAGCATATTTGTTTTCAAATACTTAAAATGAAACAACCATGCTGACCACATTTGGAATATTGCATCCAGTGCTCATCACTATGATATAAAAAGATGTTGAGAGTCTAGAAAAAATACAGAGAAGAGCAATAAAGATGATTAGGAGACTGGAGGTTAAAATATATGAAAAATGGTTGCAGGAACTGGGTATGTCTAGTTTAATGAAAAGAAGGGCTAGGGAAGGAGACATCATAGTGTCCCGATATCTGAAAAACTGCCACAAGAAAAGGGGATCAACCTATTCTTCAAAGCATCTGAAAGTAGAACAAGAAGTAATGGATGAAAACTAATCAAATTCTATTTATTATTAAATTGGTTAACCATTTGTCCAATCTTGAACAGGGGTTTGGACTAGAAGACCTTCAAGCACCCTTCCAACTCTGTTATTCTGTTAAATAATTGTGTAATTGTATGTATGTTACTGTATGGATTAGATGGGAAGAAAGTTCACTATTAAAAACTAGCATTGCCAAATGCCACAGAACATTTTAAATATTCAGAGGGTTAAAAAACTGAAAAATGAACTATCACTGTTGTAAGTTTAAGACATGATGATTGTTCCATTTTTCTTACTTTTCTAGTTATCTCTCTTTTTTTGTGTTTTAAATTGCTGACTCCTAACATAGGCCATATAGCTCTGAGTAAAGCCAGTGTCAGTGAACACAATGTACTTCTTACAGTTCCTCTTTTTAAATTGAGACTGTAATCTTCATTTATTTCAAACAATTCTGTTTTTCATTTAGCGTTGATTCCGTGTTCCTTTGAAAGACGCTTCAAAGGTCAGTTGACATAAATGGAACCTCTTCAGCATTTGCAAGCTATCATCATCCATAATTTTTTTTTTGTAAAAATGTTCACAACTTGCAAGCAACTTTTATGGAGATCTTTTAAGTTGTTCATGTTCATTCAGATACACTTTCAAAACTCTCCAGTCCATCTCCTTTTATTTTTTAATAGAAAGAACCGACTGTAACAGGTCATCACCATCTTCTGGTCTGAATGGAGCATTGCAGTTCCTCCCCCTTCCCGATTGTTCTTAGTGGTTTTAGTATTTTTTTTTCTTTTGAGAAATAAAATTTGATATTGGTAATCACTAAATGAGATTGGTCTGTATACCAAGAAAAGTTTGAAGCTATACTACCTTAATTTTCATTTTCTAATTTTTTATGCATTTATCTACCAGAAGGGAAGTTCAAATTGTGGGAGCTCTCTGTCTCTTACAGACAGGAATTAGAAAAAAGGTGACAGATGAAACACTTCCTGTAACAGATGGTAGTAAACAGGGAAGGTTAGACATAAAACCAAAAATCTCTGGGAGAAGAGATACAGCCTTTCTTATTAGACGTGCCATAAAACAAATTTCCATCCTGATAAATGCCAGATATTTTTTAAATTGTAATTTTATTAAGCTTTACAATCAAAACAATAAAACTAATGCAAATTAAAAAAGTAACAGTATAAAAAATAGAAAAGAAAGAAAACAAGCAACATAGTAAAAAAATATAGAAAATGACTTTCCCCTTCATCACAAATATAAACAATTTTAGTAACATATTATCGTCTCTTAAAATAAGTGATCTTCCCATATCTTTTACCTATAAACAAATAGATAAGAATTGTCTATAAGAATAAATTTGAAACTTCATTGTTCAGTCTTGATTAGCAAAAGACTATTAAGGGTTACCAGAGACAACATATCTAATTTAATCTTAATCAAATAAACCAACTTCATATTTTTTTTTTACTATTAAACATTTTTACCTTTAATCCCTTCAAATAATGTCCTAGAAGTTAATTCTTCATTTTTTTCTTTGTCTTTCTTACACATCTTTCTTCAAAAGATTAAGAAATCTCTTTTATAAATCCAATATAGGAAAGTTAGTCAGATCATTTTTTAAATTATTCCTTTAATAATTAAAACATTAGCTGGTTTCATTTGTATAACTAGTATAGCATCTTTTTTCCATTTCATTCTGATAGCCCCATGATGGTGAACCTATGGCACGCATGAGCACAGCATTGCCAGCTGCACTTCCGGTTTCCATCGCGCATATGTGTGAACACCAGCTGGCCAGTGTGCATCAGAGATGGTATTCAGCAGGTTCTGACCAGTTCTGGAGAACCGGTAGCAGAAATTTTGAGTAGTTTGGTGAACCGATAAATACCACCTCTGACTGGCCCCAACCCATCTATTCTCTGCCTCCCGAGTTCCTGATTGAGAGGAAATAGGGATTTTTCAGTAACCTTCCCCTGGAGTGTGGAGGGAATGGAGATTTTACAGTTTCCTTCTCCTGTCACGCCCACCAAGCCACGTCCACAGAACCGGTAGTAAAACTTTTTGAATCCCATCACTGGCGTGCATGCGTGTGACATAACCTGGAAGAGAGTGGCTGGCTGGCACGCATGCACATGATGGAACCTGGAAGTGCAGCATGCACACCGGCCAGCTGCTCTCTTCTGGGTTTTGGTGCTCTGACACATGCATGCTAACTTACATGCACACCAGGGATGGGTTCCTCCCAGTTTGCCCCGGTTCGCACGTATCGGTTGGTCGGTGAACCCAGAAGTAATTAACTTCCGGGAATGCCGGTACCAGTCCTGGCCCCTGTCGCTGCAAAGCGCCCATTTGCCGGCGCGTCACAGTTCACTCGCTCGCTCCCTCGCCCATCCACAGCTAGCTCGCTCCCCCGCCCGTCCGCACTAAGCCCAACCTGCCGCTCACTGATTGGTTGGAGTCCAGCCAATCAGTGAGCGGGCTGGAGGTGAAGCGAAGTTTTTTCGTGCTTGACCTCCATTTGAAAATTCCCTTCGGCCTTCGCCTTCCAGGAGCTTGCTGCTTCCCCCTCAGGTAAGCAACTAAGCCCCAGCGGCAGGACTCGGGAGGCTTCGGGTGGGTGGCGGTGGCCCAGCTTTCGCGAGGGAAGGCCTTCCCTCGCAAAAGCCATGGGCTGGTGCACGCCATGCAGCCAAAGCCAGGTGGGGGGCGGTGGGGGCGGTAGCGGCTGAAGGCGGGGGGCGGCATAGCTTTCACAAGGGAAGGCCTCCAGGCCTTCCCTCACGAAAGCCACGGGCTCACGTACACTATGCGGCCGAAGGTGGGTGGGGGGCGGCAGCCTACCTTTCACAAGGGAAGGTCTCCAGGCCTTCCCTCGCGAAAGCCGCAGGCTCGCGTACGCTATGTGGCCGAAGGCGGGTGGGGGTGTGGTGGCCTAGCTTTTGCAAGAGAAGGCCTCCAGGCCTTCCCTCGGGAAAGCCGCGGGCTCACATATGCTATGCGGCCGAAGAGGGGGGGGGAGGCCTACCTTTCCCAAGGGAAGTCCTTCAGTCCTTTCCTTCGTGAACGCCACGGACTTCACAAACGCCGCAAAGCCCCCCGCCCCCCCTCTCCAGCCTCGCCTGGCTGGCTAAGCCTGCCAGGCGACCTGCTTAGTGACCCTAGCCTTTTCTTTTTCTTTGTAATTTTTTTTTAATTTTCAAAACAAACATACAAATCCTCCTTCTTTACATACTGTAGAAAGTGTATCAGTTGGTTACAAAAGGCTTTTGTGCATCTCTTCCACCGTCATCAAATATAATTCATATTAATTCAAATATCTTAACTCAAATATTTATTATATTACCATTATCATGCCTCCACTTTTATTTGACTATAGTTATTTAAACGTCCTTCAGCCTAAAATATACCAAGATCTAATACATAACCACATGCTGGCATTTCATTTACTTATTTATAAAATCCTCCATTAACATTAAATCCTCATATCCTGTTTTAGCTAAACATCCATAATATTTAATACCAAAATTTTCTAATCCTCCATGTATATAATTTATTATCATTATCCTTTCTTTATTTAACTATATCCTATATCATAACATTTTCCCCCTATTAGTTAAAACTTAACTGTCTAATTTTGTTTTTTATTATTGTTATTAATAATCTTTATATATAGTCCAAAAATATTTCTAACCTTCCCTTCTCATATCCAATTATTACTTATCATAACAACTTAACATTATATACATTACTATCATTATCAATTTTTATTTAACTATATCTATTATCACTGGATTTAACTAAATTTAGCTAATTTTGAATTATACTCTTCCATCTATCAACCTGTATCTCTCCAATAGCAAAACAATCTTATATCTACTGCCATTTGTGGATCCAATTCTCCAAACATCTTTTTAAACAAGTCTGTACGGAGTCCTCTTTGCACCTTCTTGTTTGTAGTATCTCTCATATAATGTTGACGCCCTCCTTCTGTTTCCTTTGTCAGCTTATCTTTAATTCTCAGCAGTGTTATCAAATATTTTGCAAATAGTATTTCATAGTCCATAAGTTCTTTAATGCTTTCTTCTCCTGCTATGTCCTGTCCTTTGAAATAAGTTTTCTCTCCATTTAATTCCTCTTCGAATATTCCATTCTTTCCTCCCTCAGAAATAAACCAATTGCCACGAATATCAACAGGCTCAAACTCAAATTCAATTTTTTGAATTTCCATCTTCTTATTTTGTATTTGATGAACATCCTCAGTTTTTTCATCACATTTTGTTGCCAAATGCACCAAATAGTCCAATTTTCTCTCAATTTTTTCCTCTGTATCAAACATCCTCTTCAAAGCTAAAAGTATCGCTTGAAGAGATGCCATGTTTATACGCAGTTGTATTTTTTCTTAGAAGCTCAGCAAGATTGAAACACACTTGCAAGTGAAAACAAACTACAGAGGAACAGCTGTACAATCTTATCAGATCTTAAGCCAGAACAGCCAAGCAATAAAAGTGTTGAGATGTAAACAGCCAATTTGTAGGTTACAGAGTGTCAGAAGAAATGTTAGGGTAATCCATCCATTTGAAAAGGTTTACTTAGAATCAATCCATGTAAATAACATTTAGAAAGTAAGATAACCACTGTCCAGAACCATTACAAAAATCAAATTCGCTGCTAAGTTCTTCTATTCTTTGATTTGTTATTTTTTAAAATTTTATAGGCAGTCCGTTTTTTAAAAAACAATAAAAGTTTCTCAGCAGCTTAACACTTCTCCTCCATATTGCCCTGACTTTGTCATCCTTGATAGACTGGAATTTTTATTGCCAGCAGAAGACTGCCTAGCTTTTCTCGGAGATTTTGCGATATCCCCGAGATCAGCAAGATGTAATCTTCCTGTTCACCATCTCTTCGGGATGATTTAGGTCCATTGGAATCCCCCAGCAATAAAAGTGTCAAGTGTGATCTCAGAGCTTTGAGATCGTGCGTCGTCTCGTCATGGCATCGGCCCCTCCCCTGTGACCCTAGCCTTTTCTGAGGGTCCAGCATCTTACCTGTTCCTGCTGCCTGCCTGCTCCCTGTTGCTTCCATCTATCACGATGAGGAGCCATCCATCGCATCGGAGTGTTGCTGATTCTGCCTGCCATTTTTTTCTTTTATTTTTTTAATGTATTTTAAAATAATATTTTATTTAATGCAAAGAATTTTTTAAAATAGTTTTACTTAAAAGTATTGAGTGTAGAATATTTTAAAATGGTTTACTTTAATTTATTTTGGATAGAATCTTTTTTTAAATTGTCTTAGACTATTTAAAAAAAGATTCTATCCAAAATAAATTAAAATAAACCATTTTAAAATATTCTACACTCAATACTTTGAAATTTATTGTGCATAGAATTTTTTATAATAGTTTTATTGAAATTTATTGTGTATGGAATATTATTAATGGTTTCATTTTAAGTTATTGTGTGTAGAATAGTTTGAAATGGTTACAGTGTAAATTATTGCTGGTGTAATACTTAACAATGGTTTTTAAGAATTTCTTTTATTTATAGAATATCTTTTTTTAATTATTTTTGGGGGAATTTTATTTTTTAATTGTTTATAAAATATATTTACTACAAGAAATGTTATTCCTTTTTGCAAATGTTTTCTTTGTGATGTAATATGTTGCTTTTAAGTGTTCAGACCAGGTTTATGTGTCTCAAAGTGGCTGCTTTTCTATGGGCAGGCTAAGTTTCTTGCAAGGCAGCTTTGCCAGATTTAGTGTGTTTCACCCTCATTGTTTAGGTAATTCTGAGGTGGTTGATGGTTCTGTGAGTGCCTGTCCTTTATAATTTTCCACATTGCCTTGATGGTTTTTATTCCAGTGTCTTTGTCTTTCCTGTGCTTAGGCTTAGGGAAAAAAAAACTGGTTTCATTGGCAGTCTTTTGGGAGGGGGGATTCTTATTTTTAGGTGTTTTCCTGGCACTGTCATAGTTTGTGTGTGTGTGTGTGTGTGTGTGTGTGTGTAATGTCCCGCAGTTATCTACGCATTAATAATGATCTAGTAATATTAATAATATCTAGTAATTAGTAATATCTAGTAATAACATCATCTTGACCACGCCCACCAGGCCACATGGCAGACCACTCCCTGGTCACATGGGTGGCAAGCCACTCCCATCCGGTCACATGGGTGGCAAGCCACTCCCACAAAGGAGGCCACGCCTACAGAATAGGTTCAAACAATTTTTGAAACCCACCCCTGATGCACACACACACATGCTACTGTTTTGCCACTCCATGCCAAAAAGGTTAGCCACCACTTTTATTAGCCTGTCATTTTAAAATCTACTTTCAGATCAGTCTCAGTACTGTCCAATAGAGCAGAATTGTTCTTCTTCCATAATAAACTCAGTCTGTCTATAATACCAGACATCCTTAAAATTATCTTTTGAGTCCATTGTTCACAAACATTCTTCAATATGTCCAATGTTAAAATATTTTTCTTCATTTTGTATTAATAAATGAAATTTAAGTGTTCTCCTCTAATTGTAAATTTTATATTCTTCTGGTTTCCTCAATGTTAAATCTTCAAAAAGTCCCATTCCATCACCTTTTTTTAATGAAACACAAGGAGCGACTGTCTGGAGCACTTCTGGTCGATTTTATGTCCTCTCCATATCTGCAGAGGTATCACAAAGAACCTGCCCATTCACTGACTCCTCACTCCACTTTTAGCAGAACTGTCTTCAATTCATCAGTTCATAAATTTTTCACAAATAAATAGGAGACCTGTATGCTATTTATTTAGCAATTTAGCAATAATCATGGGAGAGATACATGATATAATTAATCTACCACCATCTAAATCAGAGGTGTTGAACTCATGTTGTCACGGTGCATCACATAACATATCAGGACTTCCCCCCCCTTTGCTAAACTGGGCATGGGTGTGGCCAGTGCGTGATGTATCCGGTCTGTGGGTCTGGAGCTTGACAGCCCTGATCTAAATCCCCTGATATTATATAAAGTCCTGAAGTGCTTAGAGAATCTATCACATCTAATAGGAAACAACTCATAGTCTTTTTGCTTTGGGTATAGAATGTTTTAGTAGTTTCTCTGTGTCTGAACTTTTCTTTAATGCATTTACTCTGAAGTAAATCCTACCCACCAGTGTTTTTAAGTTTAGACCTTTAAGTGAGAGGGGGGCATGGATTTTTTAAAAAATATTTTGACAAGCAACACACATTCACAGATTTTGTTTTGGTACTTCCACTGAATCCAGCTAATTCAGCTATTTTCAAGGGAATAGGAAAAATCTTTTTCTTCCTAAAGTAAAATTTTGTCTCTTTAACACTCAATTATTTAGTGTAAAGGAATAAAAGAAATGTTAATTTTGGAAGCCTTCTGAATCCCTTTCTACCATTCTCCGTGGTGAATTGCTTTTTCTTTCTTCCCAGCAACACTATACGTATTGTCGGAGAGAGGTTTTTGATTTTGTAATCTGTGTTAAGTTTACAATAGGGTTTACATTATCTTGAAATAGCAGGGGGGGGGGAATGATTGGGATTTGCATGCACCCCTGGAGCCACAGCTTTTCCATCTTTGACTTAGTTCAAACTTAATTACAGTAGGAGTTGACCAGTGAAATCACCAAAACCCGAGGAATAGAAAACTGTTCTTTCATGGCTGTGGCATTTCAACTTTTTGAAGACAATCTTGAGATAACTTTGTTCTATTTCAGTAAGCCAAATACATTTGAATAAAAAAAGAAAGGACAGCTTGCACTAAAGTACTTAAAACAGGGCTGAAGTTTAGTGTTTCACATAGCAGGAATATCAAACATTTTCTAGTATATAAGTAATCAAATACTTGTGTTTAGCTATTGCTGATATCACTATACATATTCATTTCTGAAAAAGCTTTGCTTTTTCATATTTTATTTTACTTTAAATGCTATGGTTTTTGCTATATCTTCAGCTTTTATGTAAACAAATCATTTTCATCTTAGAAAAGCTGTTTTATATGTTGTATACTTGAGTTACGACCGGGCAGTGTCACTCAAGCAGGATGAGGGTTTTTATTGGCTTGCGCGCGGAGGTGTTCTGGCGGAGAATGGCAGCATTCTAATTGGTTAATGGTTTGACAGCTACCATATAAATAGCTGTCAAACCAAGGGGTTCTGTTCTGTTATGATAATGTCCTGAGTTAATAAAGACAGTTGAATGCAGAATTGCCTCAGTCGTTTATCACTACCACAGAGAATATAATACTGGCGACGAGGAGCAGAGACAAATGTCGGAATGGCTTCAGTCCTGGTTGAACACAACGCCTTCAAGGGTCATTCTACCTTTAGTCATAGTTGCCAAACCGCTTGCCACCTTGCTGGGCATTGACTGGTTCCAGCCCCTAGGGCTCACCATTGATGGCATCCATTCCACTGTGACTGATGACTTTGATGATCTCATTTCTGAGTTCTCTGATGTGTTTTCTAGCTCTTTGGGTAATTATAAGGGAACCCCCATCATCCTTAATTTGGATCCAGGGGTAGCTCCAATTCGACTAAAGGCTAGGAGGTCCTTTTTTCTTTAAAAGCCAAGGTAGAGGCAGAATTAAACAAATGAATTGCATAAGGGATTTTAGAGCCTGTCGACCATGCACAGTGGGAGACTCCAATTGTCATCCCTGTGAAGGCCGACGGGTGGATCAGGATTGCGCGGATTACCGCTCAACAATTAATAAGGCATTGCAAGTCAGCCTGTACCCTGTACCAGTGGTACAACATCTTCTGCATTCGTTGGGACACGGCAAAACTTTTGCCAAGTTGGACATGGCCCAGGTGTATCAACAGTTGCCTGTTGATGATGCCTCTGCCAATGTTCAAACTATTGTAACGCACAAAGGAGCTTTTCACTGCAAAAGATTGCAATTTGGGGTTTGTGTTGCCCCTTGGCTGCTCCAAGGACTTGAAGGGATGGTCCTCTATTTTGACGAAATGTTGATTGCTACTAATGGCCAATCTGATCTAATTGTCAAAATATGGGCCGTCTTGCGTCATTTTAGAAAAGCGGGGCTGAGACTCAAGAGAAGCAAGTGTCAATTAGGGGTTCCCTCTGTGGAATTCCTTGGGTTTCTAATTGATGGCTAAGGTTGAGGCCATTCATAAGGCACCCACGCCTAAATCTAAAGGTGCATTATAGGCTTTCCTGAGTCTCCTGAATTTTTATGCAGTTTTCTTACCACATAAGGCCACTATAACGGAGCCACTGCACAGACTTCTGGACGGTGAGGCTGTATGGCAGTGGGGGCCACGGGAGGCACATGCCTTCGCTGCTGTCAAATGTTTACTGATGTCATCAGCAATTCTCATTCAATATGACTAGTGGCTGCCCTTGACCCTCACCTGTGACGCCTCCCCACACGGTATAGGGGCTGTGCCAGCTCACTTACTGCCCTCAGGTCAAGAAGCCCCTAAAGCGTATTTTTCGAGAACCTTATCAACCACTGAACGTAACTATAGTCAGGTTGATAAGGAGGTGTGGCGGCCATCGCAGGCGTAAAGAGGTTTCATGAATACCTCTACAGCCACCACTTTTTCCTGATTACAGATCACAAGCCCCTTTTAGGAATTCTTGTGGGGGATTAGTCGACACGCCCATACATAATACTTTATTAATTGACTTTGCTCTTATAAATTGAATTTAAATTGGATTTAATACTATTAGAACTGAGACAACGCTGAAACCTAAGCTGAGAGCATCATCTACTGATGAAGGAAAATATACTCTACAACTCTGGGAAAATTTTTGATTAGAAAAGTAAACAACATTTATTTGGAGAACTGTGATGATATTTATTGTTCTATACTTATCTACCTTATGACTATGAGAGGTTCGACAGTGAGAACAAGGAAGATATCTCAGTAAAGCAATTTTAGAATGCTATTAAACTTATAGAGGAGACATAAGGAGATAGTTGGAGAGTTTGCTGAACATCTGATTGAATAACCCTAGGACCATGATGGGGAACCTGTGGCACATGAAGCCATATTTGCTGACATGGCAGCCGTCAGTTTAGTTTGAAGAACCTAAATTCAGGGCTTTACTGTGGCACTGTGTCAGGCCCTCTCCTTAGCGGTCTCTGAAGGCACTTATAGGAGCACTCCATTTGGAGCAACAATGTCCCCACAACTCTGAATGAATACACAGAAACATGGACTTCATCAGTGTCTATATTATAGAGAAATTTGCAGTAGCCTTATTTTTACCATTATTACATAAATACCCAGGGCACACAGGACAATTTTATACCACCTTGTCACCTTCAGATACTAGCCCCGCTGCACATACAATGATCCCAGGTTTTGTGAAGCAATACTAAAAACACATCAGATGATGACCAGTCCTTGGGTCTCAGCTTTGTAAACTAGATTTAATGTGCACCCAGTATTAGAGTGCTCTGTAATTGGACATAAATAATAGTTTTCTACATATTGACTTCTCAAATACTCTCTATTCTTGGATAACACTTAAATATCTTTTTAGATTCACACTTTAAATTTATATATACTTTATTAATTTGTATCATGTTTTGTCAATTTACATTTTGACTATATGTTTTAGAGCCTCCATGCAGTCAATGACCAGCTTTTTTTAATGACTGAAGCTCACGTTTTATAGTGGTCCATGACAATAAAGCTTTATAATTTAAAAGTAATGTGGTCTAGCTGTCAGTTCAAAAATTATCATGTTTACATCCAATAAAAATGTTGAATAACTGAAAGTTATGCAATGTATTAAATAAATCTACACAGCTTCTTTTTGAAGGAAGTAGGTTGGATTACTCAAATGTCTACTGCCATAAGTATAATCACATATTATTTCTGTTGATCAATGACAGCATTCACTACTGTCATTTGTCTTTGTGTCTGGCCTTTAAGTTAGAATCTTAAGTTAGAGTTACCCTTGAATGCAGTAACTTTGCTTGTCCAGGTAAAAGGACCCAGTTGTTTTCCAAACACCCCATGATATTGGCAAAGGGAAGACTAACCACACCAGAGGAAAGGAGGTATACCAGTGATGGCTAACCTTTTTCCCATCGCATGCCAAAAATGAGGGTAGTGCAGGGGGGTCATGCGCAGGGGTGCCCACACCCATAATGCTATGTGTGCGACCCCCCACGCACATGCATGCGCAACCCCTGCCCTCCCTTCTTCTGCTTTTGACGTCACCTTTTTTCACCATCCCCAGTCTCCAGAGGCTTTCTAGGAGCCTGGGGAGGGGAAAAACAGCCCCCCCCCCAGAGGCCCTCTGGAGGATTCCCTGAAGCCTCTGGAGGGCGAAAAATGGCCCAAAGCGCAAACCAGAAGGACCTTCCTGAACTTCCGGTTTGCACATTGGGTTTTTTTCACCCTCCAGAGTCTTCAGGGAAGCCTTCGGAGGGTGAAAAATGGCCGAAAAAGAAGGCTGAAGTCAGCGTGCACTGGAGCTGACAGGGCAACATCTCATCTGCCCTAACAACTGGCTCCATATGCCATAGGTTTGCCATCACGGAGATATACTGATATACTTACCAATGAAAATTGTTCACCACCAAGCTGTTGCAGATGATAAGGATAATAGAACAGAACTAACAATCTAAAATCCTAAATTTATGATACCAATACTTTCTGCTTACAAAAAACAAAACAAAATGGTTGGCTCTTTAAACTACTATTGGGAATATACGACAATATACCAGTTCTCAAATTTTGCAGGATGTATCTTTGGTGTATACTATTTACATATAAATTGTCAATACCCATATCAAATTCATGGAAGTTAATTTTTGAAGATTCTGCTTCAAAATAGGATTATGAGACAGCAAAAAGAGGACATATCCTTTTTCGTCTCCATGTCCTCTCTCTGGCAAACATAGCCTTAAAATCAAATATTGCCTGGCTTTTCAACCATATAACAAGATTAAAGGTAAAGGTTCCCCTTGCATATATGTGGTAGTCATTCCCGACTATAGGGGGTGGTGCTCATCTCCGTTTCAAAGCTGAAGAACCAGCGCTGACCGAAGACTTCTCCCTGGTCATGCAGCCAGCATGACTAAATGCCAAAGGAGCATGGAACGCTGTTACCTTCCCACCAAAGTGGTCCCTATTTTTCTAGTTGCATTTTTACGTGCTTTTGAAGTGCAAGGTTGGCAGAAGCTGGGACAAGTAATGGGAGCTCACTCCGTTACATGGCACTAGTGATTCGAATTGCTGAAGTGCCAACCTTTCTGATCGACAAGCTCAGCATCTTGTCCACTGAGCCACTGCATCCCTTAGTAACAAGATTGCTGAATAGCTTTTCTCCAACATGCAGTGCTTCCCTAATATGTGCTTACCACAAGTTAACAAACTCAGCTCTGTAATCTTAATTAATTAGTCTATTAGTATCCTCCTGTCTTGCGCTGCCATCAGATATTGAAAACACCTTAAT
The DNA here is from genome assembly GCF_051295495.1 of Thamnophis sirtalis. NCBI lineage: Eukaryota > Metazoa > Chordata > Lepidosauria > Squamata > Natricidae > Thamnophis > Thamnophis sirtalis. The sequence goes on along the minus strand of NW_028261390.1, from coordinate 41,740,695 downwards.
TGGTTAAATGCTGGAGGCTTTTGCTTCTTAACCAGCTGGCAGCTAGCACGTTAGGCAATCAGTGGCACTAGCCTATTCCTCTCACTGTGCATTCTCCATTGTGTGCCTGTGTACTCACTTATAATCCATTCCTCTCCAATGAATATAGCAAATATTAATAGTCCAATAAGTGTGCCCTTCTTTCTGATTCAGTGTCCTCCTTTGGACCCTGGAAATTCTACTTCTAAAGTACGTTCTTCTTATGCTCTCCTTTTAAAGCTATTAATCTTTCTAAGAAATATCTCTTATTCTATTACTGTATATACTCGAGTATAAGCCTAGTTTTTCAGCCCACTTTTTGGGCTGAAAAAAGCCGCCTCGGCTTATACTCGAGTCAGTGAAAAATTTGCCCGAAATGGAGGAGAAAAAGGGGCGGGGCCATGCCGCTGGGTGACACTCGTGAATGGCCCAGTGCCCCTGTGAGTTTCCCCTCCCTCTGTGTCAGTTTGCCGCGCAGCGCGCACCGCACCATCCCCCCTCCTCACGTTCTAATGTAATGCAGGGCTGTCTTACGATTCCCCTTCCTCCCCCTCCTGCCGCTCTGCAACGATGTCCCACCTCCTCCTTGTTATGGCAAGCAGCCACATAGCGATGTCCCACCTCCTCTGGTACAGTGATCCAATGATAGGAATCACTGTGCCGTGTGTCATAGGAGGCGGGACATCGCTCCCGCGGCTGCACGGGACATCATCATCACAGCGGGACATCAGCATCATGAGGTGAGTGAAGTATTTCATTGAATACACCGCTAGTTTACTGTTTTTCTTTGAAATAAATATTCAAAAACATTATTGGTATCTATTTTTATTTTTGAAATTTACCGGTAGCTGCTGCATTTCCCACCCTAGGCTTATACTCGAGTCAATAACTTTTCCAGTTTTTGGTGGTAAAATTAGGTGCCTCGGCTTATATTCGGGTCGGCCTATACTCGAGTATATACGGTACCTACAGAGAAGCCTAAGGTAATATTCATTTTAGGGCCTTCAAAATTGCATTTTTTTCTTGCACAAGCTTGCTAAAATTGTTATAAATCATACAGTTTCTGCAGAGATGTATCACTACCGTATATTTTATTTTTCACAATATGTTTACTGTTCATTATTCCCCCCCCTAATTTTTGCAACAGGTACATGAAAATTTTATCTATTGTAAGCTGAATGACGAAACAATGCAAATGCCTCAAACGTCAGAAATAGGCGTAGTATAACTTTTGTGCACAAAAAATCGGTACGGTATGCTAAGAATGTGCGATCCGTCCCCCTCCCTCCGGGTTTAAATAAATAATAATAGTCAAAAAAATTTGAAAATAGAATGATTAGCTGATATTATACGCCACAGTATTAGCCTAGGCTACAATGTTGTCCATCCTCGTCTGGGAAGAACGAAGAACCCATGCTTTTAATAAATAAAATATTGTGCATAGTATCTTAATTTGTAAGAACTCTGCAATATTTACATACTTCCTGGGAACCTTACTACTTTCTTCTAATAGGCGGAACTTCCAGTCTTCCGCCAGGAGCGCAGAAGTAGCGTCAGCGCTGGGTTATGACGTTTGGAATCCTCTATTACCGGTCGGCGACACTTGCAAGTGTCGCGTGAAGTGAGCGTCAGCGAGGCGGCGACTTCTCAGCAGACGGCGCTGGCGGAGGAGGATGAACAGCCGCTTGCAGGAGATCAGGGAGCGGCAGAAACTACGCCGGCAGCTTCTGGCTCAGCAGGTAACTGCCGCCCGGTGACCGAGAGATCGTCCTTGGGAGGAAAGGCCGCCCTTGCGAGCCCCGTGGCTCAGACTTAAAAGGAGGGCGGGGAAACGCCTCTCCGGGGGTCTATTAGTGCAGAATTGTGATGCAAAGCAGGGGTCTCCAACCTTGGCCACTTTAAGCAAAGCTGGCTGGGGAATTCTGGGAGTTGAAGTCCTCCAGGCCAAGGTTGGAGACCCTTGACGTAAAGACCTACTGCAGCTGCGTAGATATAGTAACCCTAATAATATTATATAATGCTAATAGTTAGTAGAATATTGTCCCTGTAAATCATCCTCTGTTCCATTTTCTTTTCTTCTCCTTATTTTAGCTGGGAGCTGAAAATGCGGATAGTATCGGGGCAGTACTCAACAGCAAGGATGAGCAAAGGGAAATTGCTGAAACCAGAGAAACATGCAGGTTTGCATTAAGTGTTTTTTTTTAAATCATGCAAACATCACAGGGAGAATGGAAGTTTCTGCTAAGAAACTTTAGTTAATTTTGCTTGTTATTATTTTAACACAAGTTGAGTTTTTAATTTCCAACCAAATATTTGAACACAGATTCTGTCCTAGAATTTGAGTATTTATCCCTCAACACTGTCAAACCATTCGCTAAGTCAGTATTACTATTAGTCTTCTCATCGTTCCTATCACCCATCTCCTCCCAGTTATGATTGCAAGACTGTAACTTTGTTGCTTGTATCCTTATGATTTATATTGATATTGTTTCCTGATTGCTTATTTGTACCCTATGACTATCATTAAGTGTTGTACATTATGTTTTGTGACAAATGTATCTTTTATGTACAGTGAGAGCATATGGACCAAAGACAAATTTCTTGGGTGTCCAATCACACTTGGTCAATAAAGAATTCTGTTCTGTTCTATTCTATTTACTTTATTTGATATATTTGTGCCTCTAGTAATGCATAGTGATATGAATCTTATTAATTTTATATAGCAATAGCACCTAGACTTAAATACCACTTCACAGTGCTTTACAGCTCTCTCTAAGCGGTTTACACAGTCAGCATATTGCCCCCAGCAATCTGAGTCCCCAGTAAAATGTAGACATTTATGTATATCTAGCTAAATATTTAGTAAATCTGTGATAAGGCTTTATGTAGGGATACCATTGTATCATCAGACATGCAATGAAAAGTTACTCAGAAGAGAATTACAATAGTTAATATCATAAATATATAACAACACAGAAGAAAAGATTATATGTTGAAAATTCATTCATATGTGTGTAGTATATGTGTGTGTGTGTGTGTGTGTGTATAATATGTACATAATATGAATATGATATAAAGAGTTTAAAATGTCATTTTGTTTTCAGAGTTATGATTTCAATTCCTGAAATCAATTATCTTGAAATCTTAGTGAAATAAGGGAGAATCTTTTTCAGGACTATGAGTTCTTTGAAGGGACTGCCTTACTTCAATCCTTTTTTATTTGCTAAAAGGCTACTGAATCCCATAATTCTTTTTATAGCAATAGCATTAAGGCTTATATAAGGCCCTATAGTGCTTTACAGCACTATTGCCCACAACAATCTGTGTCTTCGTTTTACCGACCTCAGAAGGATGTAAAGATCTTTGAGTCCTTTCAAGACTAAACTCCAATCTGTTGGCAGTTTGCCTACAATACTTTTATAAAAAATATAGTCCTAGAGGCAGTACAACAAGGATCAGCACATCTTAAATTAACTTTTCATAGCATCTTATGAAATTTGTTTTAAACTAACATACAATATTCATATTTCTAGGGCTGCTTATGATACATCTGCTCCAAATTCTAAACGTAGATATCCTGATGAGGGAGAAGCTGATGAAGAAGAAATAGAAGAATATAAAGTAAGAAAGTGACTTTAAAAAAGAAAAAAGACAAATCTGTTTCAAAAATAGAAACATGATTTGAATCTTTCTTATAAGAATCATCTTACATGCCCAAAATCTTAAATACTTACATTAAAAGATCTTATTGTAAATATTTAAAAGTATTTTAGCAAAGCTTTATAAACATTTTTGTTGGTTTTCTCTTTAGAAAGGACATTATTTTTGAATCTTATAAATAGGTATGATGTATTCTTCATAAGGAACAAATAAAATTTATTGATTTATAGGAATATACATATGTACATGCATACATACATACATAGAAAAAATTAGCACCCCATTCACAATAGAGATTCTAGGTCAGGGTCCTGCAACCTTGGCAACTTAGACTTGTGGACTTCAACACCCAGTTTTGCTGGCTGAGGAATTCTGGGAGTTGAAGTCCACAAGTCTTAAAGTTGCCAAGGTTGCAGGCCCCTGTTCTAGGTGATTTAAATACAGGAAATCCTTGATTTGCAACAGCTCATGTAGTGAGCTGCTGCAAAATTACAATAGCACTGAAAAAAGTGACTTATAGCCGTTTTTCACATTTATGGCTATTACAGTATTCCCATGGTCACATGATTGAAATTCAAATGCTTGGCAACTGATTAATGGTCATGTGATCACTTTTTGCAATCTCCTTATAAGAAAAATCAATGTGGAAGCCAGAGTCACGTAACAACTGTGTTGTTAACTTCAGTGATTCACTTAACAATTCTGGCAAGACAGGTCATAAAATGGGGCAAAATTCATTTAACAGATGGCTCCATTGTGGTTGTAAGTCAAAGACTACCTGTAATAGAACTATGAAGAAAAAAAAAAAACACCAACCAGCTATGGCACCAAATCACAAGATGATGTGATCATCTAAAATACATGAAGAGTTAGAAAGATCCACTTGCCTTCTGATACGCTCTCCATGAGATCCAGTGTAGTATTGTGGTTGAGATATTGGATTGTCACTAGGGAAGCTCACTCTCAGCTCCAGAAGTTAAACAGAGGACTTTAGGCTTCTTATCCTCACTCAGTTCTGCGAAATTGTATGGATAAATAGGATGGAGCGCAACGCATGCTGCCTTGAGCTCCTGAAGAAAGGGCAGGGGATGAATCTAAATAAATAAGTAAATCCTTCTTAAGTAGCAATAGTTAGGTGCATTATTAACCAACTTTGAAAAGAGAAAGTATATGATATTAAAACATTTGGTTTTTTAAAATCATTTTAAATTTTATTTTTCTTGGTTAAAGAGTGTTTTTTGGGAAAATGTAATTGGTTCATTGACTGGTTTCCCAGACTTACACTGGGACTACTCATGATCTGCTGTTTCAGGGAGGCAGTATTCATAGACAGCCGTCTTCTTTCTTCATTAAGAAGCGGAATGCTAATGAGAAGAGAAACATCCTGTTTCTACACACACATAAAATGTGCTTTATTCCAAAGGATGAAGTGGAGCTTCAACAAGATGAAGAGAATCTACCATACGAAGAAGAAATTTACAAAGATTCCAGTACATTTCTTAAGGTAAATAGCGGTTATGATTTTTAAAGGTATTACATTTTTATATTTACTTTTTAAATTTGTATTGTATTGCATATTATATCTTATTTTTACATTCAGAGGTCTTTAGTTTTTATATGACCAAAAAGGGTTGAAAATAAATTTACAAAATATTTCAACTTTATTGTTCTACTTTCCACTTGAATATTATTATTGAGATCTCTGGTTACACAAATTTAGGATTTGAATATGCTTTTAAGTTCAATAAAACTGATTACAGATGCATCTATTTCAATGTAGCTAACTTAAACAATATTTCAGAGTTGCCCTCAATACAGAAGCATCTCTGTACCAAATGATGGTTTGATGGAAATCAGAGAAAACATTTCACTCAAAAATAGCTGTTCCTCATTTTGGGCATTTATGTGCTAAAGAAAAATACATTATCTTGAGTATATAATTAATGCAGTCTGTTGATAAAGGAGAAATGGAATATATTGTCCAGAGTCATTATTAAAATAAATTATTATATGAGCAATCTGGAATAATAGTTAAGAGTCTAGGAGACATGGATAACCATATGCAGGTGATAATATCAAATCAGTGTATAAGTGATATGCTTTATTTTGCTAATGTTTATTCTTAGGTGATTTTCTTCTCTTAGGGGACACAGAGCTTAAATCCTCATAATGATTACTGTCAGCATTTTGTGGACACTGGACACAGACCTCAAAATTTCATCAGAGATGTGGGTATGTCAGAAGAATTTATAATAGAAGATTTCTGTGTACAGGGTATAAGAAGTTTTATTTATTCTTAGAAAAGTACAGGCTTTCAATTTTCTATTCATAGATGTATTTGAACTATCAGTCAAATGAAAAGTAACAGTGGAATTGGGAATTATGCTTAGACAAATGTGAGTAATAATTGGATTTTAATAGCTGTGATTATTGCATGTTCAAGTTTCCTAGTTTTAGAAGAAAGGTCTGTTCCTGTAATATAGTGGCTATTTGATGCTTAATTTTTTTTAAAATAACAATTTTCTTAAGTTTTCTCATATTTAATATGGAGTTATCAATATAAAATTTAAAATTCAAGTTAGGAGCAGAAAATAATTATATTTCAATACAATAGACCTTAATTTACAACCAGTCACTTAGTGGCCGATTTGAAATTACAATGTGTCTGGACTGCCCAGAAACCCAAAAGTATCAGATTAAATTGGAAATGGATACAACAAATTACAGAGGAACAAACAATATAAACAGGAACTTTTTCTGCTGGGAATAACCAAGAGGAAATATAGAAAAAATATTAAATATATATTAATACACTTGTTGACTACAGCCAGAATAATGTTTGCCCAATGTTGGAAACAGTAATATTCCTCCAGATGAATTAGTGATTCAGAAAATTCTAGATTGCGCAGAAATGGATAAATTAACATTAAGATGAAAGGACAAAGTGTCTGAATACTATGAAATTTGGGATAATTGGTATAAATGGTTGCATAAAAGAAATAAAGTTAATTTAGCCAAAAAGCAATAGAGAAATATATAGAACTATAAATGAATGTATATAAATATAGAAGCGATATAAGATTTGTGTGTGTGTGTGTGTGTACGATGACACAACAATGTTAATGTGATGATTGAAAGTTGTTATAGATGGAAAAAACAAAAATCTATTAAAAGTGAAGTTACAATGTGTCCTGAAAAAGCTATGTATGATCCAAATTCAAAGTTCTGATATATACCCCCATGGACACATGACCATATTTTGGAGGCTTGGTTACTGGCCTACATTTATGGCCATTTACAACATATCATGTGATCACATTTTATTGGCAAAAATTGCTCCATAGTGAACAATGGGTTTTAGGTGTTATTATAATCAAAATTCTTAATAAAAATTATATATAAATATAAAAGACAGTAAACAGTCACAGTTAAGGATTTTAAATCTACAAGTTGGAGGTATTAACAGTTGTTTGAGTTGTATGCAGCCAAAATAATACCAGTCATGCCATAAATAGTTTCAAATAAGTAAGAGCTCTTATTACTCTTTGAAAATCCAGAGACATTGACATTAATTTGTATTGAGACAAGTTAAACTCCAAAAACTAATACAAAGAATTTTATTTTATGTTACGTTGTCTATGCATTGCATTTCATAGTAATTTAAGCACATTATGCAAAATAATAAATGGGTTTAGAAGATGTGCACTGAAATGGCTAACACTCTGGATAAATATTCTTATTAAATGTTTGGCTAATTTGCGCTGAGCTTAAATCATAATGAAAAGAAACAATAGAGCTGTGGTCTAAATCAAATATGTTAGGGTGCCTATTTTGTGATACATGTATTTGAAAGTTGTTTCTGTAGTATAACATATATGTGTTTTTCTCTCAGGTTTAGCAGATAGATTTGAAGAATATCCAAAACTCCGGGAACTCATTAGGCTGAAGGATGAGCTAATATCTAAATCTAACACCCCTCCAATGTAAATATTTTGAATAAACTGGATTCTTTTGTCTAGACAGGCTTATCTTTAGTTGACTCCGAATTAAGATTTTTCTATGAACACCTGTTGACAAAGGGAATATTTCAAGTTGTATATATAAACTTCAAAATTATTAATCTATTTTATTTGGTGTGCTTTCTTAATGAATTTTTGCTCTTGACCATTTTCTCAGATTTTCTTTTTTTCTTCTGCTGTTTGCAAATATCTCCAGTTCATAAGCCTTAGTTTGAAATGTGTAAATAATACAAATTTACTACATCAATGGATTAAAATAAGAATAATTTTCTTGGCGTAAGGGCTCCTTGTTAATAAATCAGGAATAGATAACTTGCGGCACTCCCTCATTCTTTGGAATCAATACTAATAAGATAGGGAGATGTAGTTCAGCAATATCAATTACCCCGCAGATTACCACCATAGTCTAAACAACTTTCTTGATGTAAAGAGACTTTACAAACCATTGGACTGTCTCCCATATTAAACAGCAAGGTTGCATTTCCATAGCTAGAATTCGTCTTGTGCAGCCCTCATGCTTGGTTCTCATTTGTTTTGAAAGTTCCGAACTGCTTCAGAAAATATTTTAAAGATGATGGGGTAGAAGTGAAGCAGGAAGAATCTGTTAAACTAATGGATGCTGTTTCAACAGTGATAGATTGCTAAATTATTGGATACAGCCCATTTTAATTAATTTTGGAAAATGGGTTTTTAAATTTAATTTTGTGCTTATTTCAGAAGTTGCTTATCCCACATTAATTTTTATTTAATTAGAATAGTAATTTTATAGCAGTATTCGTATATTTTAATAAGGTAATGGTAGCCAGATTAGCTTTCAGAATTTAATTTCTGAGTATTAACCTAAACAGTTATCAGATTTTATTTACAAATTATTTATTCTACAAATGTGAATTGCTTTCTCAAAGCAAGAAAATTGTTTTTCTGCACAACTATGTGTGTTGCATGTGTAAATAGCACATCTAAATCTAAGACAATTGCATAACTTGTTTTAAATATCAGAGTTGGAAAATGGACACTGAAGTTGTCAACCTAGAAAACTAATCAAATAATATTAATGTATTTCTCATTTGTATGATAGGTATTTACAAGCTGAACTGGAAGCTTTTGACCTTCGTGAACTCAAGTCTAAGTTTGATGTGATCCTTTTAGAACCACCGTTGGAAGAATACTATAGAGAGACTGGCATTACTGCTAATGAGAAATGCTGGACATGGGATGATGTGAGTTTGCTATAGAAAACAAATAAAAGAAAAATTAAGACTGTCTTGTTTTGTTACTATTTTACATGAATTGACTTTTGAAATGCCTTTTATCTAACTGCTTTTCAGATTTTCTGTGAATGCTCTTTCATCACCCTTTTAAAATATGAAAGATAAGCAATACCTTCATTTTTAAAACCATTTATCATTAGTAATTCTTTCTTAACATTTAGCTAATTTTAAAATTGCAGCTGCAGTAGGCTGCTGTCTACCATCATCTATATTGGTAGATTTAGAAACAATTTATACAATATGCAGTTACGAAGCAACAAAGTAAGAACTGTTGCATAAAAATAATATGAGCCATAAGAATCCTTCATTTAGTTTTCTTAGAACAAAATATGTAAAGAAATAAACTTTGAATATTTGGTGGTAATTATAAGACTTTTTTTAAAAAAATCAAGGTTTGCTAAATAACATGTGCCAGATAAATAGCTCTCTAAGTTGTTACGGAGAACAATTAAGATAATAGAAAAAAAAGCAACTAAAATTTTGCATTTGAAGTATTGGTTGAATTTCATAATAAAAACAGCATTGTAGCCTTTGATCATGATTTTTTAATATTAAATCTCTGAATTTAATATGTTAAAATCATTTATCTTTAATAATTACAAAAGTAATACAGAAATAAGTTATAAAGTTATTGCTGTGTTTTCCCGAAAATAAGACATGTCCTGAAAATAAGTCCATATCAGATTTTCGGGGTGGGCAAAAATATACGCCCTCCCCTGAAAATAAGCCCTAGTGAAAGGGGTGGGTTTAGCCAGAACAGGGGACAGCCCTTCCTCAGTCACCGCAGGGCTTCTCGGCCCCTTAATCAGATCAGCTGAGCCGCTCCATTCACAAAACAGCTGATTCCCGGGTGCCGCTCAGGCCTCTGCCTACAGCAAATGCAGGTCGCTTTTGCGGCAAATTGCAGCTGCAAAAGAAGCCAGAGGCCAAGCCACACAACCCAAATGCCTCATGCCCTCCTTACCTAACAGTGATAGTCATAGCAGGCAATTTTGTCCACGGAACAGGAAAGGAAGGCATGGAAATCAATACACCTGTGACATCAGAAGAAGCCCTGCGAGGAGACGCTGCTGCTGATGTGCAGGAATTCCCACCACCACTACTTGCAGATCTTCCTTTCAAAGAGGAGTTTCACTAGGATGAAGGCGACACAAACGTCGCCTTCAGCCCCCTCTTCGTCCTGGTGAAATTCCTCTTTGAAAGGTCGATCTGCAGGCTGGGTGGGGGAGATTTCCTGCACTTCAGCAGCAGCATCTCCTCGCAAGGCTTTTTCCGATATCTCAAGTGTATGGATTTCCATGCATACAGGAGGACGCTTCTCACCTGCATATTCACATTGAAGGCTTGAAATGGGACGTTTTTGCAAACCAGTTGAAAATGTGGAGGAGGATATTCCTGCCTCTCACCCTGTTCTGAAGGCAGCACAGACTGAGAACAGGATAAGAGACAAAATCCCCCCTCCCCATTTTCAAGCGGTTTGCAAAAACGCCCCATTCCAAGCCTTCACATTATCTAGGATTGCGAGGATTGAAGGATCGGAATGGAACATTTTTGCAAACGGCTTGAAAATCAGGAGGGGGATTTTGTCTCTTATCCTATTTTTGGTCTGTGCTGACCTTCAGAAGAGGGTGAGAGGCAGAAATATCCCCCTCCCCAGTTTCCAAAGTGAAGGTGTGGGAGAAGTAACCAATGGGTATTAACCCAGCCCTTTTGCCTAGGAGACTGAGGTAATCTTTTGAGGCCACACCTACGTTCCTCCTCTGACCTCCCCAGATTAACCTCAGTCTCCGGCCTGAAAGGAGTGTTACTCTGACTCTCCCTTCACTTCGAAGACTCAGGAGTTTTTTTCCACAGGATTTCTTCTACAGCAAAGAGTTTTTACCTTAGAGTTCTTCAGCTGCGTTTCACCCCTCCTCTGCCGTGCTCAGCACTGCTGGATTACAAGCCTTGCCGCTTGCCAGTGTCTGCGCGCACCCCAAGCGACCGGACGGTCGCGTAAAAGGGGGAGGAAGCCTCCACATTGCAGGGAGCGACTGCGCGGCCTCCGAAGGGGCCGACGAAGACCGGTGAGGCCCGGGGATCCAGCGGAGATCAACACAACGCTCCCCATCTCCAGGAGGAGGCTCGGACCGCAGATCGGCAGTCGCCATCTTGCTGCCACCATCTTGAGCACGTGAGTGAGCGCATGATCGGCGTTCTACGGATGCCGATAGCACTCAAAAGGTACCAGGGAAGCCAGAAGAGGCTTCCTTTAGGACCTATCCGCAGGTGATCCGGGGAGGGCTCCAGAGTGGTACCTGCCGGCAGTCCAGGCCGCAGATCAGCGGCAGAAGAACGAAGAGAGCGGATTCAGGGACAGAAGACTGAATCCAACCATTTTAAAGCCGGCTGAGCAAGGAGGAGGTTGGTGGCACCGCAACTGTAAATAAATGGTGGAGGTGGCAAGGACCAGGGAGGCTAGGCCTAGAGCCCCAGGGGGTGTGGATCCGGATGAGGGGACCTCTGGGGAAGTCTCCCCGGCTCCCAGGGGGAGATCCCCAGCTAGGAGGGACAAAGCCAAGGCCTCCAAGAAAGCAGTCCCTAGGAAGCAGTCCCTAGGAAGGAGACCAGGGCCTCGGCCAGAAGATTCAGGGCTACCATCAGCCCTTCCCCCTCCAGGTCCCGATCTCCCCACAGGCTTCCAGCCCTGGATGAGGCCTGGGCAGCATGGTTCCCCAAGGGGCTCAGGTAGAGGGCACAGTTCCTTATCAACCCCCCTATCGCCTGTTCCTCCAGTGGAGTCAAGGGCTGATCCATTTGGGCACAGAACCTCCAGTCCAGCTAGGCAGAGGTTGGCTCCTCTATCCCCTGACTCCAGGGAATCTCTCCAGCCACCTGAGCTCCAGCCTGCCTTACCTGAGCTCACTAATAGTTTCCAGGATATGTTAGCTAGGGCCTTAGCCCAAGTGATGGCCTCTGAGTCAGCAGCCTCAGAGCTCCAGGAGCAGGGCCCCCCCAGGAGCACTCCAGGGGCCACCAGGATCGCCCCAGTACATCGGCTGCCAGAGAAGCCAGGTCTCCCTCTCCCTCTATTGCAAGTGAGGCTTCCGATTTAGAGGAGGGAGAGTTGAAGGAGGTGGGGTTCTCTGAGGATGAGGAACCCCAGGCAGAAGGCGACTCCACCGTTGCTGGTCTTTTTCCCCCTTCCTTGTTTAGCTCCTTGCTCCGCAAGGCAAGTGCCACAGCAGATCTGGACACCCCCCCCCCAACAGATCCTAAGCCTGTGTCCGAAACGACTACCACTAGCAAGGGCAAGAGGAAGAAGGGGCCCTTCCATAGACCACCCATGGCTAAGGAGGAGATTCCCACGCCAGAGATGTTTCTGGAGGTGCTCAAATCTCAGTGGGTGAAGCCAGGGTCTTTCCCCACTCCAGGGGGAAATGAGAGGAAATTTTATAACCTTAACCCGACCTTTGCTCAAGCTCTCCAGGTCCTAGCTTCAGCGTCAGCAGTGATCACAGGGGACATCGCCAGCTGCCTCAAGGCTGAAGACAAGAAGGCAGACATTGTGCTGCGCAAGACGTTCCAGGCTATAACAGGGCCATTAGGGCGGCGGCTTCGGCTTCTTTCTTTAACAGGTCCACGATGCTGTGGTTGGAACAGCTGAGGGACAGGACTCCGGCCTCGGAGGTTCGCTTGTTGCAGGACATCTCCAAGACCCTGGCAACCACACAGTTCTCGGCGGACACTACACTGGACGCAGTTAAGTATGCGTCTCAGGCAATGTCATCCTCAGTGGCTTCTAGGCGCCTGTTGTGGCTACGCCATTAGCAGGCAGAGTCCTGGATGAAGTGGCACCTAACAGGAGCAGACTACACCGGTGAGAAGCTGTTTAGAACTGCGCTGAATCCTATCCTGGTGGAGGATAAGAACAAGCGGAAAGTCTTCCCAATGACTTCCAGGCGCTCAGACTTCCGGCATGCGCCATATCCCAGGAGAACTTCGTACAGACCGCCTGACGTGGAGACCCAGAACCAGAGGTACCAGAACCCCAGGTTCCACAGGCAGGGGGATAGGCAGTTCCATAGAGACAGGTTCAGAGGCCAGCAGCAGGGCAAGCGGCCCTTTCGAGGAGGAGGCGGTCGTCCCTTCCGCAGGTTCAAGTGATCCATCCACGGATCACCCTATTGGCGGTCGCCTCTCCCTTTTCGCGGATGCTTGGGAACGAGTCACCTCGGATGAGTGGGTTCTCCAGACTGTAAGGCTCGGGCTGCAGTTGGAGTTTCGCTCACTCCCCCCTAGTAGGTTCCGCACCTTCGCCTCCTCCACAGATCCGACCAAGCGGGCCCTTAAGGCCAAGGCCATCAAGCACCTGTTAGAGATCAGGGCCATTGAAAGGGTCCCAGAGGGGGAGAAGGGCTCCAGTTTCTACTCAAACCTATTCCTAGTCCCCAAGAGTTCAGAGGGGGTGGAGAGCCATCCTGGATGTTAAACTCCTCAATTCCAGGGTGGTCTACCGCAAGTTTAAGATGGCCTCCTTAAAGTCCATCTTAGAGGACATCCGTCCGGGCGATTTCCTGGCCTCCATTGATCTCACAGAGGCATACCTGCACATCAGAATCACCCCGGAACACCACAAATTCCTTAGGATTTCCCACGAGGGCAACCACTTCCAATACAGGGCTCTCCCCTTTGGCTGGCCTCAGCCCCCAGGACATTCACCAAGGTGATGGCTGCAGCCGCAGGCCACCTGCGCTCCCTCCCAGTCCGTTTGTTCTGTTATTTGGACGACATCCTCGTCTTAGCTAGGTCCCCAGAATCTGCCAAGCAGGACTTGGGGACTACCATCGACACCCTCAGGGCCCTTGGATTCTCCATTAATTTGGAGAAGAGCCACCTGGTCCCACACACCAGGCTCCAGCACCTAGGATCCATTATAAATTCAGTGGCTGGAGAGATTTTCCTTTCCCAAGATCGAAAGGACAGCATTGTAAAACTGGTTCATGAAATTCGCAAGTTACGCTCTGTCCCTGTAGTTCTTCTTTCCAGGCTCCTGGGGAAATTCATCTCTTGCATAGGGATTGTGCCGTGGGCCCGACTACATGCCAGGGAGCTCCAGTGGTTCCTACTCCCATACCAGAGAGCCGAGACGAACGACACCAGCTTCAAGGTTCGGGTGTCACCCCAGGTGCTGCTCTTGTTCCGTTGGCGGCTGTCCCCAGCTTTGAACAGGGTATGCCTCTTCAGAGAACCAGCAAGAAGGATCCTCACCACAGACATAAGTCTCTTCAGCTGGGGTGCCCACCTGGAGACCCAGATTGCCCAGGGCCACTGGACTCCAACAGACCTGCGCAACAACATAAACTGGTTGGAGCTCAGGGCCATCCACCTGGCCCTTCGTCACTTCAAGAGCACGGTGACCGGGCATCATGTCCTCGTCCTGACGGACAACGTGGCGGCCAAGGCTCATGTGAACAGGCAGGGCGGCACCCATTCCAAGGCTCTTCGCAACGAGGCCCTGCGACTGGGGAACTGGGCAGAGAGACACCTGCAGTCCATCAGAGCGGAGCACATCTCCGGAACAGAGAACCAGCAGGCAGATTGGCTCAGCAGGGACACGATCGACAATGGGGAGTGGCAGCTTCATCCCTCGATCTTCCGACAGATCCGCAAGAGGTTCGGACATCTGACGGTGGATCTCTTCGCGACCCCAGAGAACGCCCAGCTGCCGGAATTCATATCGAGGTTCCCGGCCAGGGGAGCCATGGACATGGACGCCCTTCGATGCAGATGGCCACCAGGTCTTCTCTACGCCTTTCCCCCACTTCCCCTCATTCCCAGGGTCCTGAGGAGGGTGGTGGCAGAGGGAGCGGAGGTAATTCTGGTGGCTCCCTTCTGGCCTCGCTGCCCCTGGCTGGTAGACCTAGTGGATCTGTCCTCAGCCCCTCACTGGAGGATCCCAGCGGGGGAGGTGACTCTGCACCAGGGGTCCCTGGAGCATCCGGATCCGGAGTGGCTTCATCTGACCGTCTGGCGATTGAGTGGGAACAGCTGAGAGAGGCTCAGTTTTCCGAGAGCGTCATCAAGACAGTGGAGGAGTCCAGGAGACAGTCCACCACGTGTATTTACAACGCCTCCTGGGTGGCCTTCATGGACTGGTGCCGAGCTAAAGGTCTCCACCCAGCTTTGGCCTCTCTCCCACAGGTTCTGGATTTCCTCCAGGAGGGACTAGAGAAGAGTCTGGCCACTAGCACCCTAAGAAGACAGGTCTCCGCCCTCTCTACGGTCCTGGGGGGGCGTGAATGCTGCTCCCTTGTCCCAACATCCGGTCCTAAGGCGCTTAAGGGGGCAGCGAATCTGAAACCCCCAGTGGTCCATCGATTCCTCACCTGGGACCTACCCACGGTCCTCCAGGCCTTAATGGAGGCACCATTTGAAACTTTGAGGGAGGTTTCCCTCCAGTTTCTGACCCTTAAGGTCGTCTTCCTGGTTGCCATCACCTCAGCCAGGAGAGTGTCTGAGATCAACGCTCTCTCAAGCAGAGCGGATCTCTGCACCTTTCTAGAGAACCGGGTCATCCTCAGACTGGACCCTGCGTTCATGCCCAAGGTCAATTCCCCATTCCACAGGGCACTAGAGATAGTTCTGCCGGATTTCTGTCCCCAACCCTCCAGGGAGAGGGAGAAATCCTGGCACAAATTGGACGTCAGAAGAGCCTTGCGCATTTACCTGAAGCGCACGGCCCCCTTTAGGCGGTCGGAAGCCCTCTTCGTATCCTATCAGCCATCCACCCGAGGGGCCAGGGTCTCCCCAGCCACCATTAGCAGGTGGATTAGAGCGGCCATATCTCAGGCCTACGGGGCACGGGGACTCAAGGTTACAGAGGGCATCACAGCGCACTCTACCAGAAGTGCGGCCACCTCAGCAGCCTGGTCCACCCAGGCACCCATAGAGGAGATATGCCGGGCCGCCGTCTGGTCTTCTCCCTCGCCTTTCATCAGGCATTACCGGCTGAACGCTTACGCCTCCGCGGAGGCTGCCTTCGGCAGGAGGGTATTGCAGGGAGTCCTTGACTCTCCGGGGGGCTCAGGCCCATCTAATCCCTCCCAGGACATCTAGCTTTGGTATGTCCCATTGGTTACTCCTCCCACACCTTCACTTCGGAAACTGGCAGTTGGACTTACCTGAACTGCATGTTTCAAAGAAAGGTGTGGGAGGAGTCACTTCCCCCCCCCCCCGGTGTAGGGCGCCCAGCGCCAAGGGGGCCTGAGTTAGTTCAAGGGTCAAGCAATAGCAGACAGGGGAGGTCAGAGGAGGAACGTAGGTGTGGCCTCAAAAGATTACCTCAGTCTCCTAGGCAAAGGGGCTGGGTTAATACCCATTGGTTACTCCTCCCACACCTTTCTTCGAAACATGCAGTTCAGGTAAGTCCAACTGCCATTTTCAAGCCGTTTGCAGAAACGTCCCATTTTGAACCTTCAGCATATTCAAGGATTGCAAGATTGAAAGCTCGGAATGGGGCTTTTTTGCAAACGGCTTGGAAATGGGGAGGGAAGATTTTATTTCCTCTTACCCTGTTCTGAAGCTCAGCACAGAACAGGATAAGAGGCAAAATCCCCCTCCCCTTTCCTGACAATTGTTCTTTCCTTGGGATCTCAGCGCAGACGCACATCCCCCAAATGCTCTATCCGAAGCCTCCTCTGCGCTTGTGCAGAGTTCCCAAGGAAAGGATGGTGTGTGTGTGTGAGAGAGAGAGAGAGATCCCTCCCCCCACCAGGCAGCCACATCCTTCCACTAACCGTCTTTCCTGCTCCGTTCTTTTTTTTTTTTTTTTGCGAGAACGTGGAAGGTATTTTCTGGTATTTTTTTTTTAACCATAGGTGCACAGTCTACTTTTCTTGTCCTGCACATGGAACGGAGAATGGAGCTGGAAAGCAAGTTAGTAAAGGGATACGGCTGCCTTGGAGGGAGAGGTTGTGTGTGTTCTGCCAGGAAGAGCCCCCCCCCCCCCCAGGAAGGCCAGAGCAGCACAGTCAGCTGTTCAGTGTCCAATAAGCAGGGCAGGCAAGGCCAGGATGCAAGGAGAACTTGGGTCATTGTGGCCACAGGCAAGCAGGTGGTGGGACGGAGAGGGTGAGGTTGGTGGGCTTGCTGCCTCCTGCACCTGGAAAATAATAAGACCTCCCCGAAAATAAAGCCAAGCCCCTATTTGGGGAAACACGGTGGTATTATTATTATATAGGCAAGTATCTTTGCCTCTATATTGGAGCTATTTATGCACTACTGATATCAAACATGAATGTCTGCATAGTTGTATTTTCTTTGCCTTTTATTTTTGATACTTTGACACATCTAAAGAAGTAGATAAAACTGGTATATTATTTAAGAAAAACCATTTATTTATTATATAATTCCTTCCTGGTGCTTTCCCACAGGTGCAGGGTGTTTACTGAACTCTGCTGTGCAAATGCTTTTGCTTAAAACATTACACATTTTCTACTTTTTGTAGATTATGAAGCTGGACATTGAAGAAATTGCTGCCCCACGATCATTTGTCTTTCTTTGGTGTGGTTCTGGTGAGGGCCTGGATCTCGGCAGGGTGGTAAGATGATGTAATTCTTTGTCATTGACATTAATAATAACTGGTTCAATGAGGCTTTCAGATAAGGCCAGCATATAAAAAATATCTAAAGTCTAGAGTCACTGACTAGAGATTCTGACTAAGAATCAACTACAGGAAGTCTTGAAAGCCAAGTTCTACATATATTTGTAGGGTCCATTTTTGTCCCTGAGGATTTTATTCCACTAATTGCTGAGTATAGTGGGTGGGTTTCATTTCCGTTTCAAGGACTGTTGAATGAGCACTTTCTGAGATCATGTGGCCAGGATAATGTCATGGAGTGCTCTTACTTTTCCATCGAAGTGGTACCTATTTATCTACTTGCTTTTCCATGCTTTCAAACCAGATTAGCAGGAGCTAGGGTGAGGACAGGTGCTCACCCTATCACATGATGTACGGGTCTCAAACCTGGGCTGTTGGCTTTCCAGCTGACAAGCCCAGCATCTTAACTGCTGAACCATCACACCGTCTTCTGTACATTGCATACAGGGCGGGGCATAACCTTTTCCTAGGGGGTCACAGCAACACTTGTAATAACAACACAAATAATTCATACACCATTCGAAAGCCCATCAAAAACTGAGTTTATTGACACGATTTAATAGTCAGTATGACCACCATTAGCCCTTCGAACAGCATTCAAACGAGGTGGATAAGAACACAACAAATCTTCAAACAGTCATTATTTTGCAATTCTAGGGCGGGGCATAACCTTTTCCTAGGGGGTCACAGCAAGATTGACAGCAGTTTACAACTTCTGCGACACCTCATTTTAAAGCCCATAAAAAACTGAATTGAATGAGCTATTAAATGTTAAATTTGCTTTAAGAATGGCTGGAAAATTCGATTCGGAAGAACAAAGGATCATTGACAGAATAAAATGCATTGCCTTTCGAGAGGCACCTCGTTTGAATGCTGTTCGAAGGGCTAATGGTGGTCATACTGACTATTAAATCGTGTCAATAAACTCAGTTTTTGATGGGCTTTCGAATGGTGTATGAATTATTTGTGTTGTTATTACAAGTGTTGCTGTGACCCCCTAGGAAAAGGTTATGCCCCGCCCTGTACATACATAAAATTGTGCCACCAGTATGTTTAATGCCATAGATAATAATGTATAAATCACCCATATGAGGTAATATGAAGCATATTTTTAAAATGTTGAAAGGATTCAAATAAATATATACTATAATAGAGACATTGCTTGAAAACCTGTTAATTGCAATCTGGTCTCTAGGAAAATTACAGAAGAAATCAGGTTTTTCTTTTAAAAAATTTGAATTAATAAATTGGACAATATCCAGAGTTAAGCCTACTTAGTTGGTTAACAATAGTGGAGCTTCATCCTCCCTGTACTTGTATTTCAGTGCTCCTGTAAAAGAGGATCACAGTTCCTACTGAATGAGATAGTTCAGGAAAGAGGCGATCTCATCTTGAACCCAGAGGTACATTAGTGATGCACTACCCCATTCAATAGGATCTGTCAACATTCTTTTTAGGAAAAATTAGTGAAAAATGAAAAGAAGAAATTTGTTTTCAGCAGCCTTGTTACCTTTGTCTAAATTTGTCTCCAATGCATTGTTCTTATTTTTTGCTGTATTGTACAAAAATTCTGTTTTGTTGAACTCTGGTAGTGTTTGCGCAAATGGGGATACAGAAGATGTGAAGATATATGTTGGATTAAAACAAATAAAAATAATCCTGGGAAGACCAAGACTTTGGATCCCAAAGCTGTTTTTCAAAGAACAAAGGTACATCTTTGAATTTCTCTTTGTCCTCTCCCTGTTATGGAATGTCAGTGGATGCTTTTTAAGTGCTCTGTAGCTATTGGTGATAATTTTAATGTTACAAAAATACTTGCAGAACAAGTGGCTTCACTTACTACTTAAAATGTGTTTACGAGTGAGTATTGAACTTCTGTCTACAGCATGAAACTCTGGAAAATTCTGGGAAGTACTTATTCGCTTATTTTATTGAAATGTAAATGAAAATATCATGGAAAAATTAGGCTTTTTTCACCTTTCAGAAGAGGTGTGGAATATCTTTTATAGTTTTCTTTTTTGCTGAACAGTTGCTGTAGTTAGGAGTTCAATGTGGTTAGCTTTCATTTTGTTCTATGTTGAGATATAAATTAAATGGAGGCAAGGGAGAATTCTTCTGATAGTGTGGGGCTGTGTTTAACTTTTTTCCAGTATTCGGTACTTCAGCAATATTTGGACCCTTACCTATTGCTCTGACAACTATACTTACTGCTTGAGCAATTGTTTTGTAAGAAGAGCAGATGTTGAGATACTTCTATATGTTTGACAGAAATTCATGAATCTTCCTCACCCTTTATCTAATCATGGACCATAAAATAAAATACAGATAGTCCTTGACATATGACCATTTTTTTAGCAAATGTTTGAAGTTACAACAGTGCTGAAAAAAGTGACTTCTTACTTGGTCTCACATGCATGTACTCTTTCCGTAGTCATATGATCAACATTTGATTGCAAACTCTCAAGCTCCTCTCAAACTCCACCCACCTATGTTCCCCATCACTGCCTTTTTGGTGATAGTTTAAGTAGCATTTGTTCAGTGCTGACGTAACTACAAACGGTTGCTGATCAAGTGGTCATTAAGTAAGAACTACCTATATTTGTGTATGTCCCTTTATTCTGCTATTTCTAAATCATTTTCAAACTATTATCACAACATTTAATATGGAATTATCAGTATTATTTAAAATTTGTATATATCTTGTGCCATAATAATTCATAAACACAAACTAGCTGGTCAGATATGTTTAGCACAACAAGGTGGATGGGAGAGTGAATTGATCTTTACTCTAATGAAATTCCAATGTTAACATTCATCTAAGTTCCTATTTGCATTTTGGGGTGGGGGGACTGCATGTGTGAAATCACAATTCCACTTGGCAGAACACATATGGTCTTGCAGCTGGTAACTTCATTTGAGCCTTGTTTATTATTGTCAGTTTTCTGAATGCTAGTGCAAATGTTTATAGAATTATTTGGACAATGTAAAGTGGATTCATGGCTGAGGCAGTAAGTATGCAAGCTCTTAATGCCTAAATGTCAGCATTTGTGGGGAGGATTAAGATGGCAAATAGGCTGTGGACCACGAGTGTGAGAAGACTGCAGTAAGTGACAGGATGGATTTGATTTAAATCAAATTGATTTAAATCATGATTTAAATCACTAGTAAAAAGGCTTGGTTTAAATCAACTCAATTTAAATCATAATTTTTAAAGAGCAGCTGTCATCTCTGCCCCACATGAGAGTCCCAATATTGCAGAATGCACACCATGCTACATAACTAAGCTCCATTTCATGCCGAATAAACTAAATTATTAATATATCTTAAATAGAAAACTATCTTAGATAGATTTTTTACTTCAAAAGCATTTTATTAAAATAAATTTAATACAAATTTTAAAAAATCTGTTTTAAATAAAAAAAGTTGATTTAAATTAAAAATATCTGACTTTTTTTTTTAATCATTGATTTTTATCCACCCTGGTAAGTGATGATCCACAACCACACTTAGAAAATCACTGCCCTAGAAATAGTTTCAGGGGGCTATTTGAGCATCTTCCTCAAGACTATTCTAAGCTGCCTCCTAAAATACCTTTTCCCTAGAGGAAAAAAGAAAAATTAGGTTCCTGAAATGCTCAGTATCATTTTTGGTAATAGTAAATTCTATATCACTAAACAAAATTTAACATTTTTAAATATATCAGGATTCTCATAGAAATTTTAAAAAAGTATTCTATAGTAATAAATAATGATTATGTATGTCTTAAAATTACTTTTTATGGGGTTTTTTTTGAGACTGTAAGTCTCAAAACATAAAGAAAAAGTAATCACTATATATTTGTGTGTTTTTTTCTTTTTCTTTTTCTTAATCAGTTACTTCCACAGTGGTTTAGTCTTTTTTTAAAATCAAGGTCTACAAATATTAGCACTGACATACAATATCAATGTTCTGCAAACTAGGTGATTCCAGATGTATTACCATGATGTTTAGGGATTATGAGAATTGGAGTTCAATCCATCTGGAAGTTGCCATGTGAGAAAAAGTTGTTTTAAGACAGTATCCTGCCTAATCCAAGTAATGTTGCTTGCCAGAGATAGTAAAAGTGAACTGTTTTCTATATGTGAAGGGACATCTTTCCTTCCCTGGTTTTTCAGAATTTGGAACTTAACATAGCTTTTGGGAGAGTTCTGGAAATTATTATTCATCTTTACTCATAATTTTGTAAAAACCATCTGGTGGCTTCAGTAAAGCAGCATTTAATAATTTGTGGGAAATTGCCCTTTTGGATCACATTCTTCTGAAACAAGATAAATCTATCCACCCTAAAGATAACTCTGTAGACTTCCCACATAAAGGCCTCTTATACAATTGCATTCCAATATCATCTTTAAAAAGAAGATATACAATATCATTGTCTGTTTCTTTTCCTTTTTCAGGGTGGGGGAGGAGGTGTTAAAACCCGTTTGTTCAAACTTCATGTTATATCCATGTTGTGATAAATAAAACACAATCATACTTGTTTTATACTCAATGTTTACTTCCATTAAATTGTGATTTATGAGTATATACAAGGAATATACAGAGTTTTGAAAATAGTTTATAAGAAAGTATTCATTATAGTTTAAAAAGCCTATTTGCAAATCAGTATATAAGCATGAAACTGTATTAAATCAAGATGGGTTTGAAGTAGCTCATAAAACATTTTGCAGATTTAGTGTTTTCTATTGCTTCTGGAGTTGTTAGAGATAATATATATTACACTTAAATTTGTATAGACACACACACACAGACACACACAAAAAATGCTGAGGGTGGGTAATGTGTTGAGTAATGTGTTCTTTGACAGAGATGTGAGTAATTTGATCAATAAAATTTATCATAGCATTTAGCTCAACTCTATTCAGGGCAATAATTTGGGTGGTAAAACAAGCCACTTTGGATCATTTTTTTTTAACTTGCCACGTGCATTTGTGATTGTGGAAAAAAATTGTAGGAATGTTGTATATACTTTCTTGAGCTTTAGAGAAAAGGCAATGTCGGGCTTGGAAGCCATTGAGAGGGGGGGGGAGGGAATAGGGCCTCAAGCCTGCCACATATTCAAACATAGTTACTGTTCTGTCCCCCCTTCTTCGCTCGTTAACAGAGGACAGTCAGACAGACTTAAAAGGAAAGAACTTTATCAGCCTCAGCTCACGCTGGCTGCGAGCCCAAAAATAAAGTCTCTGGCAAGAAGATAACAGAATGCAAAAACAAAGATCTCTTACAAAGCAATTCACTTCTCTAAGCGTCTCTTTGAATCAGGGTTACAGAAAGCAAATCACTTCTCCAAGTGTCTCTCACAAACCACGACCGATGATCAATGAACCATGAACGAACGTTGACTTCTGCAACCAGGGCGTGGCACCATCAGTTTTTTTATCTCCAGAAGACCACACTAACGAGCCCCAGCTGCATTGTTATTCCTTCATCCCGACTCAACTCACAGCAAACATCTGCTGAGTCACAACAAGTTACTATGGGAAACTGGGAGGGGGGATGGTATGGAGCTTGGGAGATGTGTAGCCATAACAACATTCCTTCTTAGAAAGTCAAGGTCGCCTTATCCCTGCATCTGGATGGATGTGGATGGGAGGAATCTTCATTCACGGCAGTGAATGATTTGACCATTTGATGGATTTGTGGGTGTTGAAACAGGGCCTTGAATTTTCAACTGGGTGGGGAAAACCTGGAAGCTTTCAGATTTGGGGTTTCCCAGATGTGCCAAAATGGCTTCTTTATAAATTGGTGTTTTGAGGAACTTCTTGCCTCGAGCTATTTCATAGAGGATGCTATTTGGAAACCTGACAGGCAAAATATGTATCTACCGTAATAAGATCAATGTAATGTAGTTTATTGTAGACTTCTTTCTTACCTTGGAGTGTGGCATTACTGATTTTACAGCAAATATTTTGTTTCAGAACATTTCTCTAGGGTGATACTTTTCAGATAGGGATTTTCATGTTCTTACTGCTGCTTAATGATTTTAATTGTTTTAATATTTTATGGAGGTGTACAAAAGCCATAGAACATCTTGGTCCATGATGATTTTTGATGAATTACATAACTGAACTTATAAAAAAGTCACGTTCTGTTTTAATTTCTTCTATCCCTCCCATCTTTTTTGATATAAAAGAAAAAATGTTTCTGTTTTCTCTTTAGGAACATTGCCTTATGGGCATTAAAGGAACTGTCCGCCGTAGTACAGATGGTGATTTTATCCATGCTAATGTTGACATTGATTTAATTATCACAGAAGAGCCAGAAATTGGTAACATAGAAAAACCTGTGGAAATATTTCACATTATTGAACATTTTTGTCTTGGAAGAAGGCGGCTTCATCTTTTTGGACGTGACAGTACCATCCGTCCAGGTTATTCTCAGTCTTGCTTTGTACTAAATCATTTCAAAACCTAAATATGAAAATTTCATAAAATTAATTTGTATGCTTTACAAAAATGTAGATTTTAGAGGAGTAGTTATGGCTTCCAGTGTAGTATAGTGGTCTAGTTGAGCATAAAGGACAACTTTACCAGGGCTGGGTTTCAATCGGTTCGCACCGGTCCCTGCGATCCAGTTGGTCGCCGAACCCGGAAGTAAGTAACTTCCGGGAACGGCGAAGCCCCCCCCCCCGCGCCCGCGCGCGCCCGCACACCCGCTCCCGCTCCTTACCCGGTTTTTTTGAATTTCGCGCTTTCCACGCATGCGCAGAACGCCTGCGCGATCCTCCAGGAGCAGCTGGAGCATCGCGCAGACGCTAATACGCGTGCGCGCGCCGCGTGCGTGTGCGAGGACGCCGCATGCGTGCACACGCGCGCCACGTGCGCAAAGACGCCGCGTGCGCGCGCGAGGACGCCGCGTGCGTGCGCGAGGACGCCGCGTGCGTGCGCGAGGACGCCGCGTGCGTGCGCAAGGACGCCGCGTGCGTGCGCAAGGACGCCGCGTGCGTGCGCGAGGACGCCGCGTGCGTGCGCGAGGACGCCGCCGGCCTCGTTCCAACCGATCCGGTTGGAACGGGGCGAGAAACCCACCCCTGAACTTTACCAAGCTCATTTTCTTAACCAAATGACTATAGACATAATGGGGATATAGGCATTCAGCAGACAGGCATATTTCTTTTTCTTTCTTTTTTTTTTTTGCTCAGAATTGTTGCTGAGTGTTCCAAACGTTCTAGAATGTTTCTTTATCCTCAACTATGTCATTTCATATTGTAGTAGTTCAGCCATTCTAATCATAGAATGGATCCTTGAAACTAGCCACCCCAGAGTTGTTTCATTCAGAACTCCAAACAAAACTAATTTCCCATTTGTATATTACAGTATTTAGATACTAAGGCCGAAATACAGGTATGAAACTGACATCTAAGTTGAAATAAACATGAAAGGCAGAAATAAATGTATGACTTTTAGGTGTAATACGTGATTTTCAATAATTTTATTCATAATTGAATTGTGTTTTTAAAAAGTCTTACTAGCAAGCTAAAGAGGGGAATGTCTCATATCATTGGAATACTGTCCTAGTGGATTAATTTTAAGCACCTGTGGTTTTTAAAAAGGCCATTCAGCTACATCATGTAGAGTTTTATTGGTAATTCTACTTGCTCTTATTTTATGGGAATAGTTGCTTCTGCTCCTACTTTGACAATACAAATTATGCTAAATTTAAGTAGGAAAGGATTAAGGGGTACAATTTTGTATGTGGCTCACTCTGCCCTTTTGTTCCCTCCCCTCCCCTTAGGCTGGTTAACTGTTGGACCCACACTCACAAATAGTAACTTCAATGCCGAAACATATACATCATATTTCACAGCTCCCAACTCCCACCTGACTGGTTGTACAGAAGAGATTGAGAGACTCAGACCAAAATCACCACCACCAAAAGATCGAGGAGGTGGTGCACCAAGAGGTGGAGGAAGAGGCGGGACTTCAGCTGGTCGAGGAGAAAGAGGCAGAGAGAGAAACCGAACTAATTTCAGGGGGGAAAGAGGTGGATTCAGAGGGGGACGGGGAGGTACTCATCGGGGTGGCTTTCCCCCTCGCTGAGCAATGAGAATCTTCATCTTTTTTCCTGCCTTTATCCCACTGAATTTTTGTTTAAAAAAATACTGTCATAGTTCTCCAGTTACCTTTATTAGCAGCTCACTCTAGAACTACTCACAAAAATATTTTTGTACCTATTATGAACCAGTCTTGTATAATAATCCAGATCTTACAATAAAGCACATTTACAGTGGAACTCTCTGACCTTGGTTGTTTTGTTGCAGTTGTTTCATTACCTCACTGGTATCTTCATGAGTGTATTTACTATCAAGCACATTTACTATCAAAATTGACTTAGCACATGATAGCTTTAGTTTTAATTTTAAGTTGTTTCATAGTTCAAAAACATAGTCATGCTTTTTTTATTTTCCAATATTTTTTAAACCCTTTTAATTAGATATTAATCATTCTAGGACAAATTTCCAGGACAAATATTGCTATTTCTGTTTCTTTTCCGGTGACTGAATTATATTTCAACTTAGATTCCAATAACTGAAAATTAGTGCTCCTATTAAGGGAAATCCCAAATATATATTAGTCTCATAGTAATTTTCGAAAACCACAAAAAATGCAAAAACACACGCATGTATGTATAAAACAACATTAAGTAAATCAGATCAATTTCAGTAACATTAACAATATAGTTTTTTTTTTAAAAAAAAACGGCTTTAAGTAAAGCACTTTTGTTTTGAAAAGTATATTATACTGTAATTCTATATAGCTTGTCCAAGAAACTTATGGTAGAAAACCAGAAACCTAGATGTGAGATAGATTAAAAAATTAAAATTATTTAAGCCGGAATTTTAGTCATGATTGATTGAAAGCCAATCCTAATAGATACCCAATATTAAGCTGAAAACCAACCACGGACATATGGGAAAACCAGGTAATCCTTGACTGATGACTACAATTGAGCCCAACATTTCCATTACTAAGCAAGATAAGTGAGTTTTGCCCCTTTTACAACCTTTCTTGCCACAGTTATTAAGGGAATTGAGTTAGTAACATGGTTGTTACGTGGTTCTGGCTTCCCCATTGGCCACACTTGCAAAAGGTGATCACATGACATCGGAGGCACTGCAACAGTCATAAATACATGTCAGTTGCCAAGCATCTGAATTTTGATCACATGATGAAGGGAATACTACAATGGTGGTGTGTAAGTGTAACTAAAAACTGTACGTCACTTTTTTTCAGTGTCATAACTTCCAACAGTCACTAAACAAATGGTTGTAAGTCAAACACTATATAATGGCTTAATAAAGTGTGAACCCAGGCATTAACCCCCAGATCATGTGATTCCCAATATGACAGTATAAAACCTGAAAAAACATAATGGTCTAATGATTCTAAAGAGAGTTATATATAAACATGCAGTTTTAGTCAAATAAAGAACTTTTATTTTAGGAATAAAGTTAACAATAGTATCTTTCAAGTAATAGTACATTTTCCAGGTCTGGGAAGTTAATACGTTGAACAGGTTTTAATGTTTAAATGTTAATTTACTGCAATAGTTATCCTTTAGGTAAATTCCAGTAATAGCAATTTCTACTTTGCTTTTTGCAAGGCATTAAATTTTGCTATGTCCTAAACAAAACTATCCCATATTCCTTAATACTGTCTCATAGAGAAAGTGTTACAATTCAATTGTTTTGCCTCATGTACAGTAACAGGAGTTTGGAGTATGTTAAACAAACCTTTGGCGGAAACTGAAAGGCCATGTGAATATGTTGAGATTGCATTTGGACATGGTCAATACAAAAAGATTTATTTTTTGGTCCTAAATACAAATTGTATGTAAAAGAATTAACCCCCCCTCCCCAAATGACTTCATTCCTCATTCCTCTTATCAACCCAAGAAATAATTAGTTTTAAAAATATTTACAAAATCAACAGGTGATTGGGAGGCACAGATAGGCCAGTTATATCTGGAGAGCCACCATTTCCATAGCCCCAATCTTTGGATGTTTTGCTGGGGCTGAAGAGTCCACTATTTTGAACTATGTCACAGCACCACAGCAAAATAATAAAAAGCACAAGAACATTAAATGCTTTGCAGTTTATTAAAATATGTGAAATGAGAATTGCATGTTTTACACAAATTCCAGGATTTCAAACCTTGCCATTAGAAAACTTCCTTTTAAAGAAGGATAAAAGGCTCTCCCATAGGAGTTATACCTGAGCAAATATTAGCCTAGTTTACATACCGTAATTATAGATGGCTACATTATTATGAAACAAAGCACTAATCTACAAAATTAGAAACTGTACAATAAGGTAGCAATATAAAGCACCTTGTGATGGTGGGTGGCCGTTCTTGAATAGGTTCTGAACAAAAGCACAGAGAACAAAATTCAAAATCCATTAGTTGAGAAGCTGACATATTTCTTTATGAACGCAACATAAGAAGTCCATATAAGAAGTTCCTCCGTAGATGTTCTTGTCTTCAATCAAAAACTGCTTGAAAACCATCTCCGTTTGCTCTCGTTGCTTCACAATCAGAATCTTTAAAAAAATAGTTGAACAAAATGTACAAATAGTATGAACAAAATGTACAAATGCTGCTTTGAGTCTTATTTTTCAGCTTAATTGAAGAGCAAAAAATGTTAAGGTTATTTAAAAAAAATTCAAAGGAGGGAAATAGGCATTCATAAGAGTAACTTTTTAAGTAATCTTTTACCTTCATGGAATAGGGTGTTCTGCTTTGGAGCTGATCTATTATGGACCTCAGGTTTGAAGAGTAGGGATTATCCAGTTCTGGAAGATGTGACTATATGTAATGAATAAATACACACACAGAATTAGCCCACATGAAAATGGCTATTCTGGTAAAATAGATTCTATGTCGCATAGATACTTGCAATGGATTTGAAAGGCTAAAAGTTGCTGACTTGTACAATGAAACAACCAAATTTTTTTGGTATGGAAAAAAATTCCTTAAAATTCTCTGTGAATGTAATTTTATTGACAAATTCATCAAGACGAATGATAAATATTTTATTTGTGATCAAAAATGAAATAAATTACAAGGAAGATTTGGAAGCTAAAATAGAATTTCATCAAAGCAACTATTTAATGTTCCTATTGAACCACCAAAAGCAATGAAAATTGAATAGTATTTAGCAAATCTGGAGGCAATCTAGGACCTATTGATTAATAGGACAATAGTCACATACAATTTGACACAGCCATTAATAAAGACATTATTAGATCAATGTGCCAGGCCAGATAAGAAGGCAAATATAAGACAGATGTTAACAAACAGAAGCCAGTTCAGTGGAAGGTTATCAAGATAATGAAGGATCTGGAAACCAAGTCCTATGAATCATACATTTCCATATGTATGTCATATTCTGTGCAACATGTATATTATTCTGTTGTATCTTATATCATCGTATATACATATTGCACACTACACAGGCACCAGTGAAATTCATTAATCTGTTTGTGGTGTTATATTGTGTTTAGGAGTCTCACAGCCCATGGATAGAAGCTGTTTTTAAACCTGTTTGTCCGTCTGGCTATACTTCTGGGTCTTCTGCCCGATGGTAAAAGTGAAAAGAGACACTGGCCAGGGTGTGAATCATCCCTAAGTATCTTCCTTACTCTGCTGAAATAGCAAGACCTGCAGATGTCAACCAGTGGTGTTAGGGGGCAACCAATGGTTTCTTGTGCCAAGTTGATCACTCTCTGAAGTGCCCTCCTGTCCGCAACTGTTAGACCAGTGTAACATACTGTTATACAGTGTGTGGACACTTTCTATTATGGACTGATAGAAAGAAGTCATCAACCGTTGTTCCACCTGATTTTTCTGCAGGACTCTAAGGAAATGAAGTCTCTGTTGAGCCTTACTAACCACCAGGGATGTGTTGTTTTCCCAGGTGAGGTCTTGACTAATGAGCACTCCCAAGAATTTAAGAGGCAACCCTCTCCACACGCCCCCCCCCTTCCCTTTGCTGGAATATTCAAAGGTTGAATACTAGCTATATGTCTAGAATGTTTCAGCAGCTCTTAATAAGCAGGTGATAGAACTAGGCAATCTTTGAGATCCCTTCCAACCCTTGTTACTCTATAAAACTTTTTTAAAAATGGAATGATGCACATCCAATTCACATTACTTTCAGGACTGTAATTTGTGTGCTTCATTCTGAAAACCTGCCTACACATTAATCAATCCTGGCATATTGCATCTTTGCAATTCGGACTGGTTTCAGGGAGAAGGTAGTAGAAGTATTGTTTTGGGAAATCAATAGCATTGTGAAATAACTTAGGTATATAAACCTACCCACTTTTTCTGTGCCTGTTTCTACACATCTGCACTCATCTTTATAAAGGGGCAGTGATTCAAGGCTGCATTGTTCATATCATGTCATCCGGCACTTGCATCATAGTTCAGAAATGAAGTACATATTAAAAAAATAAGCATTCAACTCTCTTTCTCAAATACACAAGACTATACTCACAGCCTCAGTGTTGACATGCGCAAAGGAAGGCACATTAAATATCCCTTGGATAAGATCTGGTGGGGCACTGACTCCAAGCCATAGAAACATATGTAGAGAATTTGCCAATAGGAATACTCCTCCTTCACAGAGACGTTCTTCTGAGCAGCGAACAGCATGAGGAATTGTGTCTTTACTTACATCCATGGAATGCTGAGAGATAAAATTTAAGTTCTTAGATTCATTGCATTAAAAAAAATCTGAATAACTATGAGAATAAATTTGATGTAGCGATTTAAAGCATGAGGGTCAAAAGTGGGAAACCATGGGTTCCAATCCTGCCTTGTACACAGAGCTGGCTGGATGCCTTTAGGCCACTTACTATCTCTCAGCCCTAAGAAGCAGGCAATGGCATACCAATTACATTGTATGGACTTGTCCAGATAGTTGCCAGCAACCTGAAGCCACATGTACACATAAAAACCACTGTGATTAGTTTTGGAATAGGCCATCTTGTACTAGTATGTAGGAAAGATATTAAGACACAAAGCAATGAGATACAACCAAAGGAGGATTGAGGGTTGAACAGGTCAGCAGTAGCCCACAGACTGCACTCAGATAAACAGATTAAGATCAACATAAGATATGGGAAAATTATGGGAAAATAAAGGTATCTTTATTAACTCTTTATAGATACCATTCTAAATTTATATTTAACCTTTTCTGAATATGTGTTTGTGTGCGCACGCTCATGTGCAATATTCATAAGATTAATAAATTTTGCAAAATAATTTATTTTTGGATGAAAATCTAACTGCCATTATCACTTTCAGGTTTATGCAAGGGTACAAATTGCCAAAGCTACTCAATAGTACTGAACAATATTACACAACTTACTATTGTCTGTCTGTTTTTGTCACTGGCAGGCAGTGGGAGTGTCATCAACTACTTGCCTATTGGCAATAGCTACTAGTTAATCTAGTGTGGTTGGGCAACATGAACTGTGCTTCATCAGTGCCATGACACTATCATACTTATCTTGGCTTTTTACAATCCCTTGGGCTGAAGAAATTATAATGCTAGAACCACTAATTCAGACCAGATGGACTGATTAGCATCCACAAGACTATGCTAGAGGTAGCCTTGTGCCCTAGCCTACCATATTCTCCATGTCACAGCAACTGCCCTGACACATTATCCAATATCTGCTAATAGCAAAACACTTACAATTGGCAGAAGCTGTGGGTAGAATAAAAGTTGGGTGCTAGCAACATCCATCGACATGACCAGCTGTCTATGAAAAGTTCTTTCATCCGTGGGAATCTCTGACTTGCCCAACAGCACACAGCTTTTCAGAAGGCTATTTATGTAGACAGGAAGTACCTTCATTGAATCAGGAAGAATAAGCTGAAAAAGAAGAAAAGGTATCAGCTAAAATATCTTGTCATTCATGTACTCCAAGTTTTCTCCAGCAGAATTTGCATCTTATTAGTTCCACAATCAACTGCTTTTGTCTGACAGATTTCTATAAACAAATGGAAGTTTAATTTAAATGGCTTTCCTTTCTTCAAATGTCACAACTCAATTTATATTTCAATATAAATTGATTCCATAAATCAGTGTTATGAGAAAAAGTATATTCAATAATTAAAATAAAACAAATATGAAAACCTCTGAGAATATATTCAATTTCTGATTTTGTTCTCTCTGCCTAAACATTCTCATTTTATATCTATAATATAAAGGTGAAATCTGCTTTTTGGTATCATATACATACATTACACATCAGGAATCACATGACTTAAGTCTTAATCTAGCCTGCCCAATCATAACTGCTCTTATGGTCGGATCTTGGTAATTACAAAATTTATCAAGTGATTTGAGTCTGAACAAAGTCTTTATAATTTTCAAAAGTTGTACTTTAAAAAAAAATACAGAAGTATAAGCTCAAAATTGCAGTTCAGTTATAGGACAATAAAATATTTTTATTTCATGAAAGAACATTCTGTTAACCATATACCATACAAAGCAAAAATTGTTCTGAGATTTATATACTAAATTACATGTAGTTAAAAACTGTATTGCATTATTTATAGCACAATGACATTTAGAGATTTTCTTATCCTGCACATACAGAGATGCCAAGACTGTTGAAGGCCAAGATTTTAAGTAAGCAGTTGCTACAAAATCTAATGAAAATGCAGCACAATTGTGTAGCACATACAGGAATGATAAATACAACATTTACGGTAGATCTTTCCTCATAGTCAGCGTGGGCAAATTCTGACCATAAAAGGTGCTAGCTAAAGCTGGAATATAAAGCTTTAACGAGAATTCTTTGCAGTGATTCTTCACTGAATAATTAGGTTTTAGGCAAGTGCTATTTTTGTATTGTGGTTTATATTGCATAATTTACAGTCCTGGCCACAAAAATAATTGAGTGAAAATGTAAGCACAAAAGGATGTTTATTTCAGATTGCAATTTATGTCTTTGTAAGCTTATTAAAAATCAGCATAAGAAAACATGTTAACTGTAAATCAGTTAACATTTGGAGTAAACAAAGCACAAAATCTCACAATCTTGACAGATTGTAAACATTTTGTTCTTTGTATAGAAAAAAAAGAATGAAAACCCCACAACTAAGAGATCTGCTAATACTTGCAGCACTACTGCCGGTTCACTCATGGGTGCGCTGTGCGCAGATATGCAGTACAATAAAAATTGTTTGGAAAAACCATTTTGGGGGCGGGTCAGGCCTGGGTCGCCGCCAGTTCCAGTGACCCAGACCACCAAACGACTACCAGTTCAGCCAAACCGGTAGGAACCCACCACTGAATACTTGGTCTTGCTAGAGTTAAAGCTGAGCCCATTTTCCCCCCATCCAGACCTCAACAGCCTCTTTATTTGCTGAGATAAGACTTGACAGCATCATTCTGAAAATGTAGCACCAGATTCTTGAAATAGAGTTTATATTCTATAATTGGCTTCTGCAGCATATTGGCTTGCAGTCTCTAAACTAATTTAACTATAGGGAGTGTGGTAGAAGGCTCATTAATGTTCACAAGCACCTAGTCTACATAAGGGAAAAAATAAAAAATGCATATTAAACCCTATGGAGATGCAATATTTCTGAACTTGATATCACATATTTTTGCTTACGTGTTAAAATAATACCCAAATAATGCTCAAACCAAACTTATATAGCTGGAAATACAAAATACCTGGCTCACTGCAGATGGACTAGCACAGTTCTTTCTGTAACATGCCAACATGCGAGCTGTTTGATTCACCAGGATCTCACGAACAGTCTTTAAGGGCTGGCTGAGAATGGCTTTATAAGCTATCATTATATAAAGAAGTGATAAAATATGTTATGTTAACCACTATTATCTTTTCACAGAAAAAAACCAGACTTCAGATATTTTAAAAAGTTTCATATAATCTACTCTTTCTAAACAGAGTATAAAACTTATATATTATGTATATTAGGTTTAAATTATAAACTGTGTGAAAATTGTTCACCTTGCACTCATGGTCAGCCACAACAAAAAATGGCCTATACTCTTGTTCCAATGCTATCATAGTGACTTAACAATAGTGCTCTATTAATATTACTATAATACACAGAAAGTCTGAAGTATGAATTTGTGACTTATCCAGGAACTTAAATTAGATATATTAAAAATATCCAGCAACTATTGCCAATTTACATCACTGTCTTATATCAATTTAATATACCATATTTTTCGAAGTATAAGACACACCAAGGTTTTGGAGGCAATTTTTTAAAAAAGTAGGTAGGTAGATAGAGGGATAGAGCCCTCTAGAGCCAAGGTGGCGCAGTGGTTAAATGTAGCACTGCAGGCTGACTGCTAGATCAGCAGTTCAGCGGTTCAAATCTCACCGGCTCAGGGTTGACTCAGCCTTCCATCCTTCCGAGGTGGGTAAAATGAGGACCCGGATTGTTGTTGGGGGCAATATGCTGACTCTGTAAACCGCTTAGAGAGGCCTGAAAGGCCTATGAAGCGGTATATAAGTCTACTGTTATTGCTATTATATAGAGAGGGAGAGAAAGAGAGAGAAATACGGTAGGTAGGTAGAGAGAGAGAGGGAGTAGTTAGGTAGGTAGGTAGGTAGATAAAGGGATAGAGAGAGAGAGAAATAGAGAGAGAGAGATACAGTAGGTAGCTGGGGGAGAGAGAGTAAGTGTAGGTAGGTAGGTAGATAGAGGGATATATAGAGAGAAATAGAAAGAGAGAGAGAAATACAGTAGATAGGTAGGGAGAAAGAGAGAGAGTAGGTAGGTTGGTAGGTAGAGGGATAGAGAGAGACAAATAGAAAGAGAGAGAAATACAGTAGATAGGTAGGGAGAGAGAGAGAGATAGGTCGGTAGGTAGCAGTGGTGGGTTCCAGATACCGTTCCAACTGGTATGGTTGGAATGGGCCCGGTGGCATTCACATGGATGCGTGCAGCGCGCGCACATACATACACAGCACGTGCATCACCTTAGCACCTCCACAAGCCTCTGCGATTCTCCAGCTGCTCTGCGGAGCGTCACCCAGGCGCTGTATGCGCCATGCACGTGCGCAGAAGCGCAGAAGCCTTAAAAGACAGGTAAGGAGCTCAGGCGGATGGGTGGGCCCTCCAGAGCACCGGAACGGAATGGTATCCGGTGCTCCGGGCAGGCTCCGGTACACCTGTACTGGGGCGTACCACCTGCAACCCACCACTGGTAGGTAGGTAGGTAGATAGAGGGATAGAGAGAAAGAGATAGAAAGAGAGAAAGAGAGAGGGGGGAGACAAATACAGTAGGTAGGGAGGGAGAGAGAGAGAGAAGGTAGGTAGGTAGATGTTTCCAGGTGTATTTATCCATGTGCTGGAGAAGGAAATCGCTGACAATCTGCAGCACCTAAGACTTTGTTTCTGCTGGCACAGCACTTGATCAATGTAATTCTCATCAATCAGTTAAAGAGCTTTCCAGGAGGAAATTTTTTTTTTTTGCACACTGCAAACCTCCCCAAAATGGCCCGTTTTTCATGAAAACAGGCCCATTTTTTTAAAAAAGGCATGAATAGCCTTGGGGGGGGGGGCTTGCAGAGTGCTCTTGTGGGTTGTCAAAAAAATTGCATGCATAGCCTTATAGAGGCTTATAGAGTGCTGCTGGGGGCTGGGGGGGCAAAAAATGGTCTGTTTTTTGCTCATTTCTGCCCTCCCCAGCCCCTAGGACAGTGATGGCGAACCTATGACACGCGTGTCAGTACTGACACGCGTAGCCATTTGGGGTGACACACACAGGATTTCATGCGATTCATCCTCGGCTCCTGCACGGCCGCCGAGGATGAAAGAATCTGTGCTGGAGGAACGGGGGGCGGGACGTGTGATCTCCCCCGCCCACACTCACTTACTGTATCGCCGCCGCCCCTTTCTGAGCGCAGGGGCTGCTGGTAAGGCATGCGTGCCGTGCGCACACACGTCATCAGCGCGGCGAGGGAAGACCCGCAGGAGAGGAGCGCGGGAACAGTGCGCGCCTCTCTCCAGTCAGGCCGGCACAGAGTCTACTCCTGGGACTGTCGGTTACGACCGCACCACAGCAGGGAACAGCGGAGTGCCAACGGGAACTGTGAGCGCCATTAGCAGCAACTATTGGGGTGCCATGGACTTGTAATTGCCCACAATAACTGAGATAAGTGAGGGGGAGGTTGTGTTAGCTTGTTAGGCTAGTTAACCCCTAATTGGCTATCTATAATTCTATCTGCTGTCACTGGCCCACTGATGGAGCACCCAAAAAATAAAAAATAAAGGTTAAGTAAAGGGAGTGATAGTGGCAGTGGCCGACCCTTTCAAGAGACATGGAGCGAGATGTATGGCATTATAGAAAAAAATGGCAGATCATTTTGCATTCTATGTACCGAAACGGTAGTAAGCAGAACGTGGAATATAAATAGACATTTTGAAACTAATCATTCCCAGCTCTTGGAAAAAAGTGAGGATGAAAGAAGTTACTAAGCAGGTATGTTAAATAATTTGTTTTTGGTTTATTAAATACAATTATATATTGCAATTATACATTTTTGTAGTTTAAACTATAAATTGTGCAAAATTATGTTTTTGTCGAAGTGACACACAACGCGAGTTATGCTCGATTTTTTGCCGATTTTTGACACTCCACGCCAAAAAGGTTGCCCATCACTGCCCTAGGAGCTCTCTGAAAGCCTCCATAAGGGTATGCACGGCCATTTTGGTAAAGGGGCGGGATTTCGGGAGGCATAAAATTCTATATTCAGTGTATAAGACACACCCAGATTTTCAGCCTTTTTTTTGAGGAAAAGAGGTACGTCTTACTCCGAAAAATATGGTGTGTGTATGTGTACGTACGTATACACACACACACACACACACACACATATATACACATACATACATACATACATACATACATACATACATACAGTATATATATATATACAGTATATATATACTGTATATGAGACAGGAATTGTTTATTTCTGATTTTTAATGCCATATGTTTTATCATATTTTAAATGTCCACCATCACTTTCCAGCCTCCCTCCCCACTCCCAAATCACATATTATAAGCTGACCTGATTTTGCAAAAAAATTTACTAGTGCATCAGTCTCACAGCTCTTGTAGATATCAGCCAACTGGGAACTACAGCTGAGTCCAATGTTATGTACGCGCAGTCTTCTTTGACCAGTCATGGCTGTGTAAAGAACTGCACACTGCAATAACAAAGTCAAGATGATAGATAACTTAAAATGGTTAAGTCACTTGCATTTTCTACTAAAGTATTTCAACTTTTTAAAATTTGGGACATTGACTCAAAAGGTGTTATTTATTTATTATATTTATTTATTTATTTTATTTATTTTATTTATTTATTTATTTATTTATTTATTTATTTTATTTATTTATTTATTATTTATTTATTTATTTATTTATTTATACAGCCACCTATCTCACCATTGCAACTTTAAATCACACACACAGGGTTAAAAGCAACCAAGGTTGACACTGTAACAGTAAGATGTGAAATATTACAAGTAGAAAAATTCAGGTAGAGTTACCACCCTTACATGAGGACTTCTGATATTTCAAGGTATGTGAATAACTATAATAGTAAGTCTTCACTACAAATGAAGGTTTACAGTTTACTTATCTCTTAAACTAAAGGATATCTTCATCACTTAAAATCAAAAAGGCCATAAACCATAACTATGACAAATCAGGACCTAAAAAAGGCCCGCTTACATTTGCTTTCAATGATGCTGTGTTCCCCTATTATGATAGCAGCTGAAGCAGCAAATATGGTAAAGATACTAAGAAATAAGCTAAGACAACATGTGCTCATCTGAAGCAGGAGTTTACTGAAGGTGGATGGGGGTTTCTCTACTGTGATAAAGATACATAGTCCTGTCATAAGCAGTGAAGCTTCAGCACTCTACCAGGAAAACAGAAGAGTACTGCATGAACAAAACAGCTAGTTGTGTTAACTGTGGTTAGCAACACACAATGATAAACATTCCAATGCTGCATTTGCATATGTCAATTACAGTAAAGGTAGCCAGAATGATAGCATTTTCCCTGAGATAAATCACTGCTCATATGTTAGGGAAGTCATATGGTAGCGCAGGTTGCGCAATACTGCCTGTATGTACCAATTATGCATAGCAATGTATAGTAATGATCATCCAGAAAGATATCAAAGAGGCATGTGACCCAGGACCTTCTTACCTGGATTAAAGCCCCACCATCTTCACTCAATTTATCATCATGCTTGAACTCCACAGTCACAGCTTTGTCACAATCTATTGCTGCCAGTTCAACATCTGTGGTATTGTTCATGTAAATAGCTCCAAGGAAGTCTGTTGCTCTAAAACCTAAGTCAGGATTAGAAAAGAGTAAGTTGTACAGTTAATAAAAACAAGCAGCATCATTTTTGTAATAGGTAAGACAGCTGATAGCTTCAAAGGACATATTCTCCTATTCACCCACCCAGTGCTAATCTTAGTAACAGTCTCTATCCTCTTTAATGAAGTTGATTTGTTAAAAAATAAATACTACAGTCACCTTTCTCATCAGAAACATTAACCTGAAACCAGCAAAAAGTCTGAAGCAGCAATCTGGAACCTTACTTTCAAAAAGAAAAATGTGCTTGAAATTAAGACTGATGATCATGACATTTTTTTCAAATTATTCACTATAATTATGCCAACAATGTTGGATTTATTCTGTACTATGTAATTGAATGTTTCAGGAAGAAACCTGGGTGGTTTATCATCTAAAAACCAAGCCAAATCCAGCATGCATTTGGAAAGATTTGACAGATTTTACATTGAGGTTTACTAATTCCCAATACTTCGCATTTTGTTCCAGGAAAAAAGAAAAGACATATTAAGGCTATCTCTTAAACCATGTAAAACAAGCAAATAAAAACCTTTTATAGTAATCATTATTACCTGTGCTAGTTCGAACTCTCATAATAGCATCAAAACCCACTTTTTTTTCTATATCCTTTCTCAGGTCATTGAGAAATTGATGGCTGTCAGACTGTATCTGAACAAAAAAAAGGAGATTGGGAAAAACTTGACTAAATAATGACTACCACTGGATGGCAGCAGCGCAACATATCGTAAATTGTTTCAGGCTATACTGTAAATTGTTAGGAATTAATAGTACTAAATCACTCCTATATAAGAATTTATTTAGTTAATACTTGCAGGCCTTTCACATTCTCACATGGTCATGCAGATTAAGAGAAAAATCAAACTGCTTGTTATACATAGAAAAAAAATACAATATTAGTAAAGAAAATCTATACTTTTAAAATAGATTGATGAAAATAACAGATATTTGGAAAATATTTTTATCATTTTAAAAACAAGCCAACATTAGAGTAAGCGTATACTTTATTTAGAAATTTGTTACATATTATATTCCCAGTTTAATAAAATAATTGTAATTTTTTCATAATCTTACAAGATTATGTTGTACATTGTCATCATAAGCCTAAGGAATGTATAGGAATGCAAGAACAGTGTGATTTATAATTATTTAATGTCAGGAAAAGGACAGAAATGCCACTAAACATAAATGGTTCCCGTAGGAGTCTAGCACTAATAAACAGAGAGGGGACATAATCCATATATTTCTTTATCCTATTTGGAATGGAGAAGAAAATCAGATTAAAAATGTAGTTCCAGTTGTATAGAAGGTTGCAAGACCAAAAATTTACTCACTACTTATAGAAATATGTATTACATTCTTCTTTATTTGTTCCTATAATTGCTCAAGATTTCCCATATTTTTCCACACAACATTGGGAAACAGTTTGGGCAGTGACTGTCCTGTCAAATTTTCAACTCTAATTCTCTTCTGCAGATGAACCTGGTCCTTGTTCAACACCTTAATTACTGCATCATATTTTCAGAGGTCTTATCATAAGATTTTCCAATGTTTGCCTTTTCAAATTAATGTCCCGATGCTGATTCATGATCTGCAATCATCACAATTATGACAAATTGTGGCTTGAACTATCTTACTTTGCATGTAATGAGTCTGTCTCATATATTAGTTTCACCTTTTAAGTTGAATTACTGACATAAATGAACTTTTGCACGATATTCTAATGTATTGAAATCTTGAAAACCTGGCAAAATCTAATGAGATTGCAAGAAAGAATCATTTTTTTGCCACTTGCATGTTTTACTTTATTTTTGCAGCTGTTACATAAACCAGATGGTCAAGGCTGACTCCTAACGCAACTCTACTTGCAAACTGACAAGAAAATCGAAGGGAGGAAAATCGAAGGGAGGAATGTATTGGCAGTTGGGAGGGAGGTGAGGAATATATGTGACCTGTTGGCAGCCTGAGAAGCTTCTGATACTTCAAGGCCATGCAATGGGAACCTACTGAAGGTGCAGACTGTTCCCCCCCCCCAAAAAAATGTGTTGGATTGGTGGGCAATGGACAATGGGTGGCCCAAATGGGGAAAGGGTGCAATTAATTATGCTGTTTTTCACAAGAAAATCTCAAGAGCTAGCTTCGCTTTTTCTACATCTGTATGAATCTATCAGTAAAGTTATACTCTTGGTAAAATAATATTCCAGGAGTTTCTTTTGTTGCATATGCCAATGGGATGACTGGCTCCATCTACAATATCATCTGAGTAATCTACATACGTCAGGTTGCAAACTACTGAAAGAAAAAAAGAAGTTTTTGTCAGTTACCTGAAAATTATTGTACTTGTACAATGTTCCTCCAGTATGAAAAGTCACAAAGCCCATAGAAGCGATATCTGCATACTGGTTTGGGAAAAGAAACAGATTTACACAGCAACCGCTGGCAACACAGTCTTTGGCCAAGGCCTCATAAATATTTGTCTGGGCCTGAAACAGCGTCTGGAGAAGAATATAAAATAATTAAGCATGTTAAGTAAGCAGCAAACAAAAGAACAAGATGTTGCAAAAAATAAGGAGGCAAACAAAAATATACATGAAATTAAAATATAATTTTAAGAGCTAAACAATTTTAACAAGCATTAACCAAAAAGGCAGTTGCAGGTTTTCTTGACAAGAATATACTATCTATTTCAGATACGAATCAAATATATAAATATATAAATGTATTAAGAAAAAAATTATGTACTTTGAACACAAATATGTTCATTAACGGGAATAAGTAGTCTTTGCTTACCAAAGGTTACTAATTCATATCACAGTTGTTAAGTTTTATATTCATTACTACTATCTAACTACTACAATGCAACATTTATCCAGAGTTGTTTTCACAGTTTGTTATCATTGCTAACTGGATGAATTCCATACCTTGCAAGCTTCCCTTGGAGTTTGTGTCATTGCTATTGAGTTAGAATTCAATAATGAAGGCATCTTGATTGCAACCATCTCTGCTATACTGAGAATTAAACTGACTATATTATGCTAAATTCTATTTGTATGATTTCTGTAAACTTGATAAAAATGAAATGCAGAAACATGTTTACTCTTTTATACAGCAATTTGTAGAATAATTCCTTTTTTAATGAATACCTTCTCTTTCTCTGTATTGACCAATTTCCTATCATCTCTGTTCTTCAGTTTCCCTGGTGCCTCTGCAGTTGGCAATGAAGAGTGGAAGATAAACAGTTTTCCAGCGCACTCTGCTGCCTGTAACAAAAATAGAAAAAAAGCAAAAAAACAAAAATGACCTTTATTCTCCTGCAGATATAAACTTCTGAGATAGAGCCTTATACAGTTTTGTTATTCCAGTATAAACTCTCAGCGACTTTATAAACTAAATAGTCCATTTGTTTATAGTTTGAACTTTATTTGATACCCTAAAACTTCACCTCTACTACCACAAGAAAGAAAGAAAGAAAGAAAGAAAGAAAGAAAGAAAGAAAGAAAGAAAGAAAGAAAGAAAGAAAGAAAAGAAAGGAAAAGAGAAACGAGAAAAGAAAAGATATAGTATTCACACAAAAATCACTATAGTATTATCTGGGTTATTTATGCAGTTAAAACTTTCTCTCTGTGTGCATCTGTGTGTAGATACATGTGTCTGTGCATTAACAGGCACACCGGGAAAGCTGAGACTGTCCAGGTGCAAAATTTAATTCAGTTAAACTTGAATGCCTTAGAATGCACTGAGGATGTTACCTAGTTTGGGTAACATCCTCAGTGCATTCTGTAAGAAAACAACCAAGCTCAGAGAGGCCCCAAAATTCCCTCATTTCAACCCTGTGCTGCAAATATTTTCCTTTATTGATTCAGTATAGAACACAGGGTTTACTTGAGTCTGGAAAAACAATATGTGCTTATCTTAAAACTGTTAGAGTGGATGTAGAAGTTTAAACATCTTTATAATGAAATTAGCTGAAGTACATCACTATAATAACAACGTTTATTCAACTGCACCAAAGCTTTATGGGTGCCTGTACAAACCAAGTCAGGGAAGAAAATTGACAAGAGTTAGTGGGGTTCTGTTGTTGTAAATGTAATAAACAGAATCTTCTTGAAAGCTTTCCCAATTTTTCCTCTGTCTTCTCATATACTACTCAGGATTACAGACTTTAAACTAGTTTCTATGCTTCCTACTTTCCCAGGGCTAAGATTTCTTATGTAGTCTCTTTTATCAGTTACTGTAATAGCTCTTGAATTCCTTCACCAATGTTAACTCTGACTCTCTCTACAGATTGCCACGCTTGAATTAAATAAAGAAGCAAAATAAATCACAACATTTATTTTACTACAGAGATATTTTCCTAATGTACCTGGAATAGATATACCGGTATACTATCCATCACTGATTATTGGGGTTTACTTGGTTCTTTCATGTTATTCACAGAACAATGAAGAAGCTTATACTTAAAGAAATATGTATTTATTTAAATATAAATGACCACTGAATCTTATCAAGGACTGAAATATTGTTTAAATATGAAAAATCCAAACAATGTATGATATGTTTTTGCCTAAATCATAATTACATTCTACTGAGTGTGAATGCAATCTTTCAAAGTACATGGTTCATTGGCTATCCTTCATAAGTAAATTGCATGCCAAATAATTATTGGGAATCAAGTGAAGTTAGCATTAAAAATACTAAGTTTTCATAATCGTTTCACCATATTTAAGACAAATTAGCACCCAAATCATTCACACTGAAATAGCGAACCACAAATGTTCCCTAGTGTAAAGCATGAAAATGTATAAATTATAAAGTAATAAAATATTTCACATCAGAAAAACAAAAGAAAAAGAGCTATCATGAAATATACATACATACATACATACATACATACATACATACATACATACATACATACATACATACATAATCATATATTGGAAAGAAAGCAGTTAAATTTGCATCCTTCTGCAATCCTTCTCAGATTTGTTAGATTCAATTCTGCATTTGTCACAGAAGTAGTATGATTATTGTGTGTGTTTGTATACACAGACCATTACTTTATCCACCCACACACAAGTTTCAATAATTTTTTATGAGAGGAAGCCTATCTCTTATTTAGTATTTTTATGAGCACTTTAAATTGTAATTTTTCATTCCACCACCACACCTTTTCAAACAGACCTTATTATTATTATTCAAACATCAATTTCCTCTTCATGGGAAGATGGTAAAGTACAAAAATGCTGTGATCATTTGATTTATGTAGCAAAGCGTGTGTTACTGAATTTGTTCACAGTTGGCATTATGAGCAAAAAAACAAAAGAAAATAAATCAAGAGACTAGAAGTCTGCTGAGCCACTGATATCACTTTCATGGTAAATATATACATATACACACCATTCCAGATGGATCCCCTTTGAAGTTATGATGTATTCAGTGTATGGAATTTGGTTTTAATTTTCTTATGTATATAAGCATGTTTTGAAAATGGGTGAAGAGAGCTAAACAAGAGACTTCCTGCATATAAATGGCATTAAAAATAAAAGTGATGA
Organism: Thamnophis sirtalis; assembly: GCF_051295495.1. Classification (NCBI taxonomy): domain Eukaryota; kingdom Metazoa; phylum Chordata; class Lepidosauria; order Squamata; family Natricidae; genus Thamnophis; species Thamnophis sirtalis. Next base: position 41,697,088 of record NW_028261390.1, on the reverse strand, counting down.
GATAAAGTGGAATATAACTTAAGAGAATGCTGGATGGAATATTTTATAGATTTTGTGTGGGAATTATAAGAACATCAGTAATGCCATTGGACTGGACCTCAATCCTATTAAGTCCAGTAGTCTGTTTTTACAGCGGCCAACCAACTGCACAAGGAAGCCCAGTAGTCTATCAGTGGATGCTCTACTCAACTCAAATGAGATTTTATCCCCTTTCAAATAAATTTTAAATATTTACCTATATTTACTTTTTGGCTTCTATTAGGAAAAATAGCATGTATGAAGCAGCACCCAGGTATAGTACAAAATTCTACTGACAGAAAACAGCAGTAAGTTTTATAGTGATTAATATTTTTCAAGGACAGCTTTTCTTAGCTTAGTGAGACTCTATGGTGAAAAGGAGTCTAACCTTGAGTGCTTCCATGCCTGCTTGAATCACAGGAGCAAAGACTGTCTCACTCTCATTTGTATCTCCAAACATCTCAGGAATCTGGTCCAGCAAGCTAGAGAAAGGAAGGGGGAAAAAAACAGGTTGTTCAAAAGACTGGACTAGACAGAAGAAATAGTCATTCTCCAGCTCTGGTGCTCTTAAACTGCAACTCCCATAATAAAAATGCAGCTTGTCTGTTATGGGACTTATTTTCAATTAAAGTGTTTATGAAGGCCAGGAAATTATGAACATCCATTTTCCCCATTATCGGTTTTCAAAACTAGTGGATGGGGCTATTTTTTACAAATAGAATCCCTACGTAGATATTAATGTGAGAAAAATGTATAAATATTTGCTTACTTATTTATAACAGATTGTGATTCTTGGAAGTTGACAAGGAAGCCATCCAACAAAGGTACGAATACTTCACTGACGTCAGTGACTACCATCATTTGAGGTTGTGCAAGAGTACTTTTTACATTGAAGAAGTGAAGGATTTTATTGTAAGTGACAAATCCAACCCGAATTGTCGAAACGTCTTGCTCCTCTCTTGAAGAGAAATAGTTTTAGCAAATACAGTTGCAGGAAGTTTTTTACCTCTTTATTCATCTTACCCAAACACTTGGATTTTATCTGCACATATTAGATAGAAGACTACATCCACACATATTCATAGAATCTTTCAATGAATCAATTTCTAGATATACAGTATGAGGTAGAATCTGGGTCTGAGTTAGTAAGAATAAGTCAACTATGGAGAACACTGACTGTCTTTTAAAGCAAGCATTGGGTTACAGACACCCAATATTTTTTTCTAGGAGTAACTATATAAATCATGTACACTTCAAAAGTATTTTTAATTATTTTGTTTTAATTAAAACTACCTTTAAAAAACCAAGTTAGATTGGATAAGTAGCCTGGTGGATACCAAAGAGATAAACACTAATACCTCTAGGAACTATTCTGGATTGTTGTTATAAAAATCCCTTACTACCTTCTAAACAATGCTCCTACTGACAAAAAAAAAAAAAAAAAAGGAGTAGAATCTCCTTAATTCAGACTCAAAACTCTAGTGGCTTAATGGGGAGTGCCATGCAGCTTTCTTGCTGATAATATGGAAATTATTTGCTTTTAGACCTGGACTTTACTGTTAGCTTCCAACCCAACTATATTCAGGTGGAACCCTGCTTTGATTTTGGAGTTTGGCAAAGGTGAACTTGATCCTATTAAGTTGGCTTAAGAAAGAGAGCGAGAAGGAGGGGGGCAAAATCTAAACAAATTACAAACATATGGCAGTTTTGGTCTTTTTTATTACATTAAATATCTTCTTGAAACTGAGGGTAGAGGATTGAAGATGACAACATGATGTGAATCATTATGCATCATTACAGAAATGAAAGCAGAAGGAAAGCAAACAACCCATCCATTGATCAAGACGGTTACCCCTTCGTTGTTTCTAAATTAAAAATATAACTAGTTTTGCTGAATGTTTATAATACTTTTTCTTACTTTGGAAGTCTGTTCAGTACAGTTTTTAGTTCTTCACAAATCAGTTTAACAAGACCACTTTTTATGTTATTGTAAGACACATCAATCATAAAAATATAGGCTGGTGGCTGAGGAGGCTTGTTGTTCTATGAAGAAGAAGGGGAAAAAAACAACAGTAATATGACAAATTAGATTATTTTTCCAAGGTTCTCAAACCAACCATGAAATACTACAAATACTATACTACTACTAGTATACTACTACTATTACTATTACATACAGTATTTATTGCTAAATTAAGACTGAATCTCTTTTGGTATTAAGATTCATTTCAGTGAAAGTATTGCAAAATTGTAAAATCTTAGCATTATATATTGGGCTAATTTTCTATTAATAATCTATCTTTTGTTAATTATTCTGGCATGAAATTTATAATTATGCAGCTAGTGCATGAAAATATGATCTAACCACATAACACAATATAGTCATTTCAAACTGTACTGTGACATCATTAAAAGTCAGGCATATCCTTTGACTGCCAAGTGACTAATACAGAAGAAAAAAAAGTGGGAGATTTTCATCAAGATGATGGTGCAAAGTGAAAAGACATAAACACCGCTGTGTAACATGGGGATGCAGAATATGTGCTTACTTAAAAAGGGATGTAATTTTCACTGCATCCCTTTTGCACTTCTCTAATAACACCTTGTTTAAACTACAAGGCCCAAGAGACTGAAGGGTGAAAAATACATTTATAATAATCTTCTGTTCCTCCTCCTCCTCCATGTGGAATGTTCTCATATATTTATTCACTTTTATATGTTTTACAAGTGCATGTATATATGTTCCCTACATTCTGGAGTTGTGGAATGTTCTGATATTCCACAATTTTACTTCCCTCTGACAGCAGAATGATCAGGTATCATGAATTTAAGGTAGTAATAATATTAATCAATAATTGAAGTCAAACATAAAGTTAGAAAAGACTCCCTTATTTCCTCTTTCAAATAATGAGCCTGAACTCTCAGCAGGAGTAGAATGGTTTATGATAATGGTTTCTTATGTGCCATAAGAAACTCATAAAGCTCCTCTTTACATTCATAGGTTACTTGCTGAAAACAAACAACAATTCAATTAGGAATGGAACTCCAAGTAATTGCAACATAAGCCATTATGTTAACAATATTGACTGTTTCTTCTTCTTTCAGTTGTAGAAGAAACGATGTCAGCATATGCCTCAGAGAAATAAGGAACTGTAAATTTTATGAGGAGGCCTGAGTTTTTAAAAGCTTTTCTAATCAATCCCCAAATACTACCACAAAATGCATATCTGTATATTAAATTCTATCTAGATATTTATCATCGTGGTTAATATTTCTATATATTTATCATCAATAAACACAATAGAAAGTTCTCTTTTCCTCAGATATTGAGGTGGAAAATTCAAACATCTTCCTGCAAATTATACATGCTCTACACTAGTGAGAAAGTTTCAACATGAATGCCAGTTATAAAAGAAGCATGGACAGTTAGTCATTTAGCTTAATTATGAATATTTTACAAACTGGACAGAAAAAAAACCAATCCTCCAACACTTTATCCATGAGGATTATCTAGAAATTCATGCAAAGTCAAGAAGAACACGTAGACTGTAAAATTATAGTTGAAGAGGATTTAGAGGTCATCTGATCCACTCATTGCTCAGTGGAGGATTCATTACAGCATCTCTAAGAGAAAACTACCCAGACTTTGTTTGAAGACTTCTAGCAATTGATAACATTCCACTTCATGTGACAGCCAGTTCCACTGACTGACACTACTGTATTTCGGAATTTCCTGCTGATGTACCTTCCTTGTACCTTTAACCCATTGATTCAGGTGCTTGTCCTGATCTTGGCCCAGTTTCAGCTATCTAGGGCAACAGATAATGCTTATTCTCTCTTTCATGTGATGGGGATTTGAAAAGATTTGAAGATTGCTATTGTATCTCTCCTCAGTTTCTCTTTTATAGGTTAAACATATCCACATCCTTTAACTGTTCCTAATGGACTGGGCTGGTTTTAGACTAAGGCTAAGGACTGTAGGGACTGGCTCAGGATTATAAAACATGGGACAATGGGACAATGACATCCATTCTTCCAAACCATTCTAAAAAATCCAAATTTTCACATCAGTGGGAGGTGGCACCATCAAACGATATGGCTATTGCCCTATACTTTTGAATTGACCTTGTTTAATGGTCCCCCCTCCCCCGTAGAATCTTCACTATCTTAGTAGCTCTACTCTACACTTTCTCCAACTAGCCACAGTCCTTTTTAAACTGAGGTGCCCTGAACTGAAAACTGAGCAGAGCAGAACAATCAGTTACATTGATCTTGATTGTATGGTTCCTGTTTAGGGCACCCAACCTAGCATTTGGCTCTTAGCAGTCATATCACGCAGGTGGTTCATACTTTTTTACTCATGTGGTCAAAAAGGAGAACCAGACCCTTTACAGATGTGCTTTGAAACATCAGAGATTCCAAGTCATATCATTGGGGGAACTGATCTTACCAGGTTATCTGGTTGCAAGTATAGTGGCTATATTCAATAAAAATGGATAAACCTGGTTAGTTTTATGCCCAATTAATTGTATGAGACTTAGTGCATTCTGTGAAGTGAGACAATTTATAATAGTGTTCTGTGCAAATATAAAAAAATCAAAAGAACCAATTTGGCAATCATATTAAGCATGCAACATGACCAGATGAATTATACAACTGTAAAAACTAAATATGGATTTTTTTTTCCTCAAAAGAAATTTCTTAAGGAAAAAATTGGAAAATTTTATTGTATTAATATAATTTACCATGTATTTATTTGGATTATATTTCATATTGCTCTGGGTATAGATTTTAATTTTAAACATACAGATAAGGCTGTACTCTTTCTACAGATATAATCTGTAAATCTCTGATTTAGCACGTGTTACAATTTTTTCCACTTACCTTGCAATAATCTAAAGTAGCAACATACTCATATGATCCAAGTGATAGCTCTGGTCTTTCATAGTGGTCTATTCTTCTACCAATGTGATCCAGATGTTGAAAATAAAATGGAGGAACTAAAAAAAGAGAGAGGATTATTTTCTCCTTTTGTTCAACAGAACCATTGTTCTGAAAGTGCTAATACCTGATATGCAATAGATTTTACATGAAAGGAACAGTGTTGAAAGGGATGGAACTCTTTGTATTGGTTTTGCTTTACAATTGTTGGCAAAGATGAAACCACTTGTAATAAAAGTTCACATTTCCAACCAAATACATCCACCTTAAAAAGACTTATTTTACTTGTCTCATCTCTATTCTTTCTGCCAATCTAATTCAGACACATCTTTCAGTTTTATGATTTAAGAGAGTTTCAGTCTGTCAATATGCTGACTGGCAGTGAGGTACACATCACACAAGTAAACCTTTACCTTTGATGTTACTTTTCTTCATATTGTTTTCCTTCTGACCACTTACATGAAGTTTCTTACTGGTTACGCCAGCATTTGCATGTTACACACTTGCAATAGCCATTGCAGAGCTTTCAATATGGTAAGTGCATTTCCTTTAGTGTATGCTAAAATGCAAAGGGAGGGAAGGAAAAAAAGAGGGCTTGGATTGCCTTTAAAAGTATTGGAAAAGGACTGATCCTGCACCTCAAAAGAACCCAAGAGATTTTTGTTCTCTGTAGGAAAAGTAAAGAGGGTCTGCCTCTACATTTTTGCTTATCTGGTACAATTAAGAGTTTAAAGATTTGAAAAGAAAAAGGGCTTTCCTTAGATCTGTCCTTGAGGAAAAGCAGCTTGCTGGCAGTAGACAGCAATTGAAAAAAAAATCACCAGCCAAGATACAAAAAATATACTGGAACAATATATCTTACACTGTATTATTTCATATGTGTAAATAACATAGATAAATAATGGCTGTGAAAACAACTGTTCTCTGTAGAAACATCTGACCTCTTCCAACATTCAAACAATACACATTAGTGCACAATATATCTTTGTGTTATGAACCCAGCAAACACTTTGCACATGCAAAGTTTCAGTTCTAACTCAGAACCACACTTTAGGCTACAAAAACAAATATATCATCTGTATCTCACTTCTTAGCAGCTGAGTGGGAGGCTACTGTGAATCTGGAACTAAGATCTCTATTATTTTACTTTGGCCATCAATTTCTCCACAAGACTGGACATTGTTCTCCTGCTTATGATGAAAATCAGAGTGCAAAAAAATAGCACAATAAAAAGAATATTGCAGGCATGCAAGCGACTGTTTGTAAATGGCAATATCAATCTAAATGTTTGATAGCTCATTGCTACATTTGTGAGAACTTTCTGCTGAATAAACAGTCCCAGCAGCCAACTGCCTTCTCTTTCTTTCCACAGATTAAGCTTTGAGGCAAATAAGAGTTGGCATAAGTCTTTTAAGGTTCATGTTTCACAGCTGAAAAGATTACTGTATTAGGGAAAGCTCTGTGACACTTTGATCCAGCTGAGGAAATCCAACTAGATGCAAGCCTCTTGAAAAAGGCATTCTGGCAAAGCTTTGGGACTCAGCCAGAAGTTCAGGAACTTGTATTTATGAGTCACATGCAATTGTACTTGGACAAATATGGCATGGCATCTACTGTTCAAAGCAACTCCAAGCCTAGTAAAATTAATGGATATTTTAACCATGGTAGTACTCTGATATAAAGTGAGGCAAAGTCCTTAATATTTATTCTTTTCTAAGAGGTTCAAAATGTATTTAAATCTATATAGAAAACAGTTTGATTTAATTATAATATCTTTCCTTTCCTGCTTGCCTATTTTACACAGTATAAAATTCACAGCTATTATTTACGGATGTGGTCTTACAGAAAAAATCAAGTACTTTTCTAAAAAAAGATTAACTGTTCTTACTGTTCATCTTTGTTGAGCATACCCAGTATGTGTATCTATACATCTTAGGGGAAGCCTTACTACAAAGATTTCTAGCTTTGGTTGTAGATAGGCTGTTTTGTGTTATGTCTTTTCAATATGAAATATTTCCACATAATTCCTAAAGCAAAGGCTGAGCGACTCTATTGCACATTTTCAATTGCCAGGATAATCCGAGGCTTTGAGAATTCTACTTTCAATCAGGCAATGATGAAGGAGCATGCTGGAATCTTTTCAATAGACAAATTCAAAATTTCAGTTCATATGAAATAAAATGTTTAAGCAAAATACCAATTCCACCTGGTAGGATGCAGACTCTTACTTCAGGATTGCAATTTTATACCTACATGTCTTGTGGTAATGCACAAAAAATACACATTTGGAAAATCAGGCATAAAATTTGACTGTAATGTGTATTTCATATTAGAATAGAAATAAAAAGATGCTGAGAAGAGAATAGGGCAGAGACTGAAGAAAGCTCAGCAGAGTTTTCCAATGGCTCTTACATGAGTAGACGATTAGCATGAATCGTCATTTCCTTTGGTCTTTTAAAAGTAATTATTCCTTCATTCTCTGGAACTCAATTTCATTGAGGGCACATCATGGTTGTGGTTGACCTTGGGGGCTGGGCAGTCGTGGCTGACTGGGGGGGCATGGCCAGCTTGACACCACTCCCCAAACTGCTGGCATGTTTCCTCTTTGCATTGGGTAGACCGGGCCAAAGCAATGCAAGTAAACTGGGCCAAAGCGATGTGGGTAGACAGGGTCAAAGCGACGCAGGACGGCTCCTTACACTTTCCAGGATGACCCTGCAGGTCGGATCCGACCACATTGTGGCCCGGATCTGGCCTGTGAGCCTTGAGTTTGACACCCCTGATTTGGAACCACTGAGTTGGAAAGGGCCTATTATGTCATCATGTCCAACATGTACTCAGTTCATGAATCCAAATTAAGAATCCCTGAAATATATTGTCTAGCCTATATTTGAACAAATAATGAATGCAAATCAATTTTTTGGTCTGGGGTGCTCCATTTTAACAATTGCAAAACTCAGAACTAGTCATAATTTGCAAGAACTGAGATATACACATTCATCTACATTAGATGAAATTTATACATAAGTGACACATTTTTTAAGAAACAGTATTTCCAGTTGGAATAAAGTGAAAGAAAAATGTTCTAGGTATCTTTTTTTTAAATTAACTATTTTAAAATTTCTTTGGAGAATGAGTTTTCTATCATTTCAAAAACAACCAGAAAACCAATGTTACTTACCATCATTCACACAGTTACAAAATCCACACTGATATTTTCTTCCTCCCTCAATGAACTGCATGAAAGGACACATGTAAGCTTTGCATCGATTGCATCGAATTGGTCCATTTTCCCCATGGTTTACCAAATAAAGTGGAGTCTGCAGAGATTTTTAAAAAAATGGTGATGCAACTTGAATAGGTCAGTGTCCCAACTATAGATAGTTACACCTGAAGGATCACTGGTTTCATGTTGATATGAGGGAGCTTTTAAACTGCCAGTTTTCTTACTGAATTTGAATCCTATGGGCTTTCCTCATAGTACTTTTAATATTTTGTAATTTACCGTACTGTTCTTGTTGATTAATTGAATCAATATGAAATATAAGTGCATCCATCAATATTTCACAATGCAAAAAAAAAGCTTTTAAAAATTACATTATCCTTAACTAACCCAAACTAGTTCACTAATCATATATCACTCAAGCTTTTCTTATGGGAGAGTTCAGTACAAATCTTTCCCACTAAAATGAATGTGATTTGAAAGTACTTAATTTTGGGGTGAATCACTGTAAACAAAAATTAGAGCAACTAATTGTATATAATTGCATAGTATAACATAGTGACAACATTCATTTGGAAATAATTGCCAAAGTAATGACAAGGTTTCAACTAAGAATGTGCAATGCACTTATGAATATATAAATAGCAATAGCAATAGCCATTGCACTTACATTTATATACCACTTGATAGAGTTTTACAGCACTTTCTGAGAAGTTGACAAATCTCAGCATATTGCCATCACAAATTTGGATCTTTTTACGATCTTGGAAGGATAGAAAGCTGAGTCAACCTTGTACCAGTCAGGACTGAACTCCTGGCAATGGGTAGAGTTAACCTGCAATACTGCATTCTAACCACTGTATCACAGTGGCTCCTGATTTTTTTTATCAGAACTTTAGTACATTACATGCACAAAGAACACTAAAAAATTTACTTCAATAGATTAGAGAAAGCCAAGGGATGGAGTATTAAAATTCTTTCTCCCCCCCCCCCGCTCATTTAGACTGTTAATCACTAGACATACAGCACATTTCTGTATGAAGGGGAAGTGTCTCTTTCTCACATGCCAGTGTAAGAATAAGGGTAACCAACTGAGGTGACCACAACAGATAACTGATGCAGCAGCAACTACAAGTTATTATCTCAAAGCAGGAGATATAAAGTTGATTTTTAAATTGGTTTGAATAGTCAATTTTGAACATTTTCCACTTCAAAATCTATAGCAATTAACAAAAGAGATAAACATGCACAATTCCTTCTACTGAAAGTCACAGGGTAAGGAATAAAGTCTTCTAAACTCAGCAAGAATTATTTTGAATAAAAATACATGAAACTGGACTGTTTGAGCTGGATTGTGTCCAATAAGCCAGTAGTTTGGTCAAAGAATGTTAAATGGTGTTGTCATTAACACAATTATTTATTTGCTTTGATTTATGAACATTATATTATTTAATCTACCTTTTCTTTCAATGAAATTGTTTTGCATTGAAACATGGCTATGTTAAGAAAAATAATTTGTGAGCAATTTATCTTTCATGAATTATTTCTTCAAATCAGCAAAGAAATACTCATAAAAGTCATTGGTTAAGGTTAACAGGCTGCAGATATATTAATCTGCTTGCCTGTGTCTAATATGCCACTACAGACAGATTGAATAAAATCAAAACAAAATAGAATTTTCTAATGATTTCTTATTAGAAGTGGAAAAGATATCTTTATACTTACTCTGATGTCAAGTTAGCAACATAACATTTTGGTTTTACCAAATGAATGTTTTTAAGAATGGTATTGCCTTTTTAATTGTCAGCAGTACCGAATTTAAATACAGCTATTGCAAAGAAATATTATAATTGAAATATAATTAAAACTAATATTTTTTTGCGGGGAGGGGGGACATCAGAACTACTTCATCAATGATTTTATTTACTTTATATATACAAATTAACCAGAAGACCAAACATTACAGAAATCATCTATTTCTCCCAAGAACAATACATTTCAAAGGAAATGCATTCTGTTGCATACTGCTTCCTCTGGAAAACTATTCATATCAAATCCACATTCTTCAAAAAATTACTAAAAAATTCTTGTTGCCTGAAATGTCATTCCTTTCTAAAAAAAATTCCAATGCCTCTATAGTTTTAAATTAGCACTGTTTACTATAATTTTTCCAACAATTTCACTTATTTATATTTATGGCAATTCATTTTCTAAACATGCTTGCTAATTCATTTCAAAGTGAAAACAACACAGAGATTGGCAGGGTTTTTTTTATGCCTGATCTAACATTAGATTATATGCACTAATTTTATTATTTTTAAATGCAATATTTTATTCAATTTATTTAAAATAAAACTGAGAAGGTCATATAAGTATGATTTCATCTATAATTGCCTACAATAAGAAAAGGCAATGAGTCAGCTAAGCAAAACCTTCTTTGTGCTCCATGCTATCTGTAGAGGTCACTGTGCCCCAAAGAGATAAAACACTCATAATAAGCAACAGATTTGTGCTGACTGCAGTACCAGAACAATCGCCCTAAATGCTAAAATACAAATCCAATGAGGCTGAGAAAGACCAAATAAATGTTATTCACTTGCCTTACAAGAAAATAATGTGCTAAGGTTAATAACTGAAAAACACATTCAGTATTAACATTAATTAATTCAAATTTGTTCCTAATGAAGTCCAAAAGTAATAATAAAGCAACTGTCAATATGATATATAATGTTGCTATCCCAGATTTTCCATTGCCCATTTTGTGATTTCTCTAGACTGTTGTTAGAGAAAAAGTGTGGGTGATGATGTTGTTTCATGAAGTTATTTAGTGTATTGTTTAAAATGTTGACATGTTAATTAGAATGATCTAGTCGAAGCAAATATTTTGTTAACTCTGGGGCAAATAAGTAGTGTTTGACTCTTGGCAGACCAAGATCTGAGTTGATTTTAGATGCATTATTTATCAAATATTCTTTTGATAGAGTTATGTTACCAGTTTATGGGAATTTAAGATCTCTTCTGTGGCTTTGTACCAGTTGAATAAAGAGAATAAGTATTTTATTAGTGTGATACCATATATATTATGCAAATCCAATGAAATTTGTGAAAATTGTATCAGGAACCAGGTGCTGTATGTAGCACAATACAATATATGTGGGATATATAAAATATATATAATATATGCGGTATATATCTATGTGTGTGTCTGTCTTTGTATGTATTAAACACTGTTAAATAAATTTCCGTTCTCTGCTTTTGTATCATTCAACAGGTAACAAGGTACAAACCAGGGAAGTCAATACATTTGCAGTTGTCAAGGAGTGCAATATTTACCGACATATCATAAAATCAGAAAGGTAGAAAAAACAGGTTCTCCTAAGCCAAACCAATCAAGACATTAGCCATTAACTAAAATGAAAATTTTATACATTCCATTACCAGTTAACACTATTTTGACTATAGTTACCTGTTATTAATTGCTACAAATTAATGCTAGAGGAACAAAATACACCTGTGAATGTGAATGTATTGATAGTCACTTTCAGCAGTGGTTCGTTTGTAGTACTCTACCTAAATAGGTAACCCATCCAAAATCGTCAAGGGGGATGCATAGCATAGAAGAAAGAAAGAAAGAAAGAAAGAAAGAAAGAAAGAAAGAAAGAAAGATAGATAGATAGATAGATAGATAGATAGATAGATAGATATGATGCCATTATTTTTAAAAAGATTTTCACAGTAAAATATCCAAATTCTGAATTCAGCAAGTTTTACATAATAGAGCCAAATAATAGACTTAAGTATTTAATGGCTGCTTTATCTTGTGACAAAGTAAGGAATGTACTTGGTTCTAGTCAATAGCAATTACAAGGCTGGTCTTTATTGGTAGATCGCTAATGCGCAGTATATTACATGACCAAGAATTATATTACGTTACCAAAATTTGTGGAATGAAACAGATAATACCAAAGCATAACCACAACTAACTTTAATCTAAACTTAAAAATAAAAACCCAGCATTGTACCTGCATGGATTATCTGGCTTCTGAAATTCTGAAAGACTACATTGCTCACTTTAATCTTTTCTTTCCTCTCCACAAATCATGATGACCAAAGAATTCTACAAATTGCCTGTAGCACATTTACCTTGTAGGGAAGATGGGCACATAGACATTTAATAAATAAACAATAAAGTTTGTTTTCAACAATTATCCTGACATCCTATAGGGATTCATTAATTTCAAGAGTACTAGTTCTAGTTCCAGTCTCCTTCCGCCAAAGTATGACATATTCAGAGTCCCACCCATTCTAATAACCGTAGTAACCAAGCAGGATGTGCTCATATTAGAATACCAATGACATTCTTTACTTTGAAAGTGTTGTTATATGGAAGTTGGGTGGTGCTGTTTATCAAGGGAAGGTCAGCAGTCAGGATTAACCAATGATAAAAACACAAATATCAAATCACTTGACAATGGATCTGCAAAATGTCGGGGACCAGAAGCAATCAGAACAAAGGAACTGGAAAGAAAAAATTAACAAACTAATATGCAAAACATATGGTAAACTGCCATAATATCAGAGAAGCAGTTTTAACTTTGTTGTCAGAAGGTCATGAAAATAATTGACTGCAAAGTGCTTTTTTCATGCTTGTCTTCTGCCTTTCATAGCTTCCACTTAGCACTGAACTGACATTTAGATTACTGACATTTAGAAGACCATACATAGAAATAGTATCTGATGTATCTGGTCATCGCTTCTTTTATAACGGTTTTTGTGAGTCCTGGAAAATAAGTATTTAGTTTCTGCTGAATGCACCATATTGGCTAATTTCCAAGAATGAAAGAGGAGAAAAGGGAAACTTTTCTGTGCTTCATTGATCTATTCTAGAAATCATTCTAGTGTTATTTTTAGACTACAAAGCTTTAAAATTCTACAATCATATTCTCCTTTGTTCCTTGTTAGTGAAAAGAAGACAGTAATATGATTTATGGAAGATGATTAAGATTTATCCAAGTCAAACTGGCAAGTTAACTAAAAAGTGATGGAAAACCTGTGATTTACTGCCAAGCTCCAATGAGGAACCTGACAGTGACATGTTGTGAATCTGCATTTTCTGCTCAGCAAAAAAGAGCAGATGCAATTGTGTTTTGCCCTCACTGAAAATATAAATACAATTATTTTTACTAATAAGAATGCCAATTTAGTGACATAACAGAGTGACAAGAGTTGGAAGGGGCCTTAGAGGTCCTCCAGTCCAACACCCTGCTCAAGTAGGAGACCCTGCATCATTTCAGACAAATGGTTAGTTCATGCACATTATAAATTTCTATGACAAGATGACACTTAATAGAGCATCAAGACATGCTAGGGACTGCATGAGACTTGTGAAATGCCCAGTCCTGCCATAACAGGAGGCGGGAATCAATTTTCTTAAAAATTATTGGTTTTTTTTTAAAGTATCACTTCTACAGAATCAATTTAAGTTTTATAAAAATTCATTAAAATGGCTTTTTTAAGCCAAACTATTGAAGTAGCGAGAGTTAATTTAAATTTTTAAGGTACAATATATACAGTATATAAAATAATTGAGATAGTTTTTGTTTATTAAAACAACGTCATGATTTCTGAAAAATCAAAAAATTCAATTTTATTCAAACTCAATGAACTCTACTTAAGAAATTGCATCACGTCCCTTAAGGTTATAAGTCAAAGTTTGCACTGTGCCATGTTCTTGAATTTATAACGATTATGATTACTGAATTTTGGCAACTAGAGAATGATATGCTGCTCCCATTTCCATAGAAAGAAGCCAAGTTTTCTCCTGTTGACAGTTGCTACAATGCAATCAATACAATTTCTTGCCAAGTCACTTGGAAATTCACCACAGCAAACTATCCAGATCTATGAGATGCCTGGTACAGACGATCCAAATTTAAGTGTCTATTTGACAGTCCTTTAAAATTGCTTGCCAGAGTTAGAAGATGGCTAATCTCATTGTTTCTGGTGCTTAAACTTGAGGAAAACTATAGTCTTGCATCTCCTCGTGGGTACCTGTGTGTGTGATCTCCCATTTTCTCTCTTTCCAGAATGGTTCCCAGGAACCAGTCTGCTCACCAGTTCCATGGTGTTGGTTGAGGCTATTGGTTCCGCTTTTGCAGAGCCAATTTTAGTTTGTCATACTTCTATCAGAAGTCTGTTAATCTAAAATCTAAGGCTAAGGTCACTAACAACTTGACAATAAGGATGCGGGGTTGGATCCACCACATGGAAATAGGAACTGACAGTATAATATTGACCCTCCTTTCCCTAGAACAGTCTGCCTACTATCCCACACTGTGTCAACTCTGACCCATAATAACAGTGATCTGTCTACTTCCCCCAGTTAGATGGAAACCATCTCACAATGCTCCTCAATTGCTACTGTAATTTTCAATAATATTAATTCTTCTTCTCAACCAAATCTAGCCTATCCAAAAAAAGTCCCATTGTCTAACATATTTAGAACAAAACAAAACCCATTTAAAATTAGGTATTTCTACTCCATGTATTTAACTTTTAATTTTTTCCCAGTGGGAAATTTGCCAATTCCCTGCAGTTCCCACTGAAAAAAGTTAAAAATGGTTGCACACCTCCAACTGCAACCATATTCCTTACTATAGCCACATTTTTGAAGAAGCTTTTAAAAGTCAAGCATCTGCTTAAATTTTCTACAATCTGTATTAGTAATTCTAAAAACTATTAGAGAATTACAAAATATATTAATTTACTACAGAGCACTTATTGAAATAACATAATTTTTCTAGATATTGCAAAGATTAAAAAGACGGAGAAGACAGGGAAATTTCTAAACTATAAAAAGAAATCATCTATCCAAGGTAATAATAACAAGCAAATTTAATGTTAAACAAAGATCATCTGGTTTATCCAACTCTGGATATTATTAATACATTCCAAAAAGCAACGTGCAAAGTGCTTGGACAAACATGTTAGCTGTTGGCTTTTGTTTCTATGATCTGTTGCTAAAGCAATAATTTGCTAAAAATATATTCTGTCAAACAATTACATTGCTTTAAGCAGAGGAGAGGGGATGGGACAGGAGGATAGGAGAGGGGAGGGGAGGGGAGCGGAGCAGAGAGGAGAGGAAGAAAAAGGGGAAAGGATAGGGGAAAGGAAAGGGGAGGGGAAAGGAGACAGGAAGGAAAAGAAAGGAAAGGAGGGGAAAGATAAGAGGAAAAGAAAGAAGAAAGGAACTTATGAATATTCCTCACAGATCACAGAAAAGAAAAACAGCTTGAATTGCCAAAATGGAGAAGAAATCAACAGGGACAAAACAATGAAATATAAAATTACAAACTTCAATTTCTCCCTAAAATTCTATACATTATTTCTACCCAATTCAAGGAAGAGTCTCTGCATGCCTGGCTGCATGAATTTATAATGTTACTTGATGACTGTTAGATCACATGTATCTCTTAATGTGTATTCTATTGTCTTATGTTTTCTTTGCATTGCTAATAAAATGGATGATTTGCAATTTATCCTGAACATATCACAACTGAGAGTCAGTACAACTGCTAAATACTAAAGGTATTGATTACTATTTCATGGTTCTGTTGGTATAATATGTTTAAGCTAATCAGCCATTATCCTGGTGGCAGTTCCTTCTTAGTGGGTTCTAGTAACAAAACAATTTTGATAACTGCTTTGAAACCTGCTGTTTTGGGGAATAGAATGCTCACTTATTTCCCCCAGGCCTATGCATGTATCCTAAAACCATTGTCCCAGGTGAGGTTTATTGCATCAGTAGTCAAACAGGCAGCAGAGGGTAAGGCTTTGACAATACAGTCAACCATCAGGAAAAAGGTGTGTTTATTGGCTAACAGAACTCTACAGTAAATTCTGTAATGGACAGCTTCATTTTTTCAGTTTCCTTTGCTCTTTATAAACTGCTCTATGGTTTAAGCAACATTTAGTTTATTTACAGTGACATACAATTGCATCCAATCCTCAGTCTGCTTTTCCTAGTAGAAGGCTGTATTTCTCAGCTCTTACTTTCCTTTGTTTAAGACATGAATTATATGTAACTCCCAAAAATAAATCTTAATGCTTTCTATAATGCTGCAGTACAGATCTCCAATCATCTCTAATGGTATTTGAGCAGCATTCTTACCTAATAAATAATATACATAAACTGGTTTCTACAATGTGTAGAGTTTCAGATCATTCTGTTCTAGAATTCACTTGAGAACAATAACTGTTCTAGCGGGTGGAGGTATAACTCAGTCTTGGAATTTTTGTCAGTTGGTTACCTTATTTCACAAGCCATCTCTAGAAGTTCTTGTGGACTAGGCACAAATGTCTTCTATCCCTCAGAATAATCTCATCCACTTATCGTCTAAAAGTTTATTTTTATAATTCCATTATTTTTATTCTTGTTCGTTGCCTATAGTTCTGGTTTTTAAACCTGCTAGTACTTGCAATCTATAGATACATGAAAAATATAACCCATGACAACTAAATAATTACAACCTCCTATATCAAAAACATCAGCTCTAATTATCTTCCAGGTTCTATCTGGCATTGTTGTAATTATCACATTTTTCTTCTGGTGAGAAAGTTAGTTTTGTGGGGAAAAACAAAACCTACTATAATCTGTTCAAGATTTTGACTCATCTATGGCCAAAAAGAGATATTCTTGCCCATTCTGTGCATTTGGAGCTGCCTAAATGATTCCCCCCCCAGTACTTCTTGTTGCATCTCAGCTGGAATAACAACTCTGTTACCATAGAGAATTAGTCCCTGTGATACCATAAATCTTCTCTCTTCAAAGAAACAGTAATAGATTGAGTGTGGTAGGCAAGATGTTTGCATGTGACAGCCAACTAATGTGTATAAAGTTGAACATTGTTTATAGTCTTGGATAAGAAGCAATAATGTGTGTACACACTGAAGAAATCTATTAGAAACATGGTAAAGCCTACAATATTTTTTATGCTTAGTACCTTTCCACTTCTTCTAAAGCAGTGTTTTTCAAACTTTCCACAGTCATAGATTACTAAATAAAACTTTAACAAATGTGGGACTATCCAATTAAACTAACATCTCCACCCTACATGTTTATTTTTAAAAGCATTAAAATTCCTGTTTGTTTTCCTTACAGCAAATAATATAACTATGTTAAATGACAATTATTTGTTCTTGCCTTCCCATATCATTTCATTTCAAAGTCTTTTAAATATTTCTTAGAAAAAACACATTTATTTAACAATTATCGTCGGTACTGGATAAATAAATAAGGTCTGATCTAACCAGCTGATTGGTGATGAATGGAAAGAAAAGCAGTTAAGATACCGAGTAGGCACTGAGCAATTAAAATAAGGAGACTCCAGTTCTAAATTTTGGTGGACTACTAGATGCCAGTCAGTAGCAGTTTTCGGGGGGAAACTGTTCTTGTGTCTTGTTGTTCTGGTGTGCAGAGCTGTATAGTGTCCTCAATGGAAGGCAAGTTGATGGTAATTGGTTTTTTCCCCCCAATTCTAATTATCTGCTTAAGTCTGTGTCTGTCTTGTTTGGTTGCAGAGCCAAACCAGACAATTATAGAGGTGCAGATAACAGACTCAATAATTTCTCTGTAGAACTGAATCAGCAGCTCTTTGGGCAGTTTGAGCTTTCTGAGTTGTGCTTTTTTGATGACGTTTTTGATGTTAGGCGTTCATTTTAAGTCTTGAAATATGATAGAACCTAGAAACCTGAAGGACTCTACTGTTGATACTGTATTTGTCTAGTATTATAAGAGGTGGTAGTATAGGAGGATTTCTCCTAAAATCTACCACCATTTCTACATTTTTGAGTATATTTAGTTCAAGATTGTTCTGGTTGCACCACAAGGCTAGTTGTTCAATCTCCTGTCTGTATGCAGATTCATCGTTGTCTCCAATGAGACCAATCTCTGTTGTATCATCTGCAAACTTCAGTACTTTAACAGAGGGATCTTTTGAGATGCAGTCATATGTACAGAGAGATAGGAGAAGTGGAGAGAGCACACAGACTTGTGGGGCTCCTGTTCTAATTGTACAGGTATCAGATGTGATTTTGCCTAGCTTCCCCTGCTGCTTCCTGTCTGTTAGGAAGCTTATGATCCATTTACAAGTGTAGTCAGGTACAGCTAGCTGATTTAGTTTAGTTAGAAGAATATCTGGAATGATGGTATTGAATGCTGAGTTGAAGTCTACAAAGAGGACCCTTGCATAGGTCTTTGAAGATTCAAACTGTTGTAGGATGTAGTGCAGAGTCATATTAACAGCATCATCTGTTGATCTATTTTCTCGGTAGGCAAATTGTAAGGGGTCTAACAGCGGATCCGTGATGGTTTTCAGATGGGCCAGCACCAGCCTTTCAAAGATCTTCATAACAACAGATGTCAGAGCAACTGGTCTGAAGTCATTCAGTTCCTTGATAGAGGGTTTCTTCGGCACTGGGATGATAGTAGAGCATTTGAAGCAAGAAGGAACATAGTACATCTCTAGAGATTTATTAAAGATGTGGGTGGAGATGGGAGCCAGTTGGTCTTACTTACTGAAACTTAATGTTTTAAGATTGAATGTTTTGCCTGGATGATATTAATTGTGAAGGTTGTTTTTAATCATTATATGTCTACATTTTATTACTAAATAGTTCAAACTTCTACAATGTTACCTGGAAAAGGTGGTCTGTATATTGTGGCTACTATTCCAGTCCATTAAGATACTTTGAGAATATTTGCAATATATTTTCTAAGAGTTTGGTCATATACATCTGAATCTCGGACTATTCTGAAACTGTGAACTATTGGCATCAACATCCCTTCATGATCCTGAAGGAAAACTCTGCCTTTTTTATATTTGCTACAATCAGCAGTCACAACAGTATAGTGTCTTACTGACATCACTAAATGTCAACACCAGGATTTCAGTTGGTGGTTTGATATTCCTGAAAAATCTTCTCTAAAAAAAGATTTAAAATAAAAGATAAAGGAGATACAGAGTACTACTCAACATGGGATAGGTTTTATCAATGGTTAGACATAAGAGGTTAGATGAAAAAAGATTATTGCTAAGTGCACGTAAAATATGAACTTGTCTATGAGTATAAGTAAGCTAGTATAATGAACATGATTATAAATAAGCTAATATAACTATTAATATTTCTATCATTACTATATATATTATTATCATTATTACTATGTTTATTGTTTTTTTTTGGTAAAATGAAATGCCTGGACAATACACTGTTTTCAAAATATTTATATATAAATAAAAAATATTATTAAAAAAAATTTTTAAAGGACTTCTATCAGTTCATAGAATAAAGGTAGTGCTATTCCAAGCCCCAAAAATACCTTTGGTGAACTACAGATTTGAGAAAGTGAATTTCTAAAATAAGCTCCACTGTGGTTGGTTCTGGACTCATTCCACATCCATTTATGAGATCCCAAGATACCTGAACTCTTGGAAGAAAGATTCCTTTCCACAGCTAATAAATCTTGAGGCTTGATACCAAACTTTTTTGTCCTACTTGGGTTTTCCATCTGTATCTCTTCAATAGATTCCTTTGGATGACCTTACTATGGGTGGAGTTGTCCCATTAAGATTCTCTTGTCTTGAATCTGGCTATTGATTAAATTTGTTATCATTCGCATAGCCCCTCCAAAGGTTGAAACCATCTGCATAAGTAACATCTGGGACAAAATCTTGTCCAAAATATCCAGAACTAATCAGTTCCTGATTTTTTTTTCTTCATACACTTATAAAAACCTCAGCAATCCCTAGACTTTTATATCCTTGGATGGAAACAAGCAATATCATAGATCACATTTCCTAAGGGCAAAAACAGTTTCCCAAACTACAGAGTTATATATCTTTATGTGTAGCAGTTCTGATGGTTGCCATAACATCATCTCCTAAAAAATTATTTCTGTTTAGCTTGCCTACTCCAACCTATGTTCAAATATTTATAATTAGTTTGTAAACCCAGAAGTAAAAGAAAGAGCATGGTATTCACTGATTTCTTTATACACTGAAAATCTTAATATTTGAGTAAAACATTCCTCCTCTGTTTCTTCTGAATGTGAGGATGTTTTAACAGTTATTCAATGCTTATGAGTCTTTAATGAATTTATTTCTTGCTAAATTGAGATAACTACTTTAAATATAATCCCAAAATATATAACCCTTTGGAATACATGTCACGTAACAGTGAAATGATTCTTTAGACCAATTGTGGATTATGCATGTATCTGCCTAAACTCACAAGGATGTGAATATGAAGAATTTCTGCCAAAAAAATCCTAACTGTCTTCACTGCAATTAATGGAATAGCATATGCAATCTGGGTTTTCCTGGACTCACAGCTCCTGCTCAGAGAGCAGATAGCTGCTGTGACTGGAAGAATCTTTGCACAACTTTGTGTTGTGTGTCAGTTGTGCCCATTCCTGGATTAGGAGGCCCTGCTCATATTCGCTCTTATCCTGGTCAACTCTTGAATTAATGTAATGCATGGTGCTGCCCTTAGTGAACTTCCAAATGCTGCAACTAGCATAAAATGTGGCAGATGTGTACTCTTTAATCAATGCATATTACACCTTTGTTTTCATGCAGCATTACTTGTCATTATGCTTCCTGGTTCAGTTCAAGATTCTGGTAATATATGGTTTTATATGATGTGGGACTGATTTATTTGAGGGATCGTTCTCTACATTTACATCTACCCATTCCATCAAGATTGCCAGGAGAAGCAAGTTATGGATCCTGTCTATAAAACAGTGGCCGGGGGGAGGGGAGAGATGTAAGAAGTAAGCCTTTTCTTCCACGGTACTCATGCAAGATTTCATCTCCTTGGCCATAGATTGATCCCAACCCTCCCAGTCCTTAGGAACACGTGGCTCTTTAGCTGTGCCTGGGGATCTGCCATTTTACACTTTACAGTTTTTGCAATATTGTGAGATACAGGGATGGATTTTGCCACTTATCATGGTTATTTTTGTAAAATGTGTATATTGATGATTTTTATATGCTTGTTTAACTTGATCTGATTTTTGTTTTTAATAGCTGTGAGCCACTCAGAATCACTTAAGTGAGATGTGTGCACATTCAAATTGAATAAATAAAACAACATAACTTATCAAAAATCTTCATGAACATCTGTAACTACCTAAATATTTATACATTCTCCAATATATTAAAAATAAAAATTTTAAAAACTCTAAAAATTCTATATCTTTGGAGTAAAGATATAGAACTTTCATATCATTCTAATAATATAGATTTTTCTACAAATAATATATGTATTGTAGTATTTCACATATGTAAGATTCATGCTGAATATTAATCAGCTAAATAAAAACTTAACGGTTGGTAAAACAGCTCTTTGAATACATGCCAGATTGATCAGATTATACAAAAGAACCAAGAACTATGCATAAAAGAAGTAACTATTATGGATGTTCTCTCTCTCTCTCTCTCTCTCTCCTCTCTCTCTCTCTCTCTCTCTCTCTCTCTCTCTCTCTCTCTCTCTCTCTCTCTCTCTCTCTCTCTCTCTCACACACACACACACACACACACACACACACACACACACACACAAATAAAGGCCATAGATGTAAAGCTTTACATTAAATTTACACAATCAGTAGGTGGAAATCCTAAATAGTGAATCAACTCCACAGTGCTAATGGAAGAATTCATGAGATTTTCACAAACTCCTGCAGCTGCTCCATGATAAACAATCACTGGGCTTGACAACTGGTTTTATTGATTCATTCCTGTAATACTGATTTGCTATAAACAGATGCATAATCTTTACATGTAAAATCACTAAAAAGGTAATTTATGAAGCAATGGGGTTTTTTTTTAATCAGCTTTCTCACTTACCTCATTTGCTGGAATATTGGCAAAAGGCTTGATGATAGCAGCTAATGGAATTTGAGCCTGTTTTGCTAGGTCTGAAGTTGAAGGAAAGCAATAAGAGGTACATCGAATATAACGAGGACTGGAATTACCTGAATAATTCAAATAGTGACAATGTTAGATAATAAAAACAGTTATGTTTTGACCTTAAAATCAGAATATTCCTTCACAAAGAATGCAAAATAAATATCTTTTGACTGAGTTCAACCTAACAATAAAACCACTTAGGTTCTGTTGAAATTTCTAGTGCTTCTCTACAAAAAAAACAAAAAAACAAAACCCTAATAGGGTGAAATTCAGAACTATGTAAGTAAAAATTCCTTTTTTCCTCCAGTGTGGTTTCTCCTCTTTTCCAAGCCTAGTACAGTTTCTCTCAATAAGCTAAGGTGACCAGATTTTCAGATTGGTAAAGAGGGACACCTTTGACCGGGGGGGGGGGGGGGGGCGCTTGATTAAAAATTTTATACGGAGCAACAAAAAATTTCATACAACGCAAAAATAGTATTGTAATTTTTTTTATTTCAACACAACTACAATTTACAAATATAAATTGTAACTGTTGCCAAACATCAAAATTTTGATCACGTGACCATGAGGATGCTGCAATAGTCGCTAAGTGTGAAAATGGTCGCTAAGTGTGAAAAATGGTCATCAGTAACTTTTTTCAATGCCATTGTAACTTTGGTCCCTATACCATCTTTCTTGCCACAGTTCTTAAGTGAATAACTGCAGCTGATAAGTTAGTAACATAAGTGAATCTGGTTTCCCCATTTGACTTTGTCAAAAGGTGATTATATGACCCCAGGACACTGAAACCATCATAAATACAAATCTGTTGCCAAACATCAAACTTTTGATTTCGTGACCATGAGGATGCTGCAATGGTCGCTAAGTGTGAAAATGATCGCTAAGTGTGAAAAATGGTAATCAGTCACTTTTTTCAATGCCATTGTAACTTTGGTCACTATACCACCTTTCTTGCCACAGTTCTTAAGTGAATAACTGCAGCTGGTATTTTGTATTTTGGATAGAATCTTTTTTTAAATAGTCTAAGACAATTTAAAAAAAGAATCCACACAGAATAAATTGAAGTAAAACATTTCAAACTATTCCACACAGAATAAATTGAAGTAAAACTATTTTTAAAAATTCTATGCACAATATATTTCAAAGTATTGTGCATAGAATTTTTAAAAATAGTTTCACTTCAATTTATTTTGGATAGAATCTTTTTTTAAATTGTCTTAGACAAATTTAAAAAAAGATTCTATCCAAAATACAAAATACTAGCTGCAATTATTCACTTAAGAACTGTGGCAAGAAAGGTGGTATAGTGACCAAAGTTACAATGGCATTGAAAAAAGTGACTGATTACCATTTTTCACACTTAGCAACCATTTTCACACTTAGTGACCATTGCAGCATCCTCATGGTCACATGATCAAAATTTTGATGTTTGGCAACAGATTCGTATTTATGATGGTTTCAGTGTCCTGGGGTCATATAATCACCTTTTGACAAAGTCAAAAGTCAAAGTCAGTTGGGGAAATCAGATTCACTTATGTTACTAACTTATCAGCTGCAGTTATTCACTTAAGAACTGTGGCAAGAAAGGTGGTATAGTGACCAAAGTTACAATGGCATTGAAAAAAGTGACTGATGACCATTTTTCACATTCTTTGGTACTCAGCCTTCCTTCTGGTCCAACCTTCACAGCCATCCATTGCAAATGGGAAAACCACAGCCTTGACTAGATGCACTTTTGTTGGCAAGGTGACGTCTCTGCTTTTTAGGATGCTGTCTAGATTTGCCATAGCTTTCCTCCCCAGGAGCAAGCGTCTTTTAATTCCTTGGAATTGGGTATGTCTAGTTTAATGAAAAGAAGGACCGAGGTATTGTATTGTGGTTGCTGCAATTAATAGACTTAATAACTCCATTTTTATTCTTTATTTTTTAATAATAATTTTCATAACAGTTGCTCCTGTTTTTGTAATTACTGTTTTATATTATTATTTTAGTGGATTGTTGTACACCCCTGAGAGTCATTTCTATTGAGATGTACACATTTGAACAATGTATTCATTTTCATATTTAAGGAAAGGCATCATCTATAAACTAAGCAAAGGTGTAGCTTCCAAGATGTGCCCTTGGGATCTTGAAGTTGGTGGGAATCTACTCAGAGATTAATTGAGGAAAGCTTAATAACAGGGAGTTCTTAACTTAAATCCACACAGAATAATACTATTTTAAAAAATCCTATGCACAATAAATAAAATATTATTTTAAAATACATTAAAAAAATAAAAGAAAAAAAGCCAGCTCACTTACCAGCAGGCAGACATTCCAAGTCAACCCAGAATGATATAGATGTTAATACAAAGAACTGAGCAAATTAAAATGGTGAAATAGTCCCAGGGAAATATTTTTCAAAGAAAAATAGAAGCCACCATTTTTTCCCACACAAGCAAACCTCCAAACTCCGTGCCCCTCCCATCCGGGAAATCCAGGAAGGAACAGTTGCTACTACTCTAGGCAGCTCTGTTTCCTGCAGCTCTATGGTGCTTGGTCATTTTTTCTTATAAAAGTGAGTAAAAGGGGCGGGGTTTTTTCCATTTTTTTGCTTTAACGTTTCAATATATTCAATGAAAGTACTGAGACAGAGAGAGGGATTAGACAGGATGTCTTTTGTCTTGCCCCGGTTAGGATTTCTTAAGCAAATCCACTGGGCTTTCAACATGAAGCCAGAAAATCGGGACTTTTTAAAAACGCAGCGGGAAATGGGAAAAATTGTTATAAAGTGTGACCGTCCCACCATAATCAGGACGTCTGGTCACCTTACAATAAGCTAAAGAAATTTTTCAGTCTCACAGAGAAGATTTGAACACTCATAGGAGTGAAGAATTGCCCAAGAGCTCCTTTCCAAGATAGAAGCAACCAAGAAAACACTACGTTTTATACCATGAAGTTTGGAATCAGTTGCAAAAATATTAAATCCCTAAAGGAATGTGAAAAAAAATGAATTCTCTCTCACTAAAGCTTAGTTTTAACCAAGTTACTATGCAACTACATTAAGTTATTTCCAGAAGAAGCTACATTAACATGAGTTCACCATTTTTTTTAAAAACTTTAACACATTGTACTGTCATTTTGACTTCTAGATCAATTTAACAAATATTAGAGAAATTAAATATGAATATTCAAATCAATACAAATTGTAATTCAAGTTCACTGATATTATCTATTTACCTTGATCTTGGATCAGGCAATCGGTTGTAACAAGAGGAGGAACTTGACCTCTGATATTGGTAGCATAGGTCTGACCTCCTCTGGAAACTTTATCATTTTCAATTACTTGAATCTTAGGGATAAAATAAATAATAAAATAAACAATATAAGCATTGGAAGCAGACTTTAATTTTTTTAAATTAATGTTTACAGACATGTTACCACAGTTCAAAAATCAAGGCAGGTTTTATAGATCAAGAAAACAATAGGTTTTGATGCTGCTTGGAAGAAACCTTACAATGCAATTTCAAAAAAATGAAGAACATTATATATTTCAAAAATTTCTTTAAGCATTATAATAGTACAGTAATTGATTCAAACTCCCACCCGTCTTTCACCCATGATACTAAGATTCAAGCATATATTCAAGAACAGTTTTTGTTGTTCTCCTCAGCTCTACAAAGTATGGACAATCGTAGGGATTTTCTGCAGGTAATCACAAAATTACAATAAACAAAATAAAATGAGCAGTTAAATGACAACAAAAAAGTTTAACACTAGGTAAAAGAAGAAAGTTGGAACTTTGTTTTTTTTTAAAAAAAAGGATAATAAGAATTACGTACATTTCCAAGTTTAGAATGAAATAAACCAAGAAAATTCTTCTAGGTTAATGCAAAGATCTCATCTGAACATTTTAAGTGAGTGGGAGCATGCCAACAGAACAAAACTCCACTATTTTTAATGTCTTATCTCAGAAGCTAGTAAAAATGCTTGCTGCTTTGTTTTTCATTCATACATCTTGAAAATAAATGGGAATTATACCAACCAAATTCCAGAGGAAATTTAGTAATGTTTTTTGTAGTCTGCCTGCATAGTTGTTTGAATTATTTATTTATTTATTTATTAAATTACCCCCTGTGCTTTTAAAATATAGTCGGTCAGTTGATAAGTATCAGCACTCAAATTACATCTGTGGTCCTAGGATAAAAAAAACCAAGGAAGCAAGAGCTTGTTGAGTAGAATATTCAAAATAATATGGAATTTTGTTTTCGGCTACTCTAAATCACTGGCGTCAAACTCACTGTGTCACTTTGCCATCATGTGACATTGCGCGACGTTTTTCCCCTTCACAGAGCTTGGGTGGGGGTGACCTGCACGTGACACATCCAGCCTGAGGGCTGCCAGTTTGACACCCCTGCTCTAAGCACTTCAATGAAAATTCCAGGTTTAGAAGTTTTGGGACATGATACAGTGATACAGCTTGCATGCCACATCCAGAGAACCAAAAGGATGAAATTCTTACTCACTGGACTTGGAATGGAATCTGGATCAAGTTTTCTTTGCTGTGGTCCAGCTAATTGTGCTGGACCTGAGGGAAGACCACCTGGATAAGACAGTTGTCCCCCTGCCATTGGAGGACCATAATTTCCTGCAAAAAATGTGAAAATGTAATAATTTCACCAATATTCATAACTTTATTTTATAACCTGTGTTTTCTATCTGTTTTGACTTTTGTTAAGGAGGTTTTTTTTAAAAAAAAGTGATAAAGCTATTCCCTGTTTAAAATCTATACTCCAAACAAGACATGGCTATTTTCTCTCTTATCTGATGAGGAAGGATAAAGAGAGATCTCTATAAATAAAGATCTCTTGGGAATATTTCATGGAATATGTTGAAAAACAAAGGAGAGAATGGTTTAACATATGTAAACTAAAATGCTTTCCAATATTTCTATTATTTTCTTTAAAAACAGTGAGGAGGAGATGTTATCCAAATATGAAAACATGGGATAATCTTGCTGACTATTGAATTTTCTATTTCAAAGTTGTTTTCTCTCCTTTGTGCTGGTGAGTGTGTTTGCTCGACATGCATGCTACCTATCAGTAAACTATTCATCCTATGGACATCTGATTTAGATAATCCAGCAAACAAAGGTCATTTTCTTAGTGTATGATCAACAATATTCTGGTAACCGGCCAACTGCTATCTCCCTAACAATTATTTTTACTGTAATACTGTTAAACATATTATTTTAACCAGGGGTGGGTTCCAGCAGGCATTACTGCCGGTTCGCTCATATGCAGTTAAAATTATTCTGCACATATGCAGAACTGAAAAACCAGATGGTGGCACTAGCGCCGCCGCCCCGGGGAACTGGTTCAGAGGCGCGGCAGACCTGGGTCGCTGCCTGTTCCAGCAACCCAAGCCGCCAAACCACTACCGGTTTAGCCAAACCAGTCTGAATTGGTAGGAACCCACCACTAATTTTTAACTAATCTGTATGGGGGGGTCATCCTGCAAGAGCAACTCTAGGTGGATCATATAGACTTAAAAGCTCAAATATACTAACTGTTAAGGCATGTAAATGGTGGCATTCAAAGACAACATAAACTATTTACGGATAACAAATCCATCTCACAGGCCCAATTTAAACAGTTCTACACGTTCTGTGATGGTCCAGTTACGCCTTGGATACATATACCTATTTTTTTTTAATTCCTCTTCTGCCAGGCCTATAAAAAGGTGGGGGGGAAATCATGTCCCATTTTGCATCACTCAAGCATTTTGTCTCTGGGTTCAGAACTCATAAAAGGTCCCAATGTTTCAAGGCCAAGAGGAACACATCTCAAGTAAAACAGCAATAGGGATAAGTTTGATCTATACTGCAGTCTAGTCAACACGTTAGGTCTAGAGTTAGCTCTATAGGTCATACTTAGCCAATTTCTGTTCACTATGCCACATACAGCAAAGAATCTATGGACAGGAAAAAAAATAAACCTTAGATGCTTTTCTCATTTTTCATTAGATGCTACTCCCTTCCCCATCTTCAAAACAGAAATTACAGCCTGTTAATTCTATGTTGCTTAGGTGAGATGGACAGTGTAGAAATTTAATAATAAACACATGAAATAAAATGTAGGCATCTACACCTACCATACTGAGAAGGAAACCCAGGACCTGGGGGTTCACCTGCAAATTGCTGTGGCAAGTTGGTGTTCAATGGATTTGGGCCAGGGATCCCCTCCTGCCTGGCCATTGAAGGCGGTAAAGGTGGAGCGCAGTGACTATGCAAGTTATTTGGTGGAGAAACAGGAGGACTTGTTGGCAAAGCCATTTGATGTGGCTGAAGAGGTGGACCTTGCAAACATGATGGTTGGCCCGAAGGTCCATATGAAGGTGGATTCTGAGCATTACTGGGACCTATACAAGAATACAATCATGAAGTATGCATCTAAAACTCAAAATTGTCATGCAGTCACATCTGAGTAATTTAGTCTTCTAGACATGTATAATACATATTTTTGTTAATGATATATTACTTTGAAATTACAATGAATTACATACATGTTTAATTATATTTAAAGTCTGCACAGAGGCATAGTGCACCTCAATTCAAACTAGAGTCCTTGTGATTTCATGGACATATTTATATAGCACTGTTGGCAACAATAAAGAAGTGGTTTGCCATTACTTTTTTTTTTTTTTCATCCTTAGTCTAGATCCGTGATGGCGAACCTGTGACATGCATGCCACAGGTGGCACACTGAGCCATTTGTCAGGGCACACAAGGCGTTGCCCTGTCAGCTGGCCAGTGCGCTGACTTCTGACTTCTTTTGAGACCATTTTTGGCCCTCCGGAGACTTCCTTGAAGCCTCCAGAGCACGAAAAACTGGTCCTATGGGCAAACTGGAAGTTTAGGAACAAACTTCTGGCTTGCTCGTAGGGCCGGGTTTGGCCCTTCGGAGCCTTCAGGGGGCCTTTTGCCACAAAAGAAAGAAAACGCCAGCCCACCAGCAGAGGCAGGTAAAACATCCGCCTCTGTTGGCGGGCTGCCTCGACACAGAGAAAGAAAGCTGGCAGGCTGCCCTCCCTGCCTCTCCTACCCCCTTCCCTCTCTTCTCAAACAAACTCTCTCTCAAATTGTTTGAATGGAGTGAAGAAACAAACACACGAGCACACGCACACACACACACACAAATTACTTACAATTACTTACAAATTACATTAATTTTGAATTCCTCCCCCTCCCTTTGACTCACATACCTTTTCCAGCTGTTTCACAATCACAGAGGATTTCAACTCTGCTCTTGCCTGCCATGATGAAAATGTAAAAATATAAAAGGAAAAAGGCAAGAGCTGCTGAGGTTAGGCTGGGTTAGCTGCTGCTAGAGTCCCCAATGGAAGACCCTGCTTAACTGTTTAAAAAAGCCTCTAAAAACGCCCTCTACAGGAGGAGGCAAGAGAACCACGTGCCTCATCTACATAAGGAATTTTTCGGCTTTTAACCCTTGCTTAACTCTGCTCGAGTGATCAGAAAGTCAGACTAAATGAGGCACGTGGTTCTCCTGCCTCCTTCTACAGAGGGCACTTTTTAGAGGCTTTTTTAAACAGGTAAGCACTAAGCAGAGTCATCCACTGTGACTCTGGCAGCAACTACCTCAGCCTTTTTCCTTTTACATTTTTTTTTCATGATGACAGTGGTGAGGCTCTGCCTCCCCTGACTGCACGTCACTGCTTTATGAAATTTGTAAAAATGAGCACCCTTTTATCCAATGAATAAATAACTCTGATTTTGACAAAATTGCTTAAAATAGATTTACAATTGGTTAAAATTTGTATTAGGAATCTTGTATCAAAGTAAGATTATGAAGGTAACTTTAAAATCCATGATCCAGGTATTTATTCATTTACTCATATTACACATGCCATTAGTACTGGGAATTGATATTATTTGGAAGCATCCAATAAGCTTTCGAACTATCAGATCTTTGCCTTCACCAAAAATATGTTTAAATGAACAGTAGAATAAATCATCTTAATTCTTTTAAGTATTTTTAAGGCAGGAAAAGTTATAATCCCAGAAAAACTATATTGACTTAACCATACTATATGGTTTGTCTCTCTAAGTATTTTCATACCACCTGTAGATGACATGTATATGATAACCAGTCGATGTAAAATCTGTGCAATGTAAAATGCTCATTTCCAGGCTTCTGATCACAAATTCCCTGTGTTATTATACACTCATCCCATCTCCTTGCTCTACTACTTTTTGTGATGGTGCAGGAATGTCCAATTGAAAGCCCTTAATATAAGCAAAAATCCACTTGCAACAATTGGACCCAATGGTTAGATCCACATTGAATTAACTTTGTTTCTAGCCAATTCAATCTGGATCTAACCATTGAGATCTATGGAACTCCATGGAATTAGTGTTTCTATGCTAGGCTTATTTAAATCCAATTCATATTAAAACAAACCAATACATAGTCAGTAACTATCCAGTGATTTGCAAAGTTGATGTTTTGGCAATTTATAAAGGAATAGATAGATTATGGATACTTATAATGAAATAGGATCATCATTCACTGAAATACTAATATATAATGTTTTATATATGTATAAATATGAATAAATAAATATATGTAATATATATTCTTTTTAAAAGATTTTATTTTATTTTGACTTTCTGCCTGTATTTTTCCTCCTTCTAGTTTTTATACTGAATAAAAAAAATAAAAAATAAAAATAAAAACCTTTTATGGATTATGCAATTCATACCATAACTACTTATCTGCATGTTACCAAGCTGATTTGTCAGCTGTACTGCAGGCAGAGGGGGGTTGTTAGGACCAGACTGTAAAGAATGATGGTAGGAAGGATAAGAAGCTGGGGGACCTGGCAATCTGAAAACAAAAAATAACATTATAGAAAGTCAGGAAATCACAATACATTATTTTGCTCATAAAACGTATCAGCCAAGATGCGCATGAATCATTCCTGTAGATTCTGCAGAGAAAATACCACACATAAAATGTCTAGGAAACTAAAAAGAGGCTTTGTCTGTAGCAGGTTACTCATCACATGCTGTACAGCAACTTCCTAATTATTATTTATAGGGGAACAATTCTAGATGAGCCATCCTCAGATATATTATTTGTCCCTTTTATTTTTTTTCTAGCACTTTCAAAATAAGAGGTTTTCTTCCCCTTCTAGTAATAACAGTTTATCATTATGACTGAACCCATATAAACTATGGTTAACCTTTACTGTGGCTTACTGGGAAACAAAATTAGATACAGCTGGGTTGTTTCAATAAAGCACTCATTGATATTAATCAGGTTTTTAAAAATTACTTAATACTAAGCTGCAGCTAATCAAATGTCAAGGTTTGACTGCTCAGCAGTAATAGAGTTTAAGTCCTAAGTTCATCAAGGCTCATTCTCAGGAAAATAAAATACAATTTATGAATACCCAGGCACAGTCAATTGCTAGAATCATTTTGCACAACTGAAATTTATTTCCTAAAAAAGGGCTTCCATTGCTACATTATTCTTTACAAACACAATAGAGATGAGCTGAGATGATTAGAACCATTTTTATTAGGAGACTGAATAGTTGGAAGCAGTCTTACCAAAATTCATTTCCAACCTAAACAGCCAGGAAGAGAATACTTGGAATACTTTTTTCACATTGCAAAACACTTAAATTGAAATGGGTGCTTTGCAATTAAATCCAATCTAATGCAAATGATCTCCATTTGCAAAAAGTTAATATTCCCTATGAAACACAACCATGAACTACAAACATTATGAATAATTCTATATTTAAAGTTCTCTTTTTGCCTTATTCTTTCTGCTCCTTCATTTTTGGTCATCATTTTCCTTTGCAATTTTTTTTCTAATTTATAAAGGCAAAACATACAACCTTATGTATACAGAATGCAGTAGACTGTGCAAAGTGAAAACTATTTCACATAAGTCAGGCACAATTTGACTAGTTTAAGACTGGACTAAGCCCTAGCCCGTGATGATGAACCTAGGGCATGTGTACCACAGTGGGCACGTAGAGCCCTCTCTGCTGGCACACGTGCCATTGCCCCAGGTCAGATCACTGTAGCATTTTTTTTCGTAAGCTTCTGTTTGCCTGCAAACAATGAAACAGAACTCACAAAAGAAAAAGATCTTACCTCTTGCCACACTGCTGGTGTTGGGATGCCCCACCTCCCGCCGGCCAGCTAGTCTTCGGTCTCTGCTGACTATGTGCACATGTCCATGCATGCATGTGCATGTTTGCACATGTGCACACCTTTCAGATTGGGCATGTGCGTGTGTGCAGTTTGGGCACTCAGTGTCTAAAAGGTTCGCCATCCCTGCCCTAAGCTATAGTTTACAAATCATAATGACAGGATTTATAGAATTTGCTAAACTAAGACCAAACATTCTCATTGTAACTTTGCATGATGCAGAAGCCCAATATGAAGAACACTGTGGTTAGCGTGAATTTTACTTTCTAAAAAGTACGACTTAAGTCTAAAAATCTTTCCTTCTCTCTTTTAATCCATATTAGCAAACATGTTTTATTAAGTTATCTTAATAAAGAGAATTTTCCCTTTGGTTTCAAATCTTGAAACAAAAATAAGTGAAATAATTAATAATGAAATACAACATAAATACTAAGCGTATTTTTCCTTAAAACTTAAAACTGGCTTAAACAAAGCAAAAAGTAATAGGGTCAGAGAAGAAGAATTTCAATTAGTAGGCAGCTCAATTAGAATAATTTGCCTTATTCAAAAATGATTTATCAAAGTCATGCATAAGTAACTTAACAACTTCTGCAAAATACGACATTATTAATTCTTGCATACACTGCTCATTTAATGACTAAGAAACAAAAAGGAATTGAAATAGATTAAATCTCATCTTATGGCTCACAGACCTTCAGCTTTGATCTTTTAAGTTGAACATAAAGGTCAAAGGCGATTCTCTGCCCACAGAATATGTTCTGCATTATGGCTGCTCAAAACATATGGATTAAATTAGGCCTTGGATTCTAATTAAAATAACTGCTTGATACAATAGTAAAAGAATTAGGCTTTTCCTTTTGGTTAATCCAATTTATAGAGGCACTTCTTTATCAATATACTAGAAGTACAAAAATGATATATTTTTCAAAAAGACTATCTTACCATGTGTCCTTAGCATATGTAATATAATAAAAAATATCATTTTAGTAAACAAATTGGGGAGAAGAGTCTCTGTTTTTCCCCAAAGTTCAGTAAATCAATGGGTATGTCATTATAGTGATGCAGATTACATTATTCGCATTACATTGTCATTATGCAACTGATATCAATTGGCACAAATGTATTTATATTGACTTTACCATATATGTTAGATACATAATATTATACAACATAAATTCTAACACAATATGACTGTTATATTCAAATTTCATTGTATTAAAGTTTGTAAAATCAAAGTTTAGTGATACCCAACATAAGTATGCTTCCAATTGACAGAAAGTATTGGTTCCATTGTGTTCTCATCAGTTAGATATTACTTCAAGTATTCTATTCCATTTGTGTCCTCCTACTTTAAGACTGAGATAAACTGCCGTAAACTCTTAAAACAGTAATAATATGGTGAAAAAGTTAGATGGCAAATCCAATCTGAAAATATTGACAAGAGTTGTTTATATTTAGCCTTGAGAAGAGAAGTACTAGAACAAATACGATGGTAGTCTTCTAATCGAGAAAGTCATATCATACAAGTAAAAGACTTATACTCTATTGTTCCTGCATTTGGAATAATGTTTTTAAGCAGATTCCAGATGAATATTAAGAAAATCTTCATAATAATTAGAGCAATTTTATAGTGGAATCAATTGTTAAGGAGGTGGTAAAGGTAAAGGTTCCCTCACACATATGTGCCAGTTGTTCCTGACTCTAGGAGGCGGTGCTCATCTCCATTTCAAAGCCGAAGAGCCAGCCGTATCCAAAGATATCTCTGTGATCATGTGGCTGGCATGACTAAATGCCGAAGGCACACGGAACCCTGTTACCTTCCCACCAAAGATGATTCCTATTTTTCTACTTGCATTTTTACCTGCTTTTGAATTGCTAGGTTGGCAGAAGCTTGGACAATAATGGGAGCTCACTCCAATATGCAGTGCTAGGGATTCGAACCACCGAGCTGGCGACCTTTCTGATCGAAAGCTCAGCATCTTAGCCACTGAGCCACTGCTCTCTTAAAGGAGGTGGTAAGTTCCTCTATATGCTGAACCAGGGATGAATTACCCTTTGGGGGTGCTTCTTTAAGTTGGAATTCTGCACAGAGAATAGTTTGGTTCCTTCCATGCTGCTTACACAGCATATGAGAAATAGAGCTTTTGCCAGACCAAAGAGCATGTAAAATTGTGCAAGATCATACTGCCAAAGGAAGGTAGATACTGCTTACATCACATCATGGACTGAGCACGGCTTGCTGAATTTACAAAACAGGTTTCTGATAAATATTAACAAAATGCTTTCAGGAATGGATGTATCATAGAACTCCAATCTTTTAAAAGTACTTTTGGATCTACCGTGCAAAAACACAAAGCAACCACCAGCCCTTTGAAGGCTTAGTGTACCCTACTCTGCAGCCCAACCACCCCATAATTTTCTGAACATGTATGTCTCTGCACAAAAGGCATTTCTGGAAGGACAGCTGGCATAAACCAAAACTCTAATGAAGGCGCATCCTGGAACTTCTAAGCCAGCTTCATGTCACATGAGCAAAGAATTTCATTAAAAGCTCCATGCAGCCCTCAAAAGCATAAAAAATATTCCTAATGTCTATGGAGATTCTCAGTTATTCAGGTTAATGTTTGTCCCAAAGGTGCTTTTTCAAGAGGCAAGTGGACTTTCTTGTTTTTCTTTGAAGAAGTTTCGCTTCTCATCCAAGAAGCTTTGTCAGTTCAGTACTGAAAAAGCTTCTTGGATCAGACGCGAAACATATTAAAAGAAAAACAAGAAAGTCCACTTGCCTCTTGAAAAAGCACCTTTGGGAATATTCCTAATGCTTTATTCTACTTTGTTTTAAATCACCTGTGTAGCTGTTGAGCTGCTGCAGTGCTGGGTCCATTCTGGAAATTACTCTGCTTAGGTGGGTGGAGGCTCTGAGGTGGAGATCCCATGACCGAAGGAACTCCAAAAGGCACATTTGTTTTCAATATACCTAAAGGAAAAGTAAACATATTGATAACAATGGAAAAAGACAAAGCGTAAATAATGTATGTCAAAGAAATACATTAATAAACTTAATTAAATAAAATCCAAATTATTCAGTGTCTTCCATTTATATCAGTATTAGGAAAGAAGAGAAAGCATTAAGCTTTTAAAAAGTTAACTTTATAGGAAATATGACCTCCGTCTGTGGGGGGAAAGCCCATTGGGTCTCCTTCTGCTGCCCCCTCCCTCTGTGACCCTCCCCCTCTAGTTTCTCCCTCCCCACCAGCCCTCTGGAGACCCAGGAGAGGATTGGAGGGGAGAACTTCCTCCGTCCAGGTCTGGCTTTGGGAGTTAGGGGCTCAGCCAGCCTGAGGAGGGGACAGGAAGGCCAGGGGCAAACTAAACAAAAAAGGGGAAAAAAAAGGTTTTTTCCCCAGGGTTTAAAATGCTGAATCACATGGAATCTGAGTCCACAGACCATAATAAACCTTCATCTATTCTATTTTTAGTTGGTTTAATGATAATGAACACTTTTTCCCCAACTCATTACGTCCAGAATTCCCCTCAAACTTTGTCCTGGCTGAGAATCTGGAAAATCACAACCCATTATTTTTAGAAAGATCCAAAATACAACATGAAGTAACTATACCTGACTGAGATGTAAAAGGTGCTGGATTTGGATCATTATAATGTCCATGCAGAGGTGAAGAAACTGTTTGTCCAAAGCCAGAAGAAAATCCTCCCATTCCTGGCTGGGCCTGGGAATATGGAGGTGCTGCAACATATCCTTGGTGATTCATTTCAGCGGTATTTTTTCTTTATAAAAATGTGAATAAATAGGAAAATTATAATTTTCACACACTAAAAATGTGACACTAAAAATGTGAATTGAATTATTACTATTATATTATAATAGTAAGAAACAGAATCAGATTTTTGGCAGATCAGACCCAAGGAAGTGGTCCATAGTCTGATAACTCTCTTAAGAATGATGATTTTGATATGGACAAAGCACATGGTAGTTTTTCTTTATCAGGGATAGAGATGTAAATTTGTGGTTTTATCACACAACTGGATAATATACATTTTCTTTTATAAAATATGGAATTTTTGCCAGAACACCTTCATGGAAATTCTCTTCAAAATCTACTTTTTCTGGATAAAGTTCAGGAGCAGACATCGCTTTGGTGCCTGGAAATATACATTTTCTTATGAGGAATTTTAAACAGCAACATTATCTGAAAGAGTAGGAATTAAATTTACAGTTTTACACTCTCTCTGCAATGGGTTAAAAAAATTGGTACATTAAGCCACTGCAGATAATGCACCTTCAAACATGTTTCCTTTGAATTTGTAAAACTATGTGACTACAATTCAGGAGCACAGTCTTAGGATACTACCCAAGAGTATAAAGAAAAAGATTGGAGGCCACCTGTTGCTTACAGGACACAAGGAATTCATCCTAACTTAGACTCTGTACCTTATTTAAGTAGGACAATTATGTGCAACTGACATAATATCCATCCCTCTTCTGACCCATTCCTCAATTTCTTCTGCCCTTTCACTATCTCCCTGTCTCGTTGAAGTGTTATGTACTTTTATACCTACTTTTGTCAAAAGACGCAAATACAGTCAGATATATCATTATGTATATCATTTTGTATTCATACATACATACATATACCATGCAATACTCTATCTATCTCTGTACAGTATCTCTATCTCTATAGTGTTGCAACAGTAACTGAAATGCATATGCTTTCCAAGAAAACAAGAATTCCCCAACATCCCCTCACCTGCCACAATAGAGGAGTATGTAGCAACAAATAAGTATTTAAATAGCAAAGAGACATTTAGGAACTTTCAACTTTGAAAGAGGAAAGTTTTTGATTCATAAGGGTTCCCAAATTTCTGTGCAGTATGTTTTTCTGTTTATTAGATTTATAACATCATCCAAATCAAACAATGTGACTTTGGGTTGTACAACAACAGCAACAACAATAATAACAAGACCACTACACATATCTATCAGTAACATTAAAAGCTATGTGATATAAAAATATAAAATACAAACATAAACTACCACCAAGCACCAAAAAATATATATTAAGAGGACTCCACTAATGCTTGGGGTGGGGGGTGGGGAGCCAAGTCTTAATGGTTTTCTTAAAGTCATGCAAAATTGGGGCCTATCATACAGTATACGGAGGTAGGTTTCATTCCAGAGAACAGAAGCAACTGCAGAAAAGGCATGCTTTCTAGGTCCAGAAGATTTCAAGATTTAAAAGAAGCCTGGAGCATGTCACCTGTGGGAGCATTTGGGACAGGCAGATGTTCTTAGAAGGTGTCCTTCAAAAAATCTTGGCCCTGTGCCATGTATGGCTTTAAAGGCGATAAGCAACACTTTGAATCATATCCAGAAATCTAACAGAAGCAGTGCATTCTGGACCAACATTACAGCAGTGTTACAGGACTTATTGAAGTGCACCCATACCACTGCATTCTGGACCAACTGAATCTTTCCTATGCTTTCTTTCAGCCCCACATACAGTGTATTGCAATGGTACAATTAGGAGATGACGAGGTATGAGCAACCATTAGCTGCTACTTGTATGGGAACAATTATTGCACAATAAACAGTTGTAACGAGCCCTTCTGGCTACAGCTGCCACCTGTTCTTCAAGTAGAAGGTATGAGTCCAGGTGAGACAACTAGAAAGAAGGGGGAAAGATAAAAAAAATAGTATCTACCACTCTACCTTCACAAATGCAAATTTAGATCCTATAAAAATTTACTGAGAAGCAAGTCCCACAAATTTCAAAGAGGCTAATGCCTAAGTAAATATGTACAAAAATGCAGTCAAAGGAGCATCTGTCTCAAACTTTCTCCCAGTCACTTTTCACCTTTTCAGTGCCAAATCAAAAACAACAGGAGAAAAAAATTAGGGCAGAGTGACAAAAAATTACTGTAGACCTGTAATCAGGTTCAGTTAGAATAATTACAATTTTTTTCTTTCTTTACCATTAATTGGTATGTGCAAAATTACTAAGGAAAGGCTTACACAGACCTCACTCTCTTCTCTGACAGACCGCTGTGGGCCCTACATCAGCATGTCTAGCAAAGTGGTATATTTGTAGTTTGCAATGTGGATGTACTAAATAAAGTTATCAAATTTCTAGAAATAAATTTATGCAAAAATATGAAATGCATGAAAGGTATATAAAATTATATATATATATATATATATATATATATATATATATATATATATATATATATATATATATATATATATATATATATATATATATATATATATATATATATAATCTTGTACGTCATAAGGACAAACATGATTACACACACACACAACATAAGCTTTGTTGATTACAATGACATTTATAGAGAAGGAAAGGTATTCATGACTACTTACTCACAACTTATTGCTTACTAAAACTGTACAGTAGACACTGAAAAAATAATAACCAATCAGCAGTATTCTACATTCTGAATGCCAACACGTACAACTGATCTGTATCGTTAATTGATTTTCCTGTTGTTTCTTTCAGATTTTGAAGACAAATATTTTTGTAATTTAAATTAAAACTTTTAAAATTGTGATTTTTCAAGTGCCATGAACATAAAATGGGAAAAAAATATTTTTGGTGAGGCGGCACTAGTTAATTAAATGCATTCTATGAAAGAATCAGATTTCTGCCAGTGATTACCCCCCCCCCCCCCAGCAGACACATACTTCCTTTTTCTATCAGGATAGAAACGTGGCAGTTTAGAACTGTACTCATCTCAACAGGTGCATTTAACTGCTTGATATTAAAGCCATGCTGGTAGTCAATATAAAGAATTTCATTCTAAACAGTTACGGTTGATAATATTCTGAGCCAATAAAACAATTTCCTGCACAGTTGAGACAGAAAAAAAAAAGTGCCACGTCAAACCAAAGGCCAGGAAAGAAATACAAACATAACTGCTTAAGTGACTTCAATCTACTTTCAGTTTCATGATAAACAAAGTAACCTAACAAATGTGTCTCCCTGCCTTCTTTCCTTTCCTTCCAACAATGTATCAACAAGATGCAAATTAAAACCTGTTTTATAAAGCATCTCAATACTAAGAAGATAATCCATCAATCATAATTACATTATACCAAAAAAAGCTTCCATAGTAGTTTACATATTAGTTTAAAAACATCCCTGCAATCAGGATTTCCAGCAAGACAACAAAGAAAACAATTTTTAGGTAAGAAGCAAAAAAAAGTAATTCAGATTTTAAGGCTTAGTTATATAGTTATTAATTTCTACCTACATAGAAAACTATCCAAATAACAAACACTTTCTTAACTAAGTCAGCAGAATGTCTCCTTATTTTTCCTTTTTGCACTCTAATATATAGCCAAATGGCTATATACCCGATGCTAGGTAACAACAGATGGAGGAAGGACCTTAATTTCTCTAATAGAGCTGATCACTTCCTCTTCTGGCTTGCTACAACCTCTTTTTGTCCCATTATGCAGTACTCTTGACCTCTTCCTTTCTTATTTGCTGCATGATATATGACAGAACTGGTTTGAAAATCCAGTCATAGTCCCCAAGTCTAGTTTGGAAGTAATCTATAGCTTGTGACAGCTTGCCCAATCTAAACATCCCAACAAATAATGATCACTGCCATCAGGAAACATTGGCATGAAATTGGAGACTGTAAACCCGGAGCATGGTCCATAATGTCAACCAAGATTTGATTGCGAGTCAGACTACATGTTTAAGGTTCCCACATTAATGACAAAAAGAATCATAACTAACAGTAAATATGCACATTTTATGTACCTAGTTATTAAAACCGAAGAAGATATAAAATAAAAGTAATCACTAAATTATACCAAATCAACAGAGAAAGTAAATGCTTCTGTATTGATAGCAGATAAAACAGCCACCATTGCAGCCAAAATATGCCAAAATAACTATTTCCCCATTCTTGTATACAATATGGCAGGGTCACTTTCCCTTCCCCACAACACAATGTGGATTCAGGTAGCTTGTGTGTATGGTGAAGATTCATCCCAATCCAGAAAGCAATGCCAATATCTTTATTATATAGTATTTACAGAAAATTACTATGGAAAATTATCTCAACATTAAGTATGAAAAGCTTGTATGGCATGCAATCAGCCCATTTTTCACTGTTTTTGAATATGTTACAAATCCTTCAGTCTTGCAATAAAATTAGGGCCAGTTGCACCCAAGCTGAGGGAATGGGGCTTTAATTGTTTTGAGAATAACTTTCTAAAATAATTAAGCACATTTAGAACCTGAACAGCTTCAAGATAACTGAGCAGGTCGCAGACTAAATCATTCCATGCCTTTAAAGCAAATCCAGCCAGTCCTCCTAAGCAGGCTAGACAGATGGGCCAGATGTGGATCAGGTACTGCATTCGCAATGTTCTCTATGAGACACCAAATTTGATAACGGAGAAGATTCTGTGCATCTCTTGCGCTGACATAAATCTTCTCCCTCCTCTTCTATGCGAATTCAAAAGCCCCCCACCTCCAGCCCTAGATGCCCCTTGGTTCAAAGGGATGCTATCATCTCTGACTGCCCTACCTAACCAATACAGGCTGCGTTCAAAGGCGCTCTCGTGTTCAGACTGCACGTCCCATGGGGCTTCTAATTTCTCTTGGCTCCCCAATATCTGGCGAAGATCGTTCCCTTTACCTGGGGTCCCCTTACCTTTCAATTCGCTACCTCGCCCTGCTGTAAGCCGGTCCTGCAGGCGCTCGTCAGAGAGCCGCGCGACGAGCCGGCTGCCTTCAGGCTCTCCCTACCCGGGAGCGCTCAGAGAACTGCCACGTGTAACAGTGCTCGCGGGAGCGCGCGCCGAGGCCACAGCTGGCCTCGAAGCGCGCATTGCCGCCGCCACGCAAGCTGTGCTTTGCTCTAAGCTGCCAGTCGGGCTGCGAGCATGCCAAAAAAAAAAACACACACACACACACACACAACCCAACCCGAAAGAAAGAGGCAGGAAGGAGGAGAGCATGCGTATTGCCTGTGGCGAAGCATTTCGCCCTTAGTTTGCGTTCCAGTAATCGCATCTTATAAAAATAGCATGCAAAAGAGAAAAAGGTAAAGCACCTAGGTTTTAACAAGGAATGCAAGATTGACAGGGAAATTAAATTCCACCATTTGAATAGGACATGTTTAACCCATCATGGTTTACCCCATTTTTATGGATTTACATGTCACATGAATGGAACTATATCTTAATCACACAGGATGGATTTAACCAAGTGATATGTTAAATGTGGTCGAGTGTTTTTTGTTTCAATGGAGTGAACAAATGTACCATCCTTTAGAGTGCATTCAATTAACAAACATTGCACCAAATATGGTCTGCCTTTTTAATAGACTAATGTGTATCTCTGGAGGTTACTTTGGGGGAGGAATACTTGTTGAATAAGAATACAGCTAATGAATGGAAATAGAAACAGCTGGTACCAGAAAAGATACATACACTTCAGATTACTGTCTGACTTACTACATAATCAAGTAAAATAATACCTGATCCAATTATATAAAATTAGTCTGGTATAGTTTAAAAACAAATTTAAATTCAATTAAAGTTGAAATACTTCAACTGTTCTAATTATTTGATACACTACAGCTTTCATTGATTGGTCCAAGTTGAATTGGATATACCAGACAAAATTAGAAATTAAGGCCCATCAATCATTGTTTTTTTTAATACCGAAGAAGCAGTTCAGAAGCTCATCTTTGCTAGAAGAAAGGTGGGATGCAATTTCTTCAAGTCAAGCAAGAATACTTGAATGATTATACAAATAGAAATAGAATAACAGAGTTTGAAGGCACCTTGGAGGTCCTCTAGTCCAACTCCCTGCTTAGGCATGATATCCTACACCACTTCAGACAAATGGTTATCCAATCTCTGCTTTAAAACTTCCAGTGTTGAAGCATTTACAACTTCTGGAGGCAAGCTGTTCCACTGATTAATTTTTCTGACTGTCAGGATATTTATCCTTAGTTCTAAGTTGCTTCTTTCCTTGATTAGTCTCCACCCATTGCTTCTTGTCCTGCCCCCAGGTGCTTTGGAGATAGCTTGACTCCCTCTTCTTTGTGGTAACCCCTGAGATATTGGAATACATTGGAATACATGTCACCCCTAGTCCTTCTTTTCATCAGACTAGACATACCCAGTTCTAGCAACTGTTCTTTATATGTTTCACGTGATCTTGATTCTATCCCTCTGTTTATGCAGCCTAGAACTGTGTTGACTTTTTTGGCAACTGTTGCACACTGCTGGCTCATATTTAAATGATTGTCCACTAGGACTCCACAATCCTCACAGTTACTACTATTGAGCAAGGTACCACCTATACTATACCTGTACATTTTATTTTTCTTGCCTAAATGTAGAACCTTAATTTTTAGTAGCATCAAAATAATTCATATTTGCACAATGATATTAAGATGTTAATGATATTATATTTCAAACACCTATCATAGTCATGAACTAAGACACAAGCAAACAAACAATATTATGACTGATTATGATGTGTGAATTTGGCCACAGTTCAGCTGACAATAAAATCAGGTGTAACTTCCTTTTAGTTGTTAAACTTCTATTATGTGGTTCCCAGAAAGCTCTTATATCTCCAATTACTCATATGTATGGGTTTCATTAGATATGGTACTTGTTAGTTTCTTGGCATTTCATCATAATGTGATTTGAGAGGTTTTGGCTTAGTGTATTGTTTAAACCAGTTCTGTCTGATTCAACAAAGCACATTAACTAAACTATAATTTGGTGTAATATGTAAACTCAGTCTATATATTTCTATTTGTTTTATTGTTTTGTTTGTTCAATGTTTTAAACCGCTATGCCAAGAAGAGATTTAAAAATGCTGAAACATTCTAATGAACATGGTGGGGGGAGGGGTCCAGAGTGTTTTAGGTAATCCTATGTCTACTTAATGGAAGAAAGATTATTGTGAGGCCTACAGCCCCGCTTCAGCCAAAATGTCAGCCAGAATGACAACATACAACTCTCACAAAAATTGTGATGGTAAATTTCACAATACTGTAACCTGAAGAATGATATTTCTGTTTTGGCCCACACAGAAAGTACCATAATGCATAGTCTCTAAGTGATCCTCCTATGTTTATAATCCACAGTGTCTTCATAGTAGCACCTTTCTTTTGAACATTTGCCTCCCCTGTAACTCTCAGTAACAAGAAAGATCCCAAATGAGCAGCATCCAGTACAGCTTAATGAGCGGCTTGATTTTCCATCATACCAGTATTCCATGTTACCTATTTTCTGCTTTCCCTTTAAATTTTGGGAAAGGTCTATACTTTTTTATAAATTGTATTCAAATGTTGTATAAGGAATCATATAATGACTAACTCGAGCCTCTATGTATAAAGAGGAGTATTTTTAATAAAAAGATCTTTCCTAGTGAGGAAAGATGGTGAAAACCATTAGGGAGGTATTGATTTTGTTTCAAATTTAGCAGTCCTCCCAAGTGAGGTGCTTGAAAACTGAATGGTGGCTAAAGATAGGGGAGCTACTGGTATGCATCGCACCTAGGCAGTCTCCTCAGGTGTTTGCGTACACCCCAAACTGACAGGCACACATATCAGGTAGGGAAAAGGAAATGGAAACTTTGGCTTTGCATGTTCTCCCAACTTCTCCACTGAGAAGATTGCTGGATGTCTGGGACAATAAGAAATTGCCTGTGCAGGAGGGAATGAAAAAGCAAAATGCACAGGATTTACGCAAAGAATTGACTTAAGATACGGAATGAGACTGGTAATTTGATTTGGCCTAGTGTGGAGACTTTTGATTATAAAATATATTTTTAAAAAAACCTAATGGAAAAAACAAAACTTTTGCTGACTTACTATACTGGTATTGTTTTTAGGAACCAGGAAAAGGGGTAGTACTGATAAAGTCTGATAATAATAGCAAATGTTGTGCTGAATGCATTTCTTTGTGTTTTAATATTTCCTCCTCTGACATTAAAACTTACAATTTGGTGGCAATTTTAGGAGGTGTCATGGTTCCATTTCCAAGGCTTTTTTAGCATTCTCATAGTTATGCCTCTGGCTTCTGTACTGTAATGTATGGAAGTTTAACAAATTATCTTATTCAAATGGCCAATTGATATAAATTTAGAATGACTATTAATCCAAACTGGTTTTTTCAATCTGCATCAATTAAACAGAAAGAGCTACAAAAATCCAGTCAGTCACTAGATAGCAGCAGAAAGTTTCTAGATTCTATAGTTCAGATCTGGTAGTGCTACTTGTACCTAGATCAGCGAGCTGCATAGTGGTTCTC
This sequence comes from Thamnophis sirtalis, assembly GCF_051295495.1. Classification (NCBI taxonomy): domain Eukaryota; kingdom Metazoa; phylum Chordata; class Lepidosauria; order Squamata; family Natricidae; genus Thamnophis; species Thamnophis sirtalis. The sequence goes on along the minus strand of NW_028261390.1, from coordinate 41,652,374 downwards.
AACCATTTTTATTCAGATAGTATTTTAATCTGCATCATGACATTTATTATTTTGGAATGCATATGCTGCCCTTTTGCCTATGTAAGGTGGCTTACAATTAATTTTTCAAGCACATTTATAAAGAAAAATAAGTAAATGATTTAAATCACTGTAAGCATGCATTCTAAACAATCCATTTATTTGTTTTGCATGTCAGTTCCTTTAACAAAGGAATAAGTAATGGGCATTACGCTAATGTAAGTGTGGCCAGTATTCTAGCCAGGATCCCTAATTCCATGCAGATATATGTGGATGTAAGTCCTATTAAAAGTAGAACCTAATCCAAAGAAAGATATGCAGGCTCAAATAGACAATGAGCAGAAAGTGAAATGATCAGAGAATGATTCACTGATCCATACATCCTATTTATTAAATGATGCATAGATCCTATTTATTAAATGTTTTGAAGTTTGTGATAAGCCTAGAAAACTGGGGCTGCAACTTGTGATTTCCCATCACTTATATAGGTTGCTCATCCTTGATTAGCTATAGGAAAATTATTTTTAAAATACTAACCTGCCTATATTATAGAGCTCACTACAGAAATTAGTTTAATGTTTAAATTTCTTTACCTTTCATCTGCTTGAAAAATACAGCCACCGTGTGTATCCTATATAGTTACAATTAGTTAACCTACGTAGGTCCTGTTTCTTTAATAATACTTTTTGCCATGAATATATAAAAGAGAATGTTAATTATGGAAGCTGGCTGCTTAAACTGAATATTTAACCAAGATCCAGCGACAACTACCTCCACTTTTAAATGATAATGGAAAAGAGCAGAATGAGAAAGTATGTAAATATAACAGTATGTGCGTGTGTAGAATAGAGACAAATCAATGTGGTGATTGATTTGGCAGGATAAGGTAGGAGACAACGGATTCCAGTGACTCTGGGTTAGTCACTCTCTCTCAGTCTAGACTGGGATGTTGAAAAACATCTATTTACCAAGTTGAACTGAATTAGTATGATAGATTTTATTTAACCTGTGAATCAGGTAAGTGTCTATTAATTTTACTGTCTAGGTTAAAGTTTAAGAGGAATCTAACAGGATCAGAAAAAAATTGACCTAATTCAACATTTTGTTTAACAGTAGCCAATACATCTAGACAGCTCACAAGAGGCATATGGGATAATTGTTTCTCAGTAATTGCTTATATTACAAGAGGTAACTATCAAACTAATTGGCTACTAGTCAGTTTTCAAGGTTTATGAGGCCACTAAACTCAAACAATGTATTTATATGCATAAAAAAATATAATTTTTAGAATTGTCTAGTTTCCAACAAAAACATCTAAATTGGTGCTATCACTACATGTAATATCAGGGAACATAATAACTTTTAATTATTTTAGCTTCATTTTCCAGTTTTTTAGAAAGTATGGAATCCTCCTGAAGTGAAGTGATCATAACTATTGCAAATATGAACATGCCATAGGTCTATTGCATTACAGTATGGTATGCTGGTTTAACTACTGCGGACAGGAAGGCCCTACAGAGAGTGATCAATTCGGCACAAGAAACTATTGGTTTCCCTCTGATGCCACTGGATAACATTGCCAGATCTCGCTGCTTTAGCAGAGTAAGGAAGATACTCAGAGATGATTCACACCCTGGTCAGTGTCTCTTTGCACTTCTACCATCAGGCAGAAGACATAAAAGTATAGCCAGCCGAACTAACAGGTTTAAAGATAGTTTCTATCCTTGGGCTGTGAGATTTTTAAATACAACCACAATCACTCCATGCACACGCTAGTTTTTTCCTTTTTCTTTCTTTTTTCGTTTCTGTTATAATTTTACCCCAGTGAGGTTAAAACCAATTTCATTGTATTTAAGTACAATGACAATAAAGATTATACTTATACTATTCAAGGCCATGCTATATTGGCATTTTTATTTTCAAACATTTTTTTAAATATTTCAAGCAAGCATTGAATTCACTTTTGGTTTTTGCAGCAGTGGCATTTTGATTTGATATTTTCACTGAGCCGTTCATTGCAGGGGTGGGTTCTGGCAGGCACTACTACCTGTTTGCTCATATGTGCACCAGACGTGCATGCACAGCGCAATAAAAATTGTTCTGCAGATGCAGAGAAGCGAAAAACAAGATGGTGGCGCCTATGGTGCTGCCCAGAGAACCGATTCAGGGGCATGGCAGGCCTGGGTTGCTGCCAGTTCCAGCGACCCAGGCTGCCAAACTACTACCAGTTCAGCCAAACTGGTCTGAACCGGTAGTGACCCACTATTGTGATTTCAAGATCCCATTCCTCATCAATTTCTAGTAGCCTCTTTGAGTAAATCTTGAATTTACTCCACGAAATCTTCAAATCTTCAAAATTTATTGAAATCTTCAGTAAATCTTGAATTTACTCCATGAAATCTTCAGAAAAAACCCAAATTGCTGGATTCTCTTCCATTGGACTTTGCCATATTTAAACTGATTCATCCAATTTTGCAGTGTCCCATCTCTACTGCAGGTCTTCGTAAACTCTTTTTCTACATTTATATTGATGTTTTCAGCAAACCTGGCTTTTCTCTAACTTCTCTAACTGAATGGATAAGTTAAACAGTGCTGCTCTCTATACAAATCTTTGGGGCGGGGGGACTCCCTCAATGTTGACTCCTGGTGACTGTCCCTGCAGTTTTCTTAGCAAGATTACAGATGTAGTTTGCCATTTCCTTCTTCCAGCTGACTTAATTCCTAAAGAGGGACCTTAACTCATGGTCTCCTGCTTTCTAGCCTGATACCTTAATCATTACATAAAAGTGGCTCTCTTGTATACAGGTCTTCTATACAGTATAAATCCTTATATGATTCCGTTTTATCTTACATCTTTCATAAGTAAAACAAATCTATTTATTTTGTTCTTTTTATTAATCAGTTACCAATTCATTAGAGCATTAAATCTCTTATTCTACAGTACAACTAAGCCTTATTAAAGAATTTTTCTCAAAGGCAATGTGAAAGTCTAAGTATGCTTTCTTTGTTTAATATTTTAAACATAGTAAAACAAGATTGACTTAGAGATGTTAAGCTTATTCTTTTATATAGTTGACTCCAGTTCCTTGGTGGGTCTGTGAAGGGCATAAATGCTTTTTTCTAACACAGAGATGATGCTAGAGCAGGGGTGTAAAACTCAAGTCATCACAGCGGCATCATGTGATGTATTGGGAGTTTTTTTTTCCTTTGCCAAACCAGGAGTGGGCGTAGCCAGTGTGTTGTAGGAAGTTAGCACCCACTCCTCCCTTAGAAGAATGAAATATCCTAGGAAATATTAAAAAGGCAGAATATTATATTTCCCTTGATAAGAAGGCAGAAAACAGACTCACTCTTAATAGCCCCCATCTTTGTCAATGGGCTATTAAAGGCCTGGGTCAGTCTATTCTACATAACAAAGGTAAGATTAGTCTTCTACAGAAACTCACCACAAGCCCCCCCCCCGGGAAAATTACATCAGCCAGCAAGGCAACCAAACTTGGACTCAAAGCACAGCCTACAGAGTTGCCCTTGCATGGCCTTAAGGGGGTCTGACAACCATCAAAATATAAGATCAAGATCAAAGGCCAGGGAGGGCATAAAACCAGGGACTTTCAGCATCTTGGCCCTTTTTTCTTCTTCACCCAACATCTTGGAGCATGTGATCAACTTTTTCTCCAGGACCTCAAACCATGTGGTCCTGTCCACCATTAAAACCATCTTTTGAAGCAGCCTCCATATTTTCAGTTTCTTTTTCCTCACTTGGAACTAAACCCAGATGGACATATCTTCCAACAGTCTGATGCATCCAGCCTGCAAGCCAGGAGTTTGACAGCCCTGTGCTAGAGGAGGATGGTTTTGTAAAATTCCTGGTTGCTATTTTATTTTACTTTAAAATAAGATAAGAAAAACAATATTAAAGGAGCTAGGAGCAAAATGGGCTTTAAGTAAAGGCTGTGTAGCCTGCACCCATCCTATAGTTTAATACTATATTAAACTACATCATATTAATGTAGTTAACACACATTTTGGCCTTAGTTATTTTCACAAAAAGACAAATGACAATTTATTAAAGTAAATTATAATGCAGAAATCCCAAAACATGCAAAGATATATGAAAATGTAAACTAACCTTTAAAAGCAAGCATCACTAGTGTGAATGGAACCTCAGATATGTAGCCGACTCAGATATTCCTCATCCAGTATGTATTCTCTGAAGCTGATTTCCCCCGTGGCACGACAAAACCGCGGTCCACTAAAGCGTGCCCGATTAAAGCGCGTCGCTGACGTCATCAGCAGCGCGACAACAACGACCGCGGAGAAAAAAGGGCGCTTTAAAAAGCACTTTTAAAGCAAGCCGATTCACGTAAAGGTAAAGGTAAGGGTTAAGTTTAGGGTTAGGGTTAGGGTTAGGGTTAAGTTAAGGGTTAGGGTTAGGTTTAGGGTTACGTTAAGCGTTAGGGTTAGGTTTAGGGTTAGGTTAAGGGTTAGCATTAGGTTTAGGGTTAGGTTAAGGGTTAGGTTTAGGGTTAGGGTTAGGTTTGGGGGGGTTAGGTTTAGGTTTACGCGTTAATTTTAGCTTTACCGCTCACAGCGTGCTGTTTTTGTCGCGCTGTGATGACGTCAGGTACGCGGTTTCGTCGAGCGCGCTTTAGTCGACCGCGGTTTTGTGGTGGAACTGATTTCCCCAATTTACATTTTCACAAGTGGCAGATGCATGCACTGGGTCACATACAAATCAGGTTATCCTGCCCCATTCCCTTGTGCTAGAAAAGAGTTTGTTTTTGAAAAAGACTGCAGAACACCTGAAGGAAGGGAGCAAGAAATTGTATGCCAAGGCCGTCATGAAAGGAATGATCTTCTCAGCCTCTGAGTAAATTAAAATAAAACCCAAAAAGGGATCCTGGAGAAACAGTGAACCAAAAATCAAGAATTGCTTCCATCATTGTAGCAGCTTGATCTTGTCATGTTCTCTTTAGGGCTTTTATATTTTCTTATATATTTTGTTATTTGAATTGATATTTTTTTAGATGATCCCTCTGTTTTGAACAATCCCAGAATATGTTACGTAACTAAAATTATGAAAGCTTTTTATGTAGAAAGTATAATTATGAACAATATTTTTTTAGAAATATTGGATGCAGACAGATTTTGTAGCAGTTCTTACTGAAATCATTGGGACTTAAATGATACTTTATTTTACTACCTGTTGGACCAACACAGTTACTGCACTGATTTGTTGTTGTTAGTTGCAAAGTCATATCCAACCCATCATGACCTCATGGACTATGCTCCTCCAGGCCTTCTTGTCCTATACCACCCCCCTCTACCTCTCTACCATCCCTCTACCATTTAAGCTCACACCAACTGCTTCAGTGACTCCATCCAGCCACCTCATTCTCTGTCGTCCCCTTCTTCTTCTGCCCTCAATCTTTCCCAACATTAGGCTCCTCTCCAGTGAGTCATTCCTTCTTGTTAGGTGGCCAAGGTATTTGAGTTTCATCTTCAGGATCTGGCCTTCTAAAGAGCAGTCAGGGTTGATCTCCTCTAGGACTGACCGGTTTGATCGCCTTGCAGTCCAAGAGACTCGCTGGAGTCTTTTCCAGCACCAGAGTTCAAAGTCCTCAATTATTTGGTGCTCAGCCTTTCTTTTTTCTTTTTTAAATTATTTTATTTTTTTGTTACATAAACAACACATACCCACAACATTGAAAAAAAACAAAAACAAAAAAGAACAAAAAACAAAACAGAGAAAAAAAACCATCATCACATATAGCATGTCATTTGGTTACAGGTGTTTTAACATTTATCATTCTTATACATTTATTATTTCATTTAATAGGTATAATATATAATATATATATATTAATAGGTATAATATAATATACATATATACATATATACATATATACATATATACATATATACATATATACATATATACATATATACATATATACATATATACATATATACATATATACATATATACATATATACATATATACATATATACATATATACATATATACATATATACATATATACATATATACATATATACATATATACATATATACATATATACATATATACATACATACATACATACATACATACATACATACATACATACATATATATATATATATATATATATAATGAATATAATATTCATTTAATAGGTATAATATAATAGGTTTGGGTTGCTTTGTTTACCATCCCTTCCTCCTGTTATAACACCACCTTATTTTCCCTTTGTTTTCTCCCTTCCTCCCTTCTCTACTTTTTTCCTTCCTGCCCTCCTTTCCCTTCCTTCTTCCTGTACCTTTCTCCTACTCCTGCTGTTCCTCATCCCCTTCCTACCCTCTCTCCTCCTCTTTCTCTCCTTTCCATCCTCCTCTCCTTACCTCTTTCTTTTCACCCTCTCTCCCTTCTCTACTTTCTTCCTTCCTCCTCTCCTTCCCCTTCCTTCTTCCCTTGCCTCTCCTTCGCTCCTACTCTTCCTTTTTCCCTTCCTACCCTCTTTCCTTCCATTTCTCTCCCTTCCATCTTCTTTTCCTTTCCCTTTCCTTTCTCCCTCTCTCCCTTCTCTACATTCCTCCTTCCTCCTCTCTTTCCCCTTCCTTCTTCCCGTACCTTTCTCCTACTCCTACTCTTCCTCTTCCCCTTTCTACTCTCTCTCCTCCTCTTTCTCTCCTTTCCATCCTCCTCTCCTTACCTCTTTCTTCTTTCCCCCATCTTCCTTTCACTCTCTCCTTCTTTTTCCCTTTCTTTTTCTACTATTATTGGTGTTTCTATTTTAAATCTCAGTTTATGTTTCCTTGAGATGGTACTTCCGCCAACCCAGATATAATTTAGTATCATTTCTTATTCCCTTACCATTACTAGTCTATCCTAACTATAGTTCCCCCCACAGACACACTTTGTATCTCTCTATTGTATATGCATTTATCTATAACAATTAAAAAAAAACACACACACACAAAACACAACAAGTATATGTTATAAAAAAGTATATCAGATGGTTACAAGTTTTTGTGCATCTCTTCCATTAATTCATATTAATTCAAATGTCTTAACTCAAATGTTTACTATATTAACATCATCATATTTCCACTTTTAGTTGACTACAGTTATTTAAACATCCTTCATCCTTAACTATACCAAAGATTTAATCCATAATCACATGCTGGCATTTCATTTACTTATTTATAAAATCCTCCATTAACATTAAGTCCTCATATCCTGTTTTAGCTAAACTTCCATAATATTTAATACCAAAAATTTCATCCTCGATCTATATAATTTATTATCATTCTCCTTTCTTTAATTATATCCTATATCATAGCATTTCCCCCTATTAGTTAAGATTTAACTGTATATAGTTTTATTTTATTTTTTATAATAATTATTATTGTTATTAATAATCTTTATATATAGTCCAAATATATTTCTAGCCTTCCCTTCTCATATCCAATTATTACTTATCATATCAACTCAACATTATATACATTACTATCATTATCAATTTTTATTCATCTATACCTATTGCAAATGAATTTAACTAAGTTTAGCTAATTTTAAGTTATACTCTTCTATCTATCAACCTGTGTCTCTCCAATAACAGAACAGTCTTATATCTGCTGCCTTTTGTGGGTCCAGTTCACCAAACATCTTTATGAGCAAGTTCATACAAAGAAATCTTTGCACTTTTTTGTCTGTAATGCCTCTCATATAACGTTGCCGCCCCCTCTTTATTTCCTTTATCAATTTGTCTTTAATTCTCAGTGGTGGTATCAAATGTTTTGCAGATGGTATTTCATAAACTGTGAGTTCTTTGATGCTTCCCATTCCTCTCGTGCCCCATCTTTTGAAGTAAACTTTCAGTCCGCTTGATTCCTCTTCAAACATTTCATTCTTTCCTCCCTCAGAAGTAAACCAATTTTCACGAATATCAGGCTCTTTATTTCCGAAATTCTTATTTTGTATTTGAAAAACATTCTCAGTTTTTTCCTCATACTTTGTTGCCAAAAACACCAAATAATCCAATTTTCTCTGAATTCTATCTTGTGTGTCAGACAATTTCTGTAGTGCTGAAAAAATCATTTGAATAGACGCTTGAATAGACGCCATGTTTGTACACAGTTAGTATTTTTTCTTGAGAGCTCTGAGGTATTTGCAAATAAAGGCAGGCTGAAAGCTGTGCAATCTTATCAGATCTTAAGCCAATACAGCCAAGCAATAAAAGTGTCAAGTTGTAAACAACCAAATTAAAGTGAATTGGTTTACAGCCCGCTTGCAGAAGATCAGAGGAGATGTTGGAGTAATCTATCCTTTGTCTGTGTGAATAACATTTAAAACATTTAAAAGGTAGGATAACCACCGTCCAAAAACCAGTAAAAAGAACAAAATCGCCGCTAGATTCTTCTGTTCTTTAATTTAAATTAGCTTGAATTTTTAGGCGGTCTGTTTTTCTGTGAATAATAAAATAATCTTACCAGCTGGAAACATTTTCAAATTTCTTTAGGGCTGTCTGCAGTTTCAGTTAGCCTTATGGCTAATCTGGAAGTCACTGGCAAAGGAGGTTTTTTCCAGGTCCCCAGAGACTTTGCGAACGTCTCTGGGTCTGGGTCTCCCCCAGAGACTTTGCGAACGTCTCTGGGACCACTGGGTCTCCCCCTACCTTGCACTGTCTCTCCAGGACAGCTTGGGTCCAAAAAGGGACCGTCCAAATGCTTCGGAATAGAAGAAGTTTCAGGAGTAGCCTGAAAGTCCATCTTCTCACTGCTAAGCCCCGCTTTCTCTGGCGCTCAGCCTTTCTTATGGTCCAACTTTCACGCCATACATTGCAACTAGGAAAACCATAGCCTTAACTATACACACTTTTGTTGGCAGGGTGATGTCTCTGCTTTTTAGTATGCTGTCTAGACTTGGCATAGCTTTCCTCCTCAGGAGCAAGCATCTTTTAATTTCTTGGCTGCAGTCCTCATCTGTGGTGATCTTGGAGCCCAGGAAAATAAAATCTGTCACTACCTCCATTTCTTCCCCAACTATTTGCCAGGAATTGAGAGGGCTGGATTCCATGATCTTTTCTTAATGTTGAGTTTCAAGCCAACTTTTGCACTCTCCTTCCTCACTCGAATCAAGATGCTCTTTAGTTTCTCTTCACTTTCTGCCATTAGCATAACCTGCTTGCTGACTTAACCAGAAGTCACATAATATATTGAATCATATATTAATTGAGCTAGATGCATATTATGTATGTATGTGCCAGGGCAAAAAATTGATTATGTGCAAAAAGCCATTTCCCACTCCCAGTAACCACATACTATAGATTCGTTCCTAACCTAATCTTCAAAGTATCTCAGTTGTAAACTCATCACCACTATAGTTGGTTCCATACACTTTGCTGCTGCTGTTCTCTTTTTCTCTTTCCTTTCCCAGTACTAGAGCCTTCACTAGGGAGTTAAGTCTTTGCATATATATCTGAAGCAAGAAAATTTGGGCCTGGTCATTTGTGCCTCAATTGAGAACTCTGAGTTGAATTGTTCAATGAATGGTTTGCTTGGGGGTTAGTTTGTTTGTTTTGCTGCCCAAGTCTTCTTCCAAACTAACATTCAAAGGCATCAATACTTTTCTACCCTGCTTCTTTAAAGCCCAATTTTCATTTATATAGAGCATCACAAGGAACCTCATGCCATACAGTACATGATTTTGATCTTTATAATATAGACATCTCACAACATTTGAACATCTTTTCCAAGGCAGTCATAACTGCTCTACCAAGTGTTAGTCTCTGGCTTATTTCTTGACTCCTTGTTTCTTTACTGTTTATGGTTGATCATAAAAGGCAGAAACTGGCCATAACTTTGATAACTTCACTACCAATTCTAAGGTTGGTTGTTCTTATCATTAGTTTGGTCTTTTTTATATTTAATTGCAGTCCCATTTTTTTCACTCTGCTCCTTGACTTTTGTTACTAACACTTGCAGTTCCTTTGCATTTTCCACTATCAGGGTACATCATTAGGTTCAGATTATTGATGCTTCTTCCTCCAGTTTTAAAATCACAGATATTTTCCTAATCCAGCTTCTCTTAATATATATTCAGCATGTTGTTTGAATGAATAAGGGGTGTTCAAATAGCCATGATGCATTCCTTTGCAAACCTGGAACTACATGTTCATACTGTAACTTCCTGACATATAACCTATTTCCCCCAAAATAAGACCTATCCCAAAAATAAGACTTAGTATGTTTTATGAGTTTGCCTAATATAAGCTCTATCCCCCAAATAAACCCTATTTAAGAGATCTTAATAAGCCCATTCTGTCTGGTTGCTTATGGTGCCATAGCCACGAGGCGAGGTGAGGGATTGAAGCTGCCTCAAATGCCCACATAGGCTTACCTCAGGGCCCCACAGTCAGGCTATCCATGGCTGGACACCTGCTCGCAGCGGCAGCACTAATAACCATATGCAGCAAAAGCCCATGTGGCTGCTGGCCCACTTCTTCTGCTTGCTCACAGTTATATCAGAGCAGGAGGCTGAGTGGTATATTGGTGCCACAGCCATGAGGCAAGGCAGATGTTGGGGCATGGATGGCCTAGCTGCAGGGGCCCTGAGGTAAGCCAATGTGGGGCTTGTGGGCAGGTCCACCCCATTGCCTCACAGTGGCAGCACTAACATGCTGCATGACCTCCTGCCCCGACAGGAGCAAGCAGAAAAAGTGGGTCTCCCATATGTGGGGAGGGGGAGAATCCCCAGAAAATAAGCCCTAGTGTTTATTTTGGGGCACAAAAGAAAAGACCAGTCATATTTTCAGGGAAACATGGTATATAAGTGTCTCATGAAAAAAATCAGATGTTCCTGGAATTCCCATTTTTTCTGAATATATTCCACAGCTTGATGCAGTTGACACTGTCAAAGACAATCAATGAAGCGCTTTATTTTGGACATTATTTTGACTTTTTAAATTATCCAGCATGCATCTGCTATGTCTATGTTCCTCTGCCTTTTCTAAAGCCAGCTGAAACATCTGGCATCTCTTTTCCATGTAGGGCTCTAAACTGTGTTGAATGGGCTAAGCATTATTTTGTTAGAATTTGAAATTAAGGATATTTTATGATAATTTGCACAATATGTTAAGACACTCTGTCTTTCTTTTTGTATTGATAATGTAGATTGACCTCTTCCAATCTGCAGATCGCTGTGTCATTCTTCATATTTGCTGACTAACTTGGTTAGAATCTCTACTGATTTTTTTACTGTTGCTTGTCATATTTCAGAGGACATTCCTTCAGTTCCTGTAGTTTTTTGACTTGGTAATGACCAGAATGCTAGCTTAATTTAGTACAAGAGATTATTTTAAAGTAAGGAATATCTTCTAAGATAAGATGTCAATGTTGTTATGTTCAGTGTTTAAGTTTTCTCCCATTTTACGTTTATTAACAGCAGGAAGCAGCAGCTGTCTTAGAATTGGAAGAGTTAGAAGTTGGAAGAGTTAGTGTTGGAAGAAGTCATTTAGGCCCCCTTGAATCTAAACTGTTCAGTGCAGATATCCAAATTACAGTATCCCCAGCATATTTGTCCAGCCTCCCCTTCAGTATATCCAGTGAATTTCTACTGGGGTGGGTTCCTGCCAGTTCTAACCTCTTCTATAGAAGAGGTTCCACAAATCTACAGTGCTGTTTAGAACCGGTTCCAGTTCCCTCCCCTCGTCTGTCTGCACATCATCAAGATGAAGAGCGAGAGGAGGAATTCTGGGAGTTGAAGTCCACAAGTCTTAAAGCTTTCAAGTTTGAACACCCCTGGGATATTTTTTCTAAAGGGTTAGTAGTGCAAGGATCTTGTAACTTGACAGCTTTAAGACTTGTGTGCTTCAAATGCCAGAGTTTCTGAGCCAACATTTTGATTGCTAAGCAAGAGCGTTGTTAAGTGAGTTTCACCACATTTTACAAGTTGGCCACGCCCACCCAGTCACATGGCCGGCAAGCCACTCCCACCCAGTCACATGGCCAGCAAGCCACTCCCACCCAGTCACATGACCGGCAAGCCACTCCCACAAAGCAGGCCACACCTACAGAAGAGGTTCTAAAAAAATTTGAAACCCACCACTGATTTGTACTCACAATTTGTACCCATCACCTGTTGGGATGTTTTTTCCTAATATTTATCAGAATTGCCATCCTGTAGCTTGAAACAATTATTTTGTCTCCTCCATTATGAAATAATAGAAAGTCTTGACTTTCTAATATGACATTTCTTCAGATATTTATATTTTTCCTCTTCTTTTCTCAAGACTGAGAAGGTTTGACATTCCCATTTCCCCCCCTCTGTTTTCACAAGCTTTAGTTTCTGGTTCTGTCATCAACCTCATTATTCTTCTCTGAAACTGTTCCACTTTATCTGGATTATTTTAAAAAATGGATGCTGAAAACTGGAGAAAATAGCCAAGGTCAGGTTTGGCCAGTGTAGAATAAAGTAGAAGCATTACTTAATGTGATTTGGAAACTATACTGGTGTTCACGTTTTTGCAATCAGCTGCACCACTGAATTTCTGACTTCACAATCCCACAAGTATTCCAAGACTTTTTCAGGAATATATACCTAGCCAGGATCATCCCTACTCCCATTCTATATTCTATTTCATTTTGTTGCTTTTGTTCCTCTTAAACACCTTTGTCTTATTTCTTAATCAAGATTGTTTTTGTTTTTATTTTTTTAATCTTCTAAGCAGGGGTGTCAAGCTCAAGACCCAGAGGCCCAATCCAGCCTGTGGGTTGCTTAGATCTGGGCTGCAGGGCCGCCCTGGAAACAGCAAAGAACTGGTGCTTCTGTCAGCAAAAACAGAGCTTGGGAGGGCCGCATGCGGGGGGGGGGGGAGTTCTGTTTTCATTGGAAGAGGGTTGCAGGAGACCATCACAGCCGGAAACAGAGGTTGAGAGCCTATTTTCACTGGCAGAGTGCTCAAGCCAGCACAGGCACCCCAGACATGTGTGACATTGACCTGGCCATGCCCACCCTGGGTCCTCAAGGTCAAACATAACCCTGAGTGGCCCTCAATAAAATCAAGTTTGACACCCCTGTTCTAAGGTATTGTCTATCTTACCCAATTTTGTGTCATTGGCAGATTTGGTAAATAGTCCCTCTATATCTTCATTCATGCCGTTAAAAAAAATAGTAAAGAGCATTGCAGTACCTGCTCAGTATCTCCATTTAATATGAACCACTGATGCAGTGGTGGGTTTCAAATTTTTTTAGAACCTATTCTGTAGGTGTGGCCTGTTTTGTGGGAGTGGCTCAACGGTCATGTGACCATGTAAGCGTGGCCAATTTGAAAAATGTGCTGAAACTCACTTAACAACACTTTTGCTTAGTAACCAAAATTTTGGACTCTCTCTTTTTCTTTCTTTCTTTCTTTCTTTCTTTCTTTCTTTCTTTCTTTCTTTCTTTCTTTCTTTCTCTCTCTCTCTTTCCTTCCTTCCTTTTGTCTCTCTCTCCCTTTATCTTTCTTTCATCTCCCTCTCCCACTTTCTTTTTCTTTCTTTTTTCTTTCTCTTTCTCTCTTTCTCTTTCTGTCTCTCTCTCTGTCTGTTTGTCTCTCACTCTCAGTGTGGCCCTTTGCCTCTATCTCCCTCCCTCCGTCCCTCCCTCCCTCTGTGTCTCTCTCTGTCATTCTCTCTCTGTGTGTGTCTGTGTGTCTGTCTCTCTCTGTCTCTCTCTCTCTGTATCTCCTCCCTCCCTCTGTGTGTGTGTGTATGTGTGTCTGTCTGTCTGTCTCTATCTCTCTCACCCTCTCTCTCTGTCTATAAGCTGCTGTCGCGCCTGCCGTCCTGGATCAGGATGAGCTGCCTGTCCTTCTTCAACACCTCCCGGGGGTGCATGTCCATCGTAAAATCCATCGGGTCATCCACACTAGCAGGGCTCAACATAACCTTGGAATACAAAGTGCGCGCTTTTGCGGATGATTTGGTCATAATATTGGAACAACCGCAGGAATCCAGTATGGTTTTAATGAATACGATTAATCAATATGGTCAAGTGTCTGGTTTTAAAATAAATTTAGGAAAAACAAAAATAGCAATAGCAATAGCAGTTAGACTTATATACCGCTTCATAGGGCTTTCAGCCCTCTCTAAGCAGTTTACAGAGTCAGCATATCGCCCACACAGCATATCGCCCACACAGTCTGGGTCCTCATTTCACCCACCTCGGAAGGATGGAAGGCTGAGTCAACCTTGAGCCGGTGAGATTTGAACCACTGAACTGCAGATAGCAGTCAGCTGAAGTGGCCTGCAGTACTGCACCCTAACCACTGCGCCACCTTGCTATAAATATGAATACTAAACAAAAGGAAGAACTAGGAGGGATGCTAGGATGTGAGGTAGTCAAAAAAGTCAAATATCTTGGAGTTAATATTTTAACTTCAAATGGGAAACTATATAAGCATAATTATGAACCACTTTGGCATAGTATACAGATGGAGATGAAAAAATGGGAGAAATTGCACTTTCCTTTGCTGGGTAGGATAGCGGCAGTGAAAATGAACATCTTATCAAAATTTTTATTTCTCTTCCAAATGTTACCTATACTTAAAAAAGATGTGAATCTTTTAGAATGGCAGAAGGGTATCAACAAATATGTATGGGCAGGAAAGAAGCCGAGGGTAAAGATGAAAATAATGCAAGATGTACGCGAGAGAGGAGGCTTGAAATTACCTAACCTAAAACTATATTATGATGCAGTGGCGCTATCTGTAATTAGTGATTGGACTCATTTAACTAATGATAGAATATTGAATATTGAGGGACACGATCTGGTATATGGTTGGCATGCTTACCTGTTATTCAACAAAAAATTGGACAAGAAGTTTAAAAGTCATATTTTAAGAAATGCTTTACTGCGGGTCTGGAAAAAATACCAATATAAATTAAATGACAAGATACCCATGTGGGCAATTCCTAGACACGCAATTGAAAATATGAATATAGCACAAAAACAGGATAGAATTACCTACAGACAGCTTCTCATTTTGGAAAGGGGGGTACTACAACTAAAATCTTTAGAGGTATTAAAAGAGGAGAAGGTAGTTCAAACATGGTTCCAGTATGGGCAATTACAGGCCAGGTGGAAAATAGATCAAAAAATTGGTGTCAGCACTTCTTCATTTGATAATCAGGAAAGAAAACCACAAGACTCCATTGATAGAAATCAAGTGTACTTTTACTAATTATAAATGAATAGAAGCGTAGCAAAGTGAAGACTGATTATTTAGGCGCGAAAGCAAATGATATATAGAATAACCCATTCCCCACCCCTTGGCATCCCAGTCACAGTCCAATCATAATTCTCCCAAATGTCAGGTGTGAGATAACTTCGAAAGGCATCACCAAGATGGAATGTCGGTGCCGTTGGCCTTGGCGGGAAACCTCCTCTGCATGCGCAGTAAGACAGGCAGCAGAAACTCCAGCATCTTCCTCCAGCACAATTAGTAGTCCCCTCCCAAATACCATGCCCCCTCCCCGTTTCAATGGCAGCCGAAGCAGAAGCAAAGCAGAGGCTGACATCTGGTTTTATCCAAGTTGAGGATAATCTGTTTAAACAAATAAGAGATCAAAGCTTAATGCATATAAAGAGGATATATAATGTATTAATACAGATGGACTCGGAAACAGAATTAGTTAAAGATTGTATTGATAAAGTGGGCTCAAAATATTGAAGAACCAATAATGTTGGATACATGGGAAAGAATCTGGGTAAGAAATGTGAAATTTACACAAGCTCAAAACCTGAGAGAAAATTTTTATAAGATGTTCTACAGATGGCATTTAGATCCTAAAAAACTGGCTTCTATGTATCCGAATTTACAGCCTAAATGTTGGAGATGTGGTTCTCTCGATGCTACATATTTTCATATATGGTGGACCTGCCAAAAGGTTAAGGCATTTTGGATAAAAATATGGTGGATTATGCAAAATATCTTTAAAAGAAGGATAAAGTTTACTCCTCAGTTATTTTTACTAGGTATAAGTACTGACTTTACAGTGGTAGAGACTAACTTGATTCTGCACTAATAATGGCAGCAAGACTGTTGGTGGCGCAATACTGGAAGAAGGAAGACTTGCCTACAACTCAAGAATGGACATTGAAAGTTACAAATTTAGCCAAGATGGCTAAAATATCGGCATATCTTAAAGATCATTCAAATGAGAGATATAAACGAGACTAGAAAAAATGGATTGACTATATACAAAACAAATATGGGACTAAGAAATTCCAGATAGCCTATGCTTAAGATCAGGAATGATTTAAACTGTTCAAAGTTAGCGTAGCAAGAAGAAGCTAAGATCAATGTAGAGATGTTATTAATCCTTTTTTTATTTCTTTTTTCTCAATATATTTTAGACTGTGTTTGTTAAAAATCTATACCATGTACGGGCTCTGGGAAGTCGGGGGGGAGGAAGGTGGGGTGTTGGGGGGGGAGGGAGGGATATATACTAGGTTAGATACGATGTGTTAGATTTCAATGTAATGCGACTTCACATGTATACTGTTTTTCTTTAATTTCTCTGTAAAAATAGGATAAGTACATTGACATATAGTGGAAATACACCAAGGGGAGGAGGAGTGGGATAGAAGAAAGATGGGTAGAGAGGGCGGGAGAGAGGATGGGAGGGAGGGTGAGAAGGAAGGGAGGGAGTGGATCGGGAGAGAGGAGTGGTAGAGGGGGAGGGGAAGTAGGGTAGAGGGGGATGATGGAGGGAAGATAGAAAGTTGGAGGGGGGTGGAAGAAAGAGGTGTATGGAGAGTGAAAGAGGTATATTGGGTTTCTATTTTGGGGGGTATTGTTGACAAGAGGAATTGCTGCGATTATTGTTTAATGTTGTATGGCTCCGGCTATGCACAGTATATATGTGAGTGTATGAAAATGAAAAAATGGAAAATAAAACCTTTTTCAAGTAAAGAAAAAAAAAGAACCTTGGCTGAATGCGTGTAAATGCTCGCCGCTCCTCAACTAGTTGCAAAGTTCTCTCTGGAGATTCTGGTGGGCGGAGGCAGCGCTCGCCTCTCGAGCTTCGCCAAAGGGGATTTTTTCTCCGGGATGGAACATGGGCGGCAGGAACTTTCCCCGCCAAAGTAGAAGGTGAGGCTTTCAAACTAGTCTGATCCTGCTTGAAAAGGCTGCTGTGGTGGAGCAAAGGGTGCCCTGGCTGAGGATTCCCTCCTTCAGTCAGTCTCTGGAATTTTCCCCCCCCCTTTTTTTTCCTACAGAATGGAAAGGTTTTTTGACTGGGCAGCTCGATGTGATTAAGGCCGTTCTGCTCCTCCTTTGCGCTTCTTGCCCACAGGCATGCGCTGCCCTCCTCCTTCTGATAGCCGCCTGGTTAAAAAGGAGGAGGAGCCCATCCAGGAAGACGAGGAATGTGAGGGGGATCCCTGCCCCCGTGGATGGGCTCTGGACCAGCGGAGCCTCCTCTTCCTCCTTTTTAACCAGGCGATCTTTTTAATCAGGTGATCTTCGGCTGCTGCATAAGCCCATGGGCATGCGTTGCCCTCTTGTCTCTGATAGCCTCCTGGTTAAAAAGGAGAGGCTCTGCTGGTCTGGAGCCCATCTGCAGGGGGAGGGATCCCCTCACGTTCCTGGTCTTCCCGGATGGGCTCCGGACCAGCCAAGCCGCCTCCTCCTTTTTAACCAGGCGGCTATCAGAGAGAAGAGGGCAGTGTGTGCCCGTAGGCTTGTGCAGCAGCCGAATCCTCACCTCCTGTTCTTCGGCTGCTGCACAAGCCCAAGGGCACGCGCTGCCCGGTTTGTGAATCCGGCGGGGCTTCAGAGAAAGAAGGCGTGCAAGAAAGCCCCCCCATCCCCGCTGCCTGAACATTTGAATGAAGGAGGCTGCAGACTCCTTTGTCCTTGGCTATGCAATTTCCTTTCATTCTCTGCTGCCCAAACGAGTGAATGAGGCAGAGGGAGAATGAAAGGAGATCGCATCGGGCGGGGGGAGCGAGCCAAGCATTCCAGTACTATGCCACCGGAGGAAGGGGTTCTAAAACATATGCTCAATTTCATGAACGGGTACTAGCGTAGCGGTTAGAACAGGCTGAAACCCACCCCTACACTGCAGCCAAACTGACCTGAAACAAGGAGTGATTGCTTCCTCCACCCGCTTCTTCAAATGGCAGGCTTCGGTGGCGATTAAGGCTCCTATCTTTAAATGCGGATCTTTCCTTGACACTTTATGAGGTTGGGCCCGGACTTGCTTTCTGAGCACGGGGTGACGGGCGGTAGCTTGCGGGGAAACCCAGTTAAGTCCTTTGCTAGCAGGCAGGTTCTAGGATGCCTGCCGCCACCAAAGGACCTTCCCGAAGTTGCTTTTCTGAGCAACGGGGAGACAGAAGAGACAAAATACTGTCCGGCCAGGATGGGTATACAGGGCTAGGGGTGAGGCAGGCTTACTTCCGGGTCCGGTGACCAACCGGTTCGCGAGAACCGGTGGGGACTGGCAGCAACCCACCCCTGCACTGATGTCTTTATATGATTCTTGAGCCAACTATCTAGCAATTTCATGGTTATGCCATCCAGTCTTTTTATTTTGAACATAGTACTTTTGCTGCTGTTTTCAGCCTCTGTCAACTGCAGCTCATTCTGAGCTTTCCTGAAACCGTATTTGTTGTTCTATATTAACTGTACATGGTAATAGTCTGTAGAGATTGTCAGTCATCCATATCATGGTTCTCCCAAAGATGCTTTTTCAGGAGGCAACTCAACTTTTTTTCTTTTGAAGATGTTTTGCTTCTCATCCAAGATGCCATCCTTTTTGGATGAGAAGTGAAACATATTCAGAAGAAAAAAAACAGTTGCCTCTTGAAAAAGCACCTTTGTATATGGTAATTTGCCCATCTTTTCAAGTTACATATGTTCTTTTTAAAATAAATATTTTTAAAAAGATCTTCATTTTAGTTTTCCAGCCATATTTGTTTTTCCTGTTGTTTTCCACCTTTTCTTTCATTCAGTTTGTTTACAGTTGTAGTTTTAGCATCTCTTTCTCTTCTTCCTCCTTTTTTGTCTTTATTCATCTTAAACTTTGTTTTAAAATCTTTTTAGCATTACATAACACATTTCTTTTAAAATTCCTGCTACTTTTACTTCCTCAATGAAGTCTTTGCTATTGATTATTATCAAATCAAGTGATTCCCCTGTTACTTTCTTTTTCCTGACAAGGAAAAACTTGTCAGTAACATAAGGCAAGAATTTCCTGGCATCATCATGCTTGACCTTTTGTCCCCCAATAAATATTGAAGCAATTCAAATCTCCAAAAATAAATGTCCACTACTAACTATGTTGTTTAAAGCAAAAATATACATGGTGAAATCACAATACATGTATTTGCATCAGGTGGGAATATGAACTTGCCACAAGAATTGAAGAATGAGTATAATACAAATTGTAGCGTTTACACATAACAATGGGGAAAGGAACATATATGCCAGATTCATACAATATACTGCTTTGGTTTTGATTTACTGCATTGCATTGAGTTTTGTAAAACATGAGTTATTGCTTAGTTCATAGTTCAAAACCAGCCAATCCCTTGAACATACCATGGCTTAACATGTGGGGTGTGAATCCAGGCACTGGAAAATGTATGCCAGAAAGAACCAGGCATATGTCAAAAACTCAGGCTATCATTTGATAATTGTAAACATCCTACACAGCGGGTCTGTGGGTAATTCTCAGTGGGATGCTTCATGGTAGTATCTGATGAAGAACTGGGGAGGAAGACAACTTTTTCCCTCTTCCCCTCCTACACTTTGTTTGGGTTATGAGAACACAGAATATGTTGCAACTATAGCTTAACAAGTCTGGTACCACTTACAAAAGTAAACTCTCTGTCTTAAATCATTGCAGGGAGATTAACAAGTCCTTTGACCTGGCTGTTTTGATTTAGCTGTCACAGGCAAATGCTCTTAGATTTAAATATAGCCCTTTTTTTGCCTCACAGCCGAGTGCTTTTCATTTGTGTTCCTCTGACATTACCACGAAGGTGGGCTGAGCACAGCAAATCTGACGAAAAAGTGGGCTGATCCCTTGGACTGGGAGCGCTTCCTTGCTCTCAGTCAATGATTGTGTTAACCAAGTGCAGAACACAGGCAGTACCAAGAGCAGTGATTCTCTCTCTCCTTACTAACACCATCTAGAAGGCAAAGTCCAGCTGCAAATCTCCAGCTGCAGGATTTTTTAAAGATACTTTTTTTTAAATGAACATTGACTGATTCTCCCAGAAAGATAATGGGTGTACAGGATTATATTTGCATCACTATGACTGGAGGGGCACCTTGGGGTTTCAGGCTTCAGGGTGGCAAGGAAGAAAAGCAGCCTTTGAAGATTGCCAAGGTAAGAAAATAAAAGTATCTCCCTTCCTGTTTTAATCTGTATGTATTTGTACATATGTGTAGAGAAAGAGAAGGAAATAAAAGCTATGGTTAGTATAATTTGATAGTTAGAACACTTGGAGTACTTACATAATTTCCTCAAATGTATTATCATATGCCCTTTTTAAGAAAATTATCTTTTAAAAATATTCCTACCTTGATATCTTGGAAAGTACAAAGAGATTCCGTGTGTGTGTGTGTGTGTGTGTGTGTGGTGAAATGATGATTAATTTTAACTTCTGTTGAACTTGTTGAATGGCATTGAAAGGACACTCTGCAGTAAGCACTAGGTTTTGAATGAGCAGAACCTCATTTGATGAGAGATTGGTGATACTTTTTCTTCCAGTTTTGGCAAAGAAGTAAACTTATAGCTGCAAGGGGAAAATTGCACCTAACCTTTCACTTAGTTTGGACAACTCAGTCAAGAGGCTATTGTCTCATTTTATGCAAACTAACAATGTTAAAATATTGTTGATGACAAATTGATATGTATTTTATAGGTGAAAGCAAAATAACAAGGATATGAGAATTCTAATTAATTGCTTTAAAATCCTCCAATAGCATAACCCAAATCAATAGTATTTTACAAAAAAACATTGACAATAAGTAATTAATGAAACCAGTGTACTAATATCAAAAGAATGGAACAACAACAGATTTTAATGAAGATCTTAGCTTTCTAAAATATAACCTTTGCAAAACATTTGAGGTGTGACTAACATTGAATATGTCAAGTCTAAGTCATAATCCAGAATCATTCTACTTTTTAAAAAATCATAATTTTGAATTTAGGAATCAGCAGCCCTACATTGTGCACAACCAAGTAAATCTCAGCATATTAGCTCTGCATACTCAAGCAAAAGATGCATATATGTCCTGTGCATATATAAAGATCCAGATACTTTCATTCAGTGAAATTTATTTTTATTATACAGCTTGCTTTTATTAAGAAACAAATAAGGAATAAGGAGATGTTTTCATTGTCTTCTCAATGATTCATGAACATGATATATTATAGTAGTTTCAGGACAGCCAAAGTTTACTGTAATATTTTGTTGAATCGTTTTATATCAGTTCACTTTCAGTATTGAAAATAAAGTTTATAGCAACTACCTTTTAAAATCAAGGACCAGTTGTCTTTCATGTTCTTCCTTTATTTTGAAAGTGCCAATTCTTTTGGTACTTTGACAATGAGTGGTTAATGAAATCAATGTACTAATATCAAAAGAATGTTATCATTAAGTATTTCATATTCTGAAAGTAAATTTTCTTTTGGAAAACCAATAAAAAAGAGCTTTCTATTTTGAATGTAATTGTAGTTGGGACACAGCTGTGATAATGGAATTCTGCCACCTAGTGACACAGGAAAAATGCACTATAGAAATTAACAGAATGAGCACAATTGTAGGACGAATGCAACACTGATATCATGCATTAGAAGTATTAAAAGACATTGCTGGCTGAAATGCAGTGGATAAAAAGAAAAAGAAAAAGCAGTGGCTATTTCAACATGGATTTGTATAAAAAAGTCTGAACGATACATTCTTATTAGTTGGAATTCATTATATGCAAAGATTAGGGATGGTTGGTTAGTAGATAGCTGTAGTTGATATCACTGAAAATATAAAAAACTGTCCTGCTGACTCAAATCAAATCTTTATAGTCCAGCAGGAGATAAAGGCATCATCTATCATTGATTCCCCCCCCCCCTCTCTCTCTTTTGTTGCATGTGATTTTCAGTGATATAGTGCCTCTGCATACGGTGGCTCCTTTTAAGACTCACATCAGCTTCCTTTGCTAGCCCTCTCATTTTCATTGATTGTTTAGTTATATTTCACCTTTCCTTCAAGAGCTCCTATATATTTATCATATCTTTCAGCTTTATCTATAGAAGAGCACATGTGGTGTTCAAGTTAAGAAAGAGTGACTGGACAGTGAAATTTTGTGACAGAAACTAGCACTTGAAGTTGAGGTTCCTAACAGAACCTTCCACTGGTTTCATGAACATCGTGTAACAGCAATCATGACAATTTCTGACAAAGTATCAGTAGGATTGGCAGAAGGAGAACTGAGAACCCTAGATCCACAGGAGGCTGATGGATAGGAAAGGATTAATTTATTCAAATGTGTAGAACAAATAATTAGTTAAAGGACTGCATATACAAGTAGAAAGTCGGAACAAAAATATGTACAGCAACTTCAAGCAAATAGCCAGTCACTGAATAGAATTTGTTATAACTCATATATTTGCATTTCTTCCCAAAGTATTAATTATGATTCTTTAAAATGAATAACTACTTATGTAGTGATCTGATAATATTCAAGTTCCTGGTCATGAGTCTACTGAATAAACACTGCTGAAATAAATGTTTTAATGCTTATCTATGGTGGCTGTTTGAAGTGAAAATGGAGACATAAAGTTGGGGATGAAGTGAATCCCAATCCATGCAAATGTAGGCGATTATTATTATTTGTCAGTCTGTAAGATATCTCAAGATTCTGTGATTTTTGGAAGAATGGTTGTAAAAACAAAGCAAAAAGCACACTAAAATAGTCGCTTTTGATAAATATAGAATGCAGTCTAATGCCTGTTCCAGTAATTTTCTTTCTGCTTAATGTGAAACGTTACTTACTGTAATATATTTACTTTTACATGAATGAGAAAAAACTGCCATAAGATATTTTCATTTTTTTATTTAAAGATAGAAAGCTTTGAGACAAACCCTTATAAAACTTTTCATGACAGTCATGGGACTGCATCTGCTTAGAATCTTTCCCAGCACACTGTTGGCCTGTGTGAGAAGGAAAGTTGCCAAATCTCCAGCATGTTCTCTTATCTAAATTTCCCAAGAGAACTGGTGATTCAGCAGATCTCCTAAGCATCCTGCTTGGACATCTATGGTCTCTGAAAAAATCTGGGGTTTCAGGCATGACTGGTACTGAAAGCTTGTTGAACTACTTCTATCTACTTTGCTCTGCAAATTAAAACTTAGATTTATGTGACTATTCTCCATTTATTTTGGGAATGTGACCCCCAAAGCTTGTTTTTGTCTTTGATCTGTATAAGACCTTTCCTGTGAATGTATATTTAAGAGCCTGCCAGAATCCAATGGGATTCTGACTAATCTGCTTAGATACTTTCACGTGGTTTTCCAGTTCTGCTATCAGATCCTGTTGGAGAAGAAGTGTAGTTGAGATTATATTTCCAGGTCTAAGTTTCTATTGGCTGGATTCATACACTTTGGGAGGTTATGTTCTCTTTTAGACGTAATTAGGGTTATAATACCAACTGACTGAATTTATGCATTAAACTAAGCGATACACTATCATTTTATGCTTGCCTTCACATAATCAAACAAACATTTGTCACAGTATGTAAATCCAGTTATTTATTATAACTGTAAGTAGAAACTTCCCATATATATATAATCTTTATGTATAAAGATACTACATATAGGATTAAGGATCCAAATTCTTGATCCTGGATATGAAAAATATGGTATTGCAATATTGGAGTACCAGTTGAAAAACTCTTCTGCTGTCTTTAGACTAAACATTGCTGAATAGACATTGTTGCAGTGGACAACCTAATTAGCTGCTACAAGATGATCAGACAGACTGACTACGCACACACACTATACACACACACACACACACACACACACACACACACATATGCGTAAAAATACATATGCACCTTGGCTGCAATCTCATAACATCTGCAACACTTCTTGAACACCATCAGCAATGACAAAATCACCATGAGTCAATTGCAAAAGGCAGCATTACTTGCAACAGCTTACACCCTCGACTATACCTTTAACACTATCAGACAACATATGCTTATCCAAGGTTGTTAGATGGATAAAAATGCCAGATCCAATGCTAAAACATCTGGTTGCCTGTGCAATCAAAAATTACTTCACTTAATATGGATAACTCAGTCATGAGGCCATATTATGCAAACTAACAGTTTTAAAATACAGTTATTTTTGAATGTCTACTGAAGTAAGCTAAAGGACTAGAAGAGGGAATATGGAAGTGTATGAGTTAAATGTCTTGTGTTTTAGTTTAACATTTCCTGTCTGAATATTTTTGCCAAGTATTTTCTGTTTGTTACACTTTTGTGAAACAAAAATTATACAATAGGAATAAGGCAGATCTAAACACATGGTGTGAACTTCTGAACTTGTTTTCTTAATGATATCGTGACATATAAACCACAACAAAAAGAAATTATCAATAAAACATTTCAAGAAAGATCCTGCAAAGTATTTAGATATGAAGGGAAAAAACACTTTGATCCAGACTTAGAATAATCAACTGAACTTCAATGTACATGACTAAGTCCATTAATTTTAATAAACGTACTCTAAGGATATTAAGTTGCATCCAATCCATTGCTTAGACATTTTAATTTTGGCACAGATTTTGATGATTTTCATCACTTTTTCTTTCAGTTACCAAAAGAACTTTGTTTTCATCATTTTAGCAAATCAATATTTAAAATTATTAAGACCATAAGTCGCTGTCTTAAAGATAAGACAGGATTTTAACATGCAGCATATTTTATTATAGACTTGAAAAGAATCATCCAACAAAAAACTGTGAAGGACTTTCCTTCATGGTTATGCTGAAGTCTACTGATCACATGTAACATGTCTTTATATTTTGGATGATACAGTTCATATGGGAAATATTTATGTGGTCAACCCAAGAAAAGGATTAGAATCTCTCATGCTTCCTCAGCATTATGGGATAAGTTTATTTTATAGAGAGATTTATATATCACTGTCAGTCATCGTTTAGGTTTGGGCACTGATCCAGATGTTGGACTAGATTAACTACATGGCATACCAAAGAAATAATATATTTGTATTCAACTAGAGAAGAAAGTGATGAAACTATGGTCTGCTTAACATTTAAAAACATAGCACTATTAGCATTTAAAAACATAGCACTATTACAACCTTTTCATATTCACAAGACAATCCTAGAATCATTTTCAACAGGAAATGTGACTACAGATTTGAAATTTAAAGATTCTGATTCTTTTCCATAGGAAAACCCATTATTCACATAGCAGACCTGCACTGAGGTTCCATCTTAATAAATGGGCTCATTGCATATTTATGTTCTATTAAGTGATACTTGGCTGATGCCACTATTATGTTTCCTATAAAATTGAATTCTAGATACTCATTGTGCTTTCAAAATCTTTGTTTGTTGGCCAAACAAATGTATATGGCTGCCCTGCTACCAAGGGAACTTTGATAGCAAACAGAAAAAATAAATAAAAAGACCAAGTCAAAGCACCATAAAAATTTCATACCCATAGCTCAAATAACTTCCTGGCTAGAGAGCTCAGGCAAAAAGCCAGGTCTTCACTGTGTTCATGAAGGCAATAAGATTGGGATCATTTGTAGCTCTTGGGGGGGGGGGGGGCTGCTCCATGAGGTAGGTGCTATGAAAGAGAAGTAACACATTTGAGGCCCCATCAGATGTCACTATTTCACTAAGGAAACTCAGACTGTGCCCATGTTGCCAGACCTAGTAGGATGTGCAGAAATCACCAGGACTTAATGGTTCTGCAAATAATATTGCTCTACACCGATGTTGGCGATCCTTTTTGGCACCAAGTGCTGAAACAGGCATGCATGCCTGCGTACATATGCCAGAAACCAGAAGAGCAGGTAAGATGATCTTCCAGTTTCTGGTGCACGCATGCATACTGGCCACCTGGTCTTCCAGTTCCTGGCATGCACATGCACGCACTAAGACCAGCTGGCCAGTGCGCATATGCATGCCAGAAACCAGAAGAGCATGTGCATGCTGGGAAGATGGTCTTCTGGTTTTTGGTGTGCGCATGTGCACTGGGTGGCTGCTCTTCCAGTTTCCAGCGCTCCTACGTGCATGAAGACCAGCTGGCCCACATACCAGAAACTGGAAGAGCAATGGGTGATGGATCGCATGCCCAGAGAGATGGCTCTGCGTGCCACTTATGGCACAAGTGCCATAGGTTCGCTATCATGGCTCCACATCATGTAGGGCTTTGCAAGTGATGACCAGTATCTTGATTTGCACCAAGAAGCCTACTGTAAGCCAGTCCAATTCATATAGCAATGATGTTATAATGGGTATATTGTAAAGTACCCATCACTGCATTCTGGACCAGCTGAAGCTTCAAGGGGAGCTCCAAGTAAAGTTCACTGCAGTTATCCAATTGTCACTAATGTGTGAGCGAGAGCAATGAATCCTAAACTAGGAACGGGTGCAACCAATGTTTGTGCGAAGGCTTTCTTGGCTGAAGCTGCAAGCCTAACCCTAAAACTTACAGCCCCTTAGTCTTGTCAGCAGGTTCTTTCCCATCCAGATCATCTAGTTTCTAGACACTGAATAAGCACCTCAACACCACCATTTGGGCCACCCAAGACAGAGATGTAAAACTGAGTATTCTCATTATGTTGATGATAATTAGACCTGTGCCGATATATGACCTCAGTCAGGGGTTTCATATAAACATGGATGTTAATAGGAGTAGGAAGAGAGCAACTCCTATGACATCTTGTAAAATGGAGATTACTACAGCACCAATAATATTTTTAAACATATAGAACATTTCAGTTGGAGAATATCCATTTTGTATTGCAGTTATCTATTATTATATAGAGAAAGAGAGATTAATTTTTTAATCTCTTATATTTTGACAGAAATATATAAATCATTGCTTAAACATATATCTGAAATATTGTTAAAGATGAGCAATGTGTAGAAATGTTCTACATTTGTTTTACAACGTTCGCTGAAAGTCAATACTCTTTTGAAGATACTTTCTCAAGCATTTGGGCAATTCAGTCCAAAACGTAAAGACAGTTTTAGTCACTGTCTTTGCCAAATAATACAGAACAATAACAATTGGAACAGGAATGTAAGTAGTTTTGCCTACTCTCCAAGAGAATTATTGTCAAAAATAGCACTGTGGATTTTATTCATATTCTCCTTCTCCCTCCCTTCCCCACTCTCTCCATGTGACATAATGCACCAACCAAGTTCATTGTTGAACCTCATTTCAGTATGTAGTTTGTTAAATGGTTGTTTCAAACATCTTTATGTATAAAGTTGGCATGGTTTAACCATCTGTGTATACAAGAATGTAAAATGAGAGTAATTTCCTAGATCAAGGGTATCCAATTGTGACAACTTTAAGACTTGTGGACTTGAACCTCCAGACTATTCTGGAAATTGAAGTCCACAGGTTTTCAAGTTACCAAGGCTGGACACCCCTGACCTAAATAATAGACAAAGGGAACATAGTATGAGAAACATGAATACATAGAAGTATGACATGAAATATGGCTTAGAGAGGTTTTTATGTGCTAATAATTTTAGAGAAATTCTGAGAAGAGTCAGAAGAGTCCAATAAACGGAACCATTTCTTTACAACTGACTGTGGAATTTGCTGGCATTCGGTGTGGGTGAGAGCTATTGTTCATAATGAGGGACAGGAAACATGAAATGGTTGGAATATCAGTGGCTACTAACATTAATAACAGTTTGGTACTTTCCAGTATCATAAGGGGAATAATAGAAGCAAATTAGAAAAGAACTATGCTCTCCCACCTTTGTTTATGAACTTTCTGAACGTATCTTCTTCATCATCATATGAACATAGTAGAATATAAAGACCATTTGCCTGAACCACCATAACTCTTCCTCTCTTCTAATGGAGGCAGGTCAGAGAGATTTTAGTGTAGAGCTACTTTACTAGAGTGTCTTTTTCTAAATAATTCACTGTAATGGGCCACCCCTAAAATAAGAACCATTTTGAACAGATAACTTTCTCTCTGTGATAGTGCTCATCCCATCTTCTCACAATTCTAAATGTCCCCATTTATTCTATAAGACAGTTATAGAATATATTACTTCAGGAAGAAAAACTATCTCCTTGGTGAAGAGTCAGGACATATAATAAAAAAGTATGTAGTGTAAATCTTATTCATATGGAAATATCTTCTAATTTGTGAAACAAATAGAGAACTAGTTTGGTATAGTGATTAAGGCATCAGATCAGAAATGGGAGACTGTGAATCCTAGTCCTACCTTAGGCACAAAGCCAGCTGGACCTACTCTTAGCCCTAGGAAGAATGACAAACTACTTCTGAAAAACACTTTTGACACATTTTTGAATTAATTTTTTGCAAACATTTTATATGTATTATAAGACCAGTGTAACATATTACTGATATAAGACATAAATCTTATTGAATGTATCAATTGGATCGTAATTTATAGTCCTTAACCATTACTATGTGGTTACATAACCAACTTTTATGTCAATTTGTCAAGACAGCCGTCAAAAAGGTGTACTGGTTCTCTAGGCTCCACACTTAAAATAATTGCTTCTATGCTGTGATATTTTAGGAAATATGTAGGATAACCCATACCTATGTTTCATTACCGTCATAGTATCCCAGTGAAATCGATATTGACATTGTCCTTTTTTTATACTATTGTGTTTTTCATGTTGTTCCAAAGTTCTCTTTATTTGATCTATTCTGTTTACATTTTGGCATGAGGGAGATCTCCACTCCCTCAGTGTTTGCATAGCACATCACTGTATTCATTCAAGGCAGGTATACAATGAATTATACCTTGTGTGACTCCAGAATAAATGAGAATTTGCCAGGATGGGGAAAATTTCCCCCCAAAAAATGAATAAGTTAAATTTTACCTTTACCTTTATCTGGCCCCACTTTTAATGTAGTTCCTGAACTTCTGGGTAAAACATGGTGATTTCTGGAGCTATCAGAAATTATTCACCCTTGATGTAAGCAGCAATGTCAGTGTTAATGTTTGCAGACCAGCATTTGTGTTGGGAATCACTCGTGAAATGAAACTGTGGGTGTATTTTTCATGAATTGTTTTTTATTGACTTCCAAGACTGGAGGACAGGGTTCATTTACATAGAAAATCACATAGAAATGCAAAATTAATAACGTGATAGTGGAAAAATACTAGCGACTAAGTAATATTTAATGTAGTTCTCTGTGTAGCCGATTACATCAAAAACATTTGGAAGATTGGTACAAATATTCATTTTAGACAAATATTATATGAGAATAAATGCATTAAGCAAGCTATAATTATCCTATATTTCATGTATAAACTAAGGTAACAAAAATCAGGTTCATGATTTATTTTCCACAATAGAAATATTCTGAAACATTAACGAAGTGCTTAATGGAGTTCTATTATAGCTTCAATTTGATCAGATCACAGTATCTACTTGCATATTAGGAGTCACTTTGGATAGTGAGATGGGCACATATAAATTTAATAAATAAATAAAATAAACTATTGATGGTTAAGCTTTGAAAGTGAATTCTTATTAAATTATCCCTTTAAAGATAATAAAACACAATTGCATCACGTTACTTGCATTTCAGAATAAAATACTCAAATCAATTATCTGTATCAGACTAATATAGATGTTTTTCAGTTTTGACTGTTCAAATGCTCAGTGTTTAATTCATTTTCAACAGTAGGCAAAGAAAGTGACTAGAATACCCTCAGGATAGCTTATGTGGTTTTCAGCATATTGAGAGAACAGATTTGGCTAAAAGATCAATCTGAAATTCAGGCTTCAATTTCTCTACAATGGAAAAATATAATGTCTTTCCTTTCTTGTGATAATGGTTAAAACCACACTGAATGAAGAAATTAATAGCATTATTGAATGTAAATTGATGGAATTTTTACTAGAAAGCATACACCTGTTATTAAGTACTAGATTTCACCTTTAGCCTTAAAAATACATGAATAAACACAATACTGAAATATTCATGCATACATGAATATGGGCATATATGATTATAGAAGAGAAAAGTGGCACAATAATTTAATAATCATATAATTAATTTATTACTTTTAAATAATAAAATAAATAAAATATTTTGTTTGCTCTTTCATCAGCTGTTTTTGTCAGCTTTTGCTTTGTCTATCTGCTTTAGAAAAAGTTCTAGTGATCACACTGAACAAAAACATACTGGGGATACCATTTGAGGAAACTAAAAATACATTTCTGTAAACTTTAAATTAGACCAAGATATTTGGATTTCAGGATTGTTACTTAGCCAGGCTGGATGAAAGAAAGATGGGAGACCTGAGCACAACTGAAATTGTGACAGGATTTGGCTAAGAAAATATAAGCAGCTTTAGGTAAATCTTTGTCACATTAGAAAAACAACATGATGTTTTATGAAGCATCTGTACTTGTAGAATAGTAACTGGGCATATAGCCTATAAACTAGACAACAAGGCAAACACATTCTATGCTACATAAAATGTTAATTATGAGATAAACTCACAATTGTCCTTATAACTTTGAAGTGAGACCTAAATAAAAATGGGACAGATAGAATTTAAATACTTGACCATTCTTAAACTTTAACCATTTTAAGTCACAATTAAATAGTTTACACATGTGTAAAACATGTTATTATAAGCAGCCTTTTAGGCATATTCATTACAATGTTTTGTTTATTTGCTGTACATACACCATGTTGGTGTAAGTAACATACTGCAAAGTGCAGAAAAGGAATAGGCATTAACAAGCCAAATAAATTAAGAACACGAGGCAATAAAAAGAATGTGAAATATAGCTAACTACAATTTATACCAACACTATTCATATTATGTCCACATCTCTCTATCTTTATAAACCATCCTTATCTCCACTATGTGGAAACATTTCATACACCAGTTCATATATTGCCCTTTTTTTTTTAAAGATTTGGTGTCTTTCAGAATTTTGGAGTCAGGCAGTACCTAAATTTAATGAGATGAAGAAATAAATAAGTCAGCACCATCCAGATTTTAAAAATCTGCAGTTCTTCTGTAGTTTCTTTTGGATTTTTATTTTACTCTGAGCTCATTTTTTCCAAAGCAACCAATTTGGCAATACCAAATGATAGTTTGTCCCACATTCAGAATATTTCATCACTTTCTGTCTTTCATAGATTAACATTCCCTATTTATATTAAGGTCAGAAGTGTTCTTGCCAGGAAAAAATCTTTCTATGTGGTTGCTAAAGGTTATGACTGACTTGCTGGTACATAAACCATCAAAGAGCATAGCATAGCATAGCATAGCACAGCCTTTATTGTCACTTTTTTCTGTGAATATACTGGCACACATTAAAAATGAAATGCTGATGCTTTCTCCCAAAAGAAAATGAATTATACCCATACCCATTCATATACACATATATACAAAGATTGATAATATATGGTACAAAGCTATTACAGAATCTAGTTGTTTTGTTTCGGATACCACAAAGTCTCCTTCCAGAAGGCAACAATGAAAACCAGTCATATAGAGGATGTGTAGCTTCCCTGCCAATACTGCGGACCTTGGTCAAGGGTTAGGGTTTATATGCCATGCAGTGGTGGGATTCAAAATTTTTTACTACTGGTTCTGTGGGCGTGGCTTGGTGGGAGTGGCGTGGCTTGGTGGGAGTGGCTTGGTGGGGGTAGCAGGGGAAAGATACTTAAAATCTCCATTCCTACCCCACTCCAGGGGAAGGTTATTGCAAAGTCTCCATTCCCTCCCAATCAACTGGGACGCGGGAGGCAGAGAATAGATGGCGGCAGGGCTAATCAGAGGTGGTATTTACCTGTTCTCTGAACTACTCAAAATTTCCCCTATCAGTTCCCTAGAACTGGTCAGAACCTGCTGAATACCACCTCTGATGCCATGTCCTAAATAGAAGGAAGTGAGCATCCAATAATCTTTTCTGCTGTCTTTTCTGCACAGCCTTCCTTTCCAAAACAGAAATATTTCCAAACCAAACAGTAATACAAAATGAAAGGATGCTTTCAATCCTCCCTCTATAGAAAGTGGTAAGGACAGGGGAATAATAATATTAATTAATTAGGTGTTTTTGCCATATTTCTGAGTATATTCCAAGCCCAATCAAGACCAATTTTTTCTACAATGATGTTCCTATGCTTTTTTAAAGATAGGATCTCTAATCAACAGACTATTTTGAAAGCCAACATATTGTGGCTGACTGACATATATATAGGATGCCAATTTTGCTAATTTAGCAATTTATTTTAAATTAGAACTCATTGGGAATTCCAAAAGATTAACATTAACTATTGGGAGGAAAATGTTGGGGTGGATGGATGCATTCCTAATTTCAGTGTAAAGATCAGAGAACCTCTAGTGAAAAATCAAAAGGAATGGTTTCCTTGTGTGCTAATTCTCACCTGTAAATATATCCCCCTGCATTAATTTTGCTTTGCTTTCTTTAAATTTTCTGAAACAGATGTGTAGAATCAGAAGTAATACTAGTCATGTAAATGGGCTTCTGCCAACCTGGCAGTTCGAAAGCACATAAAAATGAAAATAGAAAAATAGGAACCACATTTGGTGGGAAGATAACAGCGTTCCGTGCACCATTAGCATTCAGTCATGCCGGCCACATGACCATGGAGACATCTTTGAACAGCTTTGGGTCTTCGGCTTTGAAACAAAGATGAGCACCGCCCCTAGAGTTAGGAACGACTAGCACATATGTGCGAGGGGAACCTTTACCTTTACCTAAATGGGAGAAGAAACAAGAATGAATTTGTCAATGTAGAGGAAAGGCTACTCCTAATGAATATTCCTTCTCAATATTTATGTTACTTTTGCATTGAATTTGGGAACGGGTATATTATTTTGAAATCTATTAAATGCAACATAGAATATAAATTAAGGGAATTCATTACCCCACTCTAGTCTACCTTTGTCAAACAACCCCAATTGCAATAGTGTACCCAATATTGGCCACTCCGGTATAAAAGGATGATCAGAAAATGGAATTTATTCAGAAAAGGAATATTACAAAAGTCAGGGGATTATAAACCAAGTCTTATGATGAACATTTAAAAGAAATTGATCTATTTAGTTTGCAAACAAGAATAACAGAAGCCTTGTCATACAGCACCAAACATATTGAAACTCAGCAAAACCAGATAATAGAGGTCAACAAAATGCTTAGTGTTTACTTTATTGTCATCTATCCACAGTGCTTTTACACCAAGCAGATTATATGACCTCTGAAGCCACTTCCAACTCGGTAGTTCTTTGTACTCTGACAGTTACAAAAATCCAAACCAAAAAGTTCCAACTCTGTTACTTTTTAGTTTATATCAAATTTTCTATATATAATCAAGGAAAGTAAAAATAGAAACTGGAAGTTTGCGGCCTCCCTATTTGTAAAAAAAAATGGAAATATTAGAAGAATTAGATAGAATAGACATTATAGAAACAAAAACTTTGGGGTGGAATTCCCTTTTTAACATAATTCCATACAGATCCATTAGGTAAATGTAAGATTCAGCTCAGAATTATAAAACAGGAAATAGCATACATTTTAACTTCACCATCATTTATAGTGGCAATTACTTTTGACCTTTGTTTAGAGAATTTCCAACCCTTTACAATTGTTCTATGGAAAATAACGTAAACTATGTGGGGTTTTTGTTTTTTTTTGTAGTTTTTATAGTT
The DNA here is from genome assembly GCF_051295495.1 of Thamnophis sirtalis. Taxonomy (NCBI): domain Eukaryota; kingdom Metazoa; phylum Chordata; class Lepidosauria; order Squamata; family Natricidae; genus Thamnophis; species Thamnophis sirtalis. The sequence continues at coordinate 41,618,368 of NW_028261390.1, read as the reverse complement.
AACTGTTATAGAAAGGACTTTTTCTTAGAATTTAACTAATTAAAATGATATCATATTATGTGGCTTGATAATTTAAGTACTAAAAGTGATATAACGGGTTAAACTCTTACTTGGAAATAGAATCCAAATAACTTTATTGCAATAAACTGAAAATTGATAAATATATTTTATTTTTATAGCTTAAAATTAGTTTTGTCAATTATATTCTTTAACAAACAATTTGTCAAATATGAGTTTCCACAAATAATGCTGTCCCAATCATGGCTTATTAAGAAATGTTTTTGCAAGGGCAGGGAACAGAGGAAATAATTCTCCCAAAGAATTATACTTGAAATGACCTCCATTAAAGTTCTGTTATAATCAATTTATTTTGTAGTTCCAAAATGATAGGAGACTAGTACATGGTAAGGCAGTGGCAGTGGCAGTTGTGGTAACACTGAAGAATATGCATTTGGATTCTTAAATTCTCATTCATTCATTCATTCATTCATTCTCTAGGCCTCTGACTTTTGAGCCCTGATACCTTCAGCATCTGCAAGTTGGTTGATATCAGATACACATAGAAATAAATAAGGATATAATTATGATGCTGCAACTGCCATGTTTTCTGTTTTGATTTCCCCTCCACTTCTGATACAAAAGAATTTGATAGTTGAGTCAAACATATGCCTTTAGAAATATGTACAGAATTATAGTGATTTGGTATAATCTTAGTCAATCTCTATAATCATGTCATATAGTGCCATTGATATTAACCTTGTGAAAATGAGAACAACTTCCTCATTGAAGCAAGATGAAGCAAAGCTTTAAAAAAAATCTAACCTACCCATCAGGGGTGGGTTCCGGCAGTCACCATTGTGGATTTGCTTGTGGGCACCCATGTGCAGTGCAATAAAAATTGTTCTGCACAGAAGCAAAAACCAAGATGATGCTGCCTACGGCGGTGCCTGAAAAACTGGCTTGGGGTGTGTGGCAGGCCTGGGTCACTGCCTGTTCCAGCGACCCAGGCCACCAAATCATTACTGGTTCAGCTGAATTGGACTGAACCAGTGGGAACCCACCACTGCTGCACATATAATTTGAACTGTATTTTCTATTCATTAATTGATATTGTGTGTTCTGTTCATTGATGGATACAATCACAATACTGAAGCAACCTGCTCCAGTTAATAACTTTAAACACATATTGACATATTATTTCCCATCTCATCATGTACATTTTTAATAGATGAGGTAGCAGAAGTTTTTGACAAGTCTCTTTGAAAATTATTTCAGTCAACAAAAGGCAGAAGACAAGGAGGAAAGACACAAATCATTGCACTTTTTATATTACTTTAAATTAAAGAAAACACACACACAAAATTGGCATGTTTCCATTGCAAATATTGTAATGAATGATAAATATAAAAGTCAGTATGGGACAAAGGAAGAGATCTCTCAGCTTGAAGATTCTGAGATCCAGCAGGATGGAGATTTCCAACAGTGTAATTTTGATTTTCCTAGATATAAATGCACCTTCTTTATTTTCACTGGAACTATGCCCAAACCAGATGAATGCTAATGTTGACTATTAACTGGATATGCACTCACCCACTGGGATCATGGCAGAAAAATTAAAAGCAGTTATAGAGTCCCTTTGTGAGCACTGAAGTTGTAAGAAGACTCTTGGTACCGTGTTTCCCAGAAAAGAAGACCCTATCTTTTTTTTGGCCACCAGAAAAAGGCATCAGGTCTTATTTTGGGGGGATGTCATCCACTGACTAATCTCACTTGTGCGTGTCACCCCCGGCCTCCTTTTCACTTTCAGAGGCCTTCAGGAACTTTTTCTGTGGCAGGCAAGGCTTTCTTGAAGGCATCTGCAGCTGATAACAGACTTCCAGATTGATCCAGAGCTTTGTTATCAGCTACAGAGGCCTTCAAGAAAGCAGAAGAAATGGGCCAGTGAGACAGATGTTAGGGTGTGCGAGTCCAGGCTACAACTGTCCAAAGGTAAGTAGTAGGGTAGCTCCACCCCCATCCCACCCTAGCTTAATTTTTACCTGTGCACCTGGAGTGGGCAGGATCTTAATTAGGGCTTATTTTGGGGATAGAGCTGGTATTGGACACACATGTAAAAATCAAGCTAGGACGGACTTTTAGGATAGGTTATATTTTTGGGTAAACAGGGTAGAAGCCCCCTGGTGGACCCCTGAAACTTAGCAAAGCAGCAATGGAGAAAGCCTGAAGAGAAGCACAAGAAAAAATAGGTACAGGAGCTAAAAATATGTAAGGGGAATATATTAAGGGGAAGCTCCAGTTCAAATCCACCGTCATCAAAATTCACTGGGTTTCTCTTGAATCAGTCATTCTCTCTTCTGTCATACTACCATTTTTGTGAATTAAAATCAGAAGGGGAACATCACCTTGAAGTACTGAGATAGCAATAGTACTTAGACTTATATACAGCTTCTTAGTGCTTTACAGCCCTCTCTAAGTGCTTTACAGTCAGCATATCTCCCCCAACAATCTGAGTCCTCAAATTACCAACCTTGGAAGTATGGAAAGCTGAGTCAACCTTGAGCCTGGTGAAATTCAATCTGCCAAACTGCTGGCAGCCAGTGATCAGCAGAAGTAGCCTGTAGTACTGCACTCGCACCACTGCACCACCATGGCTCATAAAGAGATAAAGAGAGAACTTGCATCTTAAGAATATATAAATATTTGTGGAGTGCCAATTAAAGCCAGAGACAGCAGAAAGGATGATTCTGAAGGAACACCAGAAATTACAAGAAAATATATAATTTATTAAGGAATACAGTGGGTCTTTGTAACTCCTATGCAACAAACTTGGTAAGACCACTGTTTATATAAGTTGTTACTTCTTCCTTCCTGAGCCGAAGAAAGTCAAATGAAATTGTTATATTAATATCCCCAGACTCACTGTGTATTTTATATTAGAATCCACAAACATTCCTGGAAGACCATAATGAAGGTGGTTACAGATTACATATCAGATTGGTTTAGTGCTTAAGGTACTAGGCTAGAAACCAGGAGACCTTGAAATCTAGTCCTGCCTTCACCATGAACACCAACTGGGTAATCTTAGGTCAGTCACTGGGGAAAATAGGAGGAACAAAGAGTATAAAATATACTTACTGCGTTGAGTTGTTAATAATAATAATAATAATAATAATAATAATAATAATAATAATAATAATAATAATAAAGGTAAGATAGAAATAAGATAATATTTGTAATACTACTTAGAGTATATGGCGCTTTCCCCCAAAATTGGATATTTATTTATTTATTATTTATTTTGAAGTCAGCAACAGCTGGCCTTCAGTTTTCCTTGGATGCTGTGTTTACTTTCCTTGCAGGCTATGTGCATATATCTATATTTCTTATATTTTCATGGAATTGTAATGAATCGCTATGATCTTGATCCAAATGTTGATGGAGCTACATCTAATATTTAAAGTTGATGGTGGAATCCAAATGAACAATAGGTTGGATCAAGTGATATGCTTGCAACCTATGACACCGTTCTGCCCTTTTCATAAGTGCAAAGAAGACAAAAACTAAATTTTAAAAAGTTACCTGCCTAAAACTATTGGCAGAGATTAACCATGAGAACGGTTATAACTGTAAGTAAATTTTTGCAAAAAGCTTCTCACAGACTTCAATGCACTAAGGCTTGGCAATTCTTCTTCCAAGTCACAACTACTTGAATCCAGCCCTTGAGTAATAAAGCATGATAAGTGCAGATAGCTTGTCACATAGTTTTATAGAACAACATTGCATGCTTATATAAACTAAATATGGGATAATAGAAAACTTAAGACATCTCTAGATAATAACCTAATTTTGCCAAAGGAAAAAACACAAAATTCCAATACAAAGCAAACATGTGCAAGTCATTGCATGTACAAATTGAAAAGTAAATCTATTAAATAAAGTACTCTATTCTTCTATATCTATATACCCTGCAAATGAAAGATATATTTTTATCAGTATTAATTCATAGCCTATGGAGAATGTCTTCAAATAGGACTGGAAAGAAGTTATCAGAGCAAACAGATCTGATTCCCTTAAAAGGAAGCAGCTCCGTTTTTCTTCTGCCTCTCTGGAGAACTGGCTACAAACTGGGAATTGTTATTGTATGACTCACTGGAGGGACCATAGCTACACAAAGTTCAGATAGGATTTTAATAAAACAGACCCCACATTACTAGAAGGCAAACTTTCTCTTAAGGAGGAAACTTTCAAAAGGTTTTAAGGCAATCCAGTAAATTTAACTTTCTGGACAAGCAGCAACAGAGTTAAATTTCAAATATTGGTGTTGACTGTGCTGCAAAAATTCTGCTTCTTGTAAAACAAATGTAATGGCCATGTTTTAAAGTTTTGCAAACCACAAAGAATTAATAGTAAAATGTGTTGCATTTATTAGTCAGCCAATAATTTAAAGATGATACAGTTGCTGTTACTGTACTTTGCTTTGCTTGCAATGTTCTTAAGAATATTAGGAGTATCAACATAGTTTTTCATCCCAAAGCAATGTACAAAATGAACAATTAAACAATATTATATAAAACACTTATGAAAAAATAATAAAATTCATCTAAAACAGACAATATGATTCCCATTAGTGTTTGAATATCTTCTCCAGGGACCAATTTTGCCATAGGAAAAGAAATTGCTATATTAATAACTCTCCTTAATATCTAAATCTATTTTCTTGATGCCACTAGATTAGGCCAACCAGATTTAGGTTGTAAAAATTCAGAGCATTTTTAGATAACAGCACAGAATTATAGAAAATTCTTTGAACTTTGCAACTCAGATCTGGTAATCTTATTTTAAATAAATTTGTTGTTAGCTGAAAACAGCCTATAATATTGAATCCATTTTTCCGCAGCCTCTTTTTTATTGAAAAGCCCCATTTTTCAGAAATATGAGAGCTCAAAAACAAGAGTTGTGATCATTTAATTGGACAAAGGCGAATAACTAAGTGATTGTGTGTTCGGTTTTGCAGAGGACAATCTTCTTGTCTACTACTACTACTACTGTCTACTACTACAAGTCTACTGCTATATTCTTATTGATGGGTTAACTTACAGAATCTAATTAAATGGAGTCAAAAGAGAAAGAGTAAAATTGTTCACAAGAATTAGTAACTGGGCAACAGGTTCAGGTGGCACCAAAATCATCTGCCAGTTTGCTATGCTAAGATATATGCTTATTTAAATTATGTCAATTATTTTAAAATGTGTGAATATGTATGAATGAGATTATAAATTATGTCATTATTCTGATTTCAATTCTTCTTTGGTACTGTATAACAAACCAAATTCATACTATAAATTCGATATCTTTGAATCTGTAGTGTGTTAGATACATAGAGAGAAAAACTGGAGACTCATATTTTGGCCATTGGAAGAGGCAGGCATAATTAATCTGTTGCAATTTATTTGCAAGGTATTGACTGTGATTATAATTCATTTAAACCACCAACTCATCAACATTTTAACCTAATATGTATAAACCTAGCCAGTCTGCTTATCTTATCTACTATAGTTAAATTAATTAATGGTGTGTCACACAAATACAGACACAATGTATGGAGAAAATTGGTTGCATCTGTTGTGCTTTGAATTTCAATTTATGGAATTGGTTTGGGACTTTAGATGTACCACAGGCAATAGACACTGATGTTATAAATGCCAAATGGTGGAGTAGTCATCTGTAAAAAAAATATAGTATATTGGAAAAAAAACTACTTTATAGAAACAGCTTGCAAAGCAAAGGTGAAGAGATATATAGAATATAACTTGGCAAACTTTTGCTATGCATTCCAAACTATATGTGGTGTTTGTACATTTAAAAATGTGCTTTTGAAATGATTAGTCTGAGTGGAAGCACAAGGTTTGTACTGATGCTTACAGCCAAAAAACTTGCACAAAACTTGGAGAAGAAGATGCTTAATCCTTCTCCCCTCTGCCATTTAACCAAACCAAGCTGTCCTTTCTACGTTGTTATGGATTAAGAGTAGGAACATGATGTAAGGGCAATCAACCCATCCTACTACAATGCACCCCCAGCAGTAATTGAAGTTGTGAGCAAGGCATTTAAACTAAGAAGATATGATCAGTTGACCTCAGTTTGGTGTGTTAAAATACTTCAGTTTTGAAGCATACAGAGGGAGTTGTGGTATTATCTGAAAAAGCAGCCCTGAGGAGGGTTTCTCATGTTTCCTTTATGAGGGGTGGAATGATTCTATTAACTGTACTTGCATAAATGTTCATTTTTTAAAAAATTGCAAGCTATTCTAAAGACAGTTTCCAATTTTTAAGCTGTTATCCAGAAGCAAGTAGAAAAAAATCTCATCCATTTGTATTATTCAACTTCACTAGAGAGCTAGATGCATAAAGAGGACCATGTTGTTCTCATTTGACATGAAACAATCTTATTATTTGTTTGTTGTAGCTGCTTGTTTCACAATATAATGACCTAGATAGCAAACTATCATAAAACCAAAATAAATAAAATAAACATGAACTTAAAGTGAAGTCTAAGAACATAACCCGTCCAATCCAAAGATTGAAACCAAACAGATCAGATCAAAAAACTCAAAAGGAAGTTATTTGTATTTTGCTTCATTTCCCTTTCTTCCTCTCATTTCTTCTCTCATTTTCTTTTGTGTGCTGGCAAATTTCATAGATATATGATTCTAATGATTTATTCAATTGTTACTTCTTAATAGATAAAATTCTTAGCAACATTTTCTTTCAACATGATTTGTCCTCCCATTCTGCCCAATGCATATACAGGTATTACTTGACTTATGACTACAACTGAGATCGGAATTTCCATTGCTAAGCAAGGTGATGGGGTACACCTGATATTATAACATTTTGTCATAGTTGTTAAGTAAATCACTACAGGTAAGTGAATCACATGGTTGGTAAGTGAACCTGGCTTCTCCCACTGACTTTGCCTGTCAAAAGCTGCCTGGGACGGTCACAAATTATGATCATATGGCCCCATGATGCTGCAAACATACATGCCAGTTGCTAAGTGTTAGCGTTTTGATCATGTAACCATAGGGATACTACAATGGTCATACTGTAAATGTGAGGAATGATTGTAAGTCACTTTTTTCTGTGCTATTGTCCCTTAGAATGGTCACGAAATGAATGGTTATGAATCAAAGTCTACCTGTATCAACAGAAATATGTGGAAAAGGCCATGAGTATTTATCAATGTAATTATTCCAGTCATGTAAAAACCGGTCCCAAAAATGGTTTTCTGTCCTGGAAGATTCCAAAACCGGTATAATAATTCTTAATTATTTGAAAAAACTGGAACTATTTGATAATTTGAGAAGAAAAATTGTTCTCCAATTCCTGCCTGCTTTATAGAATAGTTAGTTCATGTTATTGACTAAAAATATTTTTTCTAAAATTTATCTGGAATCAGGCATGAAGAATGTACATTGGACAGGTATCTGGGATAGCAATTTCTGTGAGGAAACCTCTGCCTACAGATATGTTACTGAAGGATAATTTTTCAATAATTTTAATAAAAAATAATGATTCCTGTGAAGGCCAGTTCATTATTGTATGGGTTACAGCACTAAAGATTTTTGCTATGGTAATACTGTGTTTCCCCCTAAAATAAGACCTATCCTGAAAATAAGCCCAAGCTAGATTTTTACGCATGCACACAATATAAGCCCTACCCCCAATAAGCCCTAGTTACGACCCCTCCCTCTCCATTGCACCTGGTTGCATTGGGTGGGGCGAGGCTCACGGGTAAATAGCAATAGCAATAGCAGTTAGACTTATATACCGCTTCATAGGGCTTTCAGCCCTCTCTAAGTGGTTTACAGAGTCAGCATATCGCCCCCACAGTCTAGGTCCTCATTTCACCCACCTCGGAAGGATGGAAGGCTGAGTCAACCTTGAGCCGGTGAGATTAGAACCGCTGAACTGCAGATAACAGTCAGCTGAAGTGGCCTGCTGTACTGCACCTTAACCACTGCGCCACCACTGTGCCATCAAGCTAGGATGGGGATAGGGGTGGTGGAGCTGCTTACCTTAAACAGTTGCAGCCAGACCTTACGCACCTGACTCACCTTGCTGGCCCACTTCTTCTGCAGCCGTTTGCCGCCGCTTGTGAGCATCAGCTCTGGCCTCCATTTCTCTGTCAGAGCCCTTCAGGAAAGGCTTCTGTAGTTGAGAAATGACCTCCAGATTGGCACACACAGTGCCCCCCAACCTCCATTTCACTACCAGAGGCGCTGTCAAAGCTAATTTCTTGGCTGCAGGGGCCTTTCCTGAAGGCCTCCAATGGGGAAACAGGCTGGGGTGCCTCACGCAAATGGTGGCAAGTAGCTGCAGAAGAAGTGGGCTGGCAGCAGCCTCATGGGCTCCTGCTGGGTGGTGAGACAGTGGAAGATCTCCCCTGGTGCTTAAGACCTGGTGCCTCTTTTGGAGGCAAAAATAATAAAATAAGACCAGGTCTTATTTTCGGGGAAACACACAATTGATATTTTTTAACACTGAATTTTGTTTTAAAATGTTTTATGGTTTTAATATGTAAGCCACCTGGAGTCTTGACAAGTAGATGGCATACAAGTTATTTTTAAAAAGGAAATGATGAATGAAATGAAGAATATCACAGCAAGTCATTAAACCTAGATTTATTAAAACAATACTGTGAAAAAGAGCTATTTTTTCACTATTTCATTATGGCTGTTTATGTGGCAGCATTTCTTATTTTCCTGAACTGTGAACGGTTTTATTGTTGAAAACATTGAACTCTTGAACCTAATCCTCCGAAACCAGACAGACTTTATCCCCTTAGAAGAGGTAACATTTACAGAAACTTATTTCAAATTCTGCCTCCAAATCAAAATGATATTTGTAGTCCTTTTTTTAAAAAAAACATAAATTGGCATGTCTTCTTCTCACAAGAGGAAATATTTTCTGTAGATACAGCTCAATTTCAGATTTCATTTATGACTCATGTTTTACTAAAGGGGGAAACAGGGAAGTTTGGCAGGGAAGTTTAAGATTTTTACTAAGACTCACCCAGATACTGTGATTGTCACTGGATGAAATCAGTTAACTTGGAGCAAAAACTGAAACAAACCTTTGGGGATACATGGGTGGGAGTAATTTAGTGTCAGGAAAGTAATAGAAAGTAAGTTGTGCTTATCTCCCATATCCATGCATAGATTCTGAGTGATGGGCAAGGAGAATGAGGAGCTTCTTCTCCTTGGCGTAGCTTGCTGGGGTCATGTTAGAAGGCCTTCTATCTTCCCGCCTCTTGGCACAGTAAATTTTGCTCCCTTCCCAGCCAGATTTGCTGTGTTTGCAATGAGACATGAGACATTGCACCTTTGCTGTTTCCTGCTTCTGCCTCTGTTCTTGCTGATTTTTTATGCCCTGAGTAATAATACAGAGCTGAAGCAGATACTGCTAACTTCACTTTGTTTATCCATATACCTGTGTCAAGGGAGGGCCCTGAACATAGGGAAACCTCTAATAGTGAAAAGCTGCAGTGGGAGCTGGCATTCCCATTTGCCTGCTGCCTGGCACTTTTAAATTCCCAATAATATCTGGAAAGGTAAGAGGAGATAAATATAAATGACAAAGTGATATGCATTTAACTGAACACAGAAAGAGAGACAGTTTGATCTAGTGGTAAAAGCATCAGGCTAGAGATCAGAAGACTCTGAGTTCTAGTCTTGCCTTAATCATAAGAGCAAGCTGGGTGACTTTGAGCCTGTCACACTCTCTCAGTCCACAATGTCAGGCTCAGGCATCAAGCCAACTTGTTAATTCCTGTCACAACCAATGGATCAACACTCAATTGATTTTTAAAAGCCTGAATTTGTGGGAAAATGCTAGGAAGAAAAAAAAATTAATTGAAAACAGAAGAGGTCATGAAAGTGCAGTTGCTTCCATATCCAATGTTCATTTATTTATTATGATTTTGAAATTTCAGTGCATTTCTCCATAAATAAGTTCTTCAAATCCAAGTCCCCAAGTCCCCTCTGAATATATTGAGTTAATGCTCCTTTAAGCTCCACAGAGTATAGCCCATAGCTGGGATTATGAAAGCTCTAAGTCCAAAACATATGAATACCCCAACTTCCCTAACTCTGCTCAAATCACTTTCATTTGTAGCGTGAATATGCAGAAGACACATACAATACTTCTTTACGATGAACAGGGCAATAAACTATGCTGAACAATATCAGATTAAGGTACTGGAGATTCTTAGATAATAAATCATACATTTTAATGTAATTGGCAACAGTCCCAAGCCTCCAGGTGCAGAGTGTGTTCATTTGAGAGGCAGTTTCTCCAGGAGGCCATGATTGAGTTTTCTAAAGTAGTCAATTTTAAGTTGAAGATCATCTATGAGTTCATGTTTTAACTGTTTATTTCTGTTTAAACCTTGCTATTGTCTGAATGGAGAATCCCTTGGGAAACCATAAATTGGTTCAGTTTGCATCTTAAGATGAATATACTTAATTTTGCAGTTTCAGAGTAATACATAATCCGAAGCTCAAGTATCTCTTGTAATGTTCATCATACCAAATGCCATGGATCAGTTCTCCAATCAAAACATATATCCCCAAAATGTGTAATAGTTAAATAACTGGAATTACCCTTCATTAGGAAAATTGGTTGGGAAAATTTGATGCTAAGCAAATTACATTTTACAATGTAGGCATTCAAAAAAAAAACCACGAACAGATTTGTTTTCAAATAAAAATGTGAATTGTTTTTAATCATGGCTAGATGTAAAAAGTAAATAGAAAAAAATGCCCCATTTCCAGATACAACTTTGAATTCCATACTTGACAAAAAGTAAGAAATAAATAATGTAACTACTGTATATTATAAAATGGTATAATACTATGCTTGATTGCAAGTCTCAAATAATATTATATTTTTAAAGATTTCATTTTAAGACTAGTAGAGAACCACATATTGCCTTTAAGTTGTATGATTTGTCAAGTAACTAAATCCATTGGTTGGGTATGTAGAAAACAATAACCACAGTACACGCATATTTGCAAGTGACCATAACATCTGGAAAATATGGGAAGGTTAAACCATTACAACCAAATATCTGCTCAAGATATTGTGCCACTGAATGTTCATTTTTACAAGATTTTCAACTTCCATTTATTTTCAGAAGAGCACAATGGGCTCAGTTATCATCTGAGACCATTATTTTGTTAAAACCAGCTGCACAATTCTTACTGATTTTTTACTTGAGAGCAGGGGTGGGGTGGAACATTTCTGAGGCATGGCTTTGAATATTTAAATGTGGCCACATTGTAAACCAGAAAGTAACTACAGGGAGACAAGATTATGAATTCCTGAGAATGAACGATTTGTAATTGTATTCTGGACAGCATTTGCCCTAAAATGTGCTTACTTTGATTTATAGTCATCAAATCCCTTAGGAGTTTGAATGTTTTTAACTAGAAAAGCAGAACAAAAATTTTATATATAATTGTGTTTGGCACTGTTGGCATACTTACTACCTTCATTGCCTAGATGAATCCTTTATTAAAGCAGCATGTCTCCTCAAAATCCTGTAAGTTCCTTTCATGGCTATATTATGACTTATTTGGGCAAAGATTTTGAGGTTAGACAGGGTTATTATTAGTGTCTATGGGTTCTCTGAACCCTATGGGTTACTCTACTTGGTGATTTGTGTTTCCAGTCTGATGCATTCAATATTTCAAAAATAAACCTGCGTGCCTACATTTGGTGATAGACAGGATTGCATTTCTCTCTTTTTGAAGATGCATTCATATTCAGCTTTAGTATCTCATTAATGGCTTTGTTGGCTGATCTCTGTCTAGGACCAGTTCAAAACTTCTTAAATCAAACTGCTAATTATATACACATATTCATGTTCCTGACAACAAAACCGAGCTTTTTGCTATTGTCTTTTCCTGGATTTATTTTCAACTACAGCACTGAAATTCCTTCCTTCCTTCCTTCCTTCCTTCCTTCCTTCCTTCCTTCCTTCCTGCCTGCCTGCCTGCCTGCCTGCCTGCCTGCCTGCCTGCCTGCCTGCCTGCCTGCCTGCCTAATAGACAATATTTGTTTCGGGTCTTGCTATCAGCTCTAACATTTTATATTTATAATAAAGCCCTATTTGTGTATTTTCACTTGCCTTGTTTTAGTGAACTAAAACTAATAGTATATTATTAATAAATCAAACCCCAATTTTGAACCTTAGGCAGATGAATCAGACTGAGAGCAGGACAGATAAATATTTAACAAGCTTTACCCATATGAAAAAATATTGAGTGTTTCTCCTTTCCACATAACTTTAGTAACAACAAAAGAATCTTTGAACCTTGTGACAGCTGGTTCCTTTAAAATTAAATAAATGTTCCTCCTATCAGATAAGAAAAACATAGTTCTAGGTTCATTGCATATTGTCCAACAACACTCACATCACTAAGGAAACATCTGGGTAGACCCACCAATGAGAGTCAACAGTTGCAATTTATAATCATCAGTTTAATACAAGTGCCAACATTGACTAAGATTGGGAGATTTCATTCTCCAAAATTAACATGACTAATTTTGAAGCATGAAGACATTTACCCACCATTTATGAATGGTGTAGTTGCTGATTCTCCAGTTCTGATCGTGGCATTTTAAAAATGGTTTTGCCTCACAGCGATGTGCATATGTTTAAGCACAGACATACACATTTACCACATAAACTAAGATTACTGTCAAAATGGAAAAAACAAATAATGTACATTTCTAGCCTGAAAGAACACGTCTGATCTGAGCAAGACTCATGTTTTGTCCTATTTAGGACATTTTTATTTTGTGCTCATGTTGCATTGAATTTAGCCTGAAAAGCGCTGAAAAAATAAACAGCAACAAGTTTTATTCATTACATGAAGAAGCAGACTTTCTCTGTTTAGCTAGCTTCAGACTATCCAGATTTTTGTAAGGAGGTTTTGTGGGCATCAACAGCTTACTAGTTTTAAGCATACATTTTTCCTTCCTTCTTATGGACTGCAGTGATAAAAAATTTAAAAGGCAGTTGAGGATTGCTATCTGGTGTCTTGATTATGGACAAAACTAAAGGCAAAATACAAGTTATAAAACAGACACATGACTTAAAGAAAGAGCTTGTGAGAGGCTGAAAGTATGATCAAGGAGGAAAACATAACCTGTCTTATACTACAGATAGTCCTCAATTGTAGTCCACAATTGAGCCCAACATTTCTCTTGTTAAGTGAGACAATTGTTAAAGAGAGTTTTGCCCCATTTTATGACCTTTCTTGAGAAGACAATAAACTACCAAAAACTAAGAATGTTCATGAAGCACTGTAGAAAGTCAGTAACTAAATTTTTTAATTAGGAAAAAGCGAAAATAACTTTAAAGAACAATGGGATCAAAAATCATATCATTTGTAAATTTCTAGTTATTACTAATGGAAGCACAATATATGCATCATTATTCAATGAAAAATTATGAACTGCAATAATCTTTCCTCCTAAAGCCATTCTCATACGGTGTACTGTAACAAAAAGATCCAAATATTCTAGTCTGTCCCTCTTCCTTTTTTAAAAAGCAAATATAGTGTTAAAGAGCAGCATCTGTAACTCATAAACTATATTAATGGTCTATATTTCCAGTTCATATAAAGTAGCATGAAGTCCTAGTCCTGGTTAGTGATTAATCCAAAATAATGATGGACTGTCAACTCTTCCATATCTTTCATTTAGTGCATATGAATAAGCTCCCTAGATATGCTTCAGGGAAGCTGAAGCTGGGATATCTGCAGAAGCCAAGATATAGTTGAAGGAATTCATTTCTATACCTAAAGAAGTTTCCCATAGCTACAAAAAAAATCACATATTCTTGGTGACATTTTTAGCATCTGCTCCCAGCCCCCTTCCCAACCCCCTCCCTATCTCTTTAGTTTCATATGTCACTGATGGACTGATCCTCTTTCATGCTGACATCTCGAACCCTAAATGCAATCCAAGGTTGTAATGTCTAAGGAATTTGCTAAATCATTTTCAGGTGCTTTTAGACCTGTGTGGCCTCCGCAGTGAAACTGAGCACAGGAAAGACGTGTAGGGTTACTGTTGGGTTTTGTCATAAAGAGCCAATCTTTTCTTCCTCGGAGCTTCTCGCCTGCCCTATGGGTTGCTACCCCCAGGAATCTGAATTTAAGGAAGACCAGCTGCACATGTACAGTCGCCTTAAGGATCTTCCTTCCCGCTAGTTTTAGGGCAAGGGGAGAAGAAAAGCAAAAAGAATGATCTTAGAACATATGGGTATTTTTACTTTAAAAATATTTGTCTTAGACAATGATTGGCAGATGTGTTTTTAAGCATCTTTGCTTCATGTCACATCAAGAATTGATGCTGCACATGCTTCATTTGAGGAACATTTGAGCAAAAAGAAATAACCATAACATTCACATTCCCATAAATATAGAAGAGGCAGAGACTTATTTTCAGGTTGTAATTATTCCATGGAGAGGCATTGTAAAAAAACAAAAGTGAGATTTATCTTCTGCTTGGACTAAATTAGGTTCCAAAAACTAAAAAAGACACATTGGTATTTATTTAAGCAGTTTTTTTATTGTTTCTCAACTATAGGCTAAAATCTTGCCAAACTTAAGCAAGCTACTTGCATCATAAATATATATACTTTGGGAACTATTAGGGAGGGCTTGTCTTCATCTTCTTTCTCTAACACAAACTATCTAAACTGCATTGTCTCTTGCTTCTCTGGAATACGCTCCTTCCTCCTGGGAATCTGGATAATATTCCAACACACAAGAAGGACAACTGAAACTGGAGAAAAGGCTAGATTGCATATGAGTCTTAATGTGCAAGGATGGAAATTTCATTCTTTCCTTGATTGGAATGGTTCATTTCTCTTTTAGACAGAAATGGGTCTTAATTGGTATTAATCTCCTACCAAAAATAAATCAAATATCCTTTTAATACCCTTTTTTTGAGGACAGGGAAGGGAATTGATATAACTGAGTTCCCAAACAAAATATCCAGGCCCAGGGCAGTAGCAATAGCAATAAAACGTATTCAAGTAGTGTGGAATTTGCTGCCTATTTATTTGCAGAGGTTTGTCCTGCCAGTGTTTCTGAAGATGTGGCTCCCTCCTTGGTGGCTCCTGGTAGAGCATTGAGAGCATTGTTTTCTGCCTGATTGTTTGTCTGGTGTTGATCGCGAGCTCAGAAAGAAACTCCATAGCTTCACCCAGACCTATATACACCTATGACCACAATTGAGCCCAAAATTTGTGTTTGTCAGATTCGGGTTAATGTCAGGGTTCCAAGTAACACCCCTAACGAAAGAAGACACCAAGGCTTGAGTTTCCTCAAAGTTCCATTTTATTAGAGATGTGATATTGGCACATCTGGGAAAACCCAAATCTGAAAGCTTCCAGGTTTCCCCCCACCCAGTTGAAAGTCCAAGACCCTACCTCAACACCAGTGGTGGGTTCCGGATCCTGTTCCAACCGGTACGTATTCCATTCCGTACCTGTCAGTGATGCTTTCGCAAGCCTCCACAATGCTCCAGCTGCTCGGCGGAGCGTCACGAGACGCTGTACACGCCATGCATGTGCATGGAAGCGCCAAAGGCTTTAAAGGACAGGGGCATACCTCCTGCAACCGACCACTGCTCAACACCCACAAGTCTATCACATGGTCCAGTCAGTCATTGCCACAAAGGAAGATTCCTCCCATCCACATCCCATCCGTCCAGGTGCAGGGACAAGCTGACCTTGACTCTCTGAGATGGAATGTTATTTTGGCTACATATCTCCCATGCTATATATGATCCCCCCTCCCAGTTTCCCATAGTAGAATATGTTTGAATATGTGGCAGGCTTGAGGCCTTATACAAAGATGGCTTCCAATCCTGACAGCTAAGTGAGACAGTTGTTATATGAATTCTGCTCCATTTTACAATCTTTGTTCCCACAGTTGTTAAGCGAATCACTGCAGTTGTTAAGTTAGCAATAGGATTGGTAAGTGAATCTGGCATTCCTATTGACTTTGCTTGACAGAAGGTCACAAAAGGTGATCACATAACTCTCAGACACTGCAACCGTCATAAATATGAATCAAGTGTCTGAATTTTGATCATGTGACCATAGGGATGCAGCAATAGCCACATGAGAAATATTCATGAGTCACTTTTGTTACACTTGCCGTTATAACTTTGAACGGTCATTAAATGAGTAGAGGACTATCTGTATATATTCTCTTCTGTAAGACTCTCTTTCTCCTTCCCTGATCCTCTTGTCTTGACAATGGAAAACTAAAATATGAAGAGGAATCTTCTAAATTGCAAACCTCGTGGCTGCAATTTATACAGTTATATCACACACACACATACACACACACACACACACACACACTTCCTTCTACCATTCACTGCCTTTTTGTAACTCTTACAATACAATAGCAGAGTTGGAAGGGACCTAGGAAGTCTTCTAGTCCAACCCTCTGCCTAGGCAGGAAACCTTATACCGTTTCAGACAAATGGCTATCCAACATCTTCTTAAAGACTTCCAGTGTTGGGGCATTCACAACTTCTGGAGGCAAGCTGTTCCACTGATTGATTGTTCTAAGTGTCAGAAAATTTCTCCTCGGTTCTAAGTTGCTTCTCTCCTTGATTAGTTTCCACCCACTGCTTCTTGTTCTGCCCTCAGGTGCCTTGGATAATAGTTTGACTCCCTCTTCTTTGTGGCAACCCCTGAGATATTGGAACACTGCTATCATGTCTCCCCCTACTTTTCATTAAACTAGACATACCCAGTTCCTGCAACCGTTCTTTATATGTTTTAGCCCCCGGTCCCCTAATCATCTTTGTTGCTCTTCTCTGCACTCTTTCTAGAGTCTCCACATCATTTTTACATCATGGCGACCGAAATGTTTGATGAAGGGATAACTTGAGAAAAGAGAGAATAATATCAGCATGACATTTCCTATCCCCATTGGTGATCCCTATCTTGCTTCTACTGCCTCCATTTCAAGGCATTTGAATGCTCCTGTAACAAAACTTAAGAGATTTTATTCAAATTGAAGTAAACTTTTGAAAACAATGGAATAAAAGTTGAAGTGCCCCCTTAATACTGATTCAGCAAAGGATAACCTAAACCTCCACTCATGGGCTGGAGATAGGGTGAAAGTTACAGCAAAAAAATTTAAAGGTTTTGCTAGGACATGGCTATGTCATGAGATGAACATGTCAGGAAGAGACCCAACAAGAGGAGGGAGGGGGAGAGGGAGAGAATTTGTTTCTTTTTTATATTGTATAAAAAGTATACAGTGTACTTTTTGTACAAGGTGAATACAAATAATCCCTTGAAGCAAACCTAACAAGATAGGCATATCCATGAATTTTAAAAGCAATAATGAAGAGTTTTGCCCCTGCCTTTTTGTTTTTGTTTTATTTCCTGTTCTAGAATAAAAGCCTGGGATTCCTTAGTAATCTCCAAGGTCCTCCAGATCCTGTTTTGTTTTGGTTTTTTGTTTGTTTGGGGTTTTTTTTGGGGGGGGGGAGGAAATAACATCCAGAAGATGCTGCCAGTTGGCTGGGCTTTTATATTAAATGCCTATGGCAGTTTTACAGAGGCCAGGGTGCTAAAAAATAGCAGTTTTGCCTTACAGTAACACATGTGTTTATCAAGAATAAACACAATGCATAAGCAGCCCTTCAAATGGTTTGGATTACAACTCTCATAATCTATAGGCAGACAGAAACAAAATCTGAGAATAAACTTTATTGGGAGCTATAGACCAAAACTTTGGAGAGCATCAGATTGCTTATCTTGTCAAAAAGTTGTAGGCACCATTTATAGAATCACCTTTTATGGCAAAGTTACTGAAGAGTGGAAATTATCAAGACAGGAGGTTTAAAATACCAAAAAGGGTTTTGTTAACTCCTATTAAAGTAAATGATAGACATAGCAGGAGGACAATGTGTACTTTTGACCTGGCACAATGATACACTCATAATGCAAGTTAAAATAACTTGTTCTAATCTGCAGTTTCTTGAGAACCAGTAAAGAAATAGGTAGCACAACGTTCACAAAAATATTGTGAATGAATGTTCTACATCTAAGTGTTCTAGTTTGATATTGTACTTTGTAATAACCCCAAGATATCTATACATCTCTATCTATAAAATAGCCCACAATAGCGCTCATATTTGCAAACTGGTAGGGAAGGTAAGTGAATCCCACCGCTGAGTTAGACCAATAAATTAAATATACTTGTATGCCAACTGAATTACCCAGGCAGCAGATTCTTAACCTTATTATAAATTGAATTGTTTATCAAAACTGTAGTTCGAAAACATGATCTTAAAACAGGCTTTGCATTTTGTACAGATTGTCCATTCTTAGCAACCATTTGAAGTTTCAATAGACTTATCTGGTCTTGAAATCAATCATCTGCCTAAGTTTTACAATCTGAAATGCACTCCCGGTAGTCACATGATCACACTTTGGGCATCGATAACCAGACCACATTTAAGGTTTGCAGCATCTAATAGTCACATGAATGCACTTCATGACAGTTTTGACAAAAATTGGCACTGTCATGCCACCATCGAAGCCTGAATCCGCGGAGGAGGATGGGCCAGAGCTGGGACCAACAGAAGTCAAGGGGGTGGCCTCATTGTTTTTGAAGGAATGTGGGGATAAGCGGTACCAGGCTGCCCCAGGCCCCTCGGGCTTGGGACAGTTTGCCAGCAGGGAGGAATGGGGGCAGGACGATCAAGAGAGGGCGGGCAGTGGAGATGAAAAGCGACAGAGCTCAGGCGATGAGCAGGGGCCTGCCCACTCCTGATCCCTGAGCACGGAGAGTGGAGATGAAGCAGCAACAGCGCAGGCTGACCCAACAACTCAGGAGGAGAGCACCCCACCCCTCTTCACAAGGCACACCTGGAGACTGAGACTTGAGATGCTATGGGAAGGGGCATTTGTCAGGAACAAATTCTGAATTTGTGGAGTTTGGTGTGCCACTACTGATGTCTGTAGTTTGCAGGACTTCTTGCCTTGTTCCTTGCTTCATGGACTCATGGTCTTGTTCAGTGCTTTGTGGACTCATTGCCTTAATCCTTGTTTCATGGACTTTGTCTTATTCCTTGCTTCATGGACTCATTGCTTTCTTCCTTGCATCATGAATTTATTGCCTTGTTCTTTTGCCTCGCTGGACTGCTCGCTTTGAAGCCATTGTGCTAACAGCATTTTCCTGGACTCCTCACAGCCAGAAGCTGCTGTATGTGTGCGTGAGCTCTTTGTACTGGGACTTGCCAGAAACGTGGGAGCATTTGGGGGAAAGTTGGAGCAATAAAGGGAAGTTTTGAACTATCAGCTGGCTATGTTCCCTTCGTGCCTGGTCCGGGGTCATCACAGGCATTTACTTCTGGTTTTTGGTAAAACTGCACCCACATAACCATTAGTTTGCTTAACAACCAACACAATAAAAGCAATAAAATCAGATTGGTCACATGATCAACCATTTAATGACTACCACAGGTTACAACTGTGATGGCCAGGCTCCATTATGGTCATACCCAAGAATTACCTGTATAAGAAGCAGGCTCTTCATCCTTAAATAGATACTTCCTATCTTCAAGTGAAAAAGCATATTTCAGAAGACGAGATGGGGAATCCATGACACTGCAGATACTCTCAGACCCAGCATTCAATATTCCCAGGCCTACTCTCTTAAAGTAATCCCACTGAAATGAATGGGACTCCTTTTAGAAGAGACATGAACTGGTTAGATTTTAAATGTAATTTTCAATATACAGTATGTTGGTGCATATTTATTTACAATAATTCAACCGAGTTCATTGGGCCTACCTTTGGAGAAATCCAAAGTAGGAGAGGAGCAGGCTGTGCCCAAAGGCTGGGTCAAATGCACCATCAGCTTGGAGTTACTATGCTCAAGAGATCCAAGTCCAGTCCATGTATAAGTAGCATGAAATAAAGTTACGGTACTTTTGAACTCTATCCTGGCTCCTGGTTTTTTGTGTCTGATATTAGTTTTTCCATCCACAATGCAATTCCTCTATACTTGGAGCAAAGAAATTCAAAATTCAATAAGTTCTTTCTTTTATAATCAAAAGCATATGCATTACAATGAAGGAAACAGAAAATGATGTTAAGCTAAATAATAGTACAGTTTTAGCCAAAGTCTTTCTCCCTGTCATTATTTTTTCAATTCTCTGTGTTATCTGTAATGAAGATTTCTCTCACAGGCTTAGTGTTGAGCTAGAGAACAGGGAGAAAACTTCATTTGCTATTTAAACCCAAATGTAAGAAAAGCAATTTTCCCCTAGTAATGAACATGCAGTTAAGACAAACTACATCCATTCAGTCTAAAAATGCACTGGATCTAATTCAGGCAAGTTAGTCAGTTTGGTCTAATGGTTATGGCATCAGGCTAGAAATCAGGAAACTATGAGTTCTAGAACTGCCTTAGGCATGAAAGTTGTCTAGTTGTTGTTTTTTCCTCAGCCCACAATGTCAGGTCAAGTTATAAGATGGTTAGTCAATTACTGTTGCAACCAATGAATCAATATTTTGTAGCTCTGGGGGGGGGGGAATGGACACTGAATTTACATGGAAAAATGCTAGGATGAAAAAAAAATTCTGAGTCAGGAAATATTATGATCTTGGTAATGAGATACAGACCTTCTAGTCTAATCCACCTGCTTATGGATTTGGGGTGAGGGAGTGGAAAAGTGGGGTGTTCCTGCATCTTCTCCAACCTGATCTATTTAGATATAGTTAAGATACAACTCGTAGAATTTCCAGACAGCACAGTCAACTGAATCATCAGTGAGAATGCTGGGATCTATAATCTAAACACAACTAGAATATATCATGTTGGAAAAAGTTACATTAAAGGATGATATAAATGTGTGTATTAAACAATCCTTCATTAGTTAGATGTCTTAAAACAGTGAGTTGATTTAATTCAGATACTTTTTTTCCCATTTTTGTATATCTGAATCTTTCTAGCACTTTTTTTTTCAAGAGAAAAACCAGCTTGGGACACTTTTCATTCCAACCAAGCGCTCTCTCTCTCTCAAGCACAGAGCAAATCATCTGTTTCTTCTTCACAACACTAGATTGGATGTCAATTGGATGATTTCATTAAATGGGGGAGAAAGATGATAGAGACGCATGGGAAGAAATGCTCTGCCAAAAATGTTTAACTGAATCATGCAGGGTGGGGGCTTATCTATTTATTCATGTATGCATATCTCAGCTAGCTAAAATGATCCATCATGTGCCTAAGTAAACTTAAAGGAATTAAATCAGAAGGGAATTGCATTCTTTTCCAATTTCTGCAAGAACTCATAAAACTAGAAAGCACTACTCATATTCAAAAGGGCAATAAATCTGAAATATTAGACAAGACCAAGGGGTACACATAGTATAGAGATATTAGTTGCCTAGGCAGTAACATTTCCAAGAAGACATGGGGTTATTGTAGCTAATGAACTGAACATGGATCAAGAGTATAATGCTGACAAATGACACATTAGATACATTAGGACATAGATTTCATCCAAGTAGTGCTCAATTAAGATGTGGAAAGCCATGTAAGGCTTATAGTTTACAACTATAAGAAGCAGTAATACAAAGAGACAGCAGAAAGCAGTAAGCAGAAAGAGTAGTAATGGTGCCATTTATTCATATATAGGCTATAAAACAATTGGTTTACATTTACAAGAAAATTGGAAGGTGATTTCTGATATTTCTAGCTCTTCATTATGTCATTCCCATTCAAATAGTTAGGAAGCTCCATATTTATCCCTACACAATTCTTTATTTAATCTGATTTAATCTCAGACAGTGAATTCATGTTGAGTAGACATTTTGGAAATTACAAACCTAATAGAGGTAGTTCTCAACTTACGACCACAATTGAGCCCAAAATTTCTGTTGCTACATGAGGCAGTGGCTGACGTTTGCCTCATTTTACAATCCTTCTTGACACAGTTGTTAAGTGAATCACTTAACTGCAGCTACTAAGTTGGTAACATGGTTGTTAAGTGAATCTGGCTTCCCCTTTGACTTTGCTTATCAGAAGGTTGCTAAAGGTGATCACAGGACCTTGGGACACTGCAACCGTCATAAATATGAATCAGTTGCTAAGCATCCGAATTTTGATCAGGTGAACATAGGGATGCTCCAACGGTTGTGTGAATATGTGAAAAACAGTCACTTTTTCCAGTGCTGTTGCAACTTTGAACAATTACTAAATGAACTGTGGTAAGTAAAGGACTTATATGTACACAACCAGAAGGCAACTGGTTGATAAAAGCTGGTTTAAATAGAAAAATATTTTGTTCTTGTTAAAGTCTGATTTCTATTTTTTTTTTCATGAGTGAAAAATACATATCTTAAAAAGAAGGTATTTTAAACATAGCATGTAAATGTTCATTAATTACTACATTTGTTGTTTCCTTACTTAAGAGTGCCACCAATAAATCACCTGAATACCCTTCAAATCAATTCTGCTTTATTTTTAGGCGATCGGGCTGATTGGAAAGCCTGTGTATTACTCTTCCCTGATGTTTGCCCCTGATCAAGAGTTGTAATTAGAAGTTTCAGTGGAACTCATACTTTTGAGATTCTTTGACTAATCAGGTTGCTGGTAACTCAAAGTCTATGCAGTTTTCTATACTAGCCTTCTTAAAGCACAGCCCCAGTATTTGGAAATCTGAGTCACACTCCCACACATCTGGAGACCACCAGGTTGGAAAATGATGGTCTAATCCTTTTCAAAATTACCCAGATTGAACTTCATAAATATCTCCTTAAAAATAAACCTGTGGAATTTAATGAGATTTATTCCGTATCAAGTTTCTTCATTATTGTAACCTTGGGTGAATTTATGGCATTCACTGCATCTTGTGCTGCTCATAAGTTCCAGAAATCAGTAGTGCATTGTTGGTGGATATACTAACCTATGCAGTGTGGCCTACTCTGAACTGTCCTTTGGGGTGACCCAGCAGTGGGATTCATTTACCTTACCTATAGGTTTGCAAATGTGCACAGTGCTCACATATTACATCGGGGCTCCCGCAGCCATTGCTACCGGTTTGCCTGAACCGGAAAGAACTGGCTGAATACCACCTCTGAGCTGAACTATACTCTACAAACAACAAGGGGAAATCTGCTTCAAAATGTTGCATTGTCGATCTACTCCTATTAGGAATTTTAGCCACTATATTCCATTTTCCTTCGCTTGTTGCCAATTTTATCTCAGGAGTCCTTTTAGGTTATGTACAGTTACTACATATGTTTATGTCTTAGAATCTTGCAATCTTGGATTTTGCTGAGGGTTTATCCTCATTCTCAGGCACATTAAGCAAAGACCCAGGTCTCTTGAAAAGGTGCTATTGCTGGGAAAGTGAAGGGAAGAGGATGACCAAAAGCAAGATGGACAGTCTCAATTACAGTGGCAATGAGTGTACTAAAGTTTGGGATAGATCATCAGAGAGAAAATTTATCTACCTAGTGGCTATAAATTAAAAATGATTTGATGGCCCTAATAAATCCACAATCCTTGTGTTCTTTAACCTTACAGGTGGTTTTTCTGTCATAAAGATGTTGATGTTGTGTTTGACACCTTCAGCCCATACCTGAAGCAGCTAAAATCCATTCTTTGTTGTTTTCCAGTTTTAAAGTAATGTGTTTCATATACTCCAGCACAATGTCTGCTGTGGATGCAATATGACACACAATTAACTGATCATATAGTTGCTGACACAACTAGGATTGAAAATGCCCATCTGTAGGTTGTTGCAGCCTTCTTTTTCCCAGTCATTGGTATCAGCTCTTCATGGCCATTTTATTCATTTAATTATTTAGAAGTATGGATATCTTCCCATCTTATATAGAATAAATTTACATTCAGCATAATATTCAAGAAAACTGAAACAAATTTACCGAACTGAACCCCACAACAACACCATATGACCCAACAACAGCACTGCAACATTCCATAAACTCTTATTTACACTGCATTCATTGGGCTAACTTCTATCCTAGCCCAATGGCTGGTTGAAGAAGTAGATCTTCATAGCTTCCAGAAGGCTAATAGCATAAGAGCCTTTTGAGTCTCATGGGGAAGATTCTGTGTTTTGCTTTGCCCCCCCTCCCCCAAAAAAAGCACCAGGGCCATTTTTCGCCCTCTGGAGGCTTCAGGAGGCTTCCTTGAAGCCTCCAGAAGGCGAAAAACAGCTCAACTTGCAAACTGGAAATCAGAAAATGGGCTGTTTCCAGCCACTGGAGGGCCTTTGGGAGGCAGGGGAGGCTGTTTTTGCCCTTCCCATGCTCCTAGAAAGCCTCTGGAGCCTGGGGAGGGTAAAAAATGGAGCTATCGGGCCCACCGGAAGTCAGAAAATAGTCCATTTCCGGCCTCTGGAGGGCCTCCGGGAGGGTGGGGGAGGCCGTTTTTGCTCTCCCCAGGATCCAAGAAAGCCGTGCATGCATGCGTAGGGCAGTGGGGGGGATATGTCACACGTGCATGCATGGGAGACAAGGCACAGGGGGCATTAAGTTATGGGGTGGGCACACTCATGCTTTTGGCACGTGAGGCGAAAAAGGTTCGCCATCACTGTCCTAGGCAACAAGAATAAAATTCAAAGTTACACTTTTAAATGAAATTTAAAATAAATAAAAAGTTATGTATTCAGGAAACCAAACTTCAAACCACAGATACCTTGGCAATAGTACTTTCAATAGTAAGAAAGAAAATGGAATAATAATTAATTACAGATTGAACATGAGATAGGAGTGTCATGTGCTTGAAAAAAAAAAGAAATATTTGTATTGACATTTAGATGCAATTTAAATTGCATCAACAAAAAGATAAACAAGGGAATTATGCTCTGTCCTTCAGAGGATAGGTCCAAGTAGAAAATTGACAACTATTTCTTCCTAATGGTTTCATTTGACTCCTGAACAAAGCCAAGAGTTAAACTTAATGATTTGAATGCCCTGTTTCCTCACTTGAATTTTATAAATTTATCCTACGTTTTAAAAGAAGGTACCGTATAATTACACTCATTTTTCATCTCATTGCTACCTTTAATTGCTCCTTTGCTAGAACTTTCCATAAACCTTCTTGCTCTATATTTATTCATCAGGTTACTAAAATAGGAAATCTCAAAATATTTTTAAACAGATCTGGAACAATTACCATATTTTCCAGAGTATAAGACGCACCAAGATTTTGAAGAGGCAAATTTAAAAAAAGTTTTTAAAAGTTCTGCACTCTGCACACCTCCCAAACTCTCTGCATTTCTCATTTTTGGGGAAAATGGGGCATGCAGAGCCCATTTTTTGCTTGTTTTTGCCCTCCCCAGTCCCCAGGGACACTTTGCAGGCCTCCCAAACCCTCTGCATGTCCATTTTTGTGAAAGGGGCAAGATTTCAGGAGGCCAAAAATGCTGTATTCAGTGTATAAGACGCATCCAGATTTTCACCCTCTTTTGGAGGGGGGAAAGGTGCATCTTATATTCTGAAAAATACAGTATTCAAAGAGTAGTGACTGAATTCAAACAACTGAAGTTTCTAATGAGTGATAAAATGGATGTTTACTGAATCAAATCACAGTATTTACTGAGGAGTTTCTCTTGAAAAAACATCTTTTGATTCATTTTAATGATAAAACATATCTTCAGGATGATAAATAGATGCCATATGGTGCACATTAGAGTACATATAGTAAGTACAGAGTAGGCTAATATCCAGCAGTCAGACATATATTTCCTAATATGCTCAATGGTCTGTATATTGAGCAGAAACCATATACCCATGATGGCGGCACGCAGCACCCTCTCTGATGGCACATGAGCCGTTGTCCCAGTTCAGCTCCACCATGCATATGTGCACACCTCCCGCTGGCCAGCTGGCCTTTCGGTCTCTGCTGCGCATGTGCGGGACATGTGAGTGGAGCATGTATGCATGCATGGGGGTGGGGCACACATGTGGGGGGCATGTGCGGTGTGTGTGTGTGAGAGGGTGTGCGCATTGCACTTTGTGGGTTCAGGAGCGCATGCACACATTCACATGTGCACACTTTGGGCACTCTGTCCAGAAAAGGTTAGCCATCACTCCCATATACTATCCAGGTGACTCTCTGGGCAATTTCCTCACAGGTGAATGGTTTGGGTACATCTGCATGCTGACCAGATTGGTCCTCTGCCTTTGTTAGCTGCAAAAAGTAGAATTTCAACTAGAGAAAAAAACTGCAGGGAAAAAGCATTGGACTCACTTTCTTATCTCTTGCTTGTTCTTAATTCTCTTTTTGTTTCTGCCAGTAGAAGGCTTTGAATGCTGTTCCTTTCTTCTTTCTCTTTTTTTTCTTTATTTTTCTTTTGCCCTGCTATTCTACCTTGGCTAGAAGAGTACTTTAGTATTATTTCTGAACTAATTATGCTTATTCTACATCTAACCTTTTCTCTCCCTTCTGTTTCTACCTCTGCAGCAGTGGTGGGATCCAATTAATTTAACAACAAGTTCTCTGCCCTAATGACCAGCAGGGTAGGCATGGCTCAGTGGTCATTGCTTTATAGGGAGAACTAGGAAGGCAGGAACTGAGGTGAGGCAGGTTGCAGTAACAAACAACCTTTATTGTAACAGCTAAGAGTGCAAAGTGCAAGGCAACTCCTGAACCGGCAACAACAATATTGGCTGTCTCACAGCTCTTTATATAGTAACTGTCAGATGGCTGAACCAATCAGAGGGCTGTGTTTTCCCTCTGAAAGGCCGCTCACATCTTAGCCAATCAGGGGAGTTCTGCAGCCAGCAATGCTTTTGACAGTGTCGTAAGTCCAAGAACTTAACAGTCATGTGACCAGGTTCCACCACAAATCCGCGGTAGACTAAAGCGCGCTCGACGAAAGCGCGTACGTGACGTCATCACAGCGCGACGAAAACGGCGCGCTGTGAGCGGTGAATTTAAAATTAACGCGAAAACCTTACCCTAACCCCCCCAAACCTAACCCTAAACCTAACCCTAAGCCTAACCCTTAACCTAACCCTAAACCTAACCCTTAACCTAATGCTAAACCTAACGCTAACCCTTAACCTAACCCTAAACCTAACCCTAACGCTTAACGTAACCCTAAACCTAACCCTAACCCTTAACCTAACCCTAACCCTAACCCTAACCCTAACCCTAACCCTAACCCTAACCCTAACCCTAACCCTAACCCTAACCCTAACCCTAACCCTAACCCTTACCTTTATGTGAATCGGCTTGCTTTAATTTAATTTTAATTTTAATTTTATTTTATTTGTCGCGCTGCTGATGACATCACGTACACGCTTTGATCGGGCGCGCTTTAGTGGACCGCGGTTTTGACGGGTCACAATGTGACCATATGGGCATGGCCAACTCAACATCACTCATGTCGATGGGTGCTTTGCCTTAGCTGTTGCAATGTAATAAGGTTTAACCCAAGAGGCGGTTTTTGTAAGCAGGGCAATAAAGATAAGGCTAGAAACAACATCAGAATGTTTCCTTCCTGCCTTCCTTACAGGATTAGCCCTGTAAAGTGGGGAAAAACAAAAGGAGATTTTTTCCAACAACCGGTTCTCCGAACTGCTCAGAAAGTTAACAGTCAGTTCTCCCGAATTGGTACGAACTGGCTGAATCCCACCACTGCTCTGCAGCTACCTCATCTAACAAGTGATCTAACAACAAAGAAAGCAATTTAAATCTTTCTTTCCTAAATTCTTAAAATTTTAATCTTTTCCTGGATTGTATCAATTTTATACATTCAACAGAGTTGCAAAAATCATCATGACTGCGAAGCAAAAGCAACCATCTTTTCTGACAATACAGTACAGCAAAATAAAATTAAGAAAAAAAAGGTTGCTGTAATAAAATAGAAGTCATCTTTACATTTGTTTTTAAAAATTAATTGTATGCTATGATTAGGCAAATGGGACGCGGTGGCTCAGTGACTAAGACATTGAGATTGTCGATCAGAAAG
The DNA here is from genome assembly GCF_051295495.1 of Thamnophis sirtalis. Lineage (NCBI taxonomy): Eukaryota > Metazoa > Chordata > Lepidosauria > Squamata > Natricidae > Thamnophis > Thamnophis sirtalis. Next base: position 41,590,295 of record NW_028261390.1, on the reverse strand, counting down.
GTCGGCAGTTCTGCTGTTCAAATCCGTAGTGCTGCATAATGGAGTGAGTTCCCATTACTTCTCCCAGCTTCTGCCAACCTAGCAGTTTGAAAGCATGTAAAAATGCAGGTAGAAAAATAAGGGTCACCTTTGGTGGGAAGGTAACAGTATTCCATGTGCCTTCTGTGTTTAGTCATGCTGGCCACATGACCATGGAGACGTCTTTGGACAGTGCTGGCTCTTTGGCTTTGAAACGGAGATGAGCACCACCCCCTAGAGTCAGGAACAACTAGCACATATGTGTGAGGGGAACCTTTACCTTTACCTTAGGCTTAGACATGATTTCATAAATCTACATGCCAGATAGATAGTAGGAAACAGAGACTGGACTACAGTCTCTTTATAATCCCAGGGTAGATTGGTAAAGTCTATCCTCTTATTCACCCAAAATGACACTACTAGTATGGCAAAACTTTGAAATGATAAAAGCTTTTGAGAGTTTGAAAAATATTATCTCTTTGTCTCCTGGATTTTGGCACCCATAAATCCTAGCTGGTATTTCTATTAGTTATTTATTATGATGCTTATGGGTGTAAAAGTTCAATTTAGATTGTGAAATTTCCCCCAAGAAACAATTCTTATTCTCATTAGAAAACTAGCCCCAATTTCCTCACATAGGGAGCCATGTTCTGGTAGGTAAGCTAAAAAAAATAAATAAATAGCAAGACACATTAATTCTATTTCAAGGAAAGCTAATCAACATACTTGAATAGTTTTGCAAAGAAACACAATTTGAAAGCAAAAATCTTGGCTGCTGTCCAGTGACCTCTATTAGAGCCTTACTTCTGATAAAAGAAATGTTCACATTGCAATGAGAACCCCCATTAATTAGAAACACTTGCGGGCTAGAGTCCAAAAGCTAGAAAGGTACATAGAATAAGGTTTTCTTAAGATTCTCTATCCAGGCCAGAAATGGGCATATTGACTGATAAATTGAATATCCACTTGTACCTTATTATTTTACATTTGAAATTGAATTAATGGATCCATAAAAATGAGAGAAGATAAATATGTAAACTTCTCTTCACCCAAATAGGATGTCAACTAGTGGGAACTACTTTGGAGTAATTAATTTAAATGCAATAAGATGGAATTGTTGGATACCAGAGAATCCATAATGATTTAAAACCATCACTTACAAAGCAACTCTGCTTAGGCAGCATCAATAGAAGAAATATTTCCTTACTGTTGCTGCAAGACTTTTAAAGCTGAGGTAGAAGGGATTATCTGTTTAGGATTTACACAAGCTAAAAGTATATTGAGCTAGTAGTGTGAAGATACATGAGGATCTAGTTTAGCAAAGTGTAATACAAATAATATATCATCAACATCAGAGCTGTTGATATTTCTACAAGAACTTTGAATCTGAAGAAAAGAATTAAAATGACCATTTATTGCCTTCGCAGAAAGTACAAGAGAACCAAAATTACAGGTACAATAGAAATTTAGCTGAAATAATATCAGTGTTGCTTTCATTTCTTCAGATCAATAGTATCATCTACAGCTATGTAATACAAATGTATTCAGTTTATTAGTGCTAGGACAGGGATGTCAAACTCAAGACCTGGAGGGCCAGATCTGGTCCACGGGGTACTTAGATCTGACCCATAGGGCCGCCCTGGAAACAGCGAGGGACCGGCCTGCAGTGCCTCTGCAGGTGAAAACGGAGCTCGCATGTGGCCCTCCCAAGTTCCGTTTTCGCTGGCAGACGGTTGCAGGAGGCCATTGCAGCCAAAAATGGAGCTCAGGGGCCAACTTTCACTGGCAGAGCACTTGGGTCACCACAGGCAACACGAGTGATGTTGAGCTGGCCACACCCAACTGAGTTTGTCACCCCTGTGCTCGGAGTTTCAACTGTTAGAATTCATGACCAGATACAAAAATGGGAAGGCTAATGTATCATTGATATATTCAACCCATTTTTTAAGGACCTATAAGCAAAATGATAGTGGCAGCAGTTCTACTAATAGCATCGACATGTGTATACATCTAAACGGCCATGTGCAGATTGTATTACATTATATTACCATATATTAACCCACTAATAGAATATACTTATAGAAAATAGCAGCTTAAGAGATTACTTTGCAATTCATTTTAAACAGGATTCTCTTATCTAAAAATCAGTTTTCATATCAGATTACCCAATTAGTTTTAACGAGAATCAGAGAACCATATGAATTTCTTAAACTGAGAAGACCATATTCAATCCAATGCTGGAGTGGTTCATATTAGCACAGAGAGATTGTAGAATCAAGATAACATATACATAAAAATGCTGTTCCAAAACATTATCTATATAAAACAGAATGGGTGCCTGCAATTTAATAAAAGCATTTCCAGAAAAACATACAGATTTCTTTACAAATAAATAAGAACAGCATCAATGGCTACGCATCAATTTAAAATAAGAGCCTATATATTTATAAATTCAATTGCTCTTAATTCATAAATTTATTTTCTGTAGATGAATAATTATAGCTTGTATAAGCTTTATGTGCTTCCCCCCCATAAAATTTCTATATATAGGTAGTCCATGACTTATGACCACAATTGAGCCTAAAATTTCTGTTGCTAAGTAAATAATTTGTTAAGTGAATTTTGCCCCATTTTATGACATTTCTTACATAAGTTGTTAAGTGAATCATTGCAGTTGTTAAGTTAGCAACACAGTTGTTAAATGAATCAGGATTTCCCATTGATTTTGTTTTTCAGAAGGTCATTATTTTTACAAACAACCCAAAGTGGCCAAGATAGATAGATAGATAGATAGATAGATAGATAGATAGATAGATAGATAGATAGATAGATAGATAGATAGATGATAGATAGATAGATAGATAGATAGATAGATAGACAGACAGACAGACAGACAGACAGACAGACAGACAGACCTTCTTCCTCCTATTTTTCCCACAGCAACAAATTTCTGAGGTAGGTTGGGCTGAAAGAGAAAGTGATCAGCTCAGGTAGCTGGTGTAAGACTTGGAAGCCATCTTTTACATTGAGCCTTCAGACCTGCCACATTTTCTACTTTGGGAAAATGGGAGGGGGGATTATATAGAGTATTGGTGATATATAGTCAAACAGTGACGTCCGGTGAGGTTTATGCCTGGTGAGGCAAAAAGAAAAAAAGCGGCTTAACAGCGGGCAGAGGGGAAAGCGGTGGCATCAGGGGCGGCAGGGCACTTTGCATCATGGGAGCCTCCAAACGCCTTTGCTGCAGACCCGAGCGCTTGGTGGCTCCCGTGATGCAAAGTGCCCCACCGCCGCCGAGGCCAACATCCACGCCGCCCCTGATGCTGCCTCCCGCCAGCTGCCCCGGGGCAGCGGTCAGCCTCAGTGGTGGCGGGGCACTTTATATCGCGGGAGCCTCCAAACGCCTTTGCTGCAGACCCGAGCGCTTGGTAGCTCCCGTGATGCAAAGTGCCCCGCCGCCGCTGAGGCCAACATCCACGCCATCCCCAATGCTGCCACCCGCCCACTGCCCTGGCCTGTGGCCACTGCTTCTCCAGGCTCCGCCGCTGCAAGACCCAGATTGCCTCTGCGGGAAGGCTGAGCGAGAAGCGGAGAGAAGCTTCTCCGTGGCCTCCCGGCACCACGCAGATGCTCTCTCAGGAGCGCGTGCCAGCGGCCGGTGGCCCAGAGTGGCCCTGGCTGCGAGACAAGGCAGTGCTTAAAGCAGCCGCTGCCACTGCCACCGCCCCTCCTTCGCCTGGCGGGGCGTTCCTGCCGCCTTGGACCCCTTTGCCGCGCGGCAGCTGCTTCTATAAGGAGACGCTGAGCCAGGAACTGGAGAAGCTGGCGGATCGCCCAGAAGCCACGCCGCGCCCTTTCCAAGGAGGCCTGCCTGGAACGAGGGGGGCCATCACCAGAACCACCACTGGCTTTCGAGGAGCCGCCACCAGCGGCGGGGTTGCAGTCGGGGGGTGGCTGAAGGTGTCAGCACGATAGGAGGCCACGGGCGAGTCTCCGTAGCCCCGGTTCCATCTCCAAGCAGCCCCGGGAGGAAACGGGCCAGCCCCGCTTCTCTCTTTGGACTTTCCAGGAGCAGAGGACCTGCATTCCGCTCCCCCTTCCAAGCCCCAAGTGGCCAGCCTTGGCTCCTGCCACTTTGTCCCAGAGCTCCGGCAGGCCCGCGAAGGAGGAGCCCAGATGAGGCTGGAGCGAGAGCCGCAGAGGCGAAAGGCTGGCCACTCGGAGCTTGGAAGGGGGAGTGGAATGCGGGTCCTCCACTCCCGGAAAGTCCAGGGAGGGAAATGGGGCTGGCCCATTTCCTCCCGGGGCTACTTGGACATGGAACCGGGGCTGCGGAGACTCGCCCGCGGCTGGTTTCTCTGGAGCGGGGGGGGATAGAAGTGGAGCTGAGCCTCTTGCCGCTGCCGGCCTGGCTTGCGGAATACAAAAAGGGGAGGGGGCCTCTTGGAACACCCCACCCCTCTTCGCCTTTCGTCTCCGCGATTCCTCCTCGCCCCCCACCTCCTCCATCCCCACCTCTGTGTCTGCCAGGCGTCTCGCATTTATGCCCGCCATAAACGCGAGATGCCTGGTGGACACAGCGGGGGGGACGGAGGAGGCGGGGGGCAAGGTGGCAGCCGGCAAAGAAAGGGGAGAGGAGGAGGAGGAAAGGGAGAGGGGAGCAGGATGGGGGGGAGAGGGCTGCCCCTCTCTTTTCAAACAAACAAGGCTTCCCTCCCTGCGTCTGCTCCTTCCCTTTGTTTGTTTGAGTGAAGTGAAGAAAGAATCACCCACACACCCACACACACACAATAAAAACAAATTACAATTACTTACATTACAAATAAATTGAATTCCTCCCCCCTGCCCCTCCCTCTGACCCACATACCTTCCAGCTACGCCAAAATTCCAGATTTGGTCTAGCTAGGTTCCAGGGCCAGGCAGGCTAGGATAGTTGCTGCTAGAGTCACCACGTGCCCTCTGCAGGAGGAGGCCAGAGAACTATGGGCCTCATTTGCGTATAAATGTTTTGCTTTTTAACCCTTGGTTAACCCTTAAAAGGCGAAAAATTCCTTATGCAAAGGAGGCCCCGAGTTCTCTGGCCTCCTCCTATACTTAACACTATGTACACTCCAAATCACTGTGAGTTGGACTCTGGTAGCAACTACCTTGGCTTTAATTATTTTAAAAAAAAAATCTTTAAAATTCTTTCCTTTTCCTGAGGAGACTGGTGAGGCCCCGCCTCCCTTGCCTCTAGTGAGTGCACGTCCCTGTAGTCAAAATAACATTCTTTCTCAGAGACTCAAGGACAACTTGCCCTGCAGCTGCAATGGTGTGACTGGGAGGCATCTCCAGTGTTGGATGGTGCCTGATTGCTTCATGTGATGGACACATGAGTGCTGGGCAGGAACTTGAACTTTCATTTGGGTGGGGAAAACTTAGAAACTTTCAGATTCGGGTTTCCCAGATGTGCCAATATGACATCTCTAATAAAATGGAACTTTGAGGAAACACAAACCTTCTTTCGTTGGGGGTGTTACTTGGAAGTCTGACAGCTGGCTTTCATGGCTAAGGAAGGACTGAACTCATGGTCTCCTGCTTCCTAGCCTGGTGATGTAACCACTAAACCAATTTTTTAGATAGAAATTTTGTCATCTCTATCTCTACTGGATTTTCAGAATGCTGTCAAGATTTATTTGTAATATCTAGCAGAAGAGGAGGAGGAGGGTCTGCTATGATTGTCTGTGACATTCACAATGGCATGATTTTTGTATTTCCCGTATTTTTTATTTTACATTTTGATTTTTAAAAAATCATGTAAATGTTGAGTTATATTTTCTTCTACATTTTATTTTGAGATGGTTAGCCTCCTAGATCATTTAGGGTTGAGCGTCAGGCAAATGAAATAAGTGAATTGGTGAATAAATAGATCCAGATGATTTACTAAAATATAATATCTTGTTTATGTCAGTAACTATGTAATGTATGTAATCTATGTAACCCAATTCCTTTCCTGAACATTTCAATTGCTAATGCAGAAACTGCTGCTAACAACAAAGCCAATGCTTTGTCCCTTAAGCACAAAGTCCAGTTTTATCTCCAGCTGACTTGCCATTCTATGTAAGTGAATATTTCTAATCTAGAACATGTTTGTATCTCATTTGCTCATATTCGGGTATTCAGGATGGTGTTTCATGAAAGGAATCTATGTGAATATAGCATTCAAAAAGAACTTTGAATAGAAAGCTTAGCATTAATTGAGAGAGAGGTCTGCAGCAGAAGTGGTATTCAGCAGGTTCTGACCAGTTCTGGAGACCCAGTAGCGAGAATTTTTGAGTAGTTTAGTGCAGTGTTTTTCAACCACTGTGCCGTGGCACACTAGTGTGCCGTGACATAGTGTAAGGTGTGCCGTGGGAGAATTACTTTATATATAGTCAATATAGGCAGAGTTAAAAAAATTTAACATTTTTTAATGGTGGTGTGCCTCGTGATTTTTTCCATGAAAAAAGTGTGCCTTTGCACAAAAAAGGTTGAAAAACACTGGTTTAGTGAAATGATAAATACCATTGGTCCCGCCTCCAACTATTCTCTGCCTCCCGAGTCCCAGCTGATCAGGAGGGAATGGAGATTTTACAGTATCCTTCCCCTGCCATGCCCACCAAGCCACACTCACAGAACTGGTCGTAAAAACATTTGACCACCACTGATGGTCAACACCACTGGTCTGCAGGCATTTTTGTGTCCATGAGACGATAATTGGAACTCAAGATGGTTGAAAAATAACTTTTATTGGTTTCCAATACTGTTACTCTATTCATGGTTTAGAATCCTTAGATTCATTTATATGAATCAAATAACAAATGGTAAGGAGCATGAATGAATAAACATGGAATAAAAACGAATGAAGAAGAGATCATTTGTGTGTGGGGGAAACTAAAAGAAAAGAGATGATTTGTAACAGATTGGAATAAAAGTAATCTGATCCTGAGGATGGGTAGTAATAAATGCTTGTAGGAAATGAAAGTCTACATTTAATAATTACATATAGCCCTTGACTTATAACAGTTCATTTATTGACTATTCAAAGCTACAATGGCACTGAAAAAAGTGATTTATGACCATTTTTTACACTTAACACTGTGGTCTTATGATCGTATAGTCACATGATCAAAATTCAGATGCATGGCAACTCGCTCATATTTATGTTGGTTGCAGTGTCCTGGGGTTATGTGATAACATCTTGTGACTTTGTGACAAGCAAAGTCAATGGGAAGCCAGATTCACTTAAAAATCATGTTCCTAACTGAACAATTGCAGGGATTCATTTAACAACTCTGACAAAAAAAAAAGGTTGGAAAATACGGCAAAATTTGCTTAACAGCTGTTCCACTTACCAACAAAAATTTTGGGCTCAATTGGAATTGTAAATCGAGGACTTTCTGTAAAGAAAATATCAAAAGAAATTTGGACTATACCAATTGGTATCTATGTTGTTGGGGGTTTAAATTAAGAATCTGTCTGAGGATGATAGTTGTACATTTATACTCCAATGAATAGTGGCAATAGAAGAGCTCAATATTTGGAAAATCTCTGCCATTCTGAATGAATTCAGTCTAGTAAAAAATATTCTGCTGATAATATGAATTGATCGATGAAAACAAAACTGAAAAAGTACAAAAAACAATCTCAAATCACTAATAGGTTGTCTTGGAACACCATCTCTGTTTCTCTTTTTTTTTTCTTTAACTCTTAACTTCCTTACTCCTTCTCACACACATCATCTTCCTTAATGTCAAAGTTAGTATAAGACCCAAAAGCCAGGGGAACAGATCTCTGCCAGAACTATACTGTCCCATTCACACCAACTTCTTAGTAATGCATGCTACAGTAGGGCCATCCCTAGTAGGATGCATTTTATGGAGCTAAAAGAATTGACAGCAAGCACTCACTTAGTAAAGAAGTATGACTCAGAACACTTTTCTGTCAACTAATTTTGAATATGCAGCCTCTCAATTCTGTCTAGCCTAACATTATTTTAAAAGCCCCATTTTTCATTAGTATCATAGATATTATACCGTTTTTTTCAGGAATATGCTCCATGTATTTGATCAAGAAGACTATCATCCTTGAAACTAGATGAAATAATATGTTATTTGATGTTTATGTTACTTGACTCTTGAGTGATTTAAGTTCCAGACATTAAGAATATTCCTTCTCCCTTTCTACTCCTGGAGAAAGTTTGAATTGAATGTTATTCAATAACATTGCCACAGGGCGACAGTATTGTCTTATTTTAAGATGCTTTGGCCTAAATTATAGTTCTCTATTTTTATCCTTCATTTTCTTACTTGATGTCTTGCACATGTTACTGAAGACTGATGGTCCCTTGTGTTATAATATTCAGACCCCTCCCCAGTCAGAAAACATGAACTGGAAATAACAAAACTTTGGGAGTGGTGGTTGTAATCTTCAAATCATATTAATGGATTTCAGGGTTTTTCCCCCCTTCCAAATGTTTTCTTTGAAGAAAGAAAGAGCTGCTCAATTTGATAAGATCTGGGTGAGATGGAAGCAAAATATATGAATTTTATGTATCTCTTTGCTGCAATCTAGTGGATATCTGGATTTTTGCAGCTCAGGTTAGTAGTCCTAGCTTAATGAAAACTTATTGAGAGTTCAGATTGATTAAAGGCCAGGTTCTTTCCATCAACGTGAAAGAAATTACAACAGCCTGCATTGGGAGGAGGGGGAAATCTATTAGATGTTCTGTTTCCTGTCGTAATCTCAGTTCCAGAAAATTTCTTTCCTACAGTCACAGTTGCCCTGGTACTCACTGAAATAAGAAGAACAAGTAAAATTCAGCTTTTATTAGGAAAAATTCTGAGAATTCATGCTTTAATTTGTTACTACCATTTATTCAGTTCTTCAATTTCTTAAATCTGTTTTGGCTTTTATGATTTGTGTTCGTACAGCACATTAGTCCCAATTTATACAGGGGGCTGATTACAACAAAAAGTTGGGTGACTTTTCTACAAGTATGGTGGAGTATAATTTAAATATAACCTCAAGGGAAAGACTATTCAAGTCCAGCTCAGGGTTACAAAACAGCAGTGCATGAATCTCTTTTTTATTTTTTTTAATATATATATATATATATACACACACATATACATATACATATACATATACATATACATATACATATATACACACACACACAAAACAACACATACAAAATAAAGCAAGAAAAAAAACTTTCCTCCATTTCATCAAGCATGTCGTTTGGTTACAAGTTTTTGTGCATCAATTCTTAAGATTAAGAATAACATCACTGGTTTTGCATTAAACATAACTGAATATTTCGCTGTCATTGAGCATTATGTGTTCAAATTACCATTAATATTCTTTCATTTGTAACAATCCTTATTTCCTTGAATTCATAATTATCTATCAAATAACAATAAGTCTTTAAAGTATTATATCACCTATCTCCAAGGAGAAAAAGCAGAGATTAGAACAAAGAATTCCCATTAATTTATAATATACATTCATATTTTCAATTGACCATAATGTCACCAATCATCCAGAGTTCCAAAAATAGTTTTCCATTAGTAATTATTAATTCATACAGTGGTTAAGTATTTCAAATCTTATGTATATCAATTGTTCATTACATCATCATTGGTCCGTTTAATATACAAAGATCTTTCTAATATAAAATGGTCACTACATGCAATTATACCAAAGGGTTCAAATCATCCCACTCTTATACATTGAGATCATTATTGTCCTTTATATATCATGTAAATAGTGCTCTATATCATAACAAGAAAAAAAAACTTCATAACAATAACTATAACTTTCTATTACTACATAAGTAAACAGTTTCATTCCCAGGTTTTTTATCTAACTGTTGGTAAAACAAGTCCCATACTTTATAATATTGCTCATCCTCTCGTTCTCCAATTTCAAATGTAAGCTTACTCATTTCGGCACATTCCATTATTTTCCGAATAGTTTCCTCCTGTTGATGGTACTTTCTTGTTTTTCCAATTTTTGGCAAATGCAATCCTAACAGCTGTTAAAACATTTACGATCAGGTATTTCAAGTCCTTATTGTATTTCTGGTATTATTCCCAATAAAAAGAGTTCCGGTTTTAAGTCTATGTGTTTATGTATCATTTTCTCCAACCACATGTGGATTTTAGTCCAATATCTTTTAGTTTCAGTACAAGTCCACCACATGTGGTAGTAAACAAGCTTGTTCTCAATCTGGATAAGACCGAGTGGCTGGTGTGTTTCCCTCCTACTAATTGGCCAAGTTTTCCATCTCTCAGGCTGGGGGGTCAAACAGTACGCCCCTCAGACAGGGTTCGCAATTTGGGAGTCCTCCTGGACCCACAGCTGACTTTTGAACACCACTTGTCGGCTGTGACCACGGGGGCATTTGCCCAGGTTCACCTGGTGCACCAGTTGCGTCCCTACCTGAACCGGGAGGCCCTCACAACAGTCACTCGTGCCCTTGTGACCTCTAGACTGGACTACTGCAACATGCTCTACATGGGGCAGCCCTTGAAGAGCATTCGGAGACTTCAGCTTGTCCAGAATGCAGCCGCGCGAGCGATCGTGGGTGCACCTTGGTTCACCCACGTAACACCTATCCTCCGCGAGCTGCACTGGCTGCCTATTGGTCTCCGGATACGCTTCAAGGCGCTAGTCATCACTTATAAAGCCCTTCATGGTATTGGACCTGGGTACTTGAGGGACTGCCTCCGCTAGACCGATTAGATCCCACAGATTAGGCCTCCTCCGAATTCCATCCGCCGGCCAGTGTCGACTGGTGACTACCCGGAGGAGAGTCTTCTCTGTGGCTGCTCTGACCCTTTGGAACGAACTCCCCGTGGAGATTAGAACCCTCACCACCCTCCAGGCCTTCCGCAAAGCCGTTAAAACCTGGCTGTTCCGACAGGCCTGGGGCTAAAGAGCTGTTGCCCCCGTCTTGAATGGTATGACTGTTGTGTGTTTTTAAATTATGTATTGTTATGTATCATTTATTTTTTATTTTTTGTCTGTACCCCCCCCCCCCTTCCCTGATTTGATTTGTTAGCCGCCCTGAGTCCCCTTCGGGGGAAAAGGGCGGCATATAAATATAATAAATGAAATGAATGAAATGAAATGAATGAAATGTGCCCGGCATCTGATGACATTTCCAACAATTTATTCTTGGACATTCTTACAATTCTCGTTGGGGATAGATGCCACCTGTAAAACATCTTATACAAGTACTCTTTATATGCAGTTGACATTGTCATTTTATAATTTTGAGTCCACAGCTTTTGCTATTTCTCTAATTCAATCCCATGCCCAAAGTTTTTTCCCCAGGCTAACATAGTTTCTTTGACTTGTTCCTCCTGACGTTTCACCTCTAATAAGTAGCCATAGAGTTTTTAAATTACTTTTTCATCGGTACCTGTTAAGATTTTATCTAATTCAGTCATTTTATCATAAAAACCCTCCTTTTTTCGATCTTCATTATATCTAGAATGTATTTGCACATATGAATACCAATTAACTTCAATACCTTCCTGTTTCAAATCTTGTATAGATTTAATAATTCAGCATATCTAACTGTTTGTTCCTTTTTGTATATTATTGAATATGAAAAAGCTTCAATGGTTGATACCCAGACTGGAATTTTTAAATAGTGTAGCCTCTTAACCTTCTCCCAGTTTAATAACAAAGCCTCTCTTATATAGTGCCTCCTAAAATAACCATGGGATTTAGTTCCCTTATACCATAAAAAAGCATGCCATCCCAACAGCAAGTCGTGTCCCTCTAGGTTCAAGAGCCTACCATTTCTTAACATTATCCATTCCTTTATCCACATCAGACTAGCTGCCTGGTGGTATAGCTCCCAGTCAGGTAATCCGAACCCTCCTCTTGATTTAGCATCTTGCAACACTTTGCTTTTTATTCTTGCTTTTTTCCCCTGCCATATGAATTTCAACACCAGTCTTCAAAATAATCTTTCTCCAACCTAATTGGGATTGTCTGGAACAAATATAGGATTGTAAAATGTTCATTTTAATTGTAGAGATTCTCCCAATCATTGATAGTTGAAGATTTTCCCATTTCACCAAGTCCATTGCAATTTGTTGCTTCAATCTAAAATAATTATCCTCTTTGAGGGTACTGCATCTAGCTGTTAAAAAGATCCCCAAATATTTGACCTTGTTCGTAACTTGTATCTCCAAGATTTCTGCCAATTCTTCTTTTGTTTTGATGATATGTTCTTTGTCATGATTTTTGTTTTGTCTTTATTTTTTTTCAAACTTGCTACTTTTCTATACTCCTCAATTCTTTCTATCAATTTGGGTGCAGATTCTAGTGGCTCCTTGAGAATGAAAACTAAATCATCTGCAAACGCTTGCAACTTATATTCTTTTTTAATAGCCATTCCCTTTATTTCTTCCTCTTCTCTGATTCTTCTGTTTAAAACTTCTAACATTAAGACAAAAAGTAGCGGTGATAATGGACAGCCTTGTCTCGTACCTCTCTTTGTTTCAATAGGATCTGTCAGTTCTCCATTTATCATTATCTTAGCTGTTTGTTTGTGATATACTGTTTGTATAGATTGAATAAAATTCTTGCCAAAGTTCATTTGTTCCATTTGTTGTATCATGAATAGCCAGTTCATATTATCAAAAGCTTTCTGCGCGTCAAGAAACATCAAGCCATTTGCTTTTCGGGGTAAGCTTCATAATATTCCAAAGTGTCCAAGATTATTTTTATATTATCTCTAATTTGTCTCTTTGGTAAAAAAAACCATTTTGATCCGAATGGATAAACCCATTTAAATATTTTTTCAGTCTCTCTGCCAGTATGGAAGCAAATAACTTGTAATCTGAGTTTAACAAGGAAATTGGTCTGCAGTTCTTAATTTACGTATGGTCTGCCTCCTCTTTGGGTATCAATGTAATGTATGCTTCTAGCCAAGAGTTGGGTATTTTACTTTCAATCATTACTTCATTCATAACTTCTAACAGGGGAAGAGACAAGGATTCCTCTAGTGTTTTATAAAATTCCATGGTAAGCCATCCGGACTGGGGGCCTTCCCATTCTTTTGTCTTTTAAGAGCTTCAGCTAACTCCATCATTGTTATTTTACCTTCTAACATAGTTCTAATATCATTGGGTATTAGGGGAAGATTAGCATTTTGTAAATATTGTTTAACTTCTTCCTCTTTTATATTCTCTTGTTCATACAACTTAGCGTAGTAATCTTGTATGATTTTCTTCTTTTCTGCATTTCCATAGTGGGTTTGTCCTTGTTCGTCTTTTAGTTGTTGTATTTTCTTAGCCTCTCTCTCCTTTCTCAGTTTATATGCCAACCATCTGCCTGGTTTATTTGCATTTTCAAAATAATTCTGTTTAGCGCCTCTAATTTTTTGTGCCAGTTCCTCCTTTTCCAGTAAGTCCATTTTATGTTTAATTATATCCATTTTTATTTTAATCTCTTTCTTTTGTGGAGATTTCTGTAGTTCTTTTTCCAAAATACTATAGTCTTTTTCTAGATTTTTGGATGTTTGTCTTTTCTTTGAGTTTCTTATTCTTGTATTATCAGACCTCTAGAAAAGGCCCTTATTGTATCCCAAAGATTCTGCAAGGATGTGTCTTCTTTTTTATTTTCTTTGAAAAAGAAAGTCAATTCTTTTTTGATTTTCTTTAGAAAGTCTTTCTCTTTCAGTATCGTGTTGTTTAAAGTCCATCTAGATCTTGTTCTTTGCGCTCTTCATTTTATTGTCATTGGGTTGTGATCTGCCCAAATACTTGGTTCAATTTCCGCTTCTTGTATACTGCCAAATAGATCCATTGAGGCCCAAATCATATCAATTTTAGAGAATGATAAGTGTCTATTTGAATAGAAGGTATATTGTTTTTGATAGGATTTCTTTCTCTCCAGATATCTTTTAGATTGATTTCATCCATCATCTTGAAGAAGGATTTCAGGAGTGTTTTTCTATTTGATTTTATTGTTTTATGGGTTTTATGATCCATGTTCTGATTTATAATGCCATTAAAGTCTCCCATCATACAAATATCAGCATAATCTAAGTCAAATATTTTCTTGTGGAGTTTTTTATAAAATTCATCCTGTTTTTCGTTAGGTGCGTAAATTGAAATTAAGAGTATTTTCCTTGCATTGTCCATAATTTCCACCATCAAAATTCTTCCATCTTCATCTGTATAGATTTGTTTTGCTGGGATTTTATCTTTAATATAAAAAGTCACACCTCTTTTCTTACAGTCCGCCAAGGAAGTAAAAGTTTTGCCAAGTTTTGGTTGTACTAATAAATAATCGTATCTTTGTTGAATATGTACTCTTGTAAGCAAATTATGTCTATTTTTAACTTTTCTAATTTATGAAATATTTTCCTTCTTTTGATTACCAAATTAAGTCCATTTACATTAATTGAAAGCAGTTTTGATCCTTCCATCATTATGTTTTATAATTAGGGTTTATAGCTCTAATTGTTCTTGGTTCCCGTTGTTCTCTAATCTCTACACCCCCTACGGCACCTTCTTCAATGTCAATCCCACCTACGGCACCCTCCACCTTCTCGGATTCAGTTATAGGTATGTCTAACAATTGCACCAGAAGTTCTTCTTTTCCAGACATCTCGGCCTTTCCTCTCAGATGTTCTGTATAAAAAGCTTCTGCTTTCTCAATTGTATCAATTCTGTACCTTTGTCCTTTCCATACAAATATTAAACCTTCCGGTATCAGCCATCTATAGTTAACTCCTAATTTGAGTAGAATTGTAGTCAAAAATTGGTATTTTCTTCTTTTTTCTCTCACTCTTCTTGGAATTTGCTTTAAAATTACAATCTCCTTGCATTTGTGTTCCAATTTCTATCTCTTGTTTTTTGCAATATTTGTAGTTTTAGTGCTTTTTTAGTAAATCTTACATGGACTTCCCTTGGAAGAGAGTTTCTCATTGCATATCTTGTATTTACTCGAAATGTCTCATCTATACAATCCAACATCTTCTCTTGATATATCTCTAACATCTCTATCAGATATTATTTGTGGCAGATTCTCTCCCTTTTCTTCTGTTACATTTTGAAATCTTAAAAAATACTCAGAATGCTCCATCTCCCATCCTATTATTGCTCTGCTTTCTGTTTCCATTTCGCTCAATCTACTGTCAAGTTCTTCATCCCTCTTCTCTCTTTGTTCCTCTTTTTCGGTAATTTTTTGCATTCTATCTTCTTGTTTCATAATCCAGTTTTGTATCGTTACAATCTTTCCCTCTGTTTGATCTAATTTCTGATCTATGTTTCCAATTCGCTAATCCATTGTCTCCATCCTCTTTTCCATATTTTCAGACTTCTTTACTAGCGTATCTAGTTTTTCATCAGTGCTTGTTTGTAATTTTTGTAGTTTTTCATCGGTGCTTGTTTGTAATTTTTGTATTGCTTGCATAATTGTCTCCAGTGATGTCGCCTTCTCTTTTTCTTGCCGGATCATTGTTTGTATTGATCTTTGCCCTCCTGCAGGAAAAGAAGCAGGGGTCGTTGTTGTGGAGCCCACTGGCGTTATTTTCCTACTCATCTTCCTGGTTTATTCTCTCTTTTTCTTTTTGTGACTCAATCTAATTATAGTTAACTATAAAAGAGGAAGGGGAAAAGGAAGAAAAAGGAAAGAGAGAGGAGAGAAGTAAAAATTAGGTAGAGAAGCAAGCAGATAGATCAAGGTTAAGATAAAAGGGATATAGAAAGTGTAGTAGAAAATAAAAGAGAAATAGGCAAAGAAAAAGAAATAATAAAAATCTTGGCCACCTTGTCCAATCAGTTCCAAATTTTAGAGCCCAATTTTTTGAAGAAAGGAAAGAGGGAAAAAGAAGATAAGCAGGGAAATTGGGGTCTTATAAAAATAAGGGTGAGTAAAAGAAGAGGAGAATGTGTGTGTGTGTGTGTGTGTGTGTGTGTGTGTGTGTGTGTGTGTGTGTGTGTGTCTTTGGTTATTTGGGTTTTCTCCTGCATAAAATTGGAAGTGTCATGGCGATGTTTCGATGAAGTCTCATTCGTCATCTTCAGGCTGGTTTACTCGGTTTCGTGCTTCTAGGAGCAATGTGAGATTGCAGCTGTTTCTTCCTTTTAACTGCCAGTGGGGGTGTGAGCTGATTGGGTGGGAGCTTGGTTGTGTTCTGATTGGGTGGAGGTGTGTTCTGATTGGTTGGGGGTTTTGTGCTCGGCTTCCTCTGAGTTGCTGGAGGATTTGAGCTGTTGAGCTGCATTGCTGTGGTTTGGCTTTGTGTTTGTGGCTGTGTAAGGTCTTCATGGTGGGTGTCAGTCTGCTTCATGTATGGAATGGAGAGGTTTGAAGTGGCTAATGATGCAGCTCCGGTCTGGCTTCTGGTCCTTGGTCGTGCCACATCATCAGTGTGGGTTTGAGTTTGCTTTCTGCATGGATGTGTGGTGGTGACATCCTGTGTGCCTCTCGTGAGTGTGGGTCTGATGTCATTCCTCGTGTTAGGGACTCGTTTGTCAATAAGGGCGGGTTTCCAAATGGCTGGTAGGCGGGAGGTATCATCTCGTTTGTTCATGCTGTGTGGGTGTTTTTCTATCTCAATGGCTTCTCTGATTATTCTGTTGTTAAAGTGTTCAGCTTTGGCGATAGTTCTGGTCTTTTTAAAGTCAATTTCATGTCCTGTGGCTTTAAGGTGTTGGACCAGGGAGGAAGTTGGTTCCTTTTTTCTGATTGTGTTCTTGTGTTCTTCGATGCATGCACTTATTCTTCTGTTGGTTTGTCCGATGTATGTGGTGGGGCAGGTGGTGCATGAGATTTCATATACTCCTTGATTTTCTAACTCAATTTTGTCTTTGGGGTTTCTTAGGATGGTGAATATTTTTCGGTTTGTGCAGAATGCTGTCTTGAAGTTGTGTTTGTGGAGGAGTTTGCTGATTTTGTCTGTGGTGCCTTTTATGTATGGGAGGAGGGCTTTTCCATTTTCTTGTTCTCTGTCTTGGATTTTAGTGGGGGTTTCTTTTTGGATTAGGTTGGTAATCTTATTTCTTTGGAATTGTCAGCCTCCGCTTTGCTGCTGCTTCGGCTGCCATTTAAATGGTGAGGGGGGCATGGTATTTGGGAGGGGACTCATTGTTGTGCTGGAGAAAGATTCTAGATTTTGAGCTGTCCACCTTACTGCGCATGTGGAGGAGGAGTGTTTCCTGCCAAGGCCAACGGACCCAGCATTCCATCTTGGTGATGCCTTTCGAAGTTATCTCACACCTGACAATTGGGAGAATTATGATTGGACTGTGCACGGGATGCCAAGGAGAGGGGAATGAATTATACAATATATTATTCGCTTTCGTGCCTAAATAATCAGACTTCGCTTCGCTTGTATTCATTTATAATTAGTAAAAGTACACTTGATTTCTACCAATGGAGTCCTGTGGTTTTCTTTCCTGATTTTTGAATGAAGAAGGGCTGACAGGAATCCATTGGATGTCAGTATATTAGTGAGAGTGTGTAGTTTGGTTTTTAGGTGTTGTTCATCAGCTAGGCGTTTTGTTCTGGAGATGAGTGTCTTGGCTATGGAGTTGATCTGGGCTGGATGGTGGTGTGAGAGTGCGTGCAGATAGCAGTACATACAAACACACGCGAAAACCTCAGAAAACATATAAATATATATAATATTTCAAAAGGGTAGGAAGGGGAACAAGCAAAAAAGAAGGGCAAAAAAAAATTCAACACTTCAAAAACTTCAGGGCTTCTACAAGAAAAAGAATGCAAAAAGGCAATCAGGGGAAAAAAAAACATCACATCCCAGGCAGAGTAATGTAAACATAGTCAGGCAAAAATATGAAGGAGAGAGTTCAAAGTTTTTTTCTTTTCACTTTTTGATTAGAAGAACTTTCCAAGGTCATACCAATTTTCTCTCAGACATTTTCATTCATCTTCCAAAATAGGTTTCCAGACACTAAGGATCCATAAGAAACACCTGCGTAAACAACTGTGGTTCTTGCCTCTTATCATGTTTTAACCTTGAATAAGAGCGTTCTCTCTAAGTAGTTCCGTCAGTAAAGTTTGGTAACATTGTTTCAAAGTCCACTAGGTGGCAGTGTTAGATTGTATCAATCCCTAACCCCTTAGCACTCTGCCTTTGAAAAGAAATACTCCAAAGGAAAAAAAGAAACCACGGGACTAATGAAGAAGAACAAAAGGGGATAGGGAAAAGAATCTTTAAGGCATAATAAAGAAAAGAATAGTCCCAATCAAATCACTGCCAGTTCTTCCGTTCTTCAATTTCTTAAATAGGTTTTGGCTTTTATGATTTGTGTTCGTACAGCACATT
Organism: Thamnophis sirtalis; assembly: GCF_051295495.1. Classification (NCBI taxonomy): domain Eukaryota; kingdom Metazoa; phylum Chordata; class Lepidosauria; order Squamata; family Natricidae; genus Thamnophis; species Thamnophis sirtalis. Next base: position 41,571,934 of record NW_028261390.1, on the reverse strand, counting down.
AGTCCCAATTTATACAGGGGGCTGATTACGGCAAAAAGTTGGGTGACTTTTCTACAAGTATGGTGGAGTATAACTTAAATATAACTTCAAGGGAAAGACTATTCAGTCCAGCTCAGGCTTACAAAACAGCAGTGCACGAATCTCTTTTTTATTGTTGTGCTTAGAATAATTGTTAAATCCACACGAAGAATTTAAAGATATTAGCTGCAAAGTAAAGAAGATACAGGGGAGTGTGATGACTCAGCAGTTAAAGATGCTGCACTTGTCAGCTGGAAAGTTGGGTTTGAGACCCGAGCACCCTACAATGGGATGAGCTCCCTTTACTTACCCAGCTGCTGCCCACTTAGCAGTTCGAAAGCATGCAAATACAAGTAGATTAATAGGTACCACTTTGATGGGAAGGTAAGGGCGTCAGTGCACCTTTGGCATATAGTCATGCTGGCCACATGACTATGTAATTGTCTTCAGACAATGCTGGCTCCCTCGGCCAAGAAACAGAAATAAGCACCGCTCCCTAGAGTCAGTCATGACTCAACAGGAAACCTTTACCTCTAAAGATACAATGGACCAAACTAAACTAGACTAAATAGCACCAACATATATAAATTTGTATGTGTGCACATTTCAAATCAAATTATACATGCTTGTTCTGGTACTATGTAGATAAGGAATAAAAATTCTATGCATGGGGTTTAATTCAACCTCAATCTACAATATTCAGTGTCATGATTTTGAAGCCAAATTTTGACTTCTAGGGGTTTGAAATTTTATACAGCCCAGTAACTGTCACTAGCTTAAAATTATTCTTCTGTTACCTGTAATTTCTTTGAAACACCATCTGCAGTGGTGGGATTAAATTTTTTTTTACTACCTGGTGGGCTTGGTGGGCGTGGCTTGGTGGGCATGGCAGGAGAAGGATACTGAAAAATCCCCATATCCTCCCAATCAGCTGGAACTCGGGAGGCAGAGAATAGCTGGGAACGGAGTCAGAGGTGGTATTTACCGGTTCTCCGAACTACTCAAAATTTCTGCTACCGGTTCTGCAGAACTGGCCAGAACCTGCTAAATAGCACCTCTGACCTTCTGATGTAAAGCATGGAAGCATGGAATTTCTGTCCTTAATTTAGCCTTCTTATTCTGTCTAACCCTGAGTGTTGAAGGCCAGAGGCTTTCTGAAGTCTGCTGTGTGAACTATTGCTCCTATTGCTACTGCAAAAGTTAGGGCCTGTTCTGTAGCTATGTGCAATAAGAAATCTTATTCCTTAAAGATTAAGGCAGACAAAGCATCTGAATCAATCTCCAGTCCAGATATATTTATCTTTTTCAGTGTCAATGTACTATATTTTGGGGGACGAGGTTTATATCTTTTGCTAGGGCTTATATCATTCAGGCCACTGAGAAGTACTTTTTTTGTTAAATATGAATCTTGGCTCTTGGTGATTACATTTTCATGTCCACGTATTTCTTTTGGTAACAATTTGAACTGGTTTGATAATGCCATCTTTTTGTTTGACTTCCTAGATAAAACCTTGGTACTTTTAAATTGTTTTCTATTCCAATACTAATCAGATCTAGTCTTGCTCAGCTTTTGAGAAATTAGTCGATATTACTAAACCACTTTAAAATCCATTGTCTTAATGATTCTTTCTGTAAGTTGAATTCAAAAAGTTGTCCTTCCAAGGACAGTGCCTTCCAAGTGCATTGATATCCACAGCTTGCCATCCTTCAAATGGTCATTACAGTTAACTATGCTATTGTCTAACTGGGACAACATTGGGGTGACATTTCTGCTTCGTAACTTGATAGGATTTTCTACTGAAAACAAGTCATAATTTAATTTAGTTTCATAGATCATTTTTCTGTTGTCAGTGTGTATTACAAGAATATAGAATCATAGCCTCTAAGACATGCTTTCAGTAATTTTTTGTAAAGCGAAATAAAATGTGTGAATAATAGCAAAAAGTCCAGGCCGATTTGCATGATACAAAGTTTGCCTGTCAACATCTTTATTTCATCATGTGTCCATAATGTTGCTTTCAGTTCATTCTTAACACATGAATGAGGCAGGCCAAATTGTCCTTAATTCCTCTGGTTTTAAAGCAGTGTTTTCCCAAAGAAGCCCTCATCAACTGAGAGAGGTTTGGTATTTATATAATCTGGCTATTCTGTCATAGTTGTGCTGGGCAAATTGATGGGATGGTGCAGTCCTATCCTGTCCCCTTGAATCCTGGAGATTCTCTTCTACTTTTCCCCCTTCCAGGTGGAAAAAGATGATCCCAAATAGTTGGACAATAGCTGGGAGAATTGTAATATGAAGCTGGAGAAATGGCTTTCTAGCCTGCTGAAGATTTGAAATACAGGATGGTTTAGATGGGCTGTAAAGTGGGAAATTTGTTGGAGCCATGCTGGGAACTAGGCCCTGAGCTAGCGATTCTTGGGGCTAAAATGTTGGTTACGTCAGCAACCAACAGCTACTTAGTTCTGAGACTGCACAAAGGAAGGGCTCAATTAAGCAGTAAGATAGACAGGAAAAAGAAATGTAATAATTAAATCACTGCAGGTAAAGGAAGTGGCTTCATTTCATTTGGACAGACAACTGCAATCAACTGCCACATAAATTTTCATCATGGCATTCAATACCGCAAATATTTTAATCATTGGCTTTGTTTAGCATGTCTTCACGGCAGAAATGAGGACACCAGCAATCCATGTAAACTGTAATAGAAATTATAAAGACTGGATAGGGATCAGCAGTGAGGATAGCAGCTTTTATGCTGGTTTAGTTTTCTGTTGGCTCAAGTGAGCAGCAGAGAAAAGGCCCCAAGTGACTATTACCTGTTTTCTTAAAAAATTCTTAGTTTTGGATATTGCAGGGTAAAAAAAAATAGAAGACACATTTATATTAAAATAATTTACCTAGTTTTAAAAAAAATTCAATTAATGTTTAAGAAAAAAATATGTGGCACTACCTAGAGAGGAAGGAACAAATATAAAAGAAACAAATATGCAAGTACACTTGTAAGATTAAAACACTATTATAAATGCTAATGTATATTGACTGATTTGATATTAATATCAGTAACCTCTCCTCTAATGATGTTCCTGTTCCTGGGAAGAAAACCAGTTCTTTTCTCTTTCAAATATCTGTCACTTGAATGTATTATACAAAAGCACCAGCCGCTCTAGCACAGCCTTATATAGGTGGATGAATGGGATGCCCGTTTAAAAATAGCGTTCTCTTTGGCTTTGAGTTGACAGGCAACATGAAAACCGCTATATTTCATGCTGACATTTGGAACATGTTCCCGGGATTATTTTAATTGTCTGGCAACAGAATAAAATAAACGAGCTGACCAACGAAGCCTTATGAAAATAGGTAATCACAAGTGGAAACATTCTTATTTGGTGTGATTCAACAGAGAATGACTTTGATTTGAGGCTACTCAAATTACAATTTTGGAGGTTAAATCTTTTCTTGGGTGCAATTTTTAATCCCCAGAAGCCACATCAGTGGAAGCACTGAAATGGATTGCATGGGTTATGGATGCAATCTTTAACCCAAACAGGGCACTGATCTGATTTTATTCATGCAGCGTAATTTAAGAAAAAAGACTAGGCCAAGCCAGAACTGACCAGGCAAGGCAACTTATTCCTGAAGTTTGCCACGATGGATTTAACAGCTGGTTCATTCTGCAGAAGGGAAATAAAAGGGGAGAATCATATTAGCTATGAGAACAATACCTCAACATTTTTAACGTTTGGTTTCCAAATCAGAATAGAGTTTGTATGGATAAGGTAGGCAGAAAATGGATAATGTAAACAGTTCAGGTACATTACAAGGAGAGCCAGGGCAGGGCAAAGGCAACCAAAAGAAATAGATTAGAAATACAATCTAGGAATTCTGGATTGAGCTGTTGAGCAATATTCCAGTACTTGTTCCTTTTTTTAAAAAAAATAAAAGCTGCCTGGAAATATACTAAATGAATAAATACAGGAAATTTCAGCTGAGTTTCCAGTTCAAAGCAGGGGCAAGGTCAAATGTTTGGGAAAGCTGAATCTCACACATGGACCTAAACTGCTAAAGACTGACAAGCAATGTTGAGTCATGAACAGAGGAATAAGTGCCTAATATTTTGAAGAATTTTCTAAGTAACCTTAATCTAGTCCTGGAAAGTGAATATTGATTCCTTAACACACCAAACCACCATTTGTCAGGTCAAAAGTCCCAAAACAACACAAAGAGACAAAATTATAGTGAACTAATGGGCTTTTTAATGTTCCAATAAACAAGTGTAACTTAGGAGAAACGTGTCAGTTTGGGATGGAACATGGGGGGTTTAATGTCTTGACCTTAAACAAATGTGTTTATCATGCATTTAAAGTGAGAGCTATTCTTTTGAAAAATAGTGGCTCTCTTTTTTCTTCGTAACCCCAGGGGATTTAGTAGCAGATTTAGAGTAAAAATATTTCTAATGTGATACTAATAGTATATGGTGAGAAAACACCCTACCCTCTATTCTGTATATTCTTCTTTGTTAAAAACTTGCCTTTAAGAAAAGCAACTAAATGAAGTGTTGCAAGAAGCAGCAGACAGAGACTAAGCCATTCCCCAGAAATCTGAGCACTGTGTTAATTCCTGCTATAACTGCCTTACTTACAAGCTAGGCACAGACTGGATTTCTGTCTGCTTTGTAGCTCCTGGTGCTAACTGGAAGGCTACTTGAGCGATGAGGCAAGTAACAAAAAATACCACTTTGAGTACTCATTTCAGCATTGACAAATGACATCACTGTGAGTGATAATTGCATACTGAGTGGAAAAGATCCTTATAAAATATATTTACCTCATTTTGTGCTGCTTCCAGTATTCCCACTGGGCAAAAGGAAGTATGTCTTCCTAGTTTATTGTGTCACCACAGGCAAGAAAACAATAAACTAGACCCATTGGAAGAAACAGGCCCAGGGGACTGAAGATATAATGAGCAGCTACGCTGAAGCTTATTTCTGCTGTAATTGTGATCAAGCATAATGGATAGTCAACATGATTCCAACAATTTTGGAACTAATGCTGCATAGAAAGCAAAAATACATTGAAGTGAAAGCAAGCAACTTTGTTTGAATTGCACGGAAATTCCAGCACTTCCTTGTTACAGGAACCTTCTCCACCGTGTGGAAGGAGTGTACAAATGTATACTTTTTCGTACAACCAAAGTTTCTTAATGACCTCCTTGATCCCAGTCCTACAGTTAGAGGAGAAGCTAAGGACAGGTTTTCATGATATTTTGTTTTCATCATTTCCCTCTTTAAAACCTGTGTGAAAAAACAGGAAGAAAATAATTCCTTTCCATTAGTACTCCAAAATAATGTTTTTCTAAGAGATTTATTAAGAAGCATAGATCCAGCAATAATAATGGCTGTATAGGTAAATTGATAGTGGTATCTTAATAGTAGTACTATATGTTATTCTTTTCCCAGTCATACGCTCTGAAAGCATTAGCAGGAGAGGTGATGTAAATGTTATTTCTACAGAAGATATTTGAGAATAGAGAAAACAAGAACAAATGCCATTTAAATAGAAATAGAGACTAGCACAATATCCTCTCTTAAAACATGGAGCTCTAGTATGATGCATGGTGCTCACTGTTCGGAAATGTGCTGTATCGTCAGTTTGCCAGATAATATTTTGAGGATCATTACTTCATCCGTCCTCAGTTGCTCACCTTGGACTCCTTCCAAAGAGCATTCATTAACATGATGATAATAATAAGTACCCATTTAGATATAACTTTTGGAACTCAAGCAAATCTTCAATTGGTTATTTCTTTGCCCTTGTCAAAAAGACCCCTTTTGGCCTACGCTTGAATACTGATCCATATGTTTAGAATCATAGAGAAGGAGGCAAGGAAAGATAATACTATATACAGTACATAGAATAATGGAAAAGAAGGTTGCTCAGAAGGCCTAAGAATGCATTCATGCCAGATAATGTTTCTGTGGGATCCAGAACTATGTCTTACCCCATTTCACTGCCATATATTTAGGTGTGATATTCAGTCATCAGACAGTAATTCACCCTGCAATAGTTATATGGCAACAATACAATTAAAACCCAGGTAAAGAAAAAAACTAGTTGAAGAAACATCATGGCTGTTCAAAATACTAATGAAATTCTGAAATTGGAGATGACTGAAAGGCCTTGCTCATAGTCACCCATGCCTTAGTCAACAGCTGTTTGGATTACTGTATCATGCTCTACACACTGTAAGCATATCAATGGAAGGATAGTTACCAATGAATAAGAAATTGTTTTTTTTATTTTGACTCATTCAGTCCTTTTCAGATTCGAGATACCTCAATTACAATTCAGACTAAATTTGTGAAGAGAGAGCAAAGTATCTGGACATGTTTAGATTTGATTAGACAACTCATGACCCATTGGATCATTGCTTCAGAAATATTTCCTTACCAAATTCCGTAACTATGGCCTTCAACAATGGGAGAGCTTCTAATGCACTGGAGAAATTCTTTAAAATTCAGGAAGATATTCAGATATTTCTCTGCCCTGAAAGTAGCCCATGTTGAACAGTACAGCAGTCAAACATTAGCAGTTGACTAAATGTAACATTTTATGACCTTTTATGTCATAAAATGTTTTATAAAATTTGCCAAATTTTAATTCCACAGGAATTATAGATCCAAGCTTTGGGACACAATCAGTAAGTTAGCCTACTTGGTTGAAAAAGTGTGTGCTATGATACAACATTTTGCCCAACATAGAACATTTAGATCAAAGAACACTTAGGGAAAAAAGTATGTACCTGAAGTCATGTCATATTGATCATTACTTAGAGAGATGGTGGAATATATTTCACAGGAACAGTTTATGAAGAGTTGGACCTATATCTGTCTGAAATGTTTTAACTTCCTTCTAGGGAACTGAATCAGTACTTTTAAAAAAAAACCTCTTTTGAGTTAGTTAGTCCCGTAATGTAAATTGGACTTATCAGATGGATGTTGCTGGTGCAACTATGAGTGGATTTTTCTCTGTCAGAATTGCAAACCCATTCATTGTAGTGAAAAATAATTAGAAGTTATATTTTTGTTATATATATATTTGAGTTATATTTGAGCCCTGAGATATTATTTTACATATTGTTTCAGCTGTAAAATTGAATTAAATGTTTGTTAGAGTTTCCATCACGTTTCACCTGGTGCATTAGGGAGATATCTGCGAGACAAAACTCACAAGGTGATTTTACATTCACTAGCATGGTAGAGTGATTGCATAGTTTGAGGTTTAGCAATTTGTGAGAAGCCAAACATTGCCTTAACATATTGTGTGAACTGGACCATTTTGTTAAACTGTTATATGGTTTACTTGTTGGGACATAGCATGTTTTGTATTTTAGTAGCCCAATTTAGAATCCAAAGTAACTGAGTCATCATGTTACAAACATTATTTTAATTAAATATGGAGAGACAGTTAGAATAGGTGTCAAAAATAGCATATACTAATGTACTATGTTAATCGTAGACATGTATATTCAGATGTAAATTTCTGCCTTCATGATATACTGTATGTTTACTAAGTCACTTCTGCACTGTAGTGTTATATAAAGCAAACATCTGTTTTAGCCATAAGCAACTCTTGTCTATTCAGATAACATATGAAAAGTGACCCACATTCACAAATATATAGATGGAAGTTTTCACATAAACTGTAATCTTGTATATTATGATGTGAGTTTAATCTCAAGTGATGCCTTCCCTATTTTACCAAAGTTCTTATTTTCAGATGAGAAAATTAGTGACTTTGAATCTGCCGCTGATCAGATTGAGGTGCAGTATTTCCTGGGGCATGGTATGCATTATTCAATACTGCAAGCAATTTCTGTTATCATTCAGTATGTTATTGTTATTACAGACTTGACAGGTTGTCTAGGATGTCTTCTGCATTTTTCCAACATAGGTGAAAAAATGATAGTTTGTGCCAGTGGTGGGTTTCAAAATTTTTTAGAACCTCTTCTGTAGGTGTAGCCTGCTTTGTGGGAGTGGCTTGTTGGCCATGTGACTGGGTGGGAGTGGCTTGTCAGCCATGTGACTGGGTAGGCATGGCCAACTTGTAAAATGTGGTGAAACCTACTTAATAACACTCTTGCTTAGCAACCAGAATGTTGGCTCAGAAACTCTGGCATTTGAAGCATGCAAGTCTTAAAGCTGTCAAGTTACAAGACCCTTGCACCCCTAACGCTTTGGAAAAAAACCCAGGGGTATTCAAACTTGACAGCTTTAAGACTTATGGACTTCAACTCCCAGAATTCCTCCTCTCACTCTTCATCTTGATGATGCCTGGACGGGGGGGGGGAGGGAGGGACTTGGAGCTGATTCTAAACAGCACTGTAGATTTGTGGAACCTCTTCTATAGAAGAGGGTAGAACTGGCAGGAACCCACCCCTGGTTTGTGCTAAAGAAGATATTTATACAATTAAATTCTAGCACAAACTGCCTAGGTTTATTTTACTTTAATTTTATTTTTCAAATGAAATGGAAGAGCATTGAAGCATGTCGGCAGAACAATTTAATAGTTCAATATGAACTCATTTCTAAGCATTTATCTGAAAGTAAGAAGTAGAATTATTTTTAAAAATAAACATTCTACCTGGTCTCAGCGTATGAAGTTACTAATGAAAATATACAGAAGAACTAAAGCAACTCATCATTTTTTCCAAATATCTGTTAGCAGTGCTAGATTTTCACTGTCACTCTAACCCATGAATTCTTAAATGCTCAAGACTTACTGATCTGTTGCTTCAGATGAAATTTTATCTTAAATACAATTTAGACCTTTCTACTCAATTTCAAGGCTTTTGGTTAAGAAATTATTTTTTTAAATATTTATTGGTCCTTTGAAAATAATGCAAGTGAGTGTAATATAGAATACCAATTCTCAGCTGATAACTGGCGTACCATGTATAGGATGCAGACAAGATCTAAGTGGTACTCCTGCTAACTGTCCTAGAATTTCTGGTTTTTAGTAGCAGAGCCATTTGAAAGAATGACTCCTTTATTGCAGTAAGACAGAAAGCAATCTCCAGCTGGCTAAGTACTTAGGAATGGGCTGAGGGATGAACTGCAAGGCATGATGGGAAGTACAAAACTGGGCAGGCAAGGAAAAGAGGACACTTGTGTTCCACTTGCTGGTTGTCAATCAGGGAACATATGTGCATTCAATAGCAACTTTCTGGATTCCCTACTTGGAAATGTGGGAATATGGGGGTGATTACAGTCAGCAAAATGTAGAATGGAAGAAAGACATGGAGCATTTTTTGCATATCTTTTTGCATTTGGGCAACATTTATTTTCGAAACCTTCAAATCTTGAGAGAATGTGTGTTGAGAGATGGAGAAGAGAAGTATAAATAACTCTTTTGAGTAATGTTAGTTAAGTTAGAAATTCTTGATAAAAGTGGGGATTTTGTTTCAATCATGGTAAAATTCAGATTCTTTGATAGAATGGTTGGTAAGGTGAGATGACAACTGTTGGTTTGGAAAGCCTTGTTGGAATGCCTATGAGTCAGTGTTTCAGTTCAGTTTTATAAATAAGAGACGCCCACTTAAATTGGAATCGAAAGTGAACTGGGAACCAACACTAGTAAAGGTATCACAAGAACATAGTTCATTACTCACATGATTTCTAAGGTCTGCTGGTATATATTTTGTTAGCTTGCAGTTATTAGTCTTTATTTAGCCAAAAACAATATAGTGTTATGCCTATTCATAGGTCAGGCTCTGATTCTAAGATGGACTACAAAAAGATAGAAATGTAATCTCAAGAAAGATAGACATTATGTTCCAAATAATTCAGTCTTGGATTAATGAAACATATTCCTGTTCAATACTCTGTGGTTAATCAAAGATGCTTAAAAGAAGACTCTATCTTCTAGTACTCACCTTTCATGGGGAACAACATTCTCTGCACCAGAGGAAAGAAAAGGAAACCTTTGAAAGTTCTAGCAGGCAGCTGTTGTCTAGCATCAGGATATTTTAAGATACACAAAAAAGTATCCTGCTTATCAGAAGGGATCTAGCATAGAAAGATAATGTTATCTTAAATGAAGGGAATTTGTCTTCTCCAGAATTCTGTTTAAAAAGAGGCCAGAACAAAATGTTGATATACTGCACAAAACTGTATTCCTGGCATAGCTACTGTGATGAATTAAAGATCCTCATCATTATTATGAAAAAAAAAGTTTCATCTAGATCCAGGGTCACTGTGGATTAGGTATGATGTATTTCATAAATAAATAAATAAAATATGCTTTTAAAAAGCTTTCTCAAACACGGTGGCCTTCTAGATATATGTGATTTCGACTCCCAGAAACCTCAGTGATGGTTATGATGGGTGGGAAATTCTGAGAGTCAAAGTTTATAAAACTGGAAGGAAGTCAGTTTTAGGATGTCCTTTTAAAGAATCTTTTCATATCTTGTTGATTTTAGACAACTCTCTTAAGTGGTGCTATCAAATACAAACTACTGGATCGAGGTTTAGGGCCCTGAAGTATAAAGGCCCTATTGAGCCATGTGAAATTATCCAAATAATTTTGAGAACAAAGGCTCCTGAGCCTTTGCTTTCTCTGGAGAGAAAGAAAGAAGGGATTAAGTGGGAAATAGAGAATTTAGGGCTGTAGGTTTACCTTTTCAATCATGTAAAATTTTTGTTTCCAGTATGCTTTTTGCTGAAGATCATTGGGAGCTATAATTCACCAGAGAACACAAGGATGGGGAAATTGCTTAAAACCAGCCTTCCATCATAGTCTTTAATTATATGGAATACGGAAACTTGCATATTCTCCTTACTTTATTTAGTTTTATCCCACTTTTATTATTTTTACAAATAAGATAAGGCAGCAAACATATCCAACATATGTTGTTGGTTTGAGCTTGGCGATTTGGTTGCAAATGTTTCGTCCCCATTGGAAGAGACATCTTCAATGCGCTTTGGATTCTGCTTATCTGGGGAGCACTGGCCATTAAATACCTTTCTGATTTTGGGTTGTGTGATTAGCTGGCTGTAGTTCCTAAGTCATAGTCCTTCGTTTTAAGTACCGTCTGTGTGAAGTAAATTAGTGGTGGGGGTGTTCTTCAGATGTCTTCTGATGGTGTTATGGTTTGGTTTCGAGTTGATGTGATCAGCTGCGTGTGATGTGGTCTGATTTCTTATGATCTATCAAGTTATAACTTTGTTTGCAGTGTGACTGTTTGTTGGTCTTTAAATGCTGCCTTCAGGATGGTGGTTGATGTTGTTCTTTCATTCTAAGTGGTTGGTAAATTGGGTCAATGTCATTGTGTCTGCTTATTGATTTATTGGTGGAAAACCAGGCTTCCATGAATTCCCTTTCCCTCCTTGGCTTTGCCTGGGTTACTGTCATACCCCCGTCCCAGCCTGATTCTGCAGAGGAATCAAGAACTGGAGCCAACGGAGATCGAGGGGGAAGCTTTGTTGGCTTTGGAGGAAAATGGGGAGGAGCAGTCCGAGTCAGGCCACGGCCTTTCAGGATTGGGACGGCTTGTAGGTAGGGTGGAATGGGGGGGCTGGATGACCTAAAGAGGATAAGCAGTGAAAATGAGAGACAGCGGTCAGGCAATGAGCAAGAGCCCCCCCCCCCCGATCCTCAAGCATGCAGGGTGGAGAGAAGATGGGAACAGTGTAGGTTGACCCGACTATTCAGTAGGAGAGCACCCCGTCCCTCTCCACAAGGCACACACCTGAGACTTAAGAAGATGCTGTAGGGAGAGGAATTTGTTGGGAACAAACACTGAATTCCTGGAGTTTTGAGTGCCATTGCCATGTTAGAAGTTTCCTGATTTCCTGCTTTCTTCCTAGCTTCTTGGATTAATTACCTTGCTACTTTGCTTCCTGGACTCATTGACTTTCCCTGCTGGATTTCTTGCTTTGCAGCACATTGTGCTTATGGTGTTGAGCTGGACTACTTGCAGCCAGAGGCTGCTGGAGGGGTGTGTGTGTGTGTGTGTGTGTGTGTGTGTGTGTGTGTGTGATATCACTTTGCTCTGGGACTTGCCAGAAATATGGGAGCATTGGGGAAAATTTTGAGCAATAAAGGAGTGGTTTGAACTGCCAACTGCCTGTGTTGCCTCTGTGCCATGCCCCAGGTCATCACAGTTACAACTGTGTCCAAGCACTATGACTCAGCAACTACATCCAGCCAATCACACAACCAGAAATCAGACCAGGACTCAGAAAGGTATTTAAAGGCCAGTGCTCCCTCAAACAAGCACAATCCAAAGCACACTGAAGATTTCTCCTCAAATGGGGATGATGCAACCAAATCATCAAGCTCGGCGCTCAAACCAACAACATTACTACCAATCCAAGCTATTAATATTCAAAGACATATCCAGCATACTTTCCTCCTATTTTCCACAGAACAATTCTGTGAGGTGAGTTGGGCTAAGAGAGAGTGACTGGCCCAAGGTCACCCAGCTGCTTTCATGCCTAAGACAAGACTAGAAATCACTGTTTCCTGGTTTATAGACTGCTGTCTTAACCACTAGACCAAACTGGTTCTACCCCTTTGTTCCTTCCTTATATCATGTTATAGAGGGAGATATTCCTTTAATATTCATTATTTTGTAAAGTATACATACTTCTCTGTTGTAAGAGAATAAATACTAGTACGTTACCACATATCTATTATCACATTACCATATATAAGTAAGGTGACCAGATTTTCAGATTGGTAAAGAGGGACATCTTTGACCGGGGGGGTGGGGGGCTTGATTAAAAATTTTATACAGAGCAACAAAAATTTTCATATAACACAAAAATAGTATTGTAATATTTTTTTTATTTCAACATAACTACAATTTACAAATATAAATTGTATCTGTTGCCAAACATCAAAATTTTGATCACGTGACTATGAGGATGCTGCAACGATCGCTAAGTGTGAAAATGGTCGCTAAGTGTGAAAAATGGTCATCAGTCACTTTTTTCAATGCCATTGTAACTTTGGTCACTAAACCCATTATACCACCTTTCTTGCCAGAGTTCTTAAGTGAATAACTGCAGCTGATAAGTTAGTAACATAAGTGAATCTGGTTTCCCCATTTGACTTTGTCAAAAGGTCACAAAAAGCAATTACATGACCCCAGGACACTGAAACCATCATAAATACGAATCTGTTGCCAAACATCAAAATTTTGATCGCGTGACCATGAGGATGCTGCAACAATCGCTAAGTGTGAAAATGGTCGCTAAGTGTGAAAAATGGTCATCAGTCACTTTTTTCAATGCCATTGTAACTTTGGTCACTAAACCCATTATACCACCTTTCTTGCCAGAGTTCTTAAGTGAATAACTGCAGCTGATAAGTTAGTAACATAAGTGAATCTGGTTTCCCCATTTGACTTTTTCAAAAGGTCACAAAAAGCAATTACATGACCCCAGGACACTGAAACTATCATAAATACGAATCTGTTGCCAAACATCAAAATTTTGATCGCGTGACCATGAGGATGCTGCAACGGTCACTAAGTGTGAAAATGGTTGCTAAGTGTGAAAAATTGTCATCAGTCACTTTTTTCAATGCCATTGTAACTTTGGTCACTATGCCACCTTTCTTGCCACAGTTCTTAAGTGAATAACTGCAGCTGGTATTTTGTATTTTGGATAGAGACAATTTAAAAAAAGAATCCACACAGAATAAATTGAAGTAAAACATTTCAAACTATTCCACACAGAATAAATGTAAGTAAAACTATTTTTAAAAATTCTATGCACAATATATTTCAAAGTATTGTGCATAGAATTTTTAAAAATGGTTTCACTTCAATTTATTTTGGATAGAATCTTTTTTTAAATAGTCTAAGACAATTTAAAAAAAGAATCCACACAGAATAAAACTATTTTAAAAAATCCTATGCACAATAAATAAAATATTATTTTAAAATACATTAAAAAAAATAAAAGAAAAAAACCCGGCTCACTTACCAGCAAGCTTGCACTCCAAGTCAATCCAGAATGATGTAGATGTTAATACAAAGAACTGAGCAAATTAAAATGGTGAAATTAGTCAGGGAAATATTTTTCAAAGAAACTTTGCTCCCATTTTTCCCACACGAGCCGACCTCCAACCTTCGTGCCCCTCCCCTCCAAAAAATCCAGGAAGGAACACTTGCGACTTCTCTAGCCAAGTATTTCCTGGAGCTCTATGGTACTGGGTCATTTTTTCTTATAAAATGAGGTAAAAAGGCAGAGTGGGGGGTCTGTTTTGTTACTTTAACGTTTTAATATCTTCAATGAAAGTACTGAGGCAGAGAGAGGGTTTAGATAGGGTGTCTTTTGTCTTGCCCCACTTAGGATTTCTTAAGCAAATCCACTGGGGTTTCAACATGAAGCCAGAAAATCGGGACTTTTTAAAAATGCCCCAGGACACGGGACAAATTGTTAGAAATCGTGACTGTCCTGCCGAAATTGGGACGTCTGGTCACCTTATATATAAGGCTATTTTAAATCATACTGAAATGGTATACAAGGTCTCCGACTATAGAGGATTTGAGTTCAAATGCCATGCTTGCTAGAAATTATAGCAAATACAATGCAAAATGGGAACAAACTGTATTGATGTTCCAAGCAACAACCATTCTATTTCATAGCAACTAGTATCACACAGTTCCAAAGTTTGCTTTTTCCAAGGCAGCATGAATGTTTATGTATTTCCTCAAGGAAACACATTCACAGCATACCATACCATATTTGTAAATGTTTTTCTTTTATGGACAGAGCAAAAAGCTACAGAGAGTGCTTTGTTATTATCCCAATGAACGCTTGGTATTTTATACAATTAAGATGAATGGCTCACAACAATGCCAAGGATTACTCACTTAAAATTGTTCTCAAGAGACTTATGATTTGCAGTTTCTTTGAAGGACGGATTGCATGCTTAGCCAAGGTCTGGCTGCAAAGCAGTGTGAAGGTGGTAAATTGTAGTTTTTAACCAAATTAAAATAGGTTAACTATTGATGTGACTCAACTGCCACAATGCACACTACAGAAAGTTGCACGGTGGAAACAAAAATCTAACAGAATTCAATGTTCTGGAAAGTATACCTGATATCAAAAAATGAGTGATACAATGAACACTGTAATAACCTCATCCTTGAACTGATATATGACTTTTCAGCTTTTTCATGTTCTTCAACATCAAGTTTGTATTTAACCAAATATTAAATGGTATCAGTTTTTGCTGTCGTGGATGATGTTTATAGATATTTACAGACTAAAAGGAAAAAAAGAAAATAATAGTATAAAGCTATTATTGAAGTACCAGTTCCATTGAAGAAAGCAACACTTTATTTGTAAATTAAGACTGAATCTATGCCAAGTATTGACATTTCTTTTTCCATTATCACTTCATTTAACTTTCTGTGTGTGTGTATATGTGTGTGTGTATGCGTGTATGCGTGTATGTATGTATGTATGTATACCTCTGGCCGTGTCTGTGGCCGTGGCCATGTACCAACACCTACACATACACAATTGGGACTGGAATTGCAGTCACTAAGCAATATAGTCATAAAGCACTGTGTCACATGACCACAACAGTTATCAACAGCAGTTTATTAAAGCAGCCCTATCTGATAAAAGGTTCACATGGTTGCTTCCTGGAAATAGACATAGTTTTATTATGTCACACTTCTTCACATTCAAAAGCATCTCTTTCATAGACATTCTGAAGCATTGCATAACCTTCCTGATGAATCTCTTGTCTGAAATCCAGTAAGTTTTGACAATAATTGACAGGATGAACCAATGGTCTCACTCTTCAGAATGCAATTATTTTATGCTTTATTTTTTATTAAGTAATTATAGTGTAATCAATTATGCATATTCATGCACTCCAGCTCCATCGCACATAATTTCAGATATGCCATTAAGTGCAATGTGCAATGCCATAAATTGTGCAAACATTTAGATCTTACTTCTCCATTCCTCAATGTTGTTCTCACTTGCCTATACATATTCCAAATTTTCAGGGCTGCCTGTATTGGTGGAACTGTATGTACAAAAGTTCCTTCCCTATTAATACTAATGCCTAAAGTATGACTTAATGAGTAAAGCAGCATCACATATGGGTGTTAAGAAGGCATAGGAATTTAGGATTCTTTAATTATTGCAACTATTATTTTTATTATGCCTGGGTTACTGCACTGCTGGGTGTTCTTCAAACTAGTTTCCAAGTCTTTGGAAATGTGCATGCTCATGTTTGATAACATATCTAGTACTTATGCAACAGTCCAGCTAATGTTGCAGCTCATATTAAAACATTATCCTCTTTTATTATGCAAACATACAAAAATGTAGATTTTAATGCTGGTATTGCTACCATTAAACATTTCAGGTCTCATTTAAAAATGGAAACGCTTTGATGAAGACTTGTGTCTTTTTAATTCTACTAAAATTCCAATCTATGTCTAACCCAGTCTGTGTAAGCAGCTGGGTTTCCAATGAGCCTGGAATTTGGGTTTTAAAGTTATTTTTAATGCAGCTCAGTATGACTCATGCTTAGCGAATCTTGCAGGAATGTTGAATATTGGTAGAGCAGGAGATGTCACATTTGGAAGAAAGTCACCCCCTAAGGCTCTTAAGGTCACATTAATTCCATTGATATCAAATCAGGCCTATGTATGCAACAGGGTAAAATAGAACAGTGTTTTTCAACCACTGTGCCGCGGCACACTAGTGTGCCGTGACATAGTGTAAGGTGTGCCGTGGGAGAATTACTTTATATATAGTCAATATAGGCACAGAGTTAATTTTTTTAAACATTTTCTAATGGTGGTGTGCCTCGTGATTTTTTTTTTCATGAAAAAAGTGTGCCTTTGCACAAAAAAGGTTGAAAAACACTGAAATAGAAGATCAAAGTAGAATATTGCATTTTACCATTTTAGATTGGAATTTCAGAATGCACAGAGAAACATTATATGATTACTGAAAAAAAGAAAGTATTCCCTGCTTAAAGTAACTTACAAAGGAAAACATTTATATATATTTTGCTCTACAGGTTAATGCAGTATTAGCAACATTCAAGTACAATTACTGTTGATTTCATGAGCTGCATTTAAAGATAGAAAAAAAATGCCAGCTGCAGATATTCCTACTTTATTATTAAAGTGATATTCAAATATTTGGTAATTTCTTTAAATTAATATTTACATTTTTCTCTTTAATGTGCAATGATAAGATTTATATGCTATGTGAATGACCAGTTAGCTTCATAGTCCCCTCTCCCAGCCTTCTTATATATAGCTGAATTTAAATATATATTGAAGTACTGTTATGCTAATGAACTAATTGAATCACCTGACCATTCACATGACAAATCTCTCATTAGCATTTTGAATGCAGGACAAAGCATAGTCCAGTGCTGCAATAGTTTCTGAGATTCTTGATTTGTTTAAAAAAATCATATGCAATTATGTATTCTTAAAATCTAAATTTGAAACTGATAATTGTTACAAAAGTTTTTGATGGCTTAAAACTGTATAAGGAATCTATTTCTTTACTATAAAGAAAAAACATCAACTCAGATGTTTTGACAAGTCTATTTTCCCTAAAAAAGCCAAACATACTGGTTGATGAATAATGATTTCATTTTTTAAAAAATTCAAATCTCTTTTAGATTCGAAATAAGAGCAAAGCATCCAAGGCTGGGTTATGTGAAGGAGATGAAGTGGTATCTATTAATGGCAACCCTTGTGCTGAGTTGACGTATTCTGAAGTTCTTCTTCTGATGGAAGGCCTGACTGACACTCTTCAAATGCTTATCAAAAGGTAAAAGGAATTCAGATGTATTTCTCATCCTGATAAAGTACAACCTCAACCATTAGCCTATGAATCACATTCTTTTAATTATGTATTATATTTTATTTATTATGAAACTTATATGCCACCCATCTTTCCTTGATGATTTTTAGATTGTGAACTTAACAGATCTTAATGCCGAGGAAAGTTTAGGAATTTGTAGGCAAATTCCTAAGTAAATGTTCACAATCATTTTGAACTGAATCCAGAAACACATACGTGAGTGAGTGGTAAATGAAGAATGAATGAATGAATGAATGAATGAATGAATGAATGAATGAATGAATGAATGAATGAATGAATGTCAGGTTATGTGCCGTTGCAAGTTGAACAATGATTATAAGATTAATGTTTTTCCGTATGTTATTACCGTATGCAACTTTATTCTCTATGATGATATTTCAGAGCTACAGTATATAGAATTTAAATTCTTTAAAATCAAGTTTGTAGAGATAGATAGTATTTCTGTAATGCAACATTTATTAATGCAAATTTATCAATTAATCATAAGGTACTGTATCATGATATGAAGTCTTCCTGGTTTTCTTTTCTAAATTACAGTTCTTGGATTCCTTCCTTTCTTCCTTCATCCTTCCCTCCCATTCTTTCCTTCCATCCTTCATTCCTTCCTTCCTCCTACCCTCCCATTCCTTCCTTCCATCCATCCTTCCTTTATCCCTCCCCCCCTCCCTCCCATTGAAGCATTGAATACATCAGTTCAATAATTGCATCTCAATTGCACCCATCTTAAGTACTGTGCAGATACTGTAACTTATATAAGGGAAGGTGAAATAAGAAGAATCACCCATGTCTTCTTCGCCAATTTAATTCCTACTGCATTGCATTATCAAAGTAATATTAGCAAAATATTAGTACTTATATTGTCAGGACAGAGAAAAGGTGCCTAGGTATCTGCACTAAAGTCCCTTCCACAAAACCACTGGTTTTACGTAGCCTTTCCCCAATTCTAAGCAGAGTATTGTGCTATTCCACATTTCTCTTTGTGTTAAAGTATCCCAACAAATTAAAAATGGGCTTCTGTGTGGGCTTCTCTGTGGGGACATCACAACAATGATTTTCAGGAGAGGCAGAAGGTAATGAGAATGGGGGGAAACTGCTCCAGAGCCTCAAAGGAGATCTTGCAAAACTGTTTTCAGCATTTTCTCTGCAGCAGGAGCTGAACTGTTAGATTTCTGAATTTAACTGGCTTAATAAATGCCCAGGGCCCCATGGAGTCACTCATGGGTGAAAACTGTTTTGAATTGGTGCAGCCTTCATATATAGAAAAACTTTGACAGAGAGAGAATAATGAGTGTAAAAGAACTGGAATTGATCTCCTGGGTCATTTTTACCAATTAGCAAATATATAATGAATTTGAATTTGTGGAGAATTGAGCAAGTTGAGTTTTCTCATCAAATTCCTTACAGGATAAGTAATTATTTGAGGAAAGTACATGATTCTTACCAATAAGTGCCAAATATTTCAGTCTTAGTGTGTGTGAGACTGTAAAGAAAATATATATATAGATTTTGAATATATATATTTTGAATATATATATTCAAAATCTAGTCTCTGTCTGTTTCTCTCTCCCCCCTTCCTCCCTCTTTCTTTCTTTCTTTCTTTCTTTCCTTTCTTTTCTTTCTTTTTATCTGTTTCCCCCACTCCCTCTTGATATTTCCCTGCACATATCCAACCCAAGAACCCAAGCTACCAATAAAGATTAACAATTATCTGGCTTAACCCCAGTCTTCCTTCTTACAAGGAAATGTTTATGAATTTATTGTGTATATGTATGAAGCACAAGCATTGATTCTCCAAGTAACACAATGTGATGAAAACCAGCTACAATTGCAGGACTTCATAAATTAATATGTTGGTCTTTCATGCTGGTTCCATCATGTTTGAATAAATGTTATGGATTGGTCCTAAGCTAAATTGTATTTCCAGCAATTGGTACAAACTAGTTGTGAAGAATCACTCAGCAATACTGAGCAATGTGGTTTTCATTTATCATATATAGCTTTTCAAATGACTGTGTCATGTAATATAATAGATTTAGGCTTTCCAAATTTATAGCCCACTTTTAATTTTATTTTAAATTCACCTCTGGCCAAAAAAAACACCAAAATCTATACAGACAGTTAGAAAGTGTGCACATTATCATCCAGAATTGTAGCCTTAGATATATAGTAAGAATAGCATAGCCTGTAATAGGATTTGCAATGACACTTCTTCAATCAGCCATTCTTAGTGTCCAGTTCTCATTCCCATACATCATTATAAGGAAGATTATTGTTCTAACTAGCCTGCCTTTTGTATTGATATCAATATATTTGCTTTTCCAGATCATATTTATATTAGCCATTGCAGGGCGCCCTCCCAGGTTTAGCCTGATGCTTTAACCACTACACCAAACTGGCAGTTTTCTATATATAATACTAATATGTAAAATGGTTTGCAAGGTCATGAATATCAAATTATGCACACTTTATTTAATTTGTTGTATATCTGCAGATTCTCCAATGGGGCAAATGAAACTTTAAGTCCTGAACTAGAACATGAAAACCTCACTGACATTGAAAATAAGGAATATAAAGAAAGCACAACCCTACAAATCAGAACAGCAGTGCCAAGTCCCCACCAGGAATTGCAGATCATAGTGCCAACTGAGGAAACACTCCCAACAAATACAGAGCAAACTATTGTGGATTTTTCTGGAGCAAAGCAAGAAATAATCCCCTGCTACAAAATCCCTCCCAAAGTGATCGAAGCCCCTAAAGTACACTGCACGGAGGCGTCCGCCTTCACTGGAGGCAAGCCTGGCTCTACAGTTGAGTTGCAGTTGTCCTTTCCACCTGACAGGAATAAAAGCAGCAGCACTGGGTCTGGTCTGACTATTGTGGAGGTCCAAGAGAGCAAGCCCCTGGAGACAGGATCGATCCTAACACAAGAAGCAACTAGCTGGGTAAAAGAGCCTTCTGCCCAGTGGGCAGGCAAGATAGTCCAGATTGTTGGTGGCAAAGAGATCCAAGTGACGCATGAAGGTGAGAGAAGAGAACCCTCTCTAACTAAGGTTGAAGTGATTCTGGACTGTTCTGACCAGGCAAAAGAAGCATCCAAATTTCTGGCCGAAAAGGGGTGTGTAGAGTCTCAAGTAGAAGGAGGGCAGTCAGAAGCACCTCCTTCTGTAGTCTCCTTTGAAATCTCATCAGAAGGCACAGAGCAGGGGGAAGACGAACAGCCCTCTGAAAAGGAACCCAGCAGACCTCACAAACACCGGGCAAGGCATGCCAGTAAGTACAGTGTAGCTAAACTGGGTGGCACAGCATGTTGGTTTTACTTTGTGAAAGGCAATCTGGCAGAGAACAGTTGCAACCATCTGCTTAGTAGGAATAAATATTTCAAAGAGGAATTGCCTAAATATGTCTCCTTTTCTTGTTCCTTCGCTCTTCTTTAAACAACTGCCTTTTCTTTATTTATGCGTTGAAACTGTTTTTGCAAATTCCATTAAAATGAATTATGACAAGCAGGCGATATGCTTTGTAGCTCTAACCGCAGAGCACATTTTGTAATACAAACCTGTTCATGAGATATTAATTACTAACTTTTTTCTTCTGGATATGTTTTTATTAGAAGTCCATTAGATAATTTAAGAAGGGCTTAAAAGTTAACTTTAAAAAAATCCCAGAAGAAAAAAGAAGGGGGGGGAAAGGGGAGAAAAGAAAGGGAAGGGAAGAAGAAAGGAAAGGAAAGGAAAGGAAAAGAAAGGAAAGGAAAGGAAAGGAAAGGAAGAACCAAGTAATGAGGTTTGATGATGCTTGCTGAAAGTTACTTTGACAGACACCAGCATGTGTATTTTTGGCTAGTTATATGATCCTTTCAGTTTTGCAAGGCTTCCCTAGTTTGTAAAGTGAACTTTCTATTCCTTCTGCTTCCTATACCTGGAAATGAGTACAAAATCTAGGCAAAGACTGCAATTGGAAGTAACCTAAGGACCAAATAGTAATAAAATTTGAAAAGACGAACTTGAAAAATATTTTGTCAAAGCATCTGCTTGTTTATTCAATTCTATTGTTGGCATCTGGGCAATCATTTCTGACTATTTCAAGAATTCCGTCAAGGGATTTCACTGCAAAATGGCCAAGGCATGATGACATACTCTGGGCTCTGAGCTATCTTAACAGAGCCTGCCAGGTTAGGCATGTTCACCCATTGCAAATTCCTCCATATGCATATTTTTAGGACAACAGCCATTTGTAGTAACCTGTGGATTGTACTGTTGCTTAGATATAAAGTGTCCATATGTGAGGCACATTTTTACATCATATTAAATGATGTATAAAGGAAGAGCACACATCCTTGGCATTTTGGCCCACTTATGCCTGACGGATTACATCATTACTTTAAAGAGAAATGAGTAGAATCATACTAATCATACTAATATATTTCATCTGATACGTGGAGATACTTCAGTTTGAATGCCTTTAGGATTTCAAAACTTAACGTGAAAAGAGAAAAGATAAAGATAGATTTCCATGTCACAAATTAATTTCAGAAGCAGTCAGTTTTAAGGACAACTTGCAAGTGGTTATGAGAGTACATTTATGTGGCTATATCTACAACATGGACAGCCATCTGTCAGAAATGGTATAGAGTCTTCTGTTTGAGCAGGGGGTTGGACTAGATGACATACAAGGTCCCTTCCAGCTCTTTTCTGATTGATTGATAGCAAAGTAACAATAGAGATGGTTTATGGAGCCTAAGAGGTAAAACAGCAAACTAAATCAATTGTTAGGATGTCTGGAACAACTGGTTTTTATTTTTATGAAGCAACCGCAAATTGTTACCTAGAATGTATTATTATTATTATTATTATTATTATTATTATTATTATTATTATTATTATTATTATTATTATTACTTTTTCACTACCATGGAAGAAATCTCAAATTCCAAAATATCTTTGCATTGCAGAATGAGTGATAGTTGCACTAAATTGTGAAAATGTAAATACTGTATAACTGGCAACATAGATTAGAAAAGGGTAATTCATCTTATGATAAACATAATAATAACAATGTCTAACAGTTGTTTCAAGATAAACCCAAGTTTATATCCTCTTCAGTTCTTAAAAAATGTTATTAGCAGCCTGATTACAGTATATATAACATTTATGTTCATTTTAGATTATAAACTCACACTATCATTTAGTATTTTTGTTCCATATTAGTTTAGCTTTAAACTTTCTAAGTCAACTATATTCCCAATCAACAATCAGAAAGCATTTGGTCAGATCTGTGTTCTCATTTTAAAATAAATGTGTTAGAAAAACATGCTAAATATTTGTACAAGTCTTACTTTTAGGGAGCAAAGTAGGTTTTCATAATATTTTAGGATTTTATCTGAAACTGAACTATGAACTCAGTAGGTTATTCTGCTTTATAATGCTTTATACTGCTTTTAAAACCAATTGCAAGTACAATTTATTACATGTTATGAAAAGGTACACAGACATAAACCCTCTTTGGATGTTCCTTCCTACTTGGGCTCCAACAATACATCAACTTATTTTTCACCCTGGGTTTAATTTAAATTACTTTCATGATTACTTTCAGACAGTTTGATAGTAAGATAACCAATGATTTCTTGTAGTATGTGCACATCATCAGTAACACGTGATATAAGCCAGATATGCTTGTTCCCTTTGAATCTGATATTTTCATTTTAATGAACATCATATCACAACTTGGCCATAATATATATATATAGTTTGTAGCCTATAGAGTATATGGCTTGCATCCATGATAATTTATCCAGCTATCTATATAAATTTGTGACTTGCTTGTCCTGAATGCTCAATATGAACAACACATTTCAAACCAGATAGCAATTATTCAATTAAAAAAGAGGAAAAAAATAAAATGTATTGCTTATGAAAATAAATAAAATAAATAATTTTTATGAAGATAAATCATTTATTAGTTTACATGTCTTCCAGTTCACCATTGTCAACCATCTGGTATTCCAGAATATATTACTGACAGGGACATACTGTTCATTCTAAGAATACATGTTGGCAAAAATATTCTCTCCAGAGTCTAAAGAAAATGCCAGACTAAATGGTGAAGGATCCATTGCATGTTGTCATTTCCCTGCTCTAGGTCTGGAGACCTCAACATGTCACCTAGAGACCTAGTATGTAATCATTGGTGTTAGCAAACTTCCTTTTCCCTCCTGACCTTCTAGAAATTTCATACTATTTAAAAATTAAAAGAAAGGGAGTATGCCAGTTTCAGAATAATTTGAAGAATGCCTCTATGATGTACATCAGGCCCGTAAGAATATTTAAATTGTGGGTGGCCACAGTCCACTCCTTCATAAAAAAAAAAAGTAGAACACCATCCAAAAAATAAGGACAAGTAAGCAGAGAAGAGGTGACAGGCAGCATTTTGATAAACTGGTTCCTTGAAGCTGATTATTCTCACATGACTGATTTTTTATGAATGAACAAACATACATACATACACACACACACACATATACTTACTGCCTTCCAAATCCTGTACACTTGTTCTCAAAATTCCAAATAATCAACGTTTATTTTTATTGGTTAGGAACAGCATAAAATATCCCTACACACACACACAGACATGCATATACTGAGCTAGAAAAGATTTATTATATTCTTCTCAATTTTACTCAGTAATATTCAATAGTTAAACAGTGTAATTTCATGGGGAGTATTGTAGGATTCTTTTCCTTAAAAAAGGTCTCCAATAAAACACTTCTGGGTGGGTGACCTTGGGCCAGTCCCTCTCTCTCAGCCCTAGGAAGCAGGCAATGGCAAACCACATCTAAACTCTTGCCATAAAACTGCAGGGGCTCATCCAGGCAGTTTCTAGGAGTTAAAAAACAACTCAAAGGCACAAAATAAATGAAAACTAAAATAATAATTTACATTTTTAAGTTAAAAATAAAAATTAAAAATCAAATTCTAATACAGCACAGAACAAGAAAAAACTAATTCATCCTAGAGCCTATTAGCCCATAGTTGGCTATAAAGAACTTGGACTAGATTAAAATTTAATAATAAATTACTTAAATGTGATTATTATATTCAAAAAATAGTCCATTATATAAATTACATTGCATATATTTCAATCCAGATAATGTTTCAACAAGAAAAAATCCTGTATGAATTATTTATTATTACAGAAGTCAGTCTTGTTTGAATTAGTATATATAAATCCTAAAACCTCTCAAAGTGCTGCAGGTCCAAGTTAATATCCAGCATAAAAAAATACACCCCACTTATTAATCTTCTACCTTACTTTGTCCATATATCTACTTCTTTCTGGATAGATATATAACATCAAAAGTTTGTGTAAGTTGAGATAGCAAATCTGTGAGAAGAAAAGATTAATCAAAGAATGTCACTAATGAAGGAAATGCTTGCTATGGAATGGTGATGGTTGCAACTGTGGGAAAAGATTAATCTTAATGCCCTGCCCATACTTCCTTTGTAGGGGAGAGGAATCAGACTTTAAATAAAGAAAGAATTGTATGACAGGCTTATAACCCAAATAGCTATTGTTAAAATTGTTGTCATGTTATCCACTAAAATATGATCTTTATTCTTTTCCTACAGGGCTGAGAAGGAGTGAGAGCCTATCAGAGAAGCAGGTGAAGGAAGCAAAGTCTAAATGTAAAAGTATTGCTCTCTTACTGACAGCAGCTCCAAATCCCAATTCCAAAGGAGTGTTGATGTTTAAGAAGCGTCGCCAAAGGGCCAGAAAATATACTTTAGTTAGCTACGGCACTGGGGAACTAGAACGTTACGAAGACGAAGGTGAAGAAGACGAGGGTGAAGAAGGTGAGAAGGAGAACACTTTTGAAGTAACTCTATTTGGCACAAGTGAGTCAGAAATTGATGAAGATTTCTTCTCTGACCTGGATAAAGAAGAACGGATTGTGACATTTGATTGGGATACTGGACTACTTGAGATTGAAAAAAAAACCGAACGTGGGGACGAGATGTCACAGCTGCTTCCAGAGACCAAGGGCAAAGGGGCACTCATGTTTGCCAAAAGACGTCAAAGGGTAGACCAGGTCACTGCTGAACAAGAAGCAACGAAGATGCAGAGTATGCATAGAATTGAGGCACACCGAGAGGCCACTTCAACAGAGACCATCCAAAATATGAATTCTTCCTTTTATCAAGCAAAACAAGAAGAATCTGCCAGAATGCAGAAAAGCCACATAAGCAAAAGCTACATAGAAATGAACCATAGTCCTAGGACAATAGTCCAGCAAAATGGCATCAGGGTGGTCCCAGAGATAAATATGATGCATCCACCTGCAGAAGCTGTTAGCTCACCTAGTTCAAACAGAACAGCCAAGCCTTTCCCTGGTGTTCAGAACAAAGCGGCAGTTCCATTTTCACCCCCAAGAAGCATGGTTACTCTTCCCTCTGAGCTACCTGCCCCACCTCCTTACACTTCAGTTAGCCCACCACCTGAAGCATTATATAGAACTGTTTTGACTCCAGTGGCCACAAGCATGAGTCAGTCAACATTGTGGTCTCCAACAGAATCAACAGAACAGATTGCCTCCAGGGATGAACGGATTGCTGTGCCTGCAATAAGAACTGGAATATTACAGGAGGCCAAGAGAAGAAGCACTGCAAAGCCTATGTTTACATTTAAAGAAGCCCCCAAAATGAGTCCAAATCCTGCTCTTTTGTCCCTCGTGCAGAATACAGAAGGCAAAAAATCTGCCACCGGTGGCTTTGAATCAGGTCCTGAAGAAGACTACCTCAGTTTGGGAGCAGAGGCCTGCAATTTCATGCATATCCAGGCTGCCAAACAAAAGATCCCACCCCCAGTTGCTCCCAAACCCTCAGTAAAGGTTTCTCCGACTGCCACAACACCTATTTCACCAGTCTGGTCACCCCCAGTTGTGGCTGTTACTCAAGCTCCCATCTTTCCAGTACCAAAGTCTCCAGAAGTAGCAAGCCCTGCAGCCATCAAAATAGCACAACCAGCTTATCCCCCTCCACAGCCTCCACAACCTCCACAGCCTCCTAGTACTTTTCATCTGGAGCCTTCCTTTAAGGGTGCTCAAGTTTCATCACCCCACCAAAGTTATACTCCCAAAACAACACCCATCACTCCATTAGGAAATGCTGTTCTTGCTGGTGGAATGGGGCCAGCTTTTGAGATGCCCCCAGCACTGAGTGGTAAGGGGGCTCAGCTCTTTGCTAAAAGGCAATCACGGATGGAAAAGTATGTAGTAGACTCAGAAACCGTGCAAGCCAATCGGCCCCAGGCTTCATCCCCAACTCCATCATTACCAGCATCTTGGAAATATTCATCAAATGTTCGAGCACCACCCCCTGTGGCTTATAATCCCATCCATTCTCCATCTTATCCTCTTGCTGCTACCAAATCTCAGTCACAGCATCCTGGAGCTACCAAAACTACTAAGAAAAAATCTAAGAAACAATTAAGTTCCTTAGAAGTGATGAAGCATCAGCCATACCAGCTTAATGCATCTTTATTTACTTTTCAACCTCCGTCTGATACAAAGGAAAATCTCCTTCCCAAACACCCTTCAAAGATTGATTCAGTGTCTGCCTTGAAACAAGCTGTACCATCAAGAATACTCAATGCTGGTTCTCCCTCTAATGTTCAAGCTTCTTCAGTGTATTCTGTACCAGCCTACAGCTCACAACCATTCTTCCCATCGAATGCTTCTAGTCCTGTAATTGAGTCCTATACATCAATGGGCTGCCCTACATTTTTGAAGCAAGAACCAGCAGCATCTCCTGTATTTTCTGTTCCCAAGCCAAAATTCTCAGCCAAGAAAGTTGGTGTCACTGCACAGGTGTGGAAACCAACAACCATTGAAGAGTAAAACATAGATACAACTCACTGTTCAATTGCCATTAATTCTTTATAATCATAACCTGACACCCAAAATGATCCTCAGCTCACTTAATAATTTTCAAATATATCACATAAAATCAGGGTCCAAAAAAAGCTTACGCCTGAAAATGTATGCTCATTTACCATGATGTAATAAAGTCAGTGATAATTACTTCAGGTAACTGTGCATACATTAATTATTTTACATGAATTAAAATGAATATTAATTTGCAAAAATTGTATGCATTTATGTATACAATACTTTTATTACTATTATCTAAGCAGGCACATAGGATATTCTATAACAGTCATGTACTAGTATTAAGTGAGTAGCATGTTAGGCATTAGTGCTTTGATACACATATGCATACTCAGTGGATTCTGTTCCTGCATTTTATCAATTAGAACAAAGTTTTCACAAAGTTTTACTGTTAGGGAAGGAAAATATGCTAATCTAACAACCTGGGTATAGCCACCCAATTATTTCTGGAAAATGGTAATGTTATCACTCATGAATACAGCTTGTATACAACACAGATTTGACCCAATTCTGCAACTGAATCCTTAGAAAATTCTGTTAAGCCTCCTCATTATAATGGGGTGAGTCCTACTGTTAACTTTTTGTACTGCATCTATGATAGTGGGACTGTATAACTTTCTTTTTATGTTCCCACAATCAAAAGTTAAATGTGCAAAATTGTAAAATCAAAGCGGCAATTCCTTGATTCTTAACTAAGATTATAAACAGGCCAGCAGAAGTACATGATTTTGAGAATATTTCTATGCAAACATTAAACCTGATGTAGACACTCAGATAATAAGGCTGTGTTTCATATAATTCCTATCCCCATAAGAGGATAATTTGTGTATGTTAAGCACAGATAGGTTGCTTTTATTTTGTTAAGTTGTAATACTTTAACAGAATGGGGCCTTCAGGGTAGCTTAAATATGACACACTGTCATGAATTACCTCTGATCTCCCACTGCTTGCAACTATAAGTATCTTTTAAGGAAGATTATAGCAAGTTCTGGAAAAAGAAAGACATTAGGGAAGGAAGCTTAGGCTGTTTCCCTGTTTAAATAATGTTGATCTCTTCAATATTAGCATAGTCCTTTGACTGTCATATTACGTATCATTAGGAAACAAAACAATTAGAACTCTTGAAGAAGCAAGAAGATAAGCTGGCTTCTACAGCTTTGGAAATGGTGCAATATATTGTTGTGAAAGCAGAGAGACTAAAATCTGAAAGGACCTATCAGTTTTGCAACCAGAGTAGTGATGTGCCTAAAATCTGATTGAAATATGATATAGCTTGACTCCTGACCTCATTGCTGATCTCTTAGGCACATTCTTGTTTTCACTTGGGACTTTCTAATCTTGCTTCTTTCACTTGTATTTCTTTTCACTATATTTTCACTATATTTTCACTCTGCTTTTAATTAACATGTGGTGGACCAGGAGGATCAAGTCACTGTTACCATGCCATCTTCTGCTAAGATTATACCTACTTATTTCAGTCTGTGGATACAAACGGACAATATTTTTATGTCCAATAATGTTTTGATCCGTCAGTGGATATTTACAAATCAATGCACTCAGATGAGTTTAACCTATTTTCACAAAAAGTAACTAATTGATGGACTTTTCTCCTTCTTTCCCTGAATCTATCTGCTAATAATTACTTAAACTAGTACAACAAACCAATAGCATAGTCCTATGTCTTTTACAAGGTAATTCCTACTATTGGCTGAGGAATTTACCCTCAGAATATTGTCTATAGAATTGTACCTAAATAGTATGAATTAATTTAAAACTACAGAAATTATATTCTTAGTTTAAGATTAGTCGCAACGATGGTGAAACAGTTGAATAATAACATTTTATGTAAAAGCCCTTACTACTTACGGGCAAAATGTATTGAGGTCTGCTTTGGGACCTGCACACTACCCATCAAGATTAGTGTTGTCTATTTTGACTCTGAAGCTCAGGTTGAGATCTTTGTCAACACTGCTACTTTGTCCTGTTAATTGGAGATGCCAAGGAGCTCTGCTATCAGTCATTTACTGAAAATTCTTGACTTCTTGGATTTCTTTGAAAATGAAATGAACTTGTGCTCTGCCTGTTACTCTGTTCACAATAATCACTTGGCTAGGGCAACCCAAGAAAGAGAGATAGTAATTTGTCCAAACATTAAAAGAATGATATGAAATTAATTTCAGAAACTTCTGATTCAATATTACTAAAATATAAATGGTTGTGAATCATATACATGCACCTACTCACCTTTACCAATAAAATGTCTTTATAGACAATGTATGCCCTGACACACAGAAACATAAACCAAAGTATAGTTTCCTGGTTTCTATTTCCACCATTGTGGCATGACATCATGGTTAAAAAGAAAAATATAAGAGAAGCCATTGTTAAGTTGCAATTAACAATGCAAATTGCATTGCAGAGCTGTCAAACGTAAGTCCGAGGACTTAACAGCCATAGAATATGTTATATGAACAGATTGCTGGAGACTGTGAAATTATGGACACAAGACAAGTGAGAACAGCATTTCCTCTATAGTATAGATGGCGTTTTTTGTCTTTGTGAGGTTGAAGATTTGGGCATGTTGAAGATGAAATTTAAAAAGGAAAAAGTTGTGAAATGTGCCTTATGTGTTTTGAAGAGATTCAAGATTTTATATATGCAGATCAAGCATTCCTTGACAATACATATTTTTATCTATATTGCATAAACAAACTGCTAGACTAGCACCTTGGCCTTAAATATATTGATCAAGTATCTTAATTACCACAGGACCTATGTCTGGTGTTCCAAGTGCTAGTTGGTTTTAGATAAATTATTTTATCTGAATTAGCCAATATTGGAAGTCAAGGGTGATTGCTTATTTTTTTTAATGACTCAACATATTCTGCACAGAAATGTATACAGAGGATTCTTTTCAACACAAACTAAGATTATAAGGTACCAATATTTTAATCCTCTTGAGATCTTTCTGTTCATTTTCCAATTGCAACTTGCTGTATTTTTCTCTAACATTAAAATTGTTCCTTTCTTCTTTGTTTTTCTTTTTCTTTCATTTCTCAAATATTCATCTACAATTTTAAAATAGTAGCTTTCCTTTCTTCCTTATTTACTTCCTTCCCTAAAATAAGTCAGAATACTGCATTAAAGTAGATCAATAACTTCACTGAATTCATATTCTTGAATCTGAATAAATTGGCCCTTAACTATATTACCACTAGCAACTTGGCTCTTGGAGTAACATTATAGTCTTGTGTCTTTCTGCCAAATGCTGGACCAAGGAATTAATCAGAATATTTTCCCAGTTTTGCTGACCTATAATGTCATTCTGTTTCAGGGGCTTATGCTCCCAAGGGTGGTTATTCTGCTTCTATGTATTTTTTATTATTCTATAATTTCATATTTCTGTTCGTCTTCTCAAGCTCTTCCCTAGAGAATTCCTCAGCTTTGAGTATGGTGAATGGCTCTTATCATATCTGTCAAAATTGGATTAGGAATTGAAACTAATAGGGTGAGATTCTGTGAATATGCATATGGAAATTTTAATGCAGACACACGGGTCTGATCTTATTTATTTATTTAAAAAAGGTGTAATGTGTTAGCATGAATTGCTTTTTATTGAAATCTATGCTTTCTGAAGTAGATTAATGAATGCCTTGAGGCCTGAAAGTGTGACTAAACCCAAAAAAGTGAAAACAGCAGTCATGATCTTATAACCAAAGCTCCACTCCTTTCTTGTGTGTGATATGAAGAAATATACAAAAGGGTTATGACCACTGTCTTGATTTTTTTTATCCTGGCTCCCATCCCCCACTGCCCATTGACTGACCAAGTTATTGAGAATTACAATTCTGACACGACTCCATTCATAGCATTCATAACATGGCATGATTTGCCCACAAAAGAAGTCTGAAAAATAAATTTTGTTTTAACTTGTTGAATATAATTGTTTGAATCAAAGATTGCTTCTATATAAAGGTGTCTTTTATAGTAATCTCTCTCCAGGTTTTTCCTAAAGAAGAATATTAAACTTACAATTATTAAATGCTCTTTTCAAAATAACCATCCCCAATATTTATTTAAGACGACATTGGGGATTTGTATAATGTGTCACTTCAAAGTTTACTTTTAAAGAGTAACTATGGCCCCCTATATATTGCTATGGACCTGGGAAGGCATGTTCCCTTCCTGAGTTAGCGAGAGCTTTAGAATGCTTTTCATATTTTACTTCACAGGGAATGGTTCCCAAAGGGGATTGGTAACAGAATACAGTGCTTCTCGCCTCTTGGTCAAATATGGCCTAGGGATAGGAATGACTGAAAGCCATGGCCAGCTGCTGAGTAAGTGTGAGTGACTTCAATGAATGGTACCTGTTCCTACTGTTTAAATAAACCAATTACTATCACACTTAACCACAACTCCAATAAGCACTAACTGGCATTCTTATTTAAAGGCACAGAACTATCAAGGAAAAATAGAAATCATGATTTAAGGTTTTGTAGAATAGTCTCGAACCAGTCTGAATTGTCAAGGAATTGCCATGCTTTGTTTTATTTTTGAAGTGCCCACATTTTCACATTTTGGGGCAACTTTGTATTAATTTCACTAGAAAAGGAACAAATTGAGAAACCAGCAAATAAGATAAGGAACACAAAACTTTGGAGAGTTGTGGAAATTATTAAACTTTGTGGAATTTTGCCACTGTTGCTCTGTCAAAAGTATTCTCCACATAATTTTCATGCTCCAAATCATGATTATCAAATGTTAAATGCAGAAAAATATATATTTATCCTACTCTTGTATAAAGCTAGTATGACATAAGGACAACATGTGAAATCGGAGTTGGATAGTATTCTGACACAAAGGACATTTATAGTCACATAGCAATGGGTGTTTTCAGGAGTGACATTCAGAAGGTTCTAACAGGTTCTGGGGAACTGATAGCGGAAATTTTGAGTAGTTTGGAGAACCAGCAAATACCACCTCTGGTTGGCGCCAGAATGGGGTGGAAATGGAGATTTTGAAGTATCCTTCCCCTGCCACACCCACCAAGCCACACCCATAGAGCCGGTAGTAAAAAAAATTGAATTTCACCACTAGGTGTTTTCCTACTATAGCTCCTTCAGGTGCCTCTCTTTCCTATTTCCCAATTTCATTACACAAAAAGATCCAATTGGCAGAATGGCCTATGGAAAGTGATTTTGGAGGAAATTAATAATTAACACTTAAGCATACACACATACCAGATAGCCACCCTCAACAAATTCTTGCAGCCCCAACATTCCATATTGCAGTCTCTAACAAATATGAACTTGCAAAATAAGTGCTTTATATAGGTTCTCACTAAGGAAGGAGGAAAGAACTGAACTGAAGAAGCTTCTTATACGAGAAGCTTATGAAACATTTTCAAGGAAAAAACCAAGAAAGTCTAGTTGCCTTTGGAAAGAACACCTTTGGGTTTAGAGCAAGATTTTTTTCTTGACAATACAAAAAGTAAGAAAATGCTCCTGAATTCAGTGACAGTGAACTCAGAAAGTGCCTCTATGTTAGAAAAATATCATTGTCTTTTTTTAAACTACTCTACTGTTCTATAGTATATAGCATAGGAAGGGAAGCAATCGCTAACCACTGAGCTTGTCAGCTGGGAAAGTTGACAGCCCAGGTTCGAGACCTGACTGCCATATAATGGAGTGAGCTCCCATTACTTATCCCAGTTCCTGCCCACCTAGCAATTTGAAAGCATGCAAATGAGAGTACATAAATAGGTATCACTTTGGTGAGAAGGTAACAACATTCCATGCACCCTGGTGCATAGTCATGCTGACCACACAACCATGGTCTTTGGACAATTCTTGTTCCCTTGGCTAAGAAACAGGTGACCTTTCTGACTCCATGGACAGGTGGCGGCAGTAGCGGGGGATGGTATTGTACATGCAACCTAGATCCTGTGTGTGTACAATGACGCTTCACATGCTCCCTGGCTTATACGGTCCAGTTCCCAACCGGTCCATGGCCCAAGGGTTGGGAACTCCTGTTCTATAACATATTTATTTGGATGATACAATTAGAATATATTCATGCTGCACTTTTTCAAAATAATCCTCTCATTGTAAAAGGACAACGGTAATTAACAGAGAAATTAGACCAATAGGATTCAGTGGGTATTTTTTGGTGCCCTCATAGTCTTTCATACTTTTCCAATCCCTTAAGGATTACCTAAACTACAGAAATCCTAATATATTTTTTCTTTTGGGAAGATATAAACAGTCATGAGATATCTATACCCATAATTCAGAACAATGTCACCAAATTCCCTAATACTTGTAAGTAAATTCAAGGCTACTATTACCACAAATAGTAGTGGTAATAAGAAAAGATTGCTGTATCCAAAATACTTGCCTAGAAGCAGGGACAGATATTTAAGACTTCAGTTCTCATTAATCCCAACCAAGGGGAACAATTTATGGTGATGTTGACTAAAACATCTGGAGATCACCAGATATAGATGTTTTTCACCAGAAATGAAAGAAGGAAAAGAGAAAAACATTCTAATTGAAATTCCAAAGGTAAATGTGTGAATAGACTTGTTTGCTCAAAAAAAATCTTTGAAAGGAGATTTACATGTGATTTATAAAGTAGAGTGAAGCAAAAGAAGATTGAAGTGACATTTATTTTATTTATATCGTGAAAAGTTATGTGTTAATGTGAAGATAAAGAGAATGTTAATCTAGATTAGAATTGCAACAGGGAAAAAAGGTAAAATTGATCTAATGTGTCACATTAATGGTGGTGCAGTGGTTAGAATGCAGTACTCCAGGCTACTTCTGATTGTGGTCTGACTGCAATTTGGCAGTTCGTATCTCACCAGGCTCAATGTTGACTCAGCCTGCCATCCTTCCAACGTGGGTAAAATGAAGGTCTAGACTGTTGAGGGAAATATGCTGACTCTGTAAACCACTTGGAGATGGCTGTAAAGCGGTATATAAGTGCTATTGCTTTATTAGGAATCAAATTCAAATAGGAATAACGGGAGGGAAGATGGCTGGATAGAAGAAGCTACATTAGTTATTTAATATATAAAAATTCTCTCAATCATCTATCCAGTTTCATAATTTTTAGAAGAGACTTTTGAAGATAGATAATCAGTGGGAAGAAAAATTGAAATAAAGCAAAGGTAAACATTAATTTGTTAAATGGATCAGATACATTCAGCTATGTTACCAAAGAAGCTCATTACTTACTAAGTATTAAGTTATGTAATAAATATATATTTTAATGATCGTTTTTTATGGTTTTGGTTAGGGGAATTCAAATTAGTTTACCTTTACAACATATTCTGGTTTTAAATGGTATAAGGTAAAGGTAAAGGTTCCCCTTGCACATATGTGCTAGTCATTCTCGACTCTGTGGGGGGGGAGTGCTCATCTCCAGTTCAGAGCCGAAGAACCAGCGCTGTCCAAAGATGTCTCCATGGCCATATGGCCGAAGGCGCACAGAGCATTGTTACCCTCCCACCAAGGTAGTCCCTATTTTTCTACTTGCATTTTTACATGCTTTCAAACTGCTAGGTTGGCAGAAGCTGGGACAATTGATGGGAGCTCACTCTATTATGCAGCGCTAGGGATTCGAACTGCTGAACTGCTGATCTTTCTGATCGACAAGCTCAGCGTCTTAGCCACTGAGCCACTGTGTCCCTTTTTTTAAAATGGTATAGGCCAGTGATGGCTAACCTTTTTCCCATCGTGTGCCAAAAGGGGGTTGTGTGTGGGTTAGGTTAGGTCATGCATGCTTTTGGCATGCGATGGACCCATTTTTTGCCCTCCCCAGGCTCCAGAGGCTTTCTAGGAGCCTGGTGAGGCCGAAAACAGCCTCCCTCAGCCTCACGGAGGCCCTCCTGAGCCTTCAGGAGGCTTCCCTGAAGCTTCCCAAGTACGAAAAACGGCTCTATGGGCAAACCGAAAGTTCATTCCCGACAAAAAATGGCTGAAAAAGAAGGCCAAAGTGAGCTGGCCAGTGTGTGCATATGCGCTGGAGCTGACAGGGCAATGCCTCGCATACCCTAACAAATGGCTCCATGTGCCACCTGTGGCACACATGCCATAGGTTCGCCATCACAGGTATAGGCAAACATTTTAAAAAGAAATTCCATTGTTCTGAATAGATGAGTTATAGATTGAGATGTGCAAAATGTTAGAAATATTTTTGCACAGTAGTAGTTATTTTATTCCCTATGATAGGTGTATTTCTACAGGTGTTTTAGATTTAAATCACTGTAATTCCTAGGCGGCACAATAAAATGTGGGAGAAATGTAGCTCTTTCTATCTGGTAGGCTATATGTGCATACTGTGTGGACCTTTCTCCATCAGGTCTTGCAAATACGGCAGTGGTTGCTTGCAAGGTCTCTTTGCAGCCAAAGGAGTCTCTTTGCAGGCGCAGAGAAGAGCACAACTTTGAAAGAGAAAGATGGCCCTCAAAGAGAATTTCTTCCATGCAGTATCCATTCCCTTACCCTAATGAGCTTTCTGAATTACAGAGATGCTCAGCTGTTGGGGCTTTTCAAAGAAGAATCTTCCAGTATATTCTAAAAACGTTAGAATGCCAGGATATCAGACAATGGTGCTGGCAAGAATACTGCAAGATCATTTTTCTATGAAATGTTTCTAGACTGTTTTATGCAGTCATTAAAAATTATGTAATTCTAAGAAATATGAGATTAACTCTACTCTTTCAGTGTATGGCCGTGTGTCTTGTAAACCATCATTGCAGAAGATTCTTTTAAAAACTAATAGGGAAAGAATTATGCCAGCCTTAATGTATATATTAATTGACATAATCTGCCAATTAATTTCTGACCAAAAATAATAGTCTCAATAACTGCAACCATTTGCAAAAAAATTCTTTAGCATCTTGTCCTACGTAATTCAGTCTTGTGGGATATTATTCCAGAGGGTGGCAATGCTGAATATCTTATTGTACAACCTAGACTGTTACTTGTTTTTAAACAATGGAATTCAAGTGAGTAATACTGAACTATTATGAAATTCATTTATTACAAGCAGGAAGCTTGTGGTTTTTTAAATTAGTAATGGCATAATTCGATATAATTCTAGTGTTAATCCATGTTGGGTTTACATGTATAAGTTTCAGGTTTTGTGTTTCCATTTTCTATCTCCTCCTTTCAGTATGTCTAAATGTTTACTCCCATTAATTACGCACATTTTTTAAATTCTATCAAACCCAAGGCTTAGCCTTAACTATAGATCACAGAAAAAAATCTGAATAATAAAAAATGGGTTGAAATAGATAATTCTTTTTCATTTTATTTTAAAACAGCTATTGGGTTTGTACTTGGTGTAGCATTATTGTTTTAAGGGAACCATTTTTAACCATGGAGAAGCAGCATTGAGAAATCCAAAATTGTCTCGTAGAAAACTACTAAAGTATGGCCACTATTCTCCTTTTCAACTATAGACTAAACAAAGCTGTGAAAGCAAGTTATCTTAATTGTAATGTATTAGCATTTGCTCCCTTATTTATTTTAATATTTCTAAGAATTCATAAGATTGCCTATTTTTGCCTACTTTGCCTTTTATAATCAGTTTCAACAGGATGAAGAAAGCCATGCACCTATTTTTTGCAAAACATGCTACTATTTTTGGTTCAGGTAGATACCGCCATGAAAATGTGACTATTCTGGTGCTAGACCTTTGTTTATCCTTTTGATCCTTTGCTGAGATCTCATTCCAATAACCTGATTTACAAGAAATGTTGCCATTATTTATAAGACAATTCTTTCTTTCAAGTATGCATTCCCTGCCAAGAGAATTTTCTACAGTTATTAAAAACTAGATCAGCAATGAAGATGCAAATCTTGGTATGGGACATCAGACCAGAATGAGAATTGCTTGCAGGTTTTCTGAAGCCGGGGTACATTAATAAGCCAGGAGCAAGTGCTTCCATTTCAGGGCTGCTTATATAACAGTGTAGAAGTAAAGAACATTAGAGCAGATTTTTCAAGGCACTGAGACAAGCAGAAAAGGCAAGTTGGATGCAAATTTTATTTAGAAATAATATATTAGAAAATGATCATCAGAAGCAGGAAATACCTAGGAAAATATTGATATTCTTTTTTAACCTTCCACTGCTCTACTTAGCATTCTTAGTGCTTCCAATTACAAACCGGATTAACAAGTTACACATTTTGTTTTAAGATCTCATAAACTGTAACTGACATAATACTGTAGACTTTATTGATGATTACAACACAACATCTGCCATTTTCTTAATATTACCTTTATACCAAGAAATTGTAAAGCCACCCAAGCAAATGTGGGACATTACTTAACAATGAATTTAAAGCAGTCTGGTTAACAATTGTGGGTTTCAGTTGATGCAACAGTGCAACAAAAATATAA
Source organism: Thamnophis sirtalis (assembly GCF_051295495.1). Taxonomy (NCBI): domain Eukaryota; kingdom Metazoa; phylum Chordata; class Lepidosauria; order Squamata; family Natricidae; genus Thamnophis; species Thamnophis sirtalis. Next base: position 41,533,672 of record NW_028261390.1, on the reverse strand, counting down.
CATGATCCATCTCTTGACATGATGACCTTGGGTTATAATCTGTTGCCAATGTTGCGCCAGAACAGTAATGCTTGTGCAATGTTAAATTAGAATGTTAAATTGCAGATAGTGCTTACAATGTATTTTTAGGTTTTCATAGCTTGATATTTCAAGCAATGATTTTTCCTTCCAGTATTTTCTTTGTTCCATAGTAGCAAAAAAGGTCAAAGAACCAGTGACAACTTTGTAGTTTGTTACACTAATTTATTCATTCATCTTGATTACAAAGACTAGCATAAGAAACAAAACAAAAAGCAAACAACAGAAAACATCCAAGATTGATTTATTTGCATATATGGGTATATCATAGTAGAATATGCCATTCTAATGTTAGAATATACTGCTGTCAGTGCAACTCTGCTCTTCATCTGTTTCCTGACTGAATGTGACACTGCCATGGATCAGATAGTATAAAACCTTAGGCTATCTCCCAAAATCCACTAGTTGTTGACACAGCTATTTGGATTTTTTATTTTAATGCTTTCTTGAATTTATTAATAATAGCTGATTACAGGTTCTGGAGATAGTTTCATTAAAAAAGAAAAAAAATGAAATTATATTTTCCTTTGAATAAATTTTTCAACAAAAATACACCAGCTTTTAAAAATGTTTTTCAGAATGCTTAATTTTTATAACACTGAAAAGCTACTTAGGTAAAAAAATCAATCTTACTACTTCAGTTAAATAGATTAAATATATATATTTGCTCTACTTTTGGAATCTTTTGTCACTGATATTCAAGAATGTAATAACACTAAGACTTTACTGTTTCTAGGAAAGGGGCCATGAACGATCTGTATCAGTTCCCGGATGGCTACCTTCCACTTCTTCCAGATCCATGTCCCCAGTTCCTCCTGTGATGTTCCAATCCACTCCTGGTTATATTACCAAAGCACCAGCAGCAGTTGACAAGCCTGGGAAGAGGCTGACCCCTTGGGAAGCAGCAGCTAAGTCTCCCCTTGGATTTGTGGATGATGCTTTTGGTCCCCAAACCATTCAAGAATCTATTGCTGCAAATGTCATGTCAGCGGCTCGTAGGAAAACATTATCTACACCACCTGATGACTGGAAGAGAAAGGTGGCTTATGAGCATCCAGCTCCAAGTGTCCATGCTAAATTAGCTTCACTTGGAAGGAGCTATTCAGTGGCCACATTACCTGCCAAGATCTCAATGTCTGCTCCTAGCTCCATTGGCCATTATGGTTCCCGTCTGCAGCCTGCATATTGTAGCCAACGTGCCCAAACTGATCCTGGTATGATTTCCATGGAGTCCAAGTCTGATTACTGTCTATCAATGTCTGACTCCAATTATAATCCACATCCAAAGGGATGGAGACATCAAACATGAAAAGCAAATGAGTCTGCTGTAGTTTCCTTCCTTGAAGGTCTAGAATGAGAATCAGAAGTGTGAAGAAGAAGTGTTTTCTGGCCTGGTAAAATCAAGATTTATCTAGAATGGGACCCAGTGCTAATGATTTGTCAGTATTATAAAAGACGTTGATCCCAGATTTTCTTTGCCGTGTGTGTGTGTGTGTGTGTGTGTGTGTATGTGTGTGTGTCCTTGAGAGAAACATGCATAATAGACATACAGTGGGATGAAATCTAGTTTATATAAAAGCAAATCACAACATGGTGTTTTAATGTACTTCCATGTGTGAAATTTTAAACTGGGAAAGTTATAATTGTGCAATATCAACACCTGTGAGTTATCCAATTAATCATGATAAAAATGTAATCTTAGAGGACATGAAAACAGTTATTTCCTTTTGTTTCTTATGCCAACCTACTTATGGTTAACTAAGTGTCTATTTGTACCACTGGCTATGTTGTGATATGTTGTGTTTTGGTCTTTGTTATTGGCTATGCAAATAGGGAAACATACTGTAATAGGGCCTAAAGTTTCATTAGGCTGATACTTCAAAGTTTTCTAGCTCAAGAAACACACTTCAGTGGATGAACACAGATTTTGCTTTCAGAAGGTCCTAGATCAATTCTTAGCATTTCTGGTTAAAAACCTTACATAGCAGTGGAAGGGAAAGTCTTCTTGCTGAGTTTCTGGAAAGAAGCTGGCATCCGAATAGACAATCTTACCTTCTTGAGGCATCTACAAACTCATGTTATGCTCATTCATTCCAAGTTGTTTTTGCTTATATTGCCAGCTTGGGGAAACACATCAGCACAAATGTCCTCAGCGTCAGAACATCATTTTTATGACTAGAGATATAGCAACAAAAGTGCAATTAGAAATGCATATAGCAGATGACAAGAAATGGAAAGACACTATATTTCCGTAACTCAGTTTGTGATGTAAATCAGTCTTTGGAGCATGCATAAATCAGAATCAGAATAGAGCTGGAAGGGACTTTGGAGGTCTTCTAATCCACCCCCCTTCTCAAGCAGGAGATCCTATACCATTTCAGATAGGTGGCTGTCCGGTCTTTTCTTAAAAACCTCCAGTGATGAAGCACCTATAACTTCTGAAGGCAAACTGTCAGGTGAATTGTCCTCACTGTTATGAAACTTCTCCTTAATTCCACATTGCTTCTTTCCTTGATTAGCTTCCATCCATGATTTCTTGACTTGCCCTCTGGGGTTTGGAAAATAAATTAACTCCCTCCTCTTTGTGGCAGTCTCTAAAATACTGGAATACTGCTATCATGTCCCTCCTAGTCTAACACAAGTGTATTATATAAATATAAGTGGACAACTTGTATCTTCCAGAGAGCGATTCCAGCTTCTCTCACACTGGTCACGCTAGATGCTGTGAATTATAAATCATCAACTGCTGTAGGATCACAGTTATTTTATCCCTGCCTTGGAATATATTATTACTGATTGCACTCTGACTGCAGTACAATATACTACAATCCCTGGAAATTTAAATCCATTTCATTTGCTTCTTTGTTTTAGACTTTAGCTATGCTGTTTTTAATTTCTTTCTAAAAAATCTAATTAGACATTTCAAGAGCAAATAAAATATGAAGAGATTTTCAAAGGTTAACAAAAAAGATTCTAATATATTCACTATTTCCTAAATAAGAGAGAGAGAAATGATTTTTTTTAAAGTCGTCGACTTACAACAGGTCATTTAGTGACCATTCACTACGACGGCACTGATCATTTCTCACATGACCATTGTAGCATCCCCATGATCACAAGAGTTACATTCAGATGCTTGACAACTGACTCCTATTTATGATGATTGCACTGTCCTGAAGTCATGTGAATCCCTTTTGTGACTTTCTGACAAGCAAAGTCAATGGGAAACCAGATTTACTTAACAACAATGTTAATAATTTAACAACTGCAGCAATTCACTTAACAAATGTGACAAGGAAAGTCATAAAATGGGTCAAAGCTCACTTAACAAATTTCTAACTTAACAACATAATTTTTGGGCTCAATTGTGGTCGTAAGTGTGAGAACTACCTGTATTGGGTCTTCATTTCTGCTGCTAGAATCTCATGAATGTTAACTCAGGAGCAAATACCATCAAATTCAATGGTACTTTCTAGTAAGGATTAAAGCTACAGCTTATCTTCATACTGTCTGGTATAATTCATTCCTTTCTAAAGAGCAATACAACTTTTCTAAAAGAAGAAAATTTATATTATTGTAAATTGGTTATGCAGCTTATATTTTGGTGCCCACATCACTCTTTTTTTCTAGCTCAGTATCTGAAATACTGTTTCAGGAAATATATTGGCCTTTTAAACTTTAAAAGTAAAGTTTAAAAGATATTGACTTTTTAAACTTTTACTGAATTGGCTAGACAAGCATGCCGGGCACCTGAAAAACATTATTCTCATAACCAGCACAAAGAAAGATGAAGCATCAGAAGAAAAGCCATTCAGGATGTAGATATAAACAAGTTACATGCCTCAGTGTATAAATAAAGTAAAGGTCCTATGTAGGAAAACAAAACAGAATTTTTCCTAGCTAAGAGTTTTCCACCAGCTTCTGCATGAAGAACCCCAGTTACCATAAATGGGTTGCAAGCCACAGTTTGACAAATATATGAAAAGGGCTCTTTATCCTGACTAATCAAAATTCTGTCACCATATCAATCCTGAGAGCAACTGCTTTTGGCCTCCAGGCAATCTTGGGAAACCTTAGGTATACAATATAGAATGTGACAGAATGTCATCCAGGATGTATGGGACTCTCCAAATCCTTCCCTGGAACCTCTTTATATATTCATAACTGAATACACAAAGAAGGATTTTTGTTTGAAGAAAAATATGCAGTTCAGAATACAGCAATTTCCTTTATTATGGTAAGATATACCATTTAACTTTGTAAGCCACCCAGAGATATGGCAATGAGATGGACAGCGATATAAATGTAGTAAATAAATAAATAATAAACAAGACCTCACCTTATTCAGAAAAGTAAATAAAAATGTTCTTTTTCATGAAATCAACTGAGTTTAAAAACATTTTGCAATGCTTTTAGGGCTAAACTATTGTGACACAGTTTCATTTTAATAGCAGAAAAAGAGAAATGTTCAAGTGTAAACATGGTAGGCTATTTTCAGAATACCACCTGTTTAAGAATGGTATGGAAGATTTGCTATATGAAGAAATTATGTGTAGTCATATGGAGGGTATGACCTGAGGATGTCTTAGTAGGTAATGTAAGCAGAAAGCAATGGTATGGATTTCAGTAAAATGAATAGGAGACATATGTTGCAATACTTATGAAATATGCAAGTCCTTTGGTGACTAGGGAAGTTGCAGGCTTTTTGTGAAATACTTATGTTGTAATGCAGTGAATCACATTGTCCTGGGTCACTACTACTGTAGATCAGTGTTTGTCATATGCCTGATTTTTTTTAATGAGTAGAGCTATAGAGCAAGAATGATTTACTTTATAGGAAATGTGGTTTTGGATAAAAGTAAGTGTTCTGTGGTTGGAGGGTAGCTTAAAGAAACTCACTAGAAAAGCATATATAATTTACAGATTAGTTTAAGCAAAAGATTTGGTTTTAGCCATCTGAGTCTCTTTGATATCACGGAAATCATTTTTAAGTGACAATGTGATCCCTAGAATTCAGATAATTTTTCATAATCAGAAGTTAACACAGAATTTGTGGGATATGTATATCCTAGAGTTTCCAGAAATTTTAAGTTGTTTTAATCTGTAATTCTACTTTTACCATGTAAGTGTTGTATTACTTTTTTATTGACCTCACTGGAATGTCATCGGGTCTAATTGCAATGTTTTGCTTTCCTCTTGGCTCCAATTAATCCTTTTCTGAAAATAAACATATTCCTAGATGTAGCTTTGATGGTTCAAAGCATAAAATGATATCTGATCTCAACATAGCTTACTATGTTTTCTGGTTTGAAGGAAGATTATTATTTTCTTTCTTCATCAAAGGCACATGCCAAAGAATAATAGGTGATGTGGTTTACCTTTCCTAAACTCTCAATTTCTTATTCTTGCTAGGAATTAAAGGATCAATGTAGCCTTGGGTTCTGGAATGAGTTTCCTGTTGTGCCTTAAAGGAACACAATGGTGGTTTTATATTTGTTTGCATATGTATTTGATTATTAGAGAATATCAGAACAATAATTGTGGTTGTTGAAATTTTAAGCCTACGATGACTATAGCAGCCAAAGAATGTCATGAGGATTGAGTGTTTCTCAATATCATGTGACAGGATGAAATTGAGGTTTTGCTTCATTTATTCTAATGAAACTACTCTGATTATTCTGAGATTTGATTGAAATGGTTCTTCTCTAAGACCGGGATGTCCAAAGGTGACAACTTTGAGACTTGTGGACTTCAACTCCCAGAATTCCCCAGCCAGCCATGAAGTCCACAAGCCTTATCAGTTGTCAAGTTTGGAAAACCCTGCTCTAAAGAGAGAACTAGTGGTATTCTAAGAAGTTAGCCCGACTATTGTCACTATGCTGTGACAATAACCCTTATTAAGACAAACTAAAATCTTTAAAGTTCAAAAAAAAAAAAAATTCTGGCTGCAGACTAGTGCATTTTTTCATGGCAGTTTTATTTAAAGTGAAAAGAATAAAAATGAAGATCCAAAGAAGATGACAGTACTAAAACAATATGTAGAAATATGTAGAAATGTATGTAATTATATGAGCCCATATATAGAACTAAATAAACTAAAGAGCTGCGGTAGAGCAGTGGTTAGAATGCACTACTTCTGCTGATCACTGGCTGCCAGCAGTTTGGCAGTTCAATTCTCACTGGCTCAAAGTTAACTCAGCCTTCATCCTTCCGAGGTCAGCAAAATGAGGACCCAGATTGTTGGGGGCAATATGCTGACTCTATAAACTGCTTAGAGAGGGCTGTAAAGCACTTTGAAGTGATATATAAGTCTAAGTGCTATTGCTAGATTGCAGTTCTCAGTGTAATATAATTCCATGAGGAGGGATATATATATCCCTCCTCATGGAATTATACATACATACATACATACATACATACATACATACATACATACATACATACATACATACGCAGGTCTTGGCATATTTGGATCTTTTCCCGTGTAAAATTGAGAGTATCTTGGCAACATTTCGATGAGGTCCCACTCGCCATCTTCAGGCTGGTGCTTTCGGCTTCATGCAGACTGCAAACATCAACTCCATCAACTAATTAAGATGTTACAACACAGCCAACCAATCCGCTTACAGCAACAAAGCCAGCACTCCACACCCCCACCAATATTTATAGAAAGACAACAGCTCTGATCATGCTTTGCTTGCACAAGCACGAAGCCGAAGGCCCCAGCCTGAAGATGGTGAGTGGGACCTCATTGAAACATCGCCAAGATACTCTCAATCTTACACAGGAAAAGACTCAAATATGCCAAGACCTGCATACCCGTACCCATGAAAATATATATATTATATGGTGGGTTTCAAAAAAATTTGGAACCTCTTCTGTAGGTGTGGCCTGCTTTCCTGGTCCACTGGTGGAACCTCTTCTAACCGGTTAGGTAGATTTGACGAACCAGTTCTACCGAATAGGTGCGAACTGGTAGGAACCCACCTCTGATATATTTTTATATCCTATAAAAATCCTACTTTTCATATTGATAGATTCTTACCACTATTCCAATGCTGGTTTGAGTGTTAATACAGTTCCATTGGCTTTAGAAAAATATTTCTTAGTTTCTTACTAGGTACTTCTGTCAGAAACAGGAAACTGTGTGGATTTTTCTTCATATAAGCAAAAGGTAAATTTTCTCTGCTTCTGAAAATATGAACAAATGAGATGTAAAAAACAGTTGTTTAGCCTCTATCCATTCTACTTTTGTACAGATTGAATATTATCTGTGCCAGTCCTCCTGTTAAGAAAAAAAGTAGTATTTTGAGATTTGTATTGATTTTATTCCTAAAAGGTGTGGCATTTGTATAGCATACAAGCAAAAATATGGAGGCACTTTCTACTATTTGTGCTTTACATCTGCAAAATAAACTGATTTAAATATTCTACTGTAGTAAAAGATCTTACCTAGATCTCATCCATCTACCGACAAATATATAAAAAATCATATTGTAAGATTTCTATTGTGATTCGGAGGGAATGCCCATCTAAGAAATCACATTAGTAAAAGTTTAACTTGCTTGCTGAGATTTACTGTATATTTTTCTCTGATTAGGAATAACAGAATGGATTGCAAAAAGTTACGCTATCATTTGATGGCAGAAAATGAGTTTATTTGGAATTATGCTGTGGTTGCCTAGAATTTCACAGTATAGAACTTGGAGTCCTAGATCTGATCTGATAAATTTGCATCCCCTTAAATTTAATACTTAGCTAAAAAAAAAACACCATACCTTTCTAGCATTTTCTAAAAAAAGTTAGGCAAAAGCAAAATATGCAAGATCTAATCAGAATAGACTTTCTCAATCTGATGCTGACAGATGAGTTGAAATGCTACTCCCCAAATTCCCAGACTTGTAAGAAAGCTAGCTTACAACAGAAAATGGATGTTCATCTTAGAGCATATTGATTTTACCTCTCTTATCTTCCAAAAACTGCCAAGTGTCCACATTCTCATGTTCCTTCCGTGTTCAATGGGAGGGTATAAGAATCAGAAGCCAGCTGTTCCCACCCCACAGCTCTCATTTTTTCCATGCTGAAGATTTTTTAAGTGGGGAAAATGAAATAGCCTACCAACCACTGTATTAGAGAAGTGGAAAATTTGTTGTTGATGCAACTTTAGAAGACAAGTGGGTAATAAAAGGGTTTGTCGGTGCTTTCCAGTTAGGGGAAGGGGATGTTGGAAGAAATGTCAATCTGGGTTCAGTTCCAAGTGGGAGAAAGACACTGGAAACATGAAGACTGCTTCAAAAGATGCTTTATTGATTAACAGGATCACATGACTTGAGATCCTGGGCAAGAAGGGAAGAGATGCTGAGAGTGCCTGGATTTTATACCCTCTGCTGGGCTTTGAATTTGAGCTTGTGATTGTTTGTCAGACTCCCATGGGGTCAGGCAGGGGTAACTCCATAGGTTGTCTTTTGAGTCCCAGGCTTGGTTGACTTTTGCTGGGTGATGATGTAATGAAAGGGCTTTGGGCAATTCCTACTATAATTCTGCCTGAAGAAGGTAGATCTTTGTTATGTAAAATAGACAGGCCCAGACCTTAATGGCCCATTGACAAAAGTGGGGGGCTGAGTTTCTGCCTCCCTTTTAGAGGAAATATTCTGTCCTTTTAATATTTCCTAAAATATTTCATTTTTCTAGGAGAGGGGTGGGTGCTAACTTCCTACAGGGGAAAATCCTGGAAGAGTAAAGAAGGTTGAAGTTCCTACTAATTTAAAAGCCTTGCACTGCTATTCCAGAGGATCTGCTGTACTTTAAGATGTCTTCTGAAACAGGAGCCAGGGTTTACAAGCCTTAAAAACCCCAATGTTATGGAAAGAAGGGCACCAATCACAGATTAGAATAGTCCTCATTTGAGAAGAGTAAACTCTCTTAAAGAGTAAACAGACGTGAATTTTATTCACGTATATTTATATTTGAATCAATGATACTGTATAATTATTGTGTATGTTATGGAGCCACTGACTGCACAGACAATGATTAACTGCATAACTCTGCGTGGCCATTCAGTCGTTTTCAAAATTTGCTAAAGGGTACAACAATACAGTTTGAATATCCCAGTAAAAGCAAAGTTCCCAGAAAAGAGCAAAACAACAACAACAACCACTTGTTAGAGTAAGGTGACCAGATGTCCCAATTATGGCGGGACAGTCATGATTTCACACAATTTGTCCCGCATCCCGGGGCGTTCTTAAAAAGTCCCAATTTTTGTGACCGGACCCGGAAGTAAGCCATCCCCTTCCGTAGCCCTGTATACCCATCCCAACCGGATGGTATTTTGTCCCTTCTGTCTCCCCGTTGCTCAGAAAAGCAACTTTGGGAAGGTCCTTTGCTAGCAGGCAGGTTCTAGGACGCCTGCCGCCACCAAAGGACCTTCCCGGAGTTGCTTTTCTGAGCAACGGGGAGACAGAAGGGACAAAGTACCCTCCGTTTTCCCCGTGCCACAAGGGCAGCAGGAAGACTAGGACAGAGATCTCCTCTCGGCTCCAGCCTGGGAGAGAAGCAGCAGAGAAAGGTAAACCAGCATTTTATATTTTATTTGCTTTATTTGCTTTCGGCCTGAGTGGGGTGGGGAAAACACCTTGCCAGAGTTTGCTGGAGAACTCTTTCTGAAGAGAGGGTTTGGGAACTGGGCGTGCGAGATTGGAGCGGGCAGGCAGGGAGCGCACTTGCTCCCCTTTTCCATGGCCCGCCTTTCCCCACGGAGCCTGTGGACACGGCTGCTGGCTGTGCAGGTGGCCTGGAGGGAAGCCCCTAACCTCCTGGTGTGGACCTGGCGTTGGAGATCCGCATTTCCAAAGCGTAGCATTATTTCACTCCTCTCCCATTTTCGGGGGGGGAGCTACGAGAAGCGGATGGTGGCCACTTGGGGAATATTTGTTTCCCCGGGAGATCTGCTCTTCCCCGCCCCTTACCTCCAAAAGGGAGGCCAGGCATGGGAGAGAGTGCTAATGATAATGACCGATTCCCTCCTGTTTCTGTGGGTTTGGGGGGGAAGGTAATTGCAGAGCCTGGACTGAAGTTAGGAGGCTGACTCGCTACAATAAGCAGTGACCATTATTTGGAGGAAGAAAAAGTGTAGCCGTGCGACGCAGATTCGCTCTTTCAGAACCTGCCTCATCTTTTTTTCAAATTAAAAAAAAAGCCTTTTAAACATTCTTATTCCTAAAGGCAAAAAAACCCCATGAAGCTTGCTGGAGAATGGAGCGAAGGTGATGTGCGAGGGGGAGGCGGGGTGCCGGGGGGGGGGGGGAGATGTTGCTGAAATAATTCGATCTGTCAGGAACTCGGAGGTGGGGGGGAGGTCATTGGGAAGCCTTTGCTGGCCTGACGCCAGCCGTAGCTCTGAAATTGCTTTTCTTTTTAACTGAAGCAACAAATGTTTCCCTTGCTTAACATCTCAGCATTTTTCGCATCAGGGCGGGCTGCAAGAGCTAGTGAGTGAAGACCTTTTCTGGATTGCTGGTGGTAGAGGTGCCCCCGCTCAGCAAAGCAAGTCCTTTGCGCTGGCTAGAAAAGGTCTTCACTCACTCCCTCTTGCAGCACGCCCTGATGCGAAAAACGCCGAGATCGGCGCACTTGGGGCTGCTGCTGCTGCTGCTGCTGCTGCTGCTGCGACGTCCAGGGGGGCTCCGTTGGTCTGGAACCCATCCGTGGGGGGTGGGATCGCCCTCGTGTTACTCGTCTTCCCAAATGGGCTGGTAAGGGGATAGAAAAGGTTTTTCTCCAGTCCCAGGTTTCAGCTTCTTGGCTTCATTATCTCTTTCCAGCTTCTTTTGTTGAGCCTGTAATTAAGGTTCTTTTTTATGTCTTAGGAAAGATCACCTGGTTAAAAAGAAGGAAGAGGCTCCGCTGGTCCGGAGCCCATCTTCAGGTTGGGAGGGAGGGAGAGACAGACAGAAAGACAGGCAGATAGAGACACAGAGAGAGACACACACACAGAGTGAGTGATTAAGTGAGTGAGTGAGTGAGTGAGAGACAGACACACACACACACACACACACACACACAGAGTGACAGAGAGAGAGGAAGGGAGGGGAGAGAGATAGAGAGAGAGGGAAGGACAGAGACAGAGAGACACACACAGTGAGTGATTAAGTGAGTGAGTGAGTGAGTGAGAGAGAGACAGACAGGCAAACACACACACACACATACACACAGAGTGACAGAGAGAGAGGAAGGGAGGGGAGAGAGATAGAGAGGGAGGGAGGGAGAGAGCTTTCAATTTGTAGGGATGCAACCTGGCTGTTTTTGCCTGCTCTCAAAAAGATGAGCAGGGTTGAACCTGGCTAATAATTGGAGGGGAACCCACCTGGGAATCTCAGTACTGTATATTTAATAGGAAAATATTAAAAATTGTCCAAAAGCAACAATGACAATTTCCATACTACTGCTAAGAAAATTACGACACATCAATAAAATTATAGGAGCTGAGTTTAACTTAAGAGAAACTTTTCTAAAGGTAGACAGTTATATAACAATTCCACAATTCTGAAAGAACAAGCTTGTTCTATAGGAAATTTAATGCTACAGCTGAATGAAGTAACACTGAAGATAAGTGCAGGTAGTCCTCAATGCACAACCACAATTGAGCCCAAAATTTATGTTGTTAAGTGAGAAATTTATTGAGTTTTGCCCCATTTTACAATTTTTCTTGCCACATTTGTTAAGTGAAAAAAAATTTTTAATCAACCCCCCACCCCGTCAATGGTGTCCCTCTTTACCAATGTTAAAATCTGCTCACCTTATGTGGGTTGGGAAATTGAAAATTATATTAGCGCACATTCATTATACTTTGTTAAAACAGAAACATAGATTTCTAGAAATAAATCAAAGTGAACCTATGGCATTCATTTCTAAGATGATGCTGCAATGTTCTTACACATGGTTGTAAGACTTCATTAAGGATATTTTTTGGTCATTTTGCACACACTTATAGCTTTCCATCTGTTTTTGAATCAATACCTTTTACTGAAATAAGCATGAGGTTTATATGAATTTTAAGCCACTCGAAGTATTATTTTCCTCACTTTATATCATCAAATATGCCCATCGCCGTTCAGGTATTTGTTACAGACATCCTAATATCTCAGAGATCCCTGTATATTCATCCCACAGATTGTGAGAGTTTATACAAAAACAGAGATATATTTGTGTTTATTTTTATTAGCTTTGTGCAAGTTAATACCTATTGCCACTGCCTCTATATAACAGGAAACTTTTATACTGTTATTAACTAATTGTATCTCAATTTCACAAAGTAATAGATTGAATGAGAAGACTCTTTATTAGACTGCATGATAGAGATGTAAAACTGTATCATCTAATAAAAATACTTTTGTCAAACGGATGAAGGGCCTAATTTTATTTTCTCACAATTCATGTTTTTCTCAACATCATTTGAATTCATTATTTTGACCCACATTATTTTGACCTACATGTCTTTAATCCAGTGGTGAAATCTAAATTGTTTCCCTACCGGTTCTGTGGGCGTGGCTTGGTGGGGGCGTTATGTGACTGGGTGGGATGGCTATCTGGTGATGTGACTGGGGGGGGGGTGTCAAAAGACAGAAACTAACTTTAACGATGTCCTGCTGAGCAGGGGGTTGGACTAGATGACCTCTAGGTCCCTTCCAGCCCTGGATTGCTGTGCTCTTTCAAGATATCCTCTGAAGCTACGTCTAGTGCCAGATTTGTGTTCCTCCCTCCCTCTCCTTTTTCCCTCCCTCCCTCTGTCTCTCTCTCTCTCTCAGCACATACACCCCTTCCCCGCTTTTTAAAGCATTTCCCCCCCTGCCTATTCGCTCAAACTGACAAGGAAAAAATGCTTTAAAAAGTGGGGAGAAAAGCTTCCAACAATTGCACAGTTCACAGCTGAGACGCACGATCCTCGGAAGCCTTTTTTTTTTACTACCGGTTCGCAGAACTAAGGATAATTGTCCCTCCCAGTTCAGCCGAACTGGGCTGAACCAGGAGGATTTCAGCCCTGCTTTAAACCCTTTCTATTTTCAGTCTTCAAATACAGCAATGGTAAGCTATGCACTAGAGAAAATGCACAGCATTATAACTTCTGTACCATTATTAAAGCATATTTAAATATTTTTTTCTGCAACGTAAAAAGATTTACTTTTGAAATTATATTTCTGCACTTTTCTGAATTGTTCATATGTAATATTTCTACATGAGAGTCAGTTGGTTAAAATATCAAGGTAGAAAGTAGGAGATGTGAATTTTATTCTCAACTGAGACAAAAACAGCCAGCTGGTTGACCTTGAGCCAATCACTCTCTGCGGTGGCAAGTTACTTTCAAAATCTTGCCAAGAAAACTGCAGGGCGTAATCCAGGTAATCACCAGGAGTCAAAAATGACTCAAAGATGAAAGAGAGCGAGAGTGGGGGGAGCGAGGAATAGACCGGAGGAAGGGAGGGAGGGAGGGAGGGAGGGAGAGAGGGAGGGAAGAAGGAAATCTATATAAGCATCTCTGCATTTATTCAAAAGCTCCAACAGAACCCAAAATATATATATTGACAAAAGTTAGACCGTAAATCTTACCTACAGTTTTCAGATGCCATTATCTGAGTTATATCATAGGGCATTTATACATCTATCTGGAGATCAAACTTGTCCTGAGCCTATTGGTCTTTTTTAAGATTATACATTATTATATCCTTTTTTGCATTTATTTACTAACCTAATTCTTTTTAAAGAATTCTTCTTCTTGAGCATTTAAAGAAGTCCTGTTACTGTAGGGAGTCAAGCCTATGCGCTGATGTTCTCTTTTAGGTCCATGGCAATCTCTAAGGAAGTTTCTGAGGTGAGACAGTGCCACTTATTTAACTTTATCTGCAGATATTTTTAAGGGTACATTTTTGTGTGAACTGGGCAAGACCTTGGAATATATGAATAAAGAATGAGACCCTGCTCCACTCCCTCACTGTCTACTGACTTATGGAACTTCAAAGAGTTCCAAAAACTAGGAATGGACTATGGTTTGGGGGTTACCATTACTCATGGCATTCTATTTCAAATTCATATGTAAAAGTAGACCAATTGTTATTTATTTGGCATCTTACAAAAAAGGGAACAGGGAAAGGGAAAAATACCGACATAACACATGCAAACATATTTAAACAAAACATTTTGCCTGTCAAAGATTTTTCTTTCATATATCTATCACTGCCCTGTTGTTTGCCTTTCTATATGCTTTCTCTAGATAAATATATAAAGTTCCCATGCAACTTTGTAATTTTGAATTGAATGTTCTCTTACATACGTAGAACCAGTGACGTGCAGTCAGGGGAGGCAGAGCCTCACCACTGTCATCATGAAAAGAAAAAAAATGTAAAAGGAAAAAGGCAAGAGCTGAGGTCGGGCTAAGCTAGTTGCTGCCAGAGTCACAGTGGATAACTCAGCTTAGTGCTTAACTGTTTAAAAAAGCCTCTAAAAAGCTCCCTCTATAATCTGACTTTAGGCGTTTTATGATCACTTGAGCAGAGTTAAGCAAGGGTTAAAAGCTGAAAAATTCCTGATGTAGATGAGGCATGTCGTTCTCCTGCCTCCTCCTGTAGAGGGTGCTTTTTTAAAACAGTTAAGCAGAGTCATCCACGGTGACTCTGGCAGCAACTAGCTCAGCCTGACCTCAGCTCTTGCCTTTTTCCTTTTACATTTTTTTTCTTTTCATGATGGCAGGCAAGAGCAGAGTTGAAATCCTCTCTGAAACAGCTGGAAAATGTACGTGTGGGTCAGAGAGAGGGGGAGGAATTCAAACTTCATCCTCCTGGTGTGGGGCTTTGGGCAAAGGCTGGAGGGAAGTGCTCTCCCTCCCCAAGTGTAGTTTGATTGCAGGCAGAGCCACTTGTCTTTTTAAATCTGTAATCAGTGAAGCTGGATCTTCTGAGGCTGGGGGAAAGTGTGTGTGCTCCAGTATGGCTCTTTGACTGGCTTCCTGCCTCCTCCTGTGGTCTCCCTGACTCCCTCCAAACCAACTTTGTGTGTGTGTGTGTGTGTGTGTGTGTGTGTGTGTGTGTGTGTGTGTGTTTGAGAGGGGGGAGGAAGGGAGAAAGGGAGGAAGGAGGGGAAGGGAGAAGAAAAAGAAAAATTATTTCGCAAAAGAGAAAAACAAATGCTGTCGCTTTAAATCGGAACTGAGCATGCCTGGCTGTGGAATTCTGGGAGTTGAAGTCCACAAGTCTAAAAACATTTGTGTCAGTGCCTCACCAGCCATAAACCTCACTGCATGTCACTGCGTAGAACAGAATCAATTATATATTTTGGGGCTTTATATGATGAGGGAAAGAACTGGGATGTTGCAGATAACTATTGCAATTTTAGCTACTTCTCAAATGCATAGGTATAAAATTATTAATTAGTTCTTCATTACATATTTAGTAGAATATTCAAAAACCTCGATTCATTTAATTGAGCTGATTTTTTTCCCTCTGTCAGGATCAAACAAGACATAATTAAATCATCAGTCTTGATTAATTATTGGTGAGTCAAATAATATAAACTTTTCAAAAGGAAATGTATGCCATAAATTAACTAGTTCCTTAATTGTGAATATATTGACTATTTCCATGATTAATGCTACGTTTAGAGGACTGCAGATTATATTTAAAGCTGTTCTGTTCAATATATTTTTTTTTAATTAGGTACTCCGTGATATTAATAGCTTTGGCTTTTCTTTCTCTTGTTATCACTGCTATGTGAATATAAGAGGCAAATTTAAATTACTACATTAAAATATTAATTAAGATATATTGACAAATAAAGAAATCTGTCTTAATAGCTTTTTCTTATTGAGAAAATATGAACCAATGCTATGCTTGCAATATGTCACTTGGTTACTACATATTTTATTTATTAAATCTGTTGTTTATACATATATATTTAATAAATTTATTTTAAATATGAAGGGGAACCATTCATATGAAATGGCCAAAATATTGATTGCAGATCTATGTCTGCCCATGAGAGGGCAGCAATATCTTAGTATATAAACTATATTCAAACTATTTAAAACATGAATATATTCACACCCAATTCAAGTAATGTAGCCCTGTGTCAGCTCTGATATTTATTCTCTTTGATTTTTGCCAAACAGAATACTTGTAATCTGCCCAACAGGCAAAATATCTGAAGAGACTAAAATGGAATGGGAACTGGTTGAGGTTCATTGTTTCTTTTTCCTTTCTTTCTTTCTTCTCTTTCACCATTGATTATGTGAAATGCTTTCGCCTCAGAAGAATTTGCTTATTCAAGGGTTGTCTTTTTTTAATCAGCCAATCAAACTTATCTTCACTTATTAAAGGCATCCAACTAGTTTCCCTTAGCTTTCCTGGTTGTGAATAATAATAATTTTAATCCAACTTTGTTGGAGCGCGACAGGTTGAAGAAAGATATAGAAACATACATCTAAAAAGAACGTGTAATTTTACCACCTTGAAATGGTGTTAAACAAACATATTTATGTTTTAAATTTTAACTGGGAAACATGTGAGAATTTAAATTAAAAATGCTTATTTTCTGAAGACCCCAAATCCCACAGTAGTTTTATAGTCCTTTGAAGTTGTGGTATGAATTCTTCAGTGCTGAATTTGTGGTATGAATGCTTCGTATAATTTAAGGACGAAACTTTCTTTCATTGATCTATTTATCATGAGATATAGATATTTTTACTATTGTTTTCAGTTACTTCCAATATTTTTGGAGAAGAAGCAGAGCATGGTGGGAAATCAAGAGGGAAATCAGTATTGAGTTCCTACATCCCCACATGCAATTCAAGTCCAACCCCCATTTGAATTCTGTTGACTCTTATCTAGTGTCATTTTCTTATGTGTAGGCATAAGCAATAAACCTTCTTAACTGGAACTTAATGTATGGTCCTGATTCTTTGCACTTGACAAATCCTGACAATGGAGATCACTTCACCAGATTGTAACTACATTGACTCTGGTAAAGTCATGTCTGTGTGATCAATTATAGCATCCATCCATTTTGCCTTCTGCTGGACGAATGGATCAGTGACATAATGTTCTGCCTGTTTAAAACCCAGTTTATTTAGTGGTTAAGGCATCAGACTAGAAAGCAGATGATTGTGTTTTAGTCCTGCTTTAGCCATGAAAGCCAATTGGGTGACTTTAAGTCAGTCAATCTCTCTCAGCCCAACCCACCTCATAGGGTTGCTCTTGTAGGGGGAAATAGGAGGATGAAGATATGTTTGTTGCATTGAATTATTTGTAAAAATAATAAATGTGGGATACAAATACATGAAATGTGTATGACAAATGTGCATGACGACCAGAGTCGCTCTATGAGGGAAATGGGCCATCTTTAAATAGCAATAGCAATAGCAGTTAGACTTATATACCGTTTCATAAGGCTTTCAGCCCTCTCTAAGCGGTTTACAGAGTCAGCATATTGTCCCCAACAACAATCCGGGTCCTCATTTTACCCACCTCGGAAGGATGGAAGGCTGAGTCAAAAATGAGACGGTGAGATTTGAACAGCCGAACTGCAGAACTGCAGTCAGCTGAAGTAGCCTGCAGTGCTGCATTTAACCACTGCGCCACCTCGGCTCTTATAGCAGTTAGACTTATATACCGCTTCATAGGGCTTTCAGCCCTCTCTAAGCGGTTTACAGAGTCAGCATATCGCGCCCACAGTCTGGGTCCTTATTTTACCCACCTCGGAAGGATGGAGAGCTGAGTCAACCCTTTGCTGGTGAGATTTGAACCACTGAACTGCAGATAACAGTCAGCTGAAGTGGCTGCAGCATAGCACTCTAACCACTGCGCCACTTCGGCTCCTAAATAGGATAAGTAAGTAAATACATTACCTCATATTTCAAGTAGAGAAGGGATGGGACTTTCATCACTGTTCCACTGTGAATGCCACTATATTATCTTTTGTTTTTTGTTCTTTGTCAATTGCCTTCAACTGTTCTGATGAACTACTAGGTATCTACGATAGGCCAAAAAAGCCACTATGAATTAACTAT
This sequence comes from Thamnophis sirtalis, assembly GCF_051295495.1. Taxonomy (NCBI): domain Eukaryota; kingdom Metazoa; phylum Chordata; class Lepidosauria; order Squamata; family Natricidae; genus Thamnophis; species Thamnophis sirtalis. The sequence continues at coordinate 41,515,545 of NW_028261390.1, read as the reverse complement.
GAGATTATAACTAATTTTCAAAGTTGTTTTTGGCATTTATGCATTCTTTAGCCTTGGGCAATCATTTGAAATAGTTACATCATTATTTCCGTTTGTTTTGATTACAATAGTTATTTGTTAGCTTTATAAGGTAAGATTATATTGTTAATGTGAATCAGTTCTGTCTAACATATTACACAGGATTCTTGTGACTGTGAATCAGAAGGTGTAGCTTTCAGTTCAAGGAAGGGCTACGGCCAAATAATTTTGCAAGTACACATGGGAAGAAGTACGCAGTACAGACATTAGGTTTTTGCATACTCTGAGATTCCCACTCTGGGTTCTCAACTCATATATTGTTCAACTCTGTCCTAGCTACTCCCTCATTCTACAAAATAAGGAAGTAAAGTAAGTGGCATTGGCAAAGGGCCAGCCTCTTTTAGGCACTCACGTATGCCACATGCCTGACTACAGAGCTATACAGACTAGTTTTTATTACTTTTTTAAAAAAGCAGCATTAGTTGGTTCACCAGGACCATTCTTACCTGGAAAAAGCCCTCTGACAGGAATAGCATTAAATTTCCATTCTCTTGATCTTAACAGAAAAAAACAATAAGATATAAATCTTCATCCAGACCCATTTTATGAAGTTTTCTGTTTGAAAGTTATGAAGGGTATTTTAAATAATGATGCCTTTGTTCATATTTAGTTCACTTTTGTGACTTTGGCTGTTGATTATAGGACTTTCAAAAGAATTTTGTTTTTCCTAAAATAATAGATCCTTGTAGCATCTATTTTGTTTGTTGCTTGGTTGCTTGAGAGTCCACAAACAAGATGCAACAATGACTGGAGTCAGAGCAAATTAGTCATCCATACTGGAATATTCACAGGTCCAATCAGATATTTTAGAACTCTCAAGGGTTGTCTGTGGTTATTGCTACTGTTAAGAAATGGTGGACAAGAAAGGATATTCAGATGCTTTATGCAATTTATGGAAACCTTTCTGCTTTTAAATTTACAACTTTAACATATTCCACAGAAGAAAAAGGGTGTGGGGAGCAGAAGAAACAGAGTAATTCAGGTACCATCTTAATTTTATTTATGTTATCTTGTATTTATTTTTGCATTCTATATTTAATTAGATATTTAAGAAATTGGTGAAGAAATAAAAGAGTAAGAAAAACAACCAGGAAAGGGTTATATGGTTACAAGCATTATATGATAAAAAGATTTTTTAAAGAAACATTAATGAAGAGCTTCAGAGCATATTAAAATCAAATAAGTATTTAATGATTAGTAAGAACAGAGAGTATGAATTAGGAATCAAATTATACTTTACAATAATTTGTTTTGGCAAAGCAAAAATTTAGATAATAAAAATTTACAGTATGTTAAACCAAACCTAAATTTTCAGATTTGGCACCAGTTTTTAAAAGTTGTATGACATTTATTAAACACCAGCAGTCAAATAGAATTTAGAATGATTAAGTGGCCTAGTGGTGAAGACTCAGAACTTTGAGATCCTCCAGTCTAGGTTGCAGCAAATGTTTCTGTCCTAGGATGCAGAGAGAAAATATCTGCTTCAAACTCCACATAGGTGTCAGGAGGGGTATCCAGCCAGCAAATGCTCAGGTCCATCCAGTCACCTCAACTGTCCCAGGAATAGGGACTACAGGGTCATAAAAGGAAGATTTTTTTAAGAGCTGAAGATATATCAACAGAGTAGAAGGATTGGCCTTCCTTTCATTCTTTTCTTCTTCTACTATGACCTGATGAAATGGTTCCCTGCTTAGTGACTTTATGTTGAGTGTTCATTTGACAAGGTAATTTGAAATATGAAAATGCAACATAAATATGACATGTTGAAACACACACATACACATAAACTGAATCACTGCAAAATTGCTAAAATCACCTTTGTGTGTGTTTCTAAATGGATCATTGTTTATTATATAGATGATTGTTCTCAGGTGACTGTCCCTAATACAGATGAAACCATTGGCTCTTTCTCTGTAAGCAGAAGATATCTCCCCAGGTGCATTTTCCGTCTACTGCCATTATGTATGAATTGTTAAAAAATTAAGACAAGGCACAATACAGGAAGCAACTAACTACACAAGTCAGGTGCAAATGTGAGTAGAGTTGTAGTTATGCCTTATGTCAATGTTGGATTAACTCTTTTGCAGCCGAGAGCAAGAGGCTTTCTTAAAGGAGGAGTGCTGTCTGTGTAATGTAATGTATATTCAGTTTGGTCTTCCAGCTCCATACTGTTACACTATCTCCTCTAGGATCCTTTTCTTCAAGCACTTTGAGTCATTGTCTCTGAATGAAAATGCCTTCCAAGTCAAGCAATGCATTTCCATGGCCAAAGTGCACACTCTATTAGCATTCTGCTAGACTATTTTGCTTTTAAGAAAGAGTCATTATAGAGGGTGTGCTTTGCATTCTTTTCCCACTCCCACGTCTTAAGCCACTCCTTGCCTAAAGCATGTACTATTTTATTTCTTACATAATTATTTAAGTTTCGGTCCTGAGAGTACAAGCTGGGTTACAAAGTGTTCTAGAACTAAAAAAGTTACAAGCAAACCATCCAAATCCCACAAACTCCAAATGGTATTAAGGTTGTATTCTTATCTGCATGTGCTTGGGAATAAGCATCTATTCCCCAAGGAACTGTTAATTTAAAATGTGCATACTTGTTTTCCCTTGCCAATGTAAGATGGCCCCCTAAAGCTCAACAGTATACAATGCAATAGTTTAAAAGTATTTTTTCAAATATTCTATTTTAATTACATTGAGATCATGCAAATATTTTGAAGAGCATTCTGCAAAGTGAATGAATCACCCTTCCAAATCAAAGCAGCATGGTGGCATAGCATCAGAATTCCAGATGAAGTGGAACTTTTCATATTGTGCAAAAACTTCCACCAGCAGATAAGTGTGTAGCATTTATGGTTCATCATGACAATGCTTTAGAGAATCAAGGCTGCCTCACATATCAAATGAACAATGCTGAAGATATGCAATTTTTGTGGCAGTGGAAGTCTGAGTTTGAGTATGTCCTTCTGACCCCCCCATGTCAGGCAAATAATAATCATGCTAGGACTTAAAACATATTCTACTAATTTAGCTTGTTAACTTTAATTATAACCAATGATACAAACATACAGTAACATTGTTAATACAAACTGATGAATGTTCTTCTTTTGTTATCACAAAATGCTGCATGTAATCCAGGTATGACTATAGTTGGTAATGAAGTCAACATTTTTTGTCTATGAAAGGCAGATACAATTATCTGTGGTACTTTGGGTGAGGAATCTTGGCAGGTGTACAAGAACTACAACTTGGAATGTAAAAGGATTAAAGAATAAAAAGCATGAAATAACAAATTAAGTACAAGCATAGCTACAACTGTAATACTACTAGAAAGGGAAAAGATGTCGATCAATGTGCTGGCAATAAAATAAAAATGCATTATATCCCCTTAGTTATGTATACAAAATTTTATATGGAGTGTTATTGTGATGTTAGTGGTAAGACTATAATGTGTAGAGAAGTATGAAAGTTGATTCATGTTAACCAGAAATTAAGAGCAAATATTAGATCATATGATGAATGAGCACTTTAGATAATGTTCAAAATAATGTTTCAAAATCATGATAGAAACTCCATCTCTATAAACAGATAGTTTATAGAGATGGAGATAGGGAAATGAAAAAATGATGGTGTAAATTGCATTTATTATAGCTGTATTTCCTTTTTTCTCCTTTTTTTCCTTTATTTGTTTGTTTGTTTAGGGAATTTATATTGCCACCTATTTGCACATGGTGACTCAAAGTGACTTACATAATATAAAACACCATATAAAACCAATAAAACTAATAAAAGGTCATATAATAAACTAATATACTAAAATCACCCCTCGTCCCAGCGACAGCACCTCACATGAGCCATGTAATGGGCTCCATCCTGCTCTGGGTTCTCCAGGCTGGAAAAGTGCTAGAGGGGGGAACCATTTCAATCTCTGTGGGGATGATGTTCTAGAGAGAGGAGGCCACCATGGAGAAGGTCCTTCTTCTGGGTCCCACCAGATATATCTCCCTAGGGGATGGGACCTGCAACATTCCCTGTCTCCCCGCTCTGATGGGTCTGGTAGATGTAACCGGCAAGAGACAGTCCCTCAAATAACCTGGTCCCAAACCATGAAAGGCTTTAAAGATGATAACCAGTACATTGACTTGCACCCAGAAGCAAATTGGCAGCCAATGCAGTTCCTGCAGGAAAGGTGATATATGTGTACACCGGGGTCTGCACAAAACCATGCAGACCATCGTGACCCGTCAAAAGCACGGAGGACAAAATCGCGCTCGACGAAAGCGCGCATGTGACGTCATCACAGCGCGACGAAAAAAATTAAAAATTGAAATAAAAATAAAATTAAAGCAAGCCGATTCACATAAAGGTAAGGGTTAGGTTAAGGGTTAGGGTTAGGGTTAGGTTAAGGGTTAGGGTCAGGTTTAGAGCGTTAGCGTTAGGTTTAGCGTTAGGTTAAGGGTTAGCGTTAGGTTTTTCGTTACGTTAACGGTTAGGTTTAGGGTTAGATTTAGGGTTAGGTTAAGGGTTAGGTTTAGGGTTAGGTTTAGGGTTAGGTTTGGGGGGGTTAGGGGAAGGTTTTAGCTTTATTTTTACATTTTTCGATCACAGCGCGATGTTTTCGTCGCGCTGTGATGACGTCAAATGCGCGCTTTCGTCGAGCGCGATTTTGTCCTCCGCGATTTTGTGGTGGAACCGCAGACCATTGCATTTTGCACCAACTGGAGATTCTGGATGCTCTTCAAGGGCAGCCCCATGTAGAGTGCATTGCAATAGTCAAGACGGGAAATGACTAGGGCATGAGTGACTGTGAGTAGGGATTGTTGGTCTATAAAAGGGCATAACTGGCAGTTGTGCAAAGGCCCTCCTGGCCACAACTGCCACCTGCTCTTTGAGCAGGAGTCGTAAGTTCAGGAGAAGCCCCAGATTATGCACAAGGTCCGTTTGGGGTAGTGCCGCCCCATCCAAGACCTGAGGGAGCAATTCTCCATGAGCCAATGAACCCCAAACCCAGAGCCACTCAGTCTTGCCTTCGACTTGCATTTCTTATTCCTTTTCTGAATTTATACAATGTTGCTTACCCAAAAGAGAATAGCAATAGCACTTAGATGTAAATACTGCTTTATAGTGCTTTACAACCCTTAGCGGTTTTACAGGATCAGCATATTGCCCGCAACAATTTGGGGCCTCATTTTGCCCACCTTGGAAGATGGAAGGCTGAGTCAACCTTGAGCCTGGTGAGATTTGAATTGCCAAATTGTAGGCAGCCGGCAGGCAGCAGAAGTAGCCTGCAGTACTGCACTCTAACTACTGTGCCACTACAGCTCATGTAGCTTGAATAGTGTCACTGTTATATACATATGCACCTACTTAATACTCTTAAAATACTTACTTCTATTTCTCATTCAAGACATTCTGAAACCAGAAACAAAAATAAGGTACAGTATCCCGAGGCCCAGACAGATGTGATAGGACAGCATCTTCCTCTGCACCTCAGGAGACAAAGCAAGCTACATAAAATACACAGTGCTGTCCTTATTAAGAATATAGAGAGAAAATTGCAATAGTTTTCTTTTAATTTCTAATTACAGTTGCACAAGTGAACCCCTAATAACGTAGGTGGTAAACCCTGCTATAATGGGAGACCAATAAGTAATTTAAGCTAAAACCGTACAAACAAGCTTTTGTTTTAATAACAAGCCCTCTATGCAGTTTTTCCTGTGCCTATTATGAGTTTTCCTCATTTTTATTTTGTTTTTCACATTTTTGAACCTCGCATCTCTTATTTATCAAGTAAGCCTCTTGATAATTTTAAAAGGACTGGCTTGGCTCACAGGACCAAATTGTTTTCTTCCCATCTGTAAGCAAAAGGAGTTGTTATGTGACAAGCTTATGTTCTGTAGGAAGCAAATAGCCTTTCATTGCTGCACTGCCCTTGTAACTAAGATAACATATCCTTACAGCCTTTCTGTCCCCTAGTAGTTTTTAGGTAAGGTTATTTCAGTTTTTCTGCCATGTCATCTTTCAAAGGAATTAATGTTTTTAATTCAGATAATGGGATTGCTGTTAAAGAGTTGTGCTTGACCCTTGGCCCCAATAACTTGGAGAAAGGAAAAATGTGTTAAATATATCTTATTTAACTTATATCTTTAGTTATTTAGCAAAGATAACTAAATCAGAGGCAAAATCCCACACTTAGTGAATGAAAGACGAATTGCTAGGGAGAAAAATCCTGTCCAACATGTTTCAACAGAAAGTCTTCCACAAGGACAAAATATAGTATCAGTGAAGATACAATCTGGTTAACATTTATGTCAAAAACAGCTAGGTGCTGCCAAGGAATTGCTCTTTCCCCAGCTGAGGGACAAAACGGAGCTGGCCCAAGAGAAATCAACTTCCCCGACTTCTTCTCCATTTCAGTCAAGATACATTTTAACCATTTTAGCCAATAATGGCAAGCAGCATTACTTAAATGTGAGGCATACAATTATCTACCTGCATCTCCCTTTCTTGGGTAGTAGTAACAACAAGTGGTTGTTTCCTTTTAGGATATCCTATTAGCTTTTCCATAGCAAACACAGTTTTCTTTTCCAAGTGAGACAGGACTGTGATCAGATGACATACCGGTAGTAGGTGGAGACTTACAATTGTAATAAATGGTTTTTTAATTTTGGTTTAATTTTATCACCTGCAGAAGCAGTTTCTTTTTTACAAGCTATCCCTTGCTGTTGTGATAACCTCTGATTGCCTCTATCTCTTGAATTCCTTGGGAAATGCAGTCAACAACTATTACAGTAACATCCTTGCAGACTTTGCTAAAGAGGCTTATTCTAACAATACTGTGGTTTTTTAAATTTACAGAGCAATAAAGCTTGAGAGTCTTAAGCATTTTGATTTAAATCATTTTTTAAATCCAACTATTTAATTAAAAAGAATTAAATGCAAGTGCCCTATGTCTGAACTCTTTACCTACATCTTCCAAACTTTTTTTTAAAGAACTGGAGTGTGGATATTTACAGTGACGTGCGGTGAAGCTTCTGACTGGTGAGGCAACACCCCCCCCTCCCAGCAGCAGGCTGGAGCGAGAGCGGCGGAGGCAAAAGGCGAAGAGGGGTAGGGGGGGTGTTCCAAGAGGCCCCCTCGCCTTTTGGCACTCTGCAAGCCAGGCCCACAGCGGCAAGAGGATCCGCTCCGCTTCTATCGCTCCCCCCCCTCCACTCCAGAGAAGCCGGCTGCGAGCGAGTCTCCACGAGCCCCGGTTCCCTCTCCCAGCAGTCCCAGGAGGAAATGGGCCAGCCCCGCTTCCCTCCCCGGACTTTCCGGCAATAGAGGACAGCATTCCGCTCCCTCCGCTTTCTCCCAGAGCTCCAGCAGGCCTGCCGAGGAGGAGCCTGGACAAGGCTGGAGCGAGAGCCATGGAGGCAAAAGGCTGGCCACTCGGGGCTTGGAAGAGGGAGCGGAATGCTGTCCTCCACTGCCAGAAAGTCCGGGGAGGGAAGCAGGGCTGGCCCGTTTCCTCCTGGGGCTGCTGTGAGACGGAACCGGGGCTGCAGAGACTTGCCCGGCCGGCTTCTCGGGAGCGGGGGGGGCGATAGAAGCGGAATGGATCCTCTTGCCGCTGCGGGCCTGGCTTGCGGAGTGCCAAAAGGCGAGGGGGCCTCTTGGAACACCCCCCCACCCCTCTTCGCCGTTTCCTCCTGGGGCTGCTGGGAGATGGAACCAGGGCTGCAAACACACTCACCCACCCCTCTTCGCCTTTCGCCTCCACGGTTCCTCCTCGCCCCCCACCTCCTCCATCCCCACCTCTGTGTCCGCCAGGCGTCTCGCGTTTATGCTTGCCATAAACGCGAGACGCCTGGCGGACACAGCGGGGGGGACGGAGGAGATGGCGAGGTGGCAGCCGGCGAAGAAAGGGGAGAGGAGGAGGAGGAAAGGAAGAGGGGAGCAGGATGGGGGGAGAGGGCTGCCCCTCTCTTCTCAAACAAACAAGGCTCCCCTCCCTGCATCTGCTCCTTCCCTCTCTTCTCAAGCAAACTCTCTCTCAAATTGAGAGAGAGTTTGTTTGAGTGAAGTTAAGAAAGAAACACACACACACACACACACACACAAAATAAAAACAAATTACAATTACTTAAATTACAAATAAATTGAATTCCTCCCCCCTCCCTCTGACCCACATACCTTCCAGCTACGCCAAAATTCCAGATTCGGTCTAGCTAGGCTCCAGGGCCAGGCAGGCTAGGATAGTGGCTCCTAGAGCCACCACGTGCCCTCTGCAGGAAGAGGCCCGAGAACTATGGGCCTCATTTGCATACTAATTTTTTTGCTTTTAGCCCTTGGTTAACCCTTAAAAGGCAAAAAAATCGACTTCCGGGGTGGGACCTTGCTGATGGCGGTAGCTTAATGAGCTGCCCCTGGGTTCCTGGCTGCATTATCTGCCTAAATACCTGGTAGATAAACTCATTCTTCAGGCAAAGAAAATGAGAGAGAGATCCAGCTGGCAAGAGCTTTTCTTTGAAGTTTGCAGCTTTTTTTTTGCTGCGAACGGAAGGGGGGCCTACCGAAGGCTGAATCACACCTCCGAGCCAGGAACTTCTGCCGTAACCACTACGGCGCAAAGTAAGGAACCCCCGCTTAGGACAATTTTTGATATATATATTTGAGATTAATACAAGCAGAGTCCGTACCCAAGAACTTTATCTGTCCCCCCCCTTTTTTTAAAAAAAGAAAGAGCTTTCTTTGTGCATCGGGTTTCTAAAAAAATAAGCTCCTAAAATGGCGGATGCCACATTCTTAACTGGCCGACAGAGAGAAAGATCAAAGGAACAGCCAGATAGCATTCTCTGACTAATTAGTTTTGTTTCTCTGAAGACCTACCAAGATTTTTTTTTCTTATCAACTTTTAAAAGCTGTAAAAGCCTCCTTGTTAATATAGAGGCATTCTAAACAGAGATGAATATGAACTGTTTCATTACAATGCTAATCTTTTGAAACTTGCTTTGTTACAATGCTCTTTTCTGAAACCTTTTGAAAAACTTCTAAGAACAAATAAAGGGGGGACTTAATACTTTCTTCTCTCGCAAGCTACACAACGAGCCAGCAGAGTTTGAATAATTGTTGAATAATTGTTTGAAGAAAAGAAATAATGGCATCAAAATCAAAGTCGGGGAGACGTCCTTTTAGGAATACACCTCACGCACTTGGCACAAAGTTGCAGCTTTCACCCTCTACGCCCCCTACTGGAGATTTGCTAACGAAAGAATTTTTTTTTGAGACTCTTAGAGAATTTAGAGAGGAGATAAAGAAACTTAATGCAGACTTATGTGATAAGCTTGATACTAAGATTGCCAAAACAAAGGACGATATGGTGGGACTTGTAACTGTATTGACAGAATATGTTGCTGGAATGGAAGATAAGCTAGAGGTTCTTGATGAAGCCAACACTAACTTGACATCCAAAATTGAAGTGATGCAACAAAAAGTTGAAAACGCAGAAAAACAAATTGTTATGATACACTACAAACAGATGGAGCTTGCATTAAGAGTTAGGGGGCTGCGTGAAAACGAACAGGAGAACTTGAAGCAGATTTTCTCAGAGGCCTTTAATCGTCTGGTGGGAAGACCGGGGATCAACTTTGACTGGCAGATCGAAAAAAATTATCGCATTAACTCTTGGGCGGCAAAACAGAGACAACTTTCTCGAGATGTAATTATATATTTTACTACAAGAGAGTCTAGAAACGTGATACTACAAGAGTCTTATAATACCAGGCTACAAATTGGCGGACAGGACTTGATTGTCTTGAAAGAAATACCACCCCAAATGCTAAGAGCCAGGAGAGATTATGCTTTTCTAGTGGAAGAACTCAGAAACTGTCAGATACAGTATAGATGGGATGTGCCGTTTGGTATTATAATTACATTTGATAAGCAAAAATATCATCTCAACTCTGTATGGGAAGCCCGAGATTTCTATCACAAGACCCTGAAGGTGGGATGCCCTGAATCATCTGGATCTGGAGAAAGACTACGAGAAGGACAAGATAAACAGCAAATCACACAACTACCAGACAGAAAGCACCATTTCCTCCTTCTGGAAGGGCAAGGGACCAGAGAACAAGGACCCAGCCATACGACTACCAGACGAATGGGAAAACAAGGCAGATTGCAACAACCTCAATAATCATCGGCCATTGATCAAGGAGTTATGTCTGAACTCTTTACAGAAGAGAAAGAAAATATTTTACTATCTCAAACAGTTCAAGAACGATATAACTTGTGTGCAAGAAATTCATATTAAATTAACTGATCCAAAATATCTGTTCAACCTCGAACTTGGTCAATATTTTGTGACCTCTGCTACGCAAAAGAAAAATGGTATAGTTGTATATACTTAAGAAAAGACATTAAGGCTGAGTGAACTGAAGCAGATCCCTTTGGAAGATATATCGCATTAGACCTAATTCTAGAAGGGAAAAAGACTTGATGGACAACTTCGAATTGAGAAATGTTTGGCGAGAAAGAAATACAGAGGCGCATGACTTCACCCCTTTTTCTGATGGACATCAATCCCTTTCAAGGATTGACTTTATACAAATCACTAATGATTTATCTTCTAGGGTGAAGAAGACAAAGATTGCGGCGAGGGTTCTCTTGGATCATAACCCAGTCTGGATGGAATTGGGAAGGGTAGTGCAGGCAAGAAAGTCTTGGAGGTTGAATGGGAGTTTATTTTGATATGAAAAGTATATTAATGATTGTAAAAAAATGCTATCTGAATACTTTGTTCTGAATATGAATAAGGGTATATTCAGGGAATTTGTAGGAGATGTAAGTAAAGCATATATGAGAGGAGTACTGATGAATACAAAAAAAATATATAGACATAAACAAGGGCAAAAACGAAAAGAGTTGGAAGAGGATACCAAAAGAAAAATTTGAAATGTATCCAAATTGTGTTATAGAGGAAGGAGGCACAAAGGGGACAAAATTAAGGGTTTAGAAACAGACAGATACTTAGATAAAGAGATAAGGCCCCTAGCTAGAGAAGAGTATAGGCAAAAGCTGAATCAACAAATAACTTCTGGGGAAATCCTGCAGGTAATCAAACAATTAAGATTAGGAACAATGTAAACTGCTTAAAGTTTGTGTAATGGTAAGAAGCTGAGTTCAACGCAGAGATTTTACTGACTTTTTTTTCTTCTCTTTCTTTTTTCTTTTCCCTTTTTTTTTCTTTATTATTTTTTTTCCTAACTTTCTTGGTCTTAATACATTTCAGACTGTGTTTGATAAAAAGCTATCAAACAGGGGGGAAGGGAGGTGGGGTCATATGGGGGAGGGGGGAGGGGGGAAATATAGTATGTGCCAGATTTTAAAGTAACATGATTGCACTTGTATACTGTTGCTTTTTTTAAAATTTTAGTATAAAAATAAGAAGCTGAATATATCGATAGATAGTAGAAATACACCGAAGGGAGGAGTAGAGGGAAAGAAGAGGGAGGGGTAGAGAGGGTGAGAGAGAGGATCGGAAGGAGGGTGAGATGGAAGGGAGGGGGAGAAAGGAGTGATAGAGGGGGAGTGGAAGTAGGAGAGGGGAATGTTGGAGGGGAGAAAGGAAAGTTGGAGGGGGGAGAAAGAAAGGGTGTATGGAGGGTTGAAGTGGTATATTGGTTTTGTATTTTGGGGAGTACAAGGATGGCTGTGTTTATTGCCCAATGTTATATGGCCCCAATCATGCACAGTATATATGTGACTGTATGAAATGAAAATGAAAAAATGAAAATAAAACATTTGACAAATTTAAAAGGCAAAAAAATCCTTATTCAAAGGAGGCCCCGAGTTCTCTGGCCTCCTCCTATACTTAAACACTATGTACACTTCAAATCACTGTGAGTTGAAGTCTGGTAGCAACTAGCTTGGCCTTAATTATTAAAAAAAAAATCTTTAAAATTCCTTCCTTTTCCTGAGGAGACTGGTGAGGCCCCGCCTCCCCTGCCTCTAGTGAGTGCACGTCCCTGGATATTTAAGATATCTTTCTTGCCATTTTCAAAACACAGTCCCATTCGATAAAAGATCTCTGTAGTGAAATCAAAGAAGCTCCCTCTAAAAAATATTGTCTTTATTTTTTCATTGCTGCCAGATATCATTGTCACATACCAACACATTTTCAATTATCAATTACATTCTGTTTGCTTTTCAGTTGCTGGTTTCTTTCATTGTTTTGACATCTTGTGGTGAAAGACAAGATGTAAAATTGTATATATATTATATTATATTATATTATATTATATTATATTATATTATATTATATTATATTAATTATATTATATTATATTATATTATATTATATTATATTATATTATATTATATTATATTATATTATATTAATTATATTAATTATATTATATTATATTATATTATATTATATTATATTATATTATATTATATTATATTATATTATATTATATTATATATACATACACATACATGCACACACAGTATAAATAAGCAGTGGATGCTGATCTGAATAACAGCACAAATCTAAAGTCTATCACACACCATGCCTTATTTCTATATAATTTTGATATGTACACGTTCCCTACCTTTGTTAGAATTAACATGAAAGAACCACGATTCATCTGGTATTAGGAGCTGGTCCTAACCTTTGAAATGCACTTCCTCTTCCTGAACTCCGTGGGATTTTACAATATGGTTGACTTTTAAGCTGTTGAAAAGTTCAATCAAGTTTTAAATTGAAAACTTTGATCATTTTTAACTGCACTATTTCTATTGTATATTAGTGCTGATAGTTGCCAAATATCTTGAGCTATTTGTTGATGCATGCTGGAAAATTGAGAAAGTGTGTCTATATGTGTTTGGCTTATTTATTTATTTTTTGCACTTTTATGGCTTCATGGATTACAAAAATTTCCCAAGCCTTATAAATGTTTATATCATGCATTCATCTCCTGTTCTTCTAGCCTTCCACCTCTAAATGGTTTCTTGACCTATTCCCTTTTGAAACAGGGACTTTCACGTGTCACACAAAACTCAGTTTGTCTTTAACCCATCTGAAGATGCTTTCCTTAAATCCTTAGGCACCTTTATTGTGCTGAGTGGTCACACTGGCAAAGAGCTGCCTAAGGTCACAACCAATTCAGGCAATGCTATCCTGCTTCAACAACTGCAAAAGTTAGTTCATTATATTACTTAATTCAGCACAAAAAGTAACTAGCATAAAGTGACCAGATTTTAACATGGCTCCCGCGGCCTCATGGCTCCTCAAAAGCACGGAGGAGGAGGAGGGGGCAGGGGTAATGCGGTGCCCAGCTCAGGTGCTCTGAGCAGAGGGGGAGGAGCAGGAGTTTTGGCGGCTTCACCTCAGCCGCAGCACCGGGCGGCAAAAGTTTTAATCAAGAACACACACCCCCATTCCATTTCCAGGCAGAAGAAAGAGACTCTGGGGAGGAGAGCTTGGCCAGTCATTGGAAGGCATTTGAGAAGGAGAAAAGCAGGCAAGGAAACTTCTCAGGAAGTTCTAGAAGCAGCTGCTTCTCCTCTGGTCTGGAGGGAGGGGAGGAGAAGGAAGGAAGGAAGGGTAGGGAGGTAGTGAAGAAAAGAAAGAAAGAAGGAAAGAAGAAAGGGAGGGAGGGCAAGGAAAGGACTGGAAAAGAAAAGAAAGTAAGGTAGAAAAGGAAAGAAAGCAGGAAAGAAGGAAGGGAGGGAAAGGGGAGGGAGGAGAAGGAAGGAAGGAAAGAAGGAAGATAAGGTAGGGAAGGAAAGAAGGAGGGAGGGAGGAGAAAGGGAGAAAAAGGAAGGAAGAAAAGAAGGAAATAAGGAAGGGAAAGTAGATAGGGAAGGAAAGGAAGGAAGGATGAAGGAAGGGAGAAGGAAGGAAGGAAGGAAGGGAAGGTAGATAGGGAAGGAAAGAAGGAGGGAAGCAGGAAGGGGAAGAGGGAGGAGAAGGAAGGAAGGAAGGAGAGAAGGAGGGAAGGAGGAAGGGAGGGAGAAAGGGAGGAGAAGGAAGGAAGGAAAGAGGGGAGGGAGGTGAAAGGGAGGAAGGGGAAAGGGAAGGGAAGAAAAGGTAGGGAGGGAGGAAGAACCCGGTTTTCCCGAGAATGGTCTGCTCCGGTCCGGGGAGGGCGAACCAAGACGTTAAGACGGAACTTCGCTGGCGGTTGCAAAGCAACCTTCCCCCAATTGCCTTCCCCCAATTGCCCCCCAACCCTTTCAAAAGCCACCCCCATCGCCGGCTTCTCCCAACCGGATCCCCGCCTGCCTCCCCTCGGCTCACCCGGACCAGGTTGCTGACAGCAGCTTGCACGGCGGCCACTGGGGCGGTGAGGTCCGGGATGGCTTTGCCGTCTACCTCACCCTCCTCATGCATGATGACCACATGGGAGATCTGCTGGGCCACCTACTCCAGGATGCTCTTGATGGTGCGAGTGTGGAAGACCAGCATGGCTGCAGGGAGAGTGGCGCCCAAGAGAAGCGGGCAAAAAAAAAAACTTCCGACAGCTGAGCCGCTTGGCCCAGGACCGAGCACTGGGGGCTTTGGGGGAGCCCTTTGGACTTCAGGGAACGGAGCTGCAGCCGAGGGCACTCAGGAGCCGCAGCCAAGCGGGGACTTCCCCCTCAAAAAAGAAACCTCGCTTTGCCCGACTCAGCCCTCTGCTCTGCAGACCTGACCCCACGCCACTAATCCCCAGTTCTAGCCACCTGCAAAGGACCTCCCCAGCTTCCGGAGCCTGTGACAGTAGAAATCACTGTGTGACAGTTGCAAACTGCGGGGTGATGTTTTCTTGCATTGTGCGCGGCCACTCAAAAAATTGGGACTTTTTGAAAACGCTGTGGGATGCGGGACAAATTTTAAAAAATAGGGACTGTCCCGCCAAAAGTGGGATATCTGGTCACCTTAGTAACTAGCATAAACTTCAAGGTCTTAAGGCAAGTTTAATTATGCAATTGTTGAGGATAGGACCTAAGAATGGAATGCACTTCTGGCATGATCAGACTGTTGTAAATGGGAAAGTGTGTGCTAATGAAATCATTGTTTTCTGTTAATCATTTGAAAAGAACATGGCTTCAGATGGTGAAATACTTAACTAATGAAACATGTTTATCCTTTTATTTTCTGAGGGAGGATAAAACAGAATTGAAAAAAGACTAATAAAATGAAGCAGAGGAACATGCTAAATTTCATATCACCAAAAGCCTCTAAAAATTAGGATTAGCTAGTCACAAGTAATTGAGGACTAAAGGATCGCTGCTGAATCTATTTTTCCACTGGAAGAAATGTGATATTTCATTTCTCTTTTGAAACTTACAAAATTAAGCACTTAATAAGATAGACCTCTTCAGTCTATCTATAGGGAAGACATGATATCCAGAAACATCTTAGTGTTACTGAAATAATTTTATCAGTTGTGACCACCATTGCCTCCCAGAATTGTAAAAGCTTTTTTAAAAAAGAAATGTTTACTGAAACCAAAACATTAAAAAAATGTTTACTGAAACATCTATTCTTAAGAATCTTGCATTTACTTTTCTTTTCGCAAGAAATTAGGAAATGACACATATTTGTAAACAATAAAACTAACCATATGTTCCTTTTTTTACATCTGGCAAAATAGAATGACCTATTTTTAGAAGACATAGAATAATTCAACTATGTGACTTGTGTGACTGGACATTGCATGAAAAGGTATGCATGGAACACCGTTTATAAAATCAAAATGGAATAATCAGGGGGAATCATACACTGTTGGCTCAAAAATGACAGTTAAGTAATACCTATCAATTTCAAAGTAAAAAAAGAGCCAATCAATGTTGCTTATTGCATTTTATGTCCAAGGGTGTTTCTAACATGAACTAAAGGAGAGACACCAAGACGCAAGGATATATTTCAAAAGATGATTTGGTATTTATTTATTTGTGAAGATAAATTGCAGCTTTATTTATTGTGGTCTACTTCTTAGTTTGGTTTGATTTATTACATCCTCCCCAAAGATTAGTGGAGAGGGATAGAATGTTGACTTTTGAGTGAGATATGAATTGGCTCTGCATTATTGCTAAATATGTGTGTTTGTGCACACACACATTTCCAATCAAATTTCATCTCAAGACACTACCCAAAGCTCCTGAGAAGTGAATACATACAGTAATTTGGTAAGTTACTCCAGCTGACAGCACTGCAATTCAACATAGCTTCATATCCCACATAAACCCCGTTGGTCCATTCTATTCTTGTTCTTCAACTTTTCCTTTCCTGTCTCAACCATAATGTTTATTAATTTTAAATCCCACTTGGAAAGTATTATAAATTGTTCGCCAAAGATAGTGTAGAGGGAAAGATCACAGATGAATGAACGTGTACTGTATTTCTAAAAACCATTCATACCCCAAAACAATGTGACAATTCAAAAGGAGATGGCATTTCTTGTTCACTTCTTGATGGTACAATGTGTACCTTCTTCACACAGTGGGGAAATTGACACATATAAGATCCTTCTTTGTCAACTTAAAAGAAATATATAATTAACAATATACTGTATGTGTTTTAAAAAATAAGATTGTTTCAGCCAGATTATTGCTACCAATGTAATCTTGTCCAAATAGTTTTGCCAAAGCAGCAAAGATCATTCTGCAATTCACTGAGCTCACAGCCAGCATAGAAAGGATTAAAGTTGATCCTCAATGATTTCTCATTCATTTTTACAAGCAAAGATACCTCTGATAAGGGTTTGTTCCAAATTGGGATGAATACAATAAAACCACACCTATGCTGCTTCATCAATAGTAAACTCATTTATTGAGCAATTATTAGCATTTAGTCATTTATATATGTGAATAATAACAAACACATGGCACACAGAAGTAGTTTATGAAAAAAAAATTCAAGAAAAATATTCCATATACATCCAAGTCTTCCTCCAAGAAATTCATAGCAATAAATGTGGTAGTTTTCCCATTTTATCATAACCCTAATAGTATTACTACTTACATTATTTTAAAATAAAGATAAGTAAAGGTTTAATATGGGAATTCCTGGGCATTGTCCCCAGGACTGAAGTACAAGAAGTCAGCATATGTAGCCCAAAGGCTAAACATGTCAATAATGCAATATGATAGATAAAAGAGTAATTCAGGATGCAGTGGAAAAAGCATCTAGTCGTGAAAAGCAACTGTCCAAATGGTTTTCTCTAAGGCCAAACTATCTTATTTTGGGGTGTTTTAAAAAAAACATGACACACCCTTGATTTTCTGAACTCAATAACACACCCCATGTTCACCAGAAGCCACACCCCATGCTTTGGCAGTTCAGCAAAATATGAAACTGAGTTGCAGTCCTTAAATAAAATCCTTGGAGAATTTTTAAATATTAAACAAAAAATTGTAACATAAGGAATAATTTATATCTATGATTAGGATCTGCATCTGCTGGATTACCAGAAATATAATCAATCTCTTGCCCTATTTAATAATTTATTTCATCCACCTTTGCTCTCAAAAATTAGTACCTCATCAGTGGGATAATATTGTTATTATCTGGGGTGATGGCTATTCAAATGCTATATTTATTTCAAGGTATTTTTTAAACTTCTGAAAATCCATTTGTGGCCAATTCAGAAATTGTGGGAATTAATCTGGAGAATGAATTAGGTAATAGTTTGCTAATTTATTCTCTATAGAATAAACACTACAAAATGCAAGCTGGAAACTTCCTACCCTGAAGAACGTATGCTAAGCAGATAGATCCATATCTTCTTAAGTATATGTGATTATGGGAATGGAATAGAGCATACACTTTAGAAAGTATAGCTTCTTGTAAACTAGATGGGTTATTGTTTTAATGGCTAAGTTAATACATCAAACTAAATATTTTTAGGTTTTGGTCAGCAAGATGGATGAATCTACCCACTCATTACATTCATGTGGCATTACATGTGAGACCAGCTACTGTGGTTTATTAGTGGTGTAGGGTTTCCTGCCTAAGCAAGGGATTGGACTAGACAACCTTCAAGGTCCTTTCCAACTCTGTTATTCTATTCTATTCTATTCTATTCTATTCTATTCTATTCTATTCTATTCAACAGCCACAGTTTAAAGCCTGTGGCTTAACATAATGTATACAATAACTGACTTATATTCAGACTAAAACATTTCTGTAAAATACAGATAACATCAAATCATTAGCAACAATCTAAAACTCATTGTAGTAACTGTAGTTCAACATCCAAAGAAACACAAACAAGAAATTTTCAGATAGTATTTTTAGGTCACAACAAAAATCTGTTCATATTGTTTTTAAAAGTTCTTAAAGAAACCCGTAGGTGGTTTGGTCATGAATTTTTATCATGTAACATTTAAACACATGAAACCCTACAACACAATGAGCAATATAAAAACTAATTAAGATAAAGGACAACCCGCAGCCAGCTGATATGGCTTGGTCACCCTTCCATGTTTTCTTTGAATATGTCTCTGAATGAGTAAAGCAATAATGGTGTAAACATTTCTGTAGAAAATGTAAATGCCAGGAAAAAAAACAAACACAAAGGAAGTTTATTTTTCATTCCAGTAGCATTCTTCACAAAAACGGCCCATCCTATGTTCTTCAAACCAGCCACTCCAAGGGTCAGAAAACAATCTGCAGTTAGTGCCCTTAAAAGCACATTTCAAACAGGATTTCTTCCTGTGACATTTTACCTCCACTGAAAGGCAGAGACTTTTGTCAAGTTGAGTTATTTGGTTTTTCTTTTTAAAGAGAAGCATGAATACTTGGCAGAACATGCTGACTCTGAGAAACTTTGCTTTGAACTTCTACTTCCTTGGGGAATGAGAGCATAAAAAAACTAACATAAAATGGAAACCATTTTAAAAAATACCACAAAAGATGGAATATCAAAAGCTGTTGCATATTAAGCAGATATTTGATTCCTTCAAAAACTGCATTCTTTTATTTTTGTTTGGAACAGATTTGCAAGAGTCAATATTAAAGGCAAAATAAAAGAGGACACATTTCTTACATTGGTGGATTTCAACAGAAAGTGATTTTTCTTTTCACAAGCCAGACACCAAATTTTCATTTCTCCTATTTGTTGCAGTTCTGGAAGCAAAAACTGTTTCCCTTTGTGAACTGTAAATTTTTAGTATATATTAGCCAAAGTATTCATAACATCCACACATTGCCAGTTTTAACTCAATACTGGCCTAAAATGGTTCCTAAAATCTCAACTGAAAATAAAACCAATTAAAATTCATATATAACAAGAAAAACTAATAGGTATATATGGGAGGATCAAATAATATCAGCAATATGTGGTATCAAATTATTACAATTATAGCAGGTTTGTTTTTAAGTGCACAACTGTTCTTAAAGGGCATGGTGATTTTTATTAACATTGAATACTTTTGCATATACCCGTATTTTTCGGAGTATAAGACGCACCTTTTTACCCCCAAAAAGAGGGTAAAAATCTGGGTGTGTCTTATACTCTGAATGTAGCTCCACCCACCTGTTCCGCATGTCGCATTTTCATGGGGTTCCATGCAGCCGGGATCCTCACTTTCACATGGCGCCTGATTCCTGAAGCTGTCTGGGGAATGGCGATGAAAGCCTTTTCAATGAAAGCATTTTTGGGCTGTAGGGTCCCCTCCCCGATTCCAAAAAGGGCACATGCAGAGGCCAAACAAGTACATCGTGTTTCAGGTGGCAGGCAGTTCCAGCATGTGCTGCCACCTGAAAATGCTTTCCCAGTGCACATCGCAAAGCCACGCACCCTCCTCCTCCTCTACAGACTCACTGCCTGTTTTCTCCTGGCCAGCACCATTGGCTGGGGGAGGCAGGGAGAAAAGTGAGAGGGCAGCGCAGTCAGGTGAAGGTGTAGGAGCCGGGCACGGACACAGGGTAGGCAGATTAGAGGCAGCCAGCTGATTGCTGGCTTGGCGGCTTGGCTGCTGGCCTCCCAGAGTGTACAGGCAGCAAAGGAAACCCGTGTCGTGGCTCTATTAAAATGCGCATTTCACGGTGGGGCACAATTTGGGGGTGGCAGGTGGGACAGGGAATGGGGTGCCCTGGCAGCCACTTCTTGGAGCCCACTGCCCACACCCTTAAGTGTCAATGCCAGCGACCACAGTTTTGCATCCCCTCTCCCGGATAACAGCTGATAGGAGAGGAGAGGCAATGTGCCGAGCAAAGTTTCACCACCCCCGTCCCAATGAGTGAGGGGAGGGGAGAGTCCAGCAGTGCCAGGGATGGGTTCCTGCCAGTTCTAACCTCTTCTATAGAAGAGGTTCCACAAATCTACAGTGCTGTTTAGAACTGGTTCCAGCTCCCTCCCGCCGCCCGTCTGCACATCATCAAGATGAAGAGCGAGAGAAGGAATTCTGGGAGTTGAAGTCCACAAGTCTTAAAGCTGTCAAGTTGGAACACCCCTGGGGGGTTTCTAAAGGGTTAGGAGTGCAAGGGTCTTGTAACTTGACAGCTTTAAGACTTGCATGCTTCCCTATTGAACAAAAGGGAGGCGGGGGAACCCCTGCAGGGCAGAGCTGAAGAATATGCCCAATTCTTGGCGGACAAAATTGCTCGGTTTCGGTCGGACTTGGACTCCACACCTGCAGTTCCAGCCGAGGCACAGGGGGACCAAGTAGAACAGCTCTGGGTTGAGTTTCAGGACGTTACCCCCGGGGATGTGGACAAGGCCATGAGAGCTGTAAGTTCCTCCACCTGTGTTCTGGATCCGTGTCCCTCATGGCTGGTTGCTAACTGCAGTGAGGTGACACGAGGCTGGATCCAGGCGGTCGTAACCGCCTCCCTTCGGGAGGGGAACTTCCCCGCCGCACTGAAAGCGGCGGTGGTGAGACCCCTCCTGAAGAAACCATCCTTGGATCCAGCTGTTCTTAACAGCTATCGCCCGGTCTCCAACCTTCCCTTCCTGGGGAAGGTTGTTGAGAAGGTGGTGGCCTTCCAGCTCCAACGGTCCTTGGAGGAAGCAAACTATCTAGACCCCTTCCAGTCAGGCTTCAGACCCGGCTACAGCACAGAAACCGCCTTGGTCGCATTGATGGATGATCTTTGGAGAGCCAGAGATGAAGGACATTCCTCCATCCTGGTCCTCCTTGACCTCTCAGCGGCTTTCGATACCATCGACCATGGTATCCTTCTGCGACGACTGCGGGAGGTGGGAGTGGGAGGCACCGTGCTACGGTGGTTCTCCTCCTACCTCTCGGACAGGTCGCAGTCGGTGTTAGTGGGAGGGCAGAGATCGTCCCCAAGGCCCCTAAATTATGGGGTGCCGCAGGGTTCGGTCTTATCCCCCCTACTATTTAACATCTACATGAAACCGCTGGGAGAGATCATCCGCAGGCACGGGATTAGATACCATCAATATGCGGACGATACTCAATTGTATCTGTCCGCCCCGTGCCAAATCAATGAAGCGGTTGACGTGATGAGCCGGGGTCTTGAGGCGGTCATGGACTGGATGAGGGTTAACAAGCTTGTGCTCAACCCAGAAAAGACCGAGTGGCTGTTGTGTTTCCCTCCCAAAGATTTGGCCAATATTCCAACACTCAGGCTGGGGGGTCAAATTTTACACCCCTCAGAGAGGGTCCGCAACTTGGGAGTCCTCCTGGACCCACAGCTGTCATTTGACCACCACTTAACGGCTGTGACCAGGGGGGCATTCGCCCAGGTACGCCTGGTGCGCCAGTTGCGGCCCTACCTGAATCGGGAGGCCCTCACAACAGTCACTCGGGCCCTTGTGACCTCTAGGCTGGAATACTGCAATGTGCTCTACATGGGGCTGCCCTTGAGGAGCATCCGGCGACTTCAGCTAGTGCAGAACGCAGCCGCGCGAGTGATTGCGGGTGCACCTCGATTCACCCGCATAACACCTATCCTCCGCGAGCTGCGCTGGCTGCCTGTCGATCTCCGGATGCGCTTCAAGGTGCTATTAATCACCCATAAAGCCCTACATGGCAGTGGATCTGGATACTTGAGAGACCGCCTTCTGCCAATTACCTCCCTACGACCTATAAGATCTCATAGACTAGGCCTCCTCCGCATTCCATCGGCCAGCCAGTGTCGGCTGGCAACTACAAGGAGGAGGGCCTTCTCAGCAGTAGCCCCGACCCTTTGGAACGAGCTCCCCGTGGAGATTCGTACCCTCTCCACCGTCCGGGCCTTCCGCATAGCCTTGAAGAACTGGCTCGCCCGTCAGGCCTGGGGATAAGGATCGCTACCCCGCCCGAATGATGAATGTATGTTGCTTATTATTTTATTATATGTTGTTATCTTAATGTTGTATTCCCCCTTCCCTGGTTTTCTGTGAGCCGCCCTGAGTCCCCTCAGGGAAAAGGGCGGCCTACAAATGCTAATAAACCACTAAACCACTAAACCAAATGCCAGAGTTTCTGAGCCAACATTTTGGATGCTAAGCGAGAGCGTTGTTAAGTGAGTTTCACCACATTTTGCAAGATGACCACATCCACCCAGTCACATGACTTCCAAGCCACTCCCATTCGGTAACATGGCTGGCAAGCCACTCCCACCCGGTCACATAGCCAGCAAGCCACTCCCACAAAGCAGGCCACACCTACAGAAGAGGTTGTAAAATTTTTGAAACCCACCACTGAGCAGCGCCCAGGGTACTTCTTTGCCACTGGCAGGGATGCTGGGCACCCCATCTCCTGTCAGTGGCGAAGAAGTGCCTGGGGAGCTGCTGGACTCTCCCCTCCCCTCGCTCATTGAGGCGGGGGTGATGAAACTTCACCTGGCATGCTGCCTCTCCTCTCCTGTCAACTGTTATCTGGGAGAGGGGACGCGAAACCATGGTCGCTGGCAGCGACACTTAAGAGCATAGGCAGTGGAGGGAGGAGGGCATGTGGCTCTGCGATGTGCACCGGGAAACTGGGAAGGAAAGCATTTTCAGGTGGCAGTGTGTGCTGGAACTGCCTGCCACCTGAAACACGATGCATTTGTTTCTCTGCATGCACCCTTTTTGGAATCGGGGAGGGAACCCTACAGCCCAAAAACACTTTCATTGAAAAGGCTTTCATCGCAGTTCCCCAAGCAGCTTGGGAATCAGGTTCTGACTGAGTCAGCAAAGATGTTAGCCAAATGAATACTGATGGATGCTGCTAGGAAAGAGGCAGAAAGGTTTTTTTCCTGATTTCCTCCCCCCAAATTAAGGAGCATCTTATACTCCGGTGCGTCTTATACTCCAAAAATATGTATTACTGAGCAATATAAAAAAAACAGAAAACAGAACAACAGAGTTGAAAGGAACCTTGGAGGTGTTTTAGTCCAACCCCCTGCTTAAGCAGGAAACCCTACACCACTTCAGACAAATGGCTATCCAATCTCTTCTTAAAAACTTCCAATGTTGGAGCATTCGCAACTTCTGGTGGCAAACTGTTCCACTGATTAATTGTTCTAACTGTCAGGAAATTTCTCCTTAGTTCTAGGTTGCTTCTCTCTTTGATTAGCTTCCATCCATTGTTTCTTGTTCTGCCCTCAGGTGTTTTGGAGAATAGTTTGACTCCCTCTTCTTTGTGGCAACCCCTGAGAGTTGGAACACTGCTATCATGTCTCCCTTAGTTCTTCTTTTCATTAAACTAGACATACCCAGTTTCTGCAACCGTTCTTCATATTTAGCCTCCGTTCCCCTAAAACATATGGCTGCAGGAACTGGGTATGTCTAGTATAATATAATCATTGTGAAGTTAATATTTATATGTCCTGTTTCATTTGATCAGTAAAAAAGAAAATAAATGAAAATTTCCTCTCATGTCACAACTGTTAAAATATAATCATGATTCTAACATTGTCCCCACAACATCAACCATTTAAGGTAAATTGGGCTGAGAGAGAGTAACTGGCCCCAGGTTAGTCAGCCAACGTTCATGTCCAAGGCAGGACTAGAACTCATGGTCCCCTAGTTTCTAGCCAGGTACCTTAACCATTACATCAAATTGATTCTTGGTTCAAATATGGGTTGAAAGATGGGTGACTATGTAATATATATATATATATATATATATATATATATATATATATATATATATATATATATATATGTGTGTGTGTGTGTGTGTGTGTGTGTGTGTGTGTGTGTGTGTGTGTGTGTGTGTGTGTGTGTGTGTGTGTGTGTGTGTGTGTCTCTGTGTCTGTGTCTGTGTCTGTGTCTGTGTCTGTGTCTGTGTCTGTGTCTGTGTCTGTATATATATATCAATAATTAAGTATTAACATTTATAACTTTGGTTTCCTAGTCTGGCTTAAAGTTCTTTTCTATACACACAGAGAAAAGGGGGTGTTTATGTTGTTCTTTAAATATTTTAAACAAATTACTAAATTTTATAAAAGAAAACATTTATCATTATTTCCCCAGCTTTCAAAGTACATTAAACATGCTTTCCAGGCAATTCCTGTTCAGATACTGAACAGAACAATTTGTAGAATAGTGTCTTGTACCAAATATTGCAGCACAGGTCATCTCTTTTAAAACAAGGCTAGTCAAAAGGCCATTCATGGATACAGATTGCCTTACAGGTGTTTCCTTTGGCACCTGCCAGGCTTCCTGCCCCACTGAGTTTGCCTTTTTTTGTTTGTTTTAAAGGAAATGAATGGAATGCAAGCCTATTGGAAACCCAATCAACCTACATTTACCATCAACATATATACAGAAAAAAAGAAAGTTGAAAGCAGTAGCGGAGTTTCTTGCATTTTGAAACGTAAGGTAGACAAGAATGCTTGGGTAAGATTTTTTTTTAAAGGCAAAAAATATCCTAATAAGCAATCAACAGCGAACTCTGGGAGACAGTGGAAGATAGGGACCCTGGTGTGCTATGGTCCATGGGGTTGTAAAAAATCAGACACTATTTAGAGACTGAACTACAACAAATATGACAACAATGACCAAATACCAACATTTCAAGACTTTGCTGATACAAAGCAAAAAAACAAAAAACTAACTAGTAATTACATGGTATACATGAAAGGCTGGTGTACTCAAGGCACCATTTGCATTGTTGCTGATTGAGATGGGAAATCTTCTTTACTACAAAAGTGACTATGCAATATGATATAGTGCTTGGGACAGTAGTGAAACCTGTTTCCCTGGAGTTTTTACAAGTGGAATTACATAAACAAAGAAGCTATAGATTACTTCTCATGCATTCTCTGTGTTACATAAGGCTTATCACAGCACTATGGTTGATTAAAGATCCATGTCTGTAACCTGCATTATATTAATAGGAAATTGAGTGTGAACTATAATAATCTGCACTAAGCAAGTGCCTATATTTATTTTTGTAACAGAATTAGGAACTAGGCCTCCAAAATCTACCCAGATGTATAAGACTCATTTTAATAACCACCTCTGCTAGTCAGCAAATCCCACAACTACTAGGAACTAGATTTTCTACATATATACAGTATTTATGCTTGACAAACTCTCTTCTGGAACGAACTCCCCGCGGAGATTCGGACCCTCACCTCCCTTCAGGCTTTCCGTAAAGCCGTTAAAACTTGGCTGTTCCGGCAGGCCTGGGGTTGACGAGTTCCCTTCCCCGCTCGAATTGTGTGACTGTTGATTGTTTTTAAACTTTTCTCTGTATTTGTTTGTTGTGTTACCTTGTGTGTACTACCCCCCCCTTGGTTTGTTAGCCGCCCTGAGTCCCTCCGGGAATAGGGCGGCATATAAATGCAATAAACCTTTAACCTTCTCCTCTTTACTTTCAAGTATATTAAATATTAATTTTATTCAACATTTAAAAAGGAAATGTGATGCAAAGCAAGGCTCTGACTCCTAAAATATTCTTTATTTTCCAGAATGGTTTTGAATGTTATATTTATTATATTTATTAATCCAAATTAATGGCCAAATTATACATCTTAGACAATAAAAAGGATATATGGCTGAGGGCTAGATAATCTGCTTCATTCAGAGTCCTCTGAAGCTGCTGCACCACAACCTTTTAATCACCTTTCCAAAAAATGGGAAGTTAGATACTGAACTAAAATTGTCCAGCATATGGGTCCACAGATGAGAAGGGGAGCCTTAAAAGTTGGACAGTATATTCATCATTCTCCTAGAATCAATCCTGTGATCTACTTGAATTGCAATCAATAAGCAACAATCTTGAAGAATCAAATAAACCCTGAATCTGAACAGTGTGGACCACAATAACCCTTGCAATGTGGAAACAAATAATGCCAAATAGATTTGATTTACAGGTTGACAGCCGGGATTAATATTGTACTTTAAAATATATGGAAAGCAAAAGATTAGAATAAGTAATTCTAGGAAGTTCCATATATGTTCACAAAGAACATACAGTAGTTGAAAAATGTTGAAAGAAAACTCTTCATCTTCTTGATTCAAAGTATGTCATATCAGTCCGATACTGTTGCATTTACTAAGACAATGTCTGGTATTAAGTGAATACCAATGAATAAGTTCATTAAATGAATGTTTCATGAAATATTGAGGTAGGAGTGTGGATTGAGGCTAAGCTTAAAATGAAATTGTACTTGTGTTTATTTTTATTCCTGAATGTTGGTGATTTACTAAGGCAAGGCTGTAGGGGGAGGCAGGGGAGGGGGAGGAGGAGGAGGAAGGAGGAGGAAGAGGAGGGAGGGAGGTTGATTATTGTCCTTATGTTTGTCTCTCACACTTATTTTTCCTTTCTGACTAATTCTACAAACTGTGGGAAGATCATCCCATAAGGAGCAGATGTGGAAACTGTTGGCTCATTTAGGCTATAACTTTTCAGAGGAAGAACTGAGGTCAGTATTGCCCTGGCCTCCAGATAGACAGATGTCTGCCATCTAGAAAAGTATTTCCTTTCACAGCAATCCAATTCATTTATGGTTTTCCCCGCTGTGCCAAAAAAACAAAGCTTTTGAAGAGCATGTTAATATGCAACTAAGTCTTGCTAGCAAGTGGAACAAGTTGGCAACTTTTTAAAAGTCAGAATAAAATTAGAAATTGGTTAAATTGATTAAATATTTAATGTGTCATTTTTGTTGTACCCAGCCTGTAACTATTTGCTATTGTGATCAGAGCAACAATGTCTAGAGGGATTGTTTTTGGTAATTACTTTAAACACTCTTGAGTGTTTTTTAGTGTTTTTTAAAAAGAAAATTTAAAAAATGTTTCATTAAAGAAATGTTAGTTGCCAAATAATTTATAATGAACACATTTCTCTGTAATACAAGAAAAAGAGGGCTTGATTATTCAGAAGACCAGGGTAAGATGGTTTGGAGAATATACCAGGACAAGTAGAAAATGAATAGCAATAGCAGTTAGATTTATATACCGCTTCATAGGGCTTTCAGCCCTCTCTAAGCGGTTTACAGAGTCAGCATATTGCCGGCACAGTCTGGGTCCTCATTTCACCCACCTCGGAAGGATGGAAGGCTGAGTCAACCCTGAGCCGATGAGATTTGAACAGCCGAACTGCAGAACTGCAGTCAGCTGAAGTAGCCTGCAGTGCTGCATTTAACCACTGCGCCACCTTGGCTCAGGGAATCAGATCATCATATTCAAGGTTGTCAAATTATGAATAGTAATATTATCAAAAAATATCTGCCATAGCTGGTTTAGACTGACTACTCCTTCAGTCTTAGCATTAAGTGTCTGTATATCTTCTTTACAGAATAATTAATAAAAACTTACAAACTGGAGTTAAAAGTTTTAAGCTCCTTTTCTAGGCTGATTGTCTCTCTCAAACCCTGGGCTCATTCTGAACTGGAATAATAATTCTTTCTGTGGCTTTTGAAGACTAGTGAAAAGAAATTAGAGTTCAGCTCTTCGCGAACAAACATTTAATTAGGTTTCTTTGGATTCATGAGCACTTTGGTAGAAAATACCTAGCCGAACTAATCTTGTTTTATTTAAATGTGGCTCTGTTCCCAAGGTTTAAAAAAATAGGTTCCTAGAGGCATTTCACAAGATTGTTTAATGATTAACATTTATACTGTTAAATTTATAGGTAAAAGTTCTCTATGCATAATGGATATCCCTTTCTCTTTTTTTAATTAATGCATGCCAGAGTAGCTAAAAAGATAGAAAAGGGATGCAAGGCATGGCTTCGAAAAGTCTTTCCAATTCTCTGTTTTGGAGGGAAAGGTATAAGAGTACAGCAGGGTCCAGCATTCTGTTCCCACATACAAGGGGGAAATTTTCTGGATATTTTCCCTCAGCACAGTTCAGTCCCATCCATCCCATTTTGAACCTGGTGTGCCAGTTTCTTCTGTCAGGCAGAGCTTGGCTGCATTCTCTTCTGTTTTCTGAGTGTTATCCAGCTTGTGGATAGAAAGAGTTCTGAAACATTAAACAAAATTTATTTCCAGAATTCTATTAAATTGAAAATATATTTTTTTTAAAAAAATAAGGTGAATAGGTTGAGATTTTGAAGAAGAAATCTATTTTCAAAAAGAGAGTCGAACCCTCCACATTACTCCTGCAATGTGGCATGCTCCAGACCTTAGGCCTTTCTTCTTTAACATCAACATGCAATTGCTGAGTATCTGACAGCATAGAATTCAGTAACAACAGTATGCTGCTGATGCCTAGCTAGACATCTCCATCTCTAGCCAGTGCTGCGGTGCTGACAAGAGTGCCTGCAAGATTTAAGGGTCTGGATGGAGAAAAACAGGTTTTCATTCAACTCAGCAAAGATGGAGTTGTTTTGGGGTTTTGGCCCCACAAGTCTGGATGATGTATCATCTTTGAATCGAGATGGGGTAGCACTCCTCTTGATGAGCTAGTGTGAAATTTGGGGCATCTTCCTAAACTCAGGGCTCGAGAAGTAGGTGGGCACCTGGGGCTAGAGGCTTTGCAGATTCATTTTGCCCACCAACCACATCCATTCCTAGACCCAGACTTTCTGCTGTCAGTCACTCATGCTTTGCTCATTTCCTGTTTGGATTATTATAATATGTTCAACGTGGGGATATTTTGAAGGCTACCCAGAAATTACAATTGATCCCCTAGGTTTGGCCACACTATTGTTTTATTTTTTAACATAATGTTTTTATTAAACTGATGAAAACATTAAATACAAGTGAAAATGCAGTGGGAAAGTGGGGAGCGTAAAAGGGGAAGACAGATGTGTGAGATAAAATGGGGGGAGGGAAGAAAAATGAATTATTTTGTTCAAAGGAATAATAATAGGTGTAGGTTTCAGAAATCCATCACAGCAGTGGTGTCCAAAATGTCTGTCTGCCTTACGCAGAGTTTATTTGGCTTTTATACAGTTTTAATAAGCAAAGCAAAAGCAGGAATAGCAACAGCATCTTATTGGTATGTTTTACTTGTCAATCTCTAAATCCATCCCAGCCAGAGTAGAGGCTTCACATATCTAAAGGTTCCTGATACTACCTGGTTCTAATAAACAGTTGAGGTCATAGATGTTGCAGTAATAGGTTACTGAGATATGGCAGCTTGCTGAGCATGTCTGTACATAACCTGTATAACTCTACAAATAGGTCTTTGTTTTAAAAATGATATAACCATTAAAATGCTGAACAATGAACTTTTCTCTTTTTCTTGCCAAACCATCTTCCTTCTGAAGTAAGGATGGCTCTAACTCTGTTGGCCTCTAGAAAGGCAATCAAAATCTGGCTCCTTCTCTATGCCTTTGGGTCATGTTCAGCTGAAGCCACAATCAAGTGATGGCATTATCACTGTTCTTTATCAAAATGGGAGCCATTTTGTTCTTTTATTCTTTTTATTGTTCTATTATCCAGAGTATGCATTGTGATTTTGTATTGTTTTGTGGGATCAAGAGTTATCTTGGTTTCAAGTAACCAAAATAAATACATATAAATATTTATTTAATAAATAAATAAATAAAATTATGTTAAAAAGATAAATAAAATAACAATAAAAATGTAAAAATGGATGTCCTTTTTCATTTATAAGATCACCAGACTCAATGTGGCATAAAAAATTCAAAACATCATAAGAACACATAGCCAAATAGAGAAATACCAACAGAGTGGGGAAATATGCAAACAAGACATTTCCAACCACACATCATCAGTCAAAAGAACTTACCTGTTTGAAAAGACATTTTTAAAAAGTTTACTAAAGGACAAATGGATCAGGGTAAATAGACCTTGGGGGTAGAGGGAATGATATTCCAGAGGGCAGGAAAAGCAATTAAATAGGAATATCATGATAATCCTAATATTTCATTACCCATAAACCCTA
The DNA here is from genome assembly GCF_051295495.1 of Thamnophis sirtalis. NCBI lineage: Eukaryota > Metazoa > Chordata > Lepidosauria > Squamata > Natricidae > Thamnophis > Thamnophis sirtalis. The sequence goes on along the minus strand of NW_028261390.1, from coordinate 41,485,246 downwards.
AAACAATGAGCTATATCTGCCAGCCTTCCTAGGTACAACAGATAGGAAACATGACTAGATGAGCTAATTTCATTTTATTGTAAGACTACATTAACAGAATCATGCAAGTCTCACAGCTTTCTCTTTTACACCTAAGAAGTTAAGGATGTTCTTTTCTGATCATTCAGCATCTCTTCACCCTCACTCTTCCAAGGTCATTCCCACATACCATTACTGATCTGTGCTGTTTCTATATGAGCTTGAGCCAACACATTGTTATCTTTAGCAGTGACATCATGTTCACTGTACCACTGAACACCTCTGATTGTTAAAGGATTATAGCATACTCAGAGGGAAAATGTAAGTGGCATATTGGAAAGTTCAGTCAACTATAATTAGCTTACTTTTTAAAATGGGACAGGCATATCACAAGTAGAGATGCAAAACACTTATTTTAAATTTCTAGAGCTTTTCAAATTTTTATAATCTTACATAAAATTTGAAATTTATCCAGTTTGTTCTAGAACTGCTAAGATCTTAGTAGAAACACATATAGCCAGCCCAAATAAAGTAATACAGCATAAGGCAAGAATCAATCTCTAAATTATATGTGGCTTCCTAAAATAATGTAGCAACTTGGAATTATGTTTACAGGACAGAATATCAGGAATTTGTATAATGGTGCCGTAGTAGAGAAGACAATGAATGGTGGTTAGACCAAGCCTAAACGTCTTGGGCAAATTTTATGAAAGGTGAAGAAAACAATTATGCAACAGATGATTGAATGGAATTTGGTAAAGCTGTTTTAGATGTGTAGCAATTTGTACTCTATTTATATATTAAGTTATATACTTTCTATCTAGGCAATAGGCAATACATAGCTATTGTAACATTATTGTAATAATATTCTATTAAGTATGAGCATATCTGGATGTTCTGGGTCTATTTATTTATTTATTCAACTTGTATGCCACCCTCCTCACCTGAAGGTTTTTACAGACCGGAAACTGATTTGTTATTTTTGAGAACCACTACTGCATAATATCTGGACACTATTAACATATATGGGACTAACCATCTCCCTTTTCCCACCTGAAGTGAACATTTAAATATGGCTGGTTCTCCTGTTGAATAACAAAGCTACAAAAGTAAGCCACCTCATTAACATTGAAGTTGTGAAACAGCTAGCCTTACAGAAAGGAAAGGATGCTGTGTCAAATGCTACTAACATTACAGTTTTCTCCATTATATGTGGGGTCTTACTTTTAGGTGTGAACATATTTTTTCAGTACAGACAACACTGAATAATATCTAGCAAAGTTTTTGTCCAAGCATTAAATTTAGCTATTACTACAGGAGCATTCTATATCTGTCACTTAAGAATTATTCCATTTCAATTCATTTAGTTCTTGCTATACATTTAGTTGACCTTATTTTCACATGTCTTTTCCCCTACTTAAACATAGAGAATAGTATTTTCAAAGGTGATGACAGAATGAGCTGCAAATGTATAATTGTTCTATCAAAGATTTCAATAACCTGTGGAAGTCAGACATACTCTTTTGTGATGCATGGAACAGAATCATTTCTGTTCTCTTCTTTCGCCAGGAAGATATGAGTGGCTGGATGTTTGCATCTATAAATAGCTACTTTATGTCAGCTAGATGCCAATCTTTTTGAAGAGGGTCAGTCCCCAGTTTGTCTTGGTACTAGGCATCATGCAAACCCTAGAAGAAGCATAGAAACCTCCCAGGACTGGATAGGTCATCCCCATTCATAGCAAATTCCATAAACCCTGCTCAAAGCATCAAGATCAGTATTTTCTTGAACAATAAGGTAAGTGAGCATATTGTTTCCTGAAATAAATGACATTGATTGTCCTATGAGTGCAATGCTTCAGCTTGCAGAACAACAGGCAATTTACTATACAGAGATATTGCAGCATTACCAAGATGGTTCTCTATCTAGATTGTTGCTTATTAATAGAGGCTACGGTAATTCAGAGATTGATGCCTTCACTGATTTTTAGTGGCCCTGTAACAGAAATTGCAAAAGAGTTTATTTTTTAAAGGCTGATACAGAAAAAAAGATCACTGAAGTAATTGAGGGTTTATCTATAGCATTGAGGCAACAAATACACTAATTATGTTGGTAACAAAAGCAAAGTAATTATATTTCAACAAAGATGAGCATCTACAGAAAAAATAAGAAGGCCAATCTTCACCCTGTCATGTAATTGGTTTAACAAAACAAAGAAACTGTTGATGCTCTGAGGTGTATATGTAGTGTGGTAGAGTATACTTTGTACAATTTGCCAAGAACTTAGATAAAAAATATAGCCTTTGTAAACTTCTGGAGCGGTTTAAATTACAAACTAAATGTACTTGTTTGTATAACACTTAACTATCTTCTCTTTCTAGTAAGACATTTTTTTCTGATCACAACAATGCTGTCACATTCTGACATGATCAAAGAAAGAAAACAGCAAGCATCAGCCATCATGAAGGAGATCCAGCGAAATGGTACATAGTTAAATACCTGCTACCATGCTAGCGTCACATCTAATCTTTCTGTTTAGTCTTACAGCAATATTTCTCCTATAGTTTTCCCTCTGTGTATGTTGCCATAAATAATCTCATGCAGCTATTGCACTGCATATGGTAACGAATCCTTTTGTAATGGCTTCTTTTCATTTGAAAGCTATTTTCAGATGAACAACTGTTATGGAGGAATGAAGTAACTCAACAGCTGATGCATATTCTGCCTAGAATTGAGTTTTGGAATATTTTTTGAGGAGAGGCTAATGTCTGGACACTGTATTATAGAATTCCTGGGGAAAACGCTTCCATCTTTGACTTAAAACTATATTTAAGGGTGCAAACTTTTAAAATTTTAAATTAAAAAGCAAATTATATGCAATGTTATCTTTCAGTCTCTACCTCTCCCATTCAAGCAAGTTTGTATTCATAACCAACCACACAAGGCATACTTCCCAAATAATTTATTTTAAGAAATATTTTGCAACAAAATCTTCTGAATTCTGAAAGTTTTTGGCTGATCAAGACTGGCCTTCTTTTCTCCCAAAGCAAAGAATGGCACGACCTTCAACTCACTGTAATGCTATTTTATAGGATTTATGTACCTCAAAATAAACAGTTCAAATATTACTCTTCCTTCTGATGTTAAAAAACAGAACTAAAGTTAGATTTTGGAACTTGTCCTAAAACATATGTGCACATGTTCAAATAGAAATGAATATACCTGTCCATTCAAATTTCAAAAACTCCTTACCTTTCTTCAAGACTGTCCAAGTTACTGTGGGAATTTAATCTTTAGACACAAAACAAAAAAAATACATCTGCATTACAAGTGAAATTGAATCTTATAACTTAAAATATTGTAATTTAAAAACTAAAAATAAGTTATTTCTGTTATATTTCTCTAAAAATTGAAATAATTTGTTGTCTGCAAAGTTAAAATTTTATCTAGGACAACCAGCTCATGTCTCAGCTCTCAAGATATTTTTAAATATCTGTGGTAGTTTTTTTAACAAATCTGGGGTCCATGCTAGATGTGATATAGAAGACCTGGAATCATATTTTTTGATTCAGTATGATATGATAAAATGATACTGGTAATGTGATTTTCCATCTTCCCAAATTCCATACCATTTTACATGACAGTATTTTAATGTAAGAATTCCATTTATACTTGTAAGGTTTAGATTGGTGGGTAGATATATTATAAAAGTTCCCACTGCATCAGATATATTATAATTAAATTTCATAAACAACTCTTCATTTGTTCATTTCACCTCACTAGCAGGTTTTTAAGATGATGAGAAAAGTATACTTTACAACATCCACATTCTAATGTGGAACTTTAATAAATAATCCCACTAGCCAAATTCACCCTTCCAATCATTTCATTACAGAACAGAAATACTACAACAGAAGTACTACAACTAGAAGGCAGACAAATTCACATATTTTCTGCTAGTGCTCTCTGGATGCGGAATTGTTTTTAAGTTTGTAAGAACAATAATGGGTGTTTAATAAATTTTGGGCGAATTTTGACCCCAAAAAACAGATTACCAGAGTAAAATCAAAATGTTGCCATTTTCCACATTTTCATTCAGGAGGGAAACAAGAATGAAGGATATATTAATATCATTTTAAGTCTGTATGCAAAACCTGGTTACATCTGTATATTGTGCAAACTGAGACTCATAATGTTTTCATATTATTAGTTCTAAACATCCCTAAAGAGTTTGTATAGTGCAATAAAATACATTACATTGGACAATAGGTCAACCTGTAATAAAAATTGCATATTTTCACTTTAGAATATTAGCCATAATAAAGAGAATGCTTTTAAAAAATCATTCATTTCAATATCCACAAATACCCTTGCAGCAGTCAATGGCTATTCAAACAGTCCGTTATCTTGCTGATGAAACAGATGTCTCTAAAATACACAACTATCCTCTTAGACAGTTTGGCCCCAAGAACTGGTTATATACTTCTGAATGTAAAATTCCATAGCACATACATTTCTATAGCCAGTGATGGACCTTTCCTACATGAAATTCTCACATCTCCTATAACTTGAATCCTACTGGTATGGGTATATGTAATTATGATTTTGATGTTTATTAGCAATAATTTGATATCATTGAAAAGAACAGATTTCATGAATATAAGCGGCAGCCTTGTTACTATTTTCTCTCTCAAATTACAGGTTCCGGCCTTGCCATAATTGCCTTCTATACCTTTAACATGATATATTGTTGCAAAGACAATATCTTATTTTATTCATCTCTCTAAAGGTAGTCTTTTGAATTGGGATTTATCTGAAAGTGATCAGTCAGCTTTATTAGTGGGGAAAAATAACCTACCATTGAAATTGACTTATTGCCATATTAATCATACCAATGATTTAGGAGAATTCTCCTTTTATTTTGTAGAATCCCCTCAAATGGATCTTGGAAAAAAGGTTAGCATCCCCAGGGATATCATGCTGGAAGAACTATCACTACTCAGTAATCGAGGAGCAAGGCTGTTCAAAATGCGGCAAAAGAGATCTGACAAGTACACATATGAAAATCTTCATTTTTTATCTAGCAAACCAAGAAATGTGAGTATTTCATTTAGTTTTCAGTTGTAAGGTACGGTAGTATGAGAGTCCTAACAAAATTCATGAGTTCCTAAACTCGGTAAAGCTGATTGATTTTGTACTTAATTTTTCAAAATACTATTGAGTTTCCAGATTTAGTAATTTGACTTCTCTCCAAGTGTCAGAAAGTAATTTGGTTTATAGGCATGACTTACTTTGAAAGGATTTCTTATAGTTTTAGGACATTTAATTCAAAATAATGGTCAACAGCAAAAAAGACAATTCACCATCACCAAACTTAAGTACAGTTACTTGCCAAGTAAGCATCTAGTTTAATCCTTTGATCCTAGAGTGAATCCTTAGAACTCTACAGATGAATCACAAAAATGCTAGCACATCTTTCTGTATACATTCATTATTTCAGGGAAGATCAGCATGGCTGATCTTTCTGCCTGAAGAAAAGAAACATTATCTTTCCTGTTACAAAATATTATTCTTTGCATACTTAGAAATTCAATCTCACTAAGCAGAAGCAAACACTGAAACAAAAATGTGAGGACTGAGACCACAAATGAGAAACAGATGCACTTTGATTTCATAATAAATTGTAGATAGTCTTACATCTCTGAGCTTCTTTACAAGCATATTCTGGGATTGAATTCTATATTTTGCTGGGATAATCCTTGAATCCAGCATTTACATTTTTAATAGTAATTTTATTAAACATTACAATTACAAAGATAAAAGCTAATACAAGCTAAAAGAATACAAAGAAAAATAGAAAGTTCAGAAAAGAAAAATATAGGAAATTAGAAAGAAAAAATAAGAACATATAAAGAAATGTTTTCCACCTTCATCATAACAAGTATAAATGATGTTAGTAACTTATTGCCTTATTTTAAATACAATAAATGGTTTCTTCTCATATTCAATCTTTTATCTATAAATCAAGGCTACTGTATATATTTTTATGTTGCATTAACTTTTTATTTAAGATCAAAAGAAAATTAAATATTTTAAGTAAACTTTCACTTATTTATAAAATATGACATTGAACTTTATTATTGAAAATCCAGATAAATAATTAATACCATTTTAATAAAATTACTTCCAATAAAAATGTACTGACGGCCTAGGAACCATAACTGACTCTTTCAATATTAATAATTATGGAATTTCAAGCAGTAGTCAGGTGAAAAAAGTTCGTATTTTTTAAAAATGCCTTTATTGAATAAATTAAGAAGCACTCACATACTTCAAACTCATTTGATCAAGGAAATATCATTATGAGAGGAATAGCTGACCTTCTAAAAAATTGGATAGATTATTTCCAAAAATCATGAATTTTGGGGAAAGTTTTTTAGTTTTTTGGAAATAATCTATCCAATTTTTTAGCTCTCAGATGAAGATTTGGGGGGGGACTGTAACCCTACGATCTAAAATCATCTATACTTGGTATGAAGAAATCAGAGAATCAGGGAACAGGGGTTCATTCTGCAGCTGATCCCAATTATCTCCCTGTGCGTTTTAAAGAAGGTTTTAGAAATAAATTCGAGAGTTTAATGATGCTTGTTCCAAACTAATGCTAATCCTAATGTGATTGCCACTGCGCTCTCTCTCTCTCTCTCTCCTTTCCCAATGAACTATTGAACTTCAACACCTGCAATTGCGCCATTGACGAAGCATTTCCTTTACTTTTTAAAACTCTGATGCCCATATCTTAATAATTTCTCTTAATCTGGGAATTCTAAAAAATGAATAGCTGAATCTGTGTTAGCCTTTCAATGGAAGACTTGTTTTTAAATCTTCCGTTCCTTCATGTTTCAGTTTTTCCCCTTATCCATGGAAAAGTGTACTTTAACAGTCTTGTATGTAACAATCTTTTCATTTTTTCATTTAAAATTAGCACCTGATGTTTTAGAGAGTTCTAATTCTATGTTAACAAAACAATGATTAAGGCTTGGGATGCACTATTGGAACTAATGAGCCAGTAGAAAGAGTGGATAATCCTAGCCTGCCTTTAATCTTCATGCAGCAGCCAGAACTAAGGTTATTATTATGATTGCCAATTGAGACAATGTTGGGAAAATTCTTTATGGATATGATGTTGTATAAAATAAAATCAACAGAAATGTCCTAATTTTTAAAACCAAACGTAACTCTCCAGCTGCATTGGAATTATAATTCTGTAAAAGGTATGGTAACAACTTTTCAGTTTTCATAAGTGCTGACATTTCCTTGCTTAGATGAGATGTCAAAATGAATTTCCCAGTATCTTTTTCTTAAACAAAAGCAAACTCTGGGGAGTAATTTTGGATCAGGGCATAACAATGTGAAAGGAGCAGTGCATGTATGTTTTTTGCCTTTAATGTTAATATATGTTAACTTCAAGAGAGCAATTTCAATCAGGTCCTTGGTATACAGAAAATAGATCTATTCCCAATAACCTGGCTCCAAATTGAATCAGACAACTGCTTTTAGCAGAATATCAGGGGTGGGTTGCTGGGGGTTTGCACGGGTTTGGGAGATCCTCTAGTGAAGATTCTGCATGGTTTGGTGAACCCACAAATCCCACTCCTGGTGGGCCTGCCCACTCTGCCCCTCCCACCCCACCCCTCCCAGGAGTCTCCTCGTGGCCCGTTCATCATGCCACATAAGTGCAGGGCCGGCATGGAGGCTTGGGGAGGGGGGGAAAGTGGGCCTACCATAGGTTCTAATCTGAAAACTGCTTCCCCCAGGCTCCAGAGGCCCACCAATCTGGAAATGGGCCTCTGGAGCCTGGGGAAAGCAGTTTTCACTCTCCCAGAGGCTCGAGGAAAGCCTCTAGAGCCTTGGGGGAGCGAAAAATGCCCCCCCCCCACCATGGTGCAGTAGGACAACTAGGCCACACCCACCATGGCCACACCCACCCAGCAACGGGGCAGTGAACCCATTGCTGGAATTTTTGAAGCCCACCCCTGAGAATTATATTTTAAGAATCTATGTATCATTTGCATTATATTTAGTCTGGACTTCAATTGTTGGAAAATGTAAACTCTCTGATGCATAAAAGAAGTAAAGACTTCTGATCAGATTAGCTTGAACAGTCAAGAATCCAATACCCCACTGAAACCACTGTGTGGTTCTCCCATTTCACCTATTAGTGATTTTGTAGTTTCCCAATGAAGAAGGTCCTAAAAAAGAGCTATTGATTATGCTATTCTGACAGATATTTCATTCAGAAAATTCTTGATAAACTTATTTGCTTAGAGCACTAGAAGCCTATCATTCTCAGCATGTCAGATAATTTTCATTGCACGTTTGAAAGTCAATTAAAACCCTTGCACCTACCCACACCCCAGCATCCATTAAACATGAGCAGTAATTAAACAGTTCATCCAGAGGTTGTGCAGCTTATTTCATAGTCACTCATGTACAAAAAAGAGGGAGGCAAAAATGGCTAGAAAGCAATTAAAAAGACCAGCTACATTATCACTTTTCCAGTTATGGAAAGCTGACTAGCCAAGATACACTTTGGCATCTCTCTTAAATGGCATTTGCAGTTAATAGATGTGATTTTTATTCCTATTCAATTATAGCGCAATGAGATCATACAGTGTGTCCAGTTGGATGCTCATGGCATGGAACCTAGTCAGCTAAATGCACCAATGACACCTCCTAATACGCCTGATCCAAGGGGTCCACCCAATCCTGAAACTATTGCCCCAGGTAAGCTATTGCACAGCTTTTATATTGAACAATCTTTTAAAAATCACAAAGAATAAGTTTTAGGGCAGTGATGGCAAATCTTTTAGGTACTGAGTGCCCAAAGTGCACGTGCAGGCCCAAACTGCAAGGTGTGGGTGCATGCATACACAAGCACATCCTGCACATGCACGCTCCCCATTCATGCGTCCCCGCCCAAACTGCTAGGCGCAGGCATATACACACCCACGCCTGCACATGCATGGCAGAGACCCAAAGACCAGCTGGCCAGTGGGAGGCATGCATGCATGCGCGACAGAGACCTGAAACAGAGCTGGAGCAATGGCGCGCATGCCCACAGAGAGGGCTCTGCCTGCCATCTTCAGCACCTGTGCCACAGGTTCGCCACCACTGCTCTAGGATAACTAATCTTAAATACCACTCCAGAAAGATGATGACATGTCTATATTCACATCAAAATGATGCAAGTGAATCAATAGTTACTGTGAGAGAAATGCAACTTTCATATCCAACATTTAAGGATTATTCTACAATTGAAATAAACAAAACATCCTGATTTTGTTTATAGGATAGTAATCTAACTAGCTGTCTCAGTGATGCAATTTCTAGTATAGCTATATAATAAATAAAATAGCAAACCTACAATGAAACTGGGATAGAAACATTCCATAGGAGATTTTACAGGTATTGTAAGTAAAACTTTTGAACTAGCATTTAAACAAATCAATCACAGTGCTTTCTTAAGAAACTCTGAGAAGTATTATAGTTCTGCATGGAACTATATTTTATTATTCAGTCCTTTGTACTTTTAAAGTTTATTTATTTTTATATTGATTTTTTTATAAATAACCCAAGGCAGCAAATATACATAATATACCTTTTTCTTCCTATTTTCACAACAACAATCCTGTGAGGTGGGTTGGGCTGAGAGAGTATGATTGGCTTTCATGCCTAAGGTGAAACCAGAACTCAGTCTCCTTAGTTTCTAGGCCAGCATCTAAAACAATAATGGACATGCAGAATATATGCTTGCCTCCTGGAGTAGTAGGTGCTCCATCACTGAAGGTTTTAAGAAACTAGAGAGCCATTTATCTGAAATGGTATAGGATCTCCTGCTTGACAATGGTTGGACTAGAAGACCTCCAAGGTCCCCTCCAACTCTGTTATTCGAATTTCTCTAATATAATAGAAGAATATAAATAGTCTTCAACTTACAATGACAATGGAGCCCGGAATTTTATTTTATTTATTTATTTATTTATTTTATTTATTAAAATTTATAGGCCGCCCTTTTCCCTGAGGGGACTCAGGGCGGCTTACAATCACAAGGGAGGGAAGTGCAACATCAAAACAAAACAAAATGTAAACAAAGAAAAAAAATAGTAAAACACAACTTTCGTTCAACAATCAAACACTCGGGCGGGTGAATTAGGAACCTATCCCCAGGCCTGCTGGGAGAGCCAGATCTTGAGGGCTGCGCGGAAGGTCTGGACGGTGGTGAGGGTACGGATCTCAACGGGGAGATCGTTCCACAGGGTCGGGGCTGCAACAGAAAAGGCTCTCCTCCGTGTGGTCGCCAGTCGGCATTGACTGGCAGATGGGATTCGGAGGAGGCCCAGTCTGTGCGATCGAATTGGTCGAAGGGAGGTAATCGGCAGGAGGCGGTCTCTCAAGTACCCAGATCCACTACCATGGAGTGCTTTAAAGGTGGTCATCAGTACCCTGAAGCGCACCCGGAGACCAACAGGTAGCCAGTGCAGCTCGCGGAGGACAGGTGTAACGTGGGCGAACCGCGGTGCGCCCACTATCACTCGCGCGGCTGCATTCTGGACTAACTGTAGTCGCCGGATGCACTTCAAGGGCAACCCCATGTAGAGCCCATTGCAGTATTCCAGCCTAGAGATCACAAGGGCTCGAGTGACTGCTGTGAGAGCCTCCCGGTCTAGGTAGGGCCGCAACTGGCGGACCAGGCGAACCTGGGCAAATGCCCCCCTGGTCACAGCTGACAGCTGGTGGTCAAAAGTCAGCTGTGGGTCCAGGAGGACTCCTAAGTTGCGGACCCTATCTGAGGGGTGTAAAATTTGACCCCCCAGCCTAAGTGTTGGTACATTAGCCAAATTATTGGGAGGGAAGCACAACAGCCACTCGGTCTTGTCCGGGTTGAGTACCAGTTTGTTAGCGCTCATCCAGTTCCTAACGGCCTCTAGACCCTGGTTCATCACGTCCACCGCTTCATTGAGTTGGCACGGGGCGGACAGATACAGTTGCGTATCGTCCGCATATTGGTGGTATTTTATCCCGTGCCTCCGAATGATCTCGCCCAGCGGTTTCATGTAAATGTTAAATAGTAGGGGGGATAAGACCGAACCCTGTGGCACCCCACATGTTAGGGGCCTCAGGGACGATCTCTGCCCCCCGACCAACACCGACTGCGACCTGTCCGAGAGATAGGAGGAGAACCACTGTAAAACAGTGCCTCCCACTCCCACCTCCCGCAGTCGTCGCAGAAGGATACCATGGTCGATGGTATCGAAAGCCGCTGAGAGGTCAAGGAGAACCAGGATGGATGCATAGCCTCCATCTCTGGCCCTCCAGAGATCATCGGTCAATGCGACCAAAGCGGTTTCTGTGCTGTAACCAGGTCTGAAGCCGGACTGGAAGGGGTCAAGATAACTAGCTTCCTCCAAGGCCCGTTGAAGCTGGAAGGCCACCACCTTCTCAACAACCTTCCCGATAAAGGGGAGGTTGGAGACAGGACGAAAGTTGTTTAAAATGGCTGGATCCAAGGATGGTTTCTTCAGGAGGGATTGTAAATAATTGCAGTTATAAGTGGATGCTCATTTGTTAACTAATTTGTAAATTTACATGTACTAAATGCATTCATCTACTATGAAGTCTTCACAGTAGAAACGATTATTCTGTGTGGGTGGGAGGGCACAATAATACTTTTAAAAAATATGCATATTTTAAAAATACAATCATTCGGAAATAACAATGTGATTTGAGAAAAGAGTTCTGACTCTTCCCTTGTATATTGTAGATTGTCTGGAAGATTTTGATTTAGTTGGATGTTTATTTTAAGCTTGTTTGGATTAGAATTTAGTATGATGACACTTCATGAAACTTGTCTTGATAAATGTCAGATATTGTCATAATGTAAAAATAAGCTTTTTTAGGGTTAAGAAGTCACAGAGTATTCTTCATGAATAAGAAAGCTATATAAAGCTATCATTTTGTTGTTCTTGTTGCTGTTACTGATAGGATCTTTCTAGATGGACACAGCACCAATGTTATCATGTTTAGCTAGTATATGCAGGTTTTGAATCAAATAAAAAGATTTAAAGGAATCTTTTGAGAGTTACTGAGGATAATTTAATTTTCTGGCAGCAAAAACACTTTTTGCTGGCGTATTTAAAAACCTCTTCCTGTAAGAAAATTTGTTAATTCGGAGACATCAAAACACAAAGAACCTTTTTCTTACTATTTGGAAAACATGAGCTGTCTGATTTGTAAGAAATACATTATAAAATGATCATAATCTTTTTTTCTGAATGCCACATAATGGATTTGATTCAAAGGAGATTTATTTAATTAAAGCTGGAACTGTCATCACAATTTCCTGAAATTGCACACTATTGAACACAGCATGACTTACTGCTGAATAAATATTTATAGTGTATGCACATGCACACAATCATGGGACTGACTGTATTCTCATACCAGTTGTAGCTTGTTGTTGTTCTTAAATGATAACATTTCCATTAAATAGCCAGGAGGAACTTGCTTTAAATAATGGGAGGCTACATAAAATATATTGCCTTGAATCATTGCAGGAATCCAGTTCAAGACAGTGACTCTTGACTAAAAAAAATGAGCTATGCCACTCCCATAAGATGAATCAATCCAGTCAGCTGCTTCACTCCATTTGCCCATCCTGTTCTAACACTGAGGCACATTGTTGATCCATAGTATTGCTTCACTGAAGTAAAATGCCCCCATATATCTGTATAGCCCTAGTTTTTATTACACGTTTGTCTCCCCTTCTCATAGTTTAAATTTTCACAGATATTTTCTTAAAATAATAAGCTAATAAGGTCTTCTTGATCTTAACTGGTTCAAGTGGATTATATCTTCTACTAGTTGATAATTCGGTATTGGCTGGGTATTTATTTATCCCAATCCTGTATTAGACAGGAAAAGGAATGAATAAATTGCAACCTAAGTGTGGAATGAGCTGTCCTCCCTCCTTCCATTAATGTCGCCGCAATTCCTGAGGAGGCGATGACAAGAGCAACTTCTCCCTGCGCCCTGATTTTGGCGACAATTAAGTTAGTTAAAAATGTTTTCCCTGTGCCCCCAGAAGCATCAAGAAAAATGATACCACTGTGTTGAAAATGTCTGGACCAAACATAATTTCTAATGTTGGATTTTCCCCCTTACCAAAGGGAGCCGCCTTCTGGAGTATTGTGAAGCTGTTACCATGGCAACTCTATTGCACTGAATTCATTTTACAGCAGTGCAGTAGAATCCATTTTAAGGCACAACAGGCTGTATCTTAACAGAACGTACACCCTGAGTTGTTAGGGGTATCTTACCCCCACAGTATTTTTTTTCCGGAGAATAAGTTGTCTAAGTACAAATTTGGTTGAAATTGCTCGAGGCTTTCCAGAGTTACAGTATGCTGGAACACACGAACGCACACACACACACCCATTTAGATAGATAGACAGATAGACAAATATATAGATAAAATTTGCTTGTCACTTTATTATTTTTGAAATCCTTTTATTATTTAACCTACTTTAAAACTATGTTGTGAAGGGGAGTGATGTTGCAAAGGCAGCTAATTAGTGTGTACCCGACTTCTGCTCGAAATTAGCCAAGACGGTTTCTCCTGATCTAGGTCCTTCAGGGTAGGTTGCTCATTTGACTGACATACTGCTCCACAATTCCTTGACTGCTCAAATTATATATAGCCATCTGTATCTGCATTACTGAAGATGTTTAAATTATTATAGGGGGGGGCACAGCTAAATCTTGCAGGGGGTGGATAGTTAATGTTTACCAGTTTTGACCCTAACACCTTGACTTTTGTCTTTTTCCACCCATCCTTTCCAAATATGATTTTTCTTCATAATGCCCGGTATATAATATATCATATGTAAAACCAAATTGTTATTTCCAGAGCAAAGCCACTGATATTCAACAGGAATACTTCAAAGGTACAGAACACAGAATATGACCTAAAACTACCTATATTTAAAATATTATTAAAATGTAATTATAATGTTGTGTCGGACAGTGGTGGCTTACAAAAAAATTTACTATCGGTTAGGGTGCGCTCCTACACACATGCACATGCACAGAAGTGTCTGGGCAGGTGGGCAGGGCCTCCCATTGCTGCTACTACAAGTTCGGTTGAACCGGGCCGAACTGGCAGCAACCCACCACTGGAGTCGGAGACACTGGAGATGTAGTAACAATGAATTCTCTAAATGTATTGGGAAACTGCTATTATCAAATTCAGATATGTTGGTATCCTCCTTCTATTAAAGGTTATTCTGGACCTTTGAAGATAATTCCTCCTGAGAAGTTCAACACTACATCTGTACCAAAATACTATCAATCACCTTGGATTGAGGCCATCAGCAATGACCCTGAGCTGCTGGAAGCTTTGTATCCTAAATTGTTTAAACCAGAAGCAATACCAGAACTACCCAACTTTAAAAGCTTTAACAGGTAATTTTGAACAATCACCGAATTTCATCAAATGCAGAAAACAACAGCATGAAGAAAATGAATGTGGGTTTTAAGATGTGAATGTAAGGAAGCTTATAAGAGGGTTGTAATTATTTGTGTTCCTTTAGATGGATTCATCAGAAGCCTACAGCCCTTAACAGTAATTTCTAGTTTACATAAGAACTGGATCATTGGAGGCTTTTCTATGCCATACCATGACCAAGCAACTCTTTATAGGAATTTGACAAGCATGTCTAGGAAGGCAATAAAGAGAGGGAACAATGTAATTTAATGTCATTGGGAACTGGGCAGCATATACATTTATTTAATTTATTGTAATTCATGCTGAAGGCAAACTGATTTAATTTTGTCTTTTCAACTCAACACATTAACTGAAACAGTTTTAATTTAAAACTTTATTTCAAAGCTTGCATATAGCTAACTGTATTCACGCTAGGCTAAATCTATACAAAAATGTTTCTCCAGTATTCATGAAAATAATTATACAAGGTATTAAATCATTGCAAAATGCATTAATATAAAACTTCACAGAATAGACCAGACCAGACCAGACCAGACCAGAACAGAACAGAACAGAACAGAACAGAACAGAATTCTTTATTGACCAAATGTGATTAGACACATAAGGAATGTGTCTCCAGTGCATAAGCTGTACAAGTGAAACTTGAAAAATTAGAATATCGTGCAAAAGTTCTTTTATTTCAGTAATGCAATTTAAAAGGTAAAACTAATATATGAAACAGATTCCTTACATGCAAAGCAAGATAGTTCAAGCCATAATTTGTCATAATTGTGATGATTATGGCTTACAGCTCATGAAAACCCCAAATCCACAATCTCAGAAAATTAGAATATTGTGAAAAGGTGCAATATTCTAGGCTCAAAGTGTCCCACTCTAATCAGCTAATTAACACCTGAAAAGAGTTCCTGAGCCTTTAAATGGTCTCTCAGTCTGGTTCAGTAGGAATCACAATCATGGGAAAGACTGCTGACCTGACAGTTGTGCAGAAAACCATCATTTCCCTCCATAAGGAGGGAAAGCCTCAAAAGGTAATTGCAAAAGAAGTTGGATGTTCCCAAAGTGCTGTATCAAAGCACATTAATAGAAAGTTAAGTGGAAGGGAAAAGTGTGGAAGAAAAAAGTGCACAAGCAGCAGGGTTGACCGCAGCCTGGAGAGGATTGTCAGGAAAAGGCCATTCAAAAGTGTTGGGGACTTTCACAAGGAGAGGACTGAGGCTGGAGTCAGTGCATCAAGAGCCACCACTCACAGATGGATCATGGACATGGGCTTCAAATGTCATATTCCTCTTGTCAAGCAACTCCTGAACAACAAGCAACGTCAGAAGCGTCTTACCTGGGCTAAAGAAAAACAGACCTGGTCTGTTGCTCAGTGGTCCAAAGTCCTCTTTTCTGATGAGAGAAACTTTTGCATCTCATTTGGAAACAAAGGACCCAGAGTATGGAGGAAGAATGGAGAGGCACACACTGCAAGATGCTTGAAGTCCAGTGTGAAGTTTCCACAACCTGTGTTGATTTGGGGAGCCATGTCATCTGCTGGTGTTGGGCCACTGTGATTCATTAAGTTCAGGGTCAACACAGCCGTCTACCAGATTTTGGAGCACTTCATGCTTCCTTCCACAGACGAGCCTTATAGGGATGCTGACTTCATTTTCCAGCAGGACCTGGCACCTGCCCACATTGCCAAAAGCACCAAAACCTGGTTCAGGTGACCGTGGGATTACTGTGCTTGATTGGCCAGCAAACTTGCCTGACCTGAACCCCATAGAACAGCAGTTCTCAACCTGTGGGTCACGACCCCTTTGGAGGTCAAACGACCATTTCACAGGGGTCACCTAAGACCATCAGAAAAGACATATTTTTGAAAAAATACGGAAAACATAAAATAATTTTATGGTTGGGGGTCACCACATGAGGAACTATATTAAAGGGTTGTGGCATTAGGATGGTTGAGACCCACTGCCATAGAGAATCTATGGGGCATTGCCAAGAGAAAGATGAGAGACATGAGACCGAACAATGCAGAAGAGCTGAAGGCCGTTATTGAAGCATCCTGGTCTTCCATAACACCTCAGTAGTGCCAGAGGCTGATAGCTTTCATGCCACTCCGCATTGAGGCAGTAATTGCTGCAAAAAGGGCCCAAACCAAGTACTGAGTACATATGCATGCGTATACTTTTCAGAGGTCCGATATTGTTCTATGTACAATCCTTGTTTTATTGATTGCATGTAATATTCTAATTTTCTGAGATTGTGAATTTGGGGTTTTCATGCGCTGTAAGCCATAATCATCACAATTATGACAAATCACGGCTTGAACTATCTTGCTATTCATGTAATGAGTCTATCTCATATATTAGTTTCACCTTTTAAGTTGCATTACTGAAATAAATGAACTTTTGCACGATATTCTAATTTTTTGAGTTTTACCTGTACATATAAACAGCAAGTAATAGGTCATAGGTCATAGTCATAGTTATAATCACAATCAATATGTATGTCTATTTGGAGAACTAGGCATCAAAGTATACATAAATTACAGTAGGAGGAGAAATTCAGGAAACTTGAAATTAACATATAAAGTACACCATTCTTTAAGTATAAAGATATTCCTAGTTTACTGGCTGCTCATAGTGACCATTTAAAGTTTTAATAGTGCTGGAAAAAATGGGATTTGCAACCACTCACGCTATTGGAGTGTTCTTGCAGTCATGCAATCACAATTCAGGCATTGAACAATTGTTGTGCATTTATGATGGTTCCAGCATCCTTCAATCACATGATCACCATCTTCACCATTCACAAGAGGCTTGTGACAAATGAAATTAGTGGGTAAGCCAGAAAGTAGTTGCAAATCGCCATAATGTGACATTACACTTAATAACTGCAAGTGATTTGCTTCATGACTGCAGTTGGAACTGATGTTATAAGCTGGTACAGTCTTGTGATGTTTCACTTAAGACATCATTTAGCGATAGAGTTTCAGTCCCAATTGAGGTTGGTAAGAGTTGGTAACCTTTAATACCTTGTATTCTCATTTCAAATGCCAATTGCTAAGGAACACCAATTAAAAGAGAAGTAGACTTTTCCATTATTTCTCCCTAGGAGTTATTATTTATGATACTGTCTGGGTTATATGAGGTATGATACAGCTGCTATGTCTATTAATGACCTCATCTTTAAGGAATTTGTCCAGTCTTTTACAGCTGACTAAATTGGTGATCTTCATCACATCTGATGACAATTAATTCTATAGTTAAACTATTCATTGTATAAAAAAGTATTTCCTTTACAAACAAACCCTGGAAGAAACACAAAATCTCAGTCTTGCCCATGTGAATGACATGATCCTCCCCCCTTGTGACTTTACATCACTGCTATGATTCCCACAGCAGCACCAACTACATGTTAACCTCCACATATTTCATTTCAATGAATGATCCAAATTCTAATCCTACCCACATTTTCTGTACTTGGCTAATTTTATATACTTCTATCATATCATCGCTTATCCAATTCACCTGTTACCCAAATCCTTTATGTAATTTATGTGGTGATGAATTACTGCTTATAAGTATTTTGGTCATACTCCTTTTTCATATTTTCTCATTCTGTAATATCTTCTCTGTGATATGAACAGATATACATTTTCCTAAATGAAACCTCACCATATATTTATATAAATATATTTCCATATTCCACAGTTGACCCTAACATATTCATTAATTTGCTCTTTTTAAAAAAACAGTCACTCTTCCCATCATCACTTTAATGGAATGGTTAATTTGTTGGGCCAGGAAGGAGTGAGACTGAGGTTCTAGGTCATCCTCGGCCATGGAAACTTCCTGGTTACCTTTGAGCCAGTCACTCTTACACTCCAAAATAGTGCACATTTTGATTTTGTGGGAAAAATATAAGGGGAGGGCATGCACTGTTCACCATCTTGGGCTCCAGGTGGAAAAACTGAATGTGCAGTTCTTGGCACTCTGTAATCATTTATTCCAGTTGAAATGTATGCAAACAAACAACCAAGCTCAGAGAGCACTAAAACCTCTACAGTTCAACTCAGCTACAGATAATCTCTTTTATTCCCCCCCCCCCATTAAACATAATGCTCACAAACAAAAACAAACAACCCCAGGAAAAAACATAAAATCTTGCCCATATGTATGACATGATCCCCTTCTGACTTTACATAACAATCATGATTCCCACTGCAATCTTCACCATCCACAATAAATATTTGTTCAACAATCAAATAGTTGCCCAGGGTCTTTTCTAAAATATATATGTTACTATTTCTTCTCTCCCACTACTTTTATAGATGTATAGGTTCCATGTAATGGTTATTAAACCATTTTGAAATTTAGGGATTGAGATGTAATCTTACTTAATTGCCACACATTTTCATATAAACTGAAGACTCAGAATATTGCAATCAGTCTTATTCAGCTGTAGAAGGAACTTTGTGCTTTAGTAAT
The DNA here is from genome assembly GCF_051295495.1 of Thamnophis sirtalis. Lineage (NCBI taxonomy): Eukaryota > Metazoa > Chordata > Lepidosauria > Squamata > Natricidae > Thamnophis > Thamnophis sirtalis. Next base: position 41,466,187 of record NW_028261390.1, on the reverse strand, counting down.
AAACTGACTCTTTTGTAATTTTTTTAATTAGATGGTTAGGATTTTTAAACAATCAAAATTGATAAATGCATACAGAATAGAATGAAATTGTTATATAAATGCAGCACACATGTTAAGGAGATTGACCACAAAAAACAACAACAACAACCCACTATTCATCAGTGAAATTCTAATCTGTAGCTTTTAGCAAAAGTTCTAAATATGTTGACATTGACTCAAAATATTATGGGAGTGTTTTTATAAAATATCCAAGTTGTGGATCATGTTTATTCATACCCAATATAATAATCTCATTTATTGAGAGACCATGTCTGTTTTTAATAGCTTGTAGCTAATGCTGAGTGACTAGAGCCAAGGTGGCGCAGTGGTTAAATGCAGCACTGCAGGCTACTGCTAGATCAGCAGGTCAGCGGTTCAAATCTCACTGGCTCAGGGTTGACTCAGCCTTCCATCCTTCCGAGGTGGGTAAAATGAGGACCCAGATTGTTGGGGGCAATATGCTGACTCTCTGTAAACCGCTTAGAGAGGCCTGAAAGGCCTATGAAGCGGTATATAAGTCTACTGCTATTGCTATTGCTATTGCTATTGCTAATACATCATACTCACAAAATACACACAGACAAAACTATCAAAAGGTAATAGTTCACTGCTAAAGAAAACAGGAAATAGACACTACATGCTTCTAGCAGCTTGTCAAGACTGGTTTTCTGCTCTGCAAAATATGGCATTCCAAATATTTCTTAAGAAAACTAACCAAAAAATTACAGTTGATTACTAAAGATATGATAAGACATCAGACTAGGGTTAACACATCATGCTAACTTAAGCAATTCATGATTTGCTTAATAAGCCATTTGCATGGAGTCATACAATTTACTGAATCACATGTATAAAACATAGTGGTTAGGCTCATTCAGCATTATCAAACCCGAACTAAAAAAATCTAACTATAGTTAAGGGTACTATATGTATAAACCTAGCTAGCATGGACACATCAAACAGATGTATTATCAATAAGGAATCCCTTATTATTTCTTCAGATGCCCTCAGAAGTCCCCTTTTATCAGATATTGTAAGGAGCTTCTTCAAGGTTAATCAGAATTGGCAGGATAATTTGAGATGTTCATACTATACAAATGTGACAATTAAATATGCCAAATAAATGGATATAAATATTATACCTACCTTCGGCTAGGCATGATCCTTCTCTCAAGAAGAATTGCCCATCTTGGGAAAATACAGAATGATATCAATGGATATGATTTCATGATTACTATACATTATAAATGAAAAATGGCAAAACTTGTATTGGAAGATTTAAAACAAAAAAATATTCATGTGGAGAACCATAAGTTTTTTCAGTGTTTTTCTCTTACAAAACTAAGACAGGGGGAAAAAATAAGATAATATCGCTGTTATGTCATTCTCTTAAGAAAAACCATTGTTTTTAACTATACTCATGCTGTCATAAATCTTCTTATGTTTACAACCGTGAGTATAATTGAGCTAATGGTGAGGAAATCAATATCCTATGGGCCCTCATAAAAGATATCTGGGAATGAAAAGTGATTTTGGGAGCCTGTGTGCAAGATAGTCTCTTAATTAATTTACAATAATATAGTCTGATGAGTTTTTGCTTTTACATCATAGAAACAGTAGGAAATAAAGAACCCAATAATGGCTATGCTGGGTCTAGTGAATCATGACACATATAATGTCATCATGGCTCACTAGTACCCAAGATTTAAACTTGGAAAACAATATACAATTCAGAAAACATTGTGAAAATTAACTACGTAAGAATGACACTTTAGTAGTAAATTGACAATCTTACAAAATTCCCTTTCTATTTTTTTATATCTATGTAAATTTCCTATTTTGGATATTACAATTTGGAGGATCAAAGTGAAATGATGTCATATCAAAGAGTCTATAGAGTCTAAACTATGAGATCAGTCTCTGAGTGAGTCAGACCCTTACATCTATATGATGTAATTGCAAGAACATCAAGGACATATATATAACTCTGAGTTTAATACTGCAGTTGCATGCTTATTGCTATCAAAGAAATATAAAGGCTGACTATATTCCATGCTCCCCATTCAGATTTGGAAATTATCTAAACCAACAAAGCTTTTGTGTTACCTAACTCTTTGTTTGCAACTGTAACAGAACAAGCTCAGATAAAATGACTGAATACAGCTGCAACATCCGTTTAGTTATCAGGCACAACCACATTGGAATATTTTCACATCTAGCTGTGACAATTCAAAAGGAGCTGGAATGGATTCAGAAGGCAGCTAAAAGATTTATAGAGCATAACAAAGTGCTGCTTGTATTGCTTTAGTTTTTTTATGTATGAGTCATTTGCTGTCACAATAAGTCTTACAACACATTAATTAGAATAAAATTCATCTAACATAAAATTCAGTATTTTTAAAAAATGTATATGCAACAGTAGGTGATTAAAAACAGTATTTATCCTGTCCATCTTAGATTTAAGCCTAATAAACGGAATCAAATTGAAGTAAACTAATAATACACTAATAAGCACATCTGCAAATATGTTCCTGTATCATAATCTGATGGTGGACATGAAACCAGCAGCTACTCTGACAGTACTCTGGATATTAAAACCATAATGGGTGACCCACATACCAAACCCAACTCAATCTCCATTATTTCTAATAGTGAGGCAGTTCAACAATGCGGTGAGTTCTAGTCCAAACGATCCCTAACCTGTTCCAAATGATTCACACAAGATACCAGTCCTGAAGACTGGCAAAAAGCCTGGAATTCATATGAGTGTCCTACTCTCCCAATTCACTTTCATTTCCAAACTGTCTTTAAAATTGTGTTTCTACCACACACCCATTTCTTCCTTCCTTTGACTGACTGAATTCTTTGATTTTGGGAACTAGACTTGTGCTAAGAAAAAAATAGAACCAACCCCCCCCCCAATGCAAGATTTGGGAGAAAATAGGAGGGAGCAGGGAAGGGGGAACACAACTAGCAATTTCTAGAGAAGGGTGCAATAGCCTGCCTGCAGCTATTAGACACCATATTATGTAAATATATATTGTGTTATATATCAAAATAACTCCCAACCTTACTGTCAATCCTTGCTGGTCACTTGAAAATATAGGAGCTTTATTTCTTATAGAAAGGCAAGATGATGATCTATACCAAAGTCTTCTAATCATTAATTAAATCTTTAATGAGAGAAAAATTGTACCTCTCTAATCTGATGTTAACTAGGAGGAAGAGGAGGAGGAAAAGGAGGCTTCATTGCAATTCTCCTAATGACCATGGAGGGGGGGGGGAATGATTCTGAGACATAACTGTATAACTTCTTTTCCAAAATGGATACAATATTTGAAATATTACTATTACATTTTATGATTCTGCAAACAATAGATTTTCAGTGAATATATTATTAAATTAAGACTATTTATTCAGGAAATCTAACTGAGTTAAAGGCCAGGTTTGTGATTTATCCAGGCAGTCTCCGAGAATTGACAAAATTGAACGGAAGGGACGGGGGGAGCCATGTAAATACCATTCACAATGTAACAGGGAAATTGAAAAGTAAATCTCTTTCTTTATGGAAAAAATCATTTTACTAACATTATCCTCTCTTGAAAACTAGTGCTAAATGTCCCTAGAAAGCAAAGGAATCTATTCTTTGAGTCCTCTGAGCTCTCTTTGACCGGTTTGGACTGCAATTGTGAACTAGCAGCTGCATGGTTTGGTACCCTGCACGGGTGTCAAGCTCACCGCATCATATTGCTGTCATGTGATGTTTTTCCCCCTCTGCAGAGTTAGGGTGGGCGTGGCCTGCATGTGATGCATCCAGCTTGCGGGCTGCCAGTTTGACACCCCTGTATGAGGTAGGAAACTGTAAAATAAGCTTAATTTATTTGGGTAAAGGGAAAAAAGGAAAAGAAAAACAACCCCAATATGGATACAATGTCTTCTCATCTACTTTGCATTTTCAGTTTGATTACAATGTAATTTGAACCCCACTCTAAATTATAACTACAGATAGCCCTCGACTTAAAACCGTTCATTTAGTGATCGTTCAAAGTTATGACGACACTGAAAAAAGTTACATGACCATTTTTCACATTCTGACCATTGCAGCATCCCCATAGTCATGTGATTTATATTCGGATGCTTGACAGCTGGTTCATATTCATGATGGTTGCAGTGTCCTGGGGTCATGTGATCATATTTTATGACTTTCTGACAAGCAAAGTCAATGGGGAAGCCAGATTCATTTAACAATTGTGTTACTAGTTTAATAACTACAGTGATTCCTTTACCAAATGTGGCAAGAAAAGTCATAAAATAGAATAAAACTCACTTAACAAATTTCTCTCTTAGCAACATAAATTCTGGGTTCATTTGTGGTCTTATGTTGAGGACTACCTATATTATGTTCCTTGCCATGGAAATGTCCTAGGATCCCATAAAGAATAAACTGAGTCAGCTTGGAAGAATACCACAACACACTTCTGTGATTAATACATTTCAAAACTGCTAGCCTATTTATTTAGGTGGTGGTGGTGGTGATGATGCAAAACTATTTCCTCTGCCCTGTTTTTCCCCAACGCTAAGCCATTTCCCCCCCTTAGTTAACTTAATATCTTAAATAGAAACCTAAGTCAGAAGTGAAGCACTTCTGTCTAGAAACCTAAGTCAGAAGTGAAGCACAGGATGTCTAGATGTAACAATAAACTGGATTGACTGGTTATGCCTCCTATCTTGTTAAAGAAGCCAAATTCCCTTCCTGAAATGGATTGTTTTCAAAGCAGTAAAGGAATCCAATCCATCTGGATGTAGTTCTGTGTTACTAAGCTACATATAGCAAGCTTAATCCTGTAACACATGAAGCATCTCCTGCTGACTGCCAGTACCACACTGGAAACAATTATTAAACAACTAACAGTATAATAATCCTCTAGCAGCCTGAAAATATTATCCAAGACCCCAGCTCTTCAGCCCCCATTTAAAAAGGTAAACAGCTTTTTTGGGCTGTAATTCTGAGATAGGTCCCATAAAATGGCTACAATATTAACAAAATACTTTATTTAAAAGGTAGCTTGTCCTTTAAATTGTACTGTTTTACTACCCTATTAACATGTCCAGATAAGTCTTCTTGTCAACAACCATAAGAAATTGCCACTGTTTCTTCTGTGTATATCCATTCAAGGACTAAGTAGGACTAATGCTGTTTAATTTCCAAATCCAGATGAGGTTGACTGGGTATTGCCTCAACCCCCCCCCCCCCAACTTAATGTTTTTCTGCTGCTGCTTTTAAACTCCCATTGCCCCAGAATGCTCCCTACCAGCTAATCTCAGCCTGCTTGTTTTTCTGGGGAGGTGACATTTCTAAACAAAGATCTGGACTGCAGCCATACATCCTAAGACTCCTATGGCGCCTCTGTGGGATCTAGAGACATTCTTGGAAGTAAAGACAATAGTAGAAGCTATCATGTTGCTTTGAAGCATGCCAATTTCATCAGTATTTAATTTTAAACAATTACAATATGGTGGTTTTAACTAATTTTTACTTTAAATACTTTCTATTAAGACGATCAGGGGATACATACTGTAGATGCCCAACCAGTTTTCTCCTTGCAGTTCAATGGCAACAAACTAGATATATTAATTCCTTTCAAACATTTTCTATATATGTAATATATAAACATAAAATTTCTTAATGAGAAAAAGAAACCAAAAAATAATAGACTTTTATTCAAAATATTATTTAATAACACTTTCCCTCTTCTTTACTGAGTGAACCCTAATTGTTATTCTTCAAATAGTTCTTACCTTCCAGCAGAGTCAAATTTCCCACTTTGGCTACATGTGCCATTCCTGTTAAACCATGCTTTGTATAAAGGTGTGCACTGCTTTCATACTGACAAGACCACTTTTCTTAAAGTGGTTTGGGAGAGGGGCAATCCAAGAAGCGGTCAGGGTGAAAACTAAGTTTATTTGCATTTAAATATTAATTAAAATTAAGTCCTTGGGACATATTTTGCGGTTTGCAAATGAAAATAATGGTCACTTCTGTTTTTAATTAACCACAATCTCAGCTCTGGAAATTATGGAAACTTCAAAATCCATGATTTTACACTGATTTCTCTGACACTGTTACTATCACTGAGCATGCCAACCTAGTAGATGTTACCTTTACTTAAGATTAAAAGACTTGCCAAGTGCACAGAAGAAATAGAAGGGCAAACATCAGCTCAAGATGTATTGAGGCTTGTTTCTATTTATTCACATCTTGTGCTAAACCATTTAGCACGATTAGCAAATCAAATTTTTAGATAGGTCAATACGTCTTTCAAATCAACTATGTATGTAGGTGGGGAAAGTAGGTGGGAATATGTAAACCTGCAATTAAAGTACATTATGCCTCTGAGTTGTCAATATCATTAATATTTGTAATTGCGTCCTGCTTATCTTAGACAGCATTTCAAGTTTGGATGGATTCAGATATTCTGGGACTGATCTGGTAGGTTTTCAGAAACACTTGCTTGTGGAAAACAGTCAGACCATTCCCAGAATAATAGGATCAGCATGGTCTGGAAGAACAAAATATTCTAGAATTACTTGTAATATTCCCTCTCTAGAGTGCTATTACTATACCTGAATACATTAGTCTTCTAAATAGAAAGTATCATTCTACCACATCATAAATCACAAAACTAGAGGGGGGGGAACAAGGCCTAGGCTAATTTTATATTGCATAAAATACCTGTACTTCCCTGAACTTTTATTGTCTTTGAGATTTGATTGAACAAAGTGAGTCAGACCTCAAATTATAAGTTTAGGTTTCAAAAAATATAGAGCATTACAACTCCTTGACATCATCTGGATGATTACTCAAGGAATTAACTTTTGCCATACTGAACTCTGTACTACTCTTTTTTGGGTTGATCTAGTATACAAATAATATGTATTCTTAATATAGTCAATAATGTTATTTTAATATAATAAAATACAATTTACTGACTTTCATAAATTTGCCAAATTAATTTTATCAGAGATTAGAGATCTTGTTCATACTTGAATTATTTGGAGCCAGACAATTTATAAACTAGTCCTCAGCCTATGATCATTGGTTCAAAGAATGATGGTTACATCTTTGAAGTTATGGTTTACCAGCACTCAATGGTCATGTGATCACAATTTGGGCATTTTGCAACTGGTTCACACTTTTGTTGCAGTGCCCTGTGATCACATGTTCACTATTGCTTTTTAAATTGTAATTTTAAATATATAAAGAAATAACTTCCCACCCTCATCACAAATATAAACAATTTTAGTAACATATCACCTCCTTAAAATATAACAAATGATTTCTTCTTCCTTTATCCCTTTATATAAATACATTTAAAACACATCATCATAGTTGAAAGATTCTAGAATATTCTCTCCTATACACATGGCATCCTATACAGTGTATGGTGAATTTCATTTAAATGCTTTATTTAAGACATTCAAAGTTATATATTTTCCTATACTATAATTACTCTTTTGACTTCAGTTCAATTGACTATTTGACTAAACTAGTTGAAATTTAAAAACAAACTACAATCTAACATTTTATTTCTTGACATGATTTATGGCAGGATTTCAATATCATTAGTTTTTATGAGAGATCAGTTTCTTTACCAAATCTATTATAAAGTAAGAATTATAATAACATATTAGAAATAACTGTTATTCAGCCAATCACCTTTCCCAAAAACATCCTTTAATGTACAATCTGTGTGTTTTGTAATAGAATTTTGTAATAGATTATTCCAGGCAACATCACCATCCTTTCATCAACAATTTTATTTCCATTCAGTTTCTATCCCATTCCCTGGTCATCTTAACAGGAAACCTTTTCATACAGAATTGAAATGGAAGTAACAATGCGTACATTTCTCATAGCATTATATTTCAACAGATTTGAATTAAGAGAGCTTGATGTCAAACATAGTTTTCATCTTTCTTCCTTCCCATGTATGTAAGAAGTTGTAAACTAATGTATGAATATTTATTATATTTGTGCATTGGAATGACAAGCTACCAAAATATCATGTTGTAATCAGCTTCATCATGCCTCACTATTACCAACTAACAAGCTCCTAATGATCTATCAGCAAAAACAAATCACTGCTTTGCAGGAAAAATTATTAATCTCCAGCAGTTTCCATACCTTCTTAGCTTTTGTTATAAAAAGCTAAACAATTATGATGATTTAATAATGCCTTCTTTTATTGGTCAAAAAACTTGGAACAACAATATTCTGATATTCATATAGATAGATAATGTTACAAAATAAATGGATATGGCTATTTTAAGAAGAGTTATAAGAAAGCAATAATCAGTTGGCTATAGAATTTGGCTGTTAAAAAATCAAAGACATATACATAATCCCAAACACATGATCACCATTACCATAGGAGCTAGTAATCCAGAAATCTATAGTTTGTCTCAGTACAATAAGATTTTTTGTTATATAGTGGATGGGATGTTAAGAGTTTCACAAACCACAAAAATGAAATATAAATCACAAAGTAGGTTATTTTTATGTAAAATACAGTAAGTGAAATTAAGCCTGCACACTAAGACTGCAGTTTGGTACCCCTTATCTAGAACATATTTGATGCGTTTTAAATTGCGCTGACGTCATTCTAAATAGAAGGACAAGGTTTTTATAATACAGGGATTTTTTTTGGAAAATCCCCTTTTCAGATAAAGACTAAGTCTTATTTCTGTTTTTTCCCCATCTACAGAGTTGCCACTCCCTTTGGTGGTTTTGAAAAAGCATCAAAACTTATCAAGTACAAAGTTCCAGATTTTAATTTTCTGCTGCTAAATGATCCAAGATTTATGGTCCTTGCTAATCCACTTTCTACCAGGAGATCATTCAACAGGACTCCTAAAGGTTGGACCACTGAGAATATTCCCATAATGATAACTATACAGCCTACAGAGGCCAATGGTGTTCCAGAAACAGATGATTTGTGAAAAGTAAGTGCATCACACATCAGATTCAGCCTGGCAGTGTTTTAATCTTTTAATACTCTCTACATCTGTTCCAACATCCTATTTTACGTTATATTGAAATGTAATATGATATGATGATGCAGTTGTATTTTGAGATTAACTAATATTGCTATTGATTGCTAATACAAATAAAACTATGTGGCCAATGCATTGACTCATTCAGCCTTTATATTCTACATATTAAATATAACTGGATTGATTCTCACTGGTCAATGTTTATATTAATATATCAGATAATGATCACAATTTCAGTGATATTACAAATGTATCTATCAATTCTAGTTTGGTAAGACTTGTTACTGAGATATAGTGGCAAATGTTTAGGCACTATAGGTTAAACTACATATTTTAATGAAACCCTAACGGACCCAATCTGTATATGATATAAAATTAAACATGATATCATTTTGTGAATCTGAATGCATATTTACTATTTATATGCAGATTTGAACTGACCAAAATAAAGAGTATCTACACTTTTGTTAAGTAAGTATGCCACTAGGAATCTGAGTAAAAACATCCTTTCTGGAAACAATAGAATTTTTGCATATTGTATTTTGTAGAACACCATAATGAAATTGCAATTTAAGTTAGAGGTTGTCCTTGACTTATGACCATTTCTTGTGCAGCTATTGGAAATTACAACGGATCAGAACAAAGGGACTTACAGCCCCTACCCAGTTATGTCAGCTGAAGTGCCCCACCCTGGGGTCATGTGGGAAAAAATTGAATGCTCTCCCCACCCACCCTCCTGGTCGTCTTAGGCTTTGGGCCTGCTTCCCACCTTGCTGGATTCCCATAGGCCTTGAGCCTGCTTCTGACCCTATTTGGTCTTACACCCTCCTCTCCACCCTCATGAATCAGTTTCTTACCTTTTCCAAGATCTCCAGGAGGGAGCAGTCGATCTGCCATGGGGACTTCCTATATGGAAGCCACATTACATTAATTAGGCAGCAGATGCCATCTGGGGAATGGCTACAATGAAGTGTGGACACTCGGAAATGGTGCCCACTTCTGGAATGGCATGAGGTCCCAGTGTTGTATGGGGGGGAGGAACTGATGGACAATTGTGTTTGAGAAGGAGGGCTAGCTCTTCCCCTATCAGTTTCCCTATCCAGTCCCCAAGGCCTATGAGGTCTCAGCAGAGTGGGAAGCAGAGCCCAAGGTGCCGCAGGGATGTGGGAGACCTTGGGAGGCGGGAGCAAGCCACGTGTGAAGGTGCTGCAATGTAGCCCTGGAACTGAACTAGGACTCCCCCACCACTGAGGATCCCATGATTCATTTGAGCCATAATGGTTGTTTAACAACCACAGTAGTGAGAACAGGGTCTGAGATTGTTAAGTGAGACAATCTGTGGGCACCTTGCTTAACAATTGTCATGATTCATGACTGTAATGGGCAGGATCCATTATGGTCATAATTTAAGGACTACCTGTATTAAACTGATCTTAAGTAGGTCTATATATTAATGCACCTAATTTCAATTCTGAAAATATATGAAAGGCACAATGTTGTGTACTGTTTAAGATGTTTTAAAATGTTATGATCACATATTGCATGACTCCTGTGAATCTATGCACAAAGCTATATTTGCAGTTGTTCATGACAGGGACCCATTATACACAGCTTGTATGGCTGTAGATTCATACAAGAAATATCCATCTGTTTATTTATAGGCAATCTCATTCAAGAATCTAACCACACTACAAAATGCATCAAATATGAGATAGATGCCCACACTACAAACATGTCCTGGGAATCTCCTTTTAATGTCAAGTCTCTTGGACAATACCTTCATCTCATCCCCCGTCCATTGAGACAAGCTTGAATCAACTTTAGATGTACTGGTGTTAAAATATTGTTTTCTTCCTTATTCTGATACTATCAAAGGGTAGCCTTAAGGTATATACATCTATTAACTTTACATTATCTTGGAATAGGTGATTGTAGTGATTTGCAGAGGAGCAAGATAGATGTCAACATCCTGAGTGGAGAATGTCATGCTGTTGTAGTTTTCTCCCAAATTAAGAATGGGTGGATAGTATTCAACAGCAGTGGGAAAAGGTTCTAAGGCAGACATCATGTGATAGTAATGTAGGAAATAGAACATATCAAATGAGAATACTTTGAAAGGGAAAGAATATAACTGCTAATTTTAGTCATATTTTAATATCTATGCTGCAAGATATGGAATCAACATCATAAAAAAGTAAACCTAATCTAGGAAGTAAAACTAATTAATCCTTACTTCCTAAAATCTAGGAAGATGGATTAGTCCTGACAAATGCAGCAGGCTTCATTTAAAAAGTTTTTCATTTGGGGAATGAAAACATATCACACAGTGGGAAGAGAGAAACAAAATATCTTTATATTCAATGGAAAGCTGCCCTGTGGCTGCCTACTTTTAGCAAAAGCTCATTATCATCTCATAACTTCTGATTGATGGGCATCAACAAAGCTGCTCTATTCCATCAATTCTTTTGATCCCTTCTGTAGGGAACAAATCACTCTGTTCCTTGTAGATCAAGCTATATAAGGTCTTCCAAATTTTTGTTTCCTTTTTGCTACCATAGTATTTCATATAAATCACTTTTTTTTGTCTAGCACTTTGTCAGATATTCAGCCCTAAAGAAGTATTTCTGAGATACCGATTTCTTTGTCTGATCCACAAATCTTCTGGTTTGTTAAACTATCAATTGTACTGTATATTCCCCACATTATGTTTTTTTTTCAGCATACCAGTGTGACTCTAGCAATTGATTTGTAGAATAAGCCATAATTGGCTGGGGTTTTATAGAACATTAAGCCAGAAGTCCATGATTACAAACCAATATGATTACAATAATACTTTGCACTATGCCACAATCAAGTTTAATGTTATTGGCTTAGTTACAGGACAGAGTGGAAGAGGAATGGTGATTTCCAAGCAGCATTTAAATGAGATTCACTTTGTAAAATACTGAAGATACAATTATGTGCAAATTCATTAAGCAGCAATTACACAATATGTTCTAGAAGACTTACCTAAGATTCTATATAAAAGATACCATTAAATATATTATTTTTGCAGATGACAGATTATAGAAAATTTGAGTATAAAACTCAAGTTTAATAAACATTTTATGAGAAAGATCTGTTTGATATTGAAGCCAAGTGATGAAAGTTAAATAACTTTAAAAGTGTGATAAAATGACTAAAATACCATTTAAAAAATTATTTTCAATCTTGAATACTTATTGTAACTTATAGACAATCCAAATGCTTACCTGTGAATGAATCCTATTGATCTCAATGGAGTGTATTTCTTGAGTGGAAACCTCAGTTAAAGTTCACATGTCTATTTTTTTCAGACGTACTGTAAGTTCTGAAAATTGAAATGTGTATATTGAAAGGATCTTACTTTAATGAAAAGAGCCTCCTACATGTCTGCAGAACAAAATTGATAATATATTTCCTATATCAAAATATTGTATGTTCTGCATAATAACTAATACTACTTTCTAAAAGCATCTCTATATAATCTTCAATAGGTGGATAAAGAAGGTAGCTTCTTTATTTTGCTGTGTTTATAAAATATTGTTCAATAATATTACTTGCAGTGTTGTACATTGAATAAATTTTCCATTGCATTATTGTGCTTTTGTCCCACTTCTTTCTATGTAACTATTTCTTCTACTCATCTTTGGTGTTTCATTATGAAAATAAAGATATTTTCCCATTCCACACATAAATTTATTTCATTCAAAGTTGCTAAAACTAAAGTCGGATATTGGAATTGACAAAAAGATATGAGTATTCCCCGCAAATAATAAGTATTTCAAAATATAATGTGAATATTTCCAGTCTTTTCTTTATAAAAATGCTATTAAAATCTCAAATTATATATGAACAGAAAGTTCATTTGATTGAATAGAAGACCCCTCTCTGTAGAAGATATTTTGAGATTCATCCTTAAACCAGCCATGACCAGAGGACCTCCAGTGTGACATCCCTACTATAAATAAGAATTGTGTGCTATTTCTACATTAGACAATTGACTGAAATTGCCATTATTTGTTCACTCACTATAATGCTATATAAAATACTATAGACATATACACAGAGAAAGACACACCTATTCTTCTGTCTGTTTAAATACGAAGGATATATAGCAGGAATTTAAAAATAACACTATTCGGTATTCATCTATTATAATTTGTAACGGTTATCATTTTACGTTTCAATGTATTAAAGTTGTGTTTGTGTGTGTGTGTAAGGAAGGAGAGGGAGAAAAGGAGGGAGGGAGAGAGAAAGAGGGAGGGAGGGAGAGAGAGATAAGAGAAGAGCTTGGTGGCCTAGTGCCTACCACCTAGTGCCCGCCTCCCGCTCAGAAGGTTGAGAGTTCAATCCTAGGTAGCGGCCAATGTTTCTTCTAGGACACAAAGAATAAAAATCTGCTGTGAACTCCGCATGGTGTTAGGAAATGCTCAGTTCCATCCAGTTGCCTCAACTCTACCCCAAGTTAAGGGATTACAGGATCATAAAAAGAGAGCACTATGATATACAGTGCGTGTGTAATATATACTAGTATAAACACACACACACATACTTTGAGAATGTGAGCATACTATGGAACTGTAACACTACAACAGTATTTCATTTTTCAATGATTTAAAATTTTCTTTCTGATCACCATTCATCCTGTTGCTAAAATCTCTGCTATAGGATTATGTAATCTGCAGCTGTATAATATCATTCCACAATAAATTATAACATAGTGGTATTTATAGGAGTAGTAAACTGCTTTTCCTGTTTAATATTTACATAAAATTATAATTGGATAAATCATTATTCTAATTTTAAAAATATTAAAAGTGTATTGATGCCCACTAAACATGGTTACACTAAACATGTGCCAAACTGAAACTGGTCTCACACAAGTGTATAACTGTAGCTGTTAATGAAACAGAGCAAGGTAAGCTTACAGAAAGAGTAATATTCTCATAAAGTAAAAAAAAATCTTAAAAGTTTACATCCAAAAAACAGGAAAAAACAATTAATATTAGAAGTATCTGCCAAGAAGTAATTTTACCATCATAAGTTAGTGCAGTTGAGGTTAACTGCAAACATATACAACTATTAGGTGTATATGTATATGTCTATGTCACCTAATAGAGCCGAGGTGGCGCAGTGGTTAGAGTGCAGCACTGCAGGCTACTTCAGCTGACTGCAGTTCTGCAGTTCGGCTGTTCAAATCTCACCGGCTCAAGGTTAACTCAGCCTTCCATCCTTCCGAGGTGGGTAAAATGAGGACCCGGATTGTTGGGGGCAATATGCTGACTCTGTAAACCGCTTAGAGAGGCCTATGAAGCGGTATATAAGTCTAACTGCTATTGCTATTGCTAAATTATTCTCTCAAAGCAACAATTTATTTAAACCACATATTGACTCCCCAGCAGGGGCTTTTCTTCTTTCAATTATCTAATTTCATGTACAAAATTTTAAATGGAGTGCAAGCATAATCTCGTCTTTGTAACTCTCTTGCGTTCTTCACATTTTTCTTCTTTTCTGATCTTTATAGGGAAAAAAAGTTGTTAAAAAACAAGAACAAAATACAGCGTGGCTCAGGTGTTTTCATTGGTGGCAAGCCAAGTCTTTCATCTGCAAGACAGTTTGATACTGGACTATGCACAACAGTCATAAGTATGAGGACCTGTAAATTTTTCAGTGGTAGTGTTACTTCGAACAGTTGTTAATGAAGGGTTATAGGTCGAGAGATTACTGCATTGGAATGTGGGGGAAGATGCAGGAAAAGGTCCCAAATATTTTACCGTAGAGTTCATAAAGCTTTGACCAATAGAATTAGAGGAGTGTTTGTGTCTGTGTGTTATAGACATATGCATACATATGCATACAATATATATACATATACCATGCATGTATATACACACAAATGTATATAGTATGCATATGTATGTTTATATAACACACACACAAACACACACAAAATGTATATATCATAATGAAGTCTTGCAAGGCTGGGCACAGAAGGAGGAGTCCCCCTTGTAGAGATGTGCCCAGAAGGATTTCAGGTGCTTCATCAGCCGAGAGCCCAGGGAAGGGGTGGCGGTGTGGCCTTTGTTATCCGGGAGTCTCTAGTACCTCGTAGGGTCCCTGCTCCGGAGCTTGTCGGGTGTGAGTCCCTGCTGGTAAAGTTGGACCTCAAGGGTCAAGTGGGTCTGCTGCTAACGTACCTGCCTCCCAACTGCGTTGCAGCAGCCCTCCCCGCGTTTCTCGAGTCAGTAGCCGAGCTGGCAATTGAGTTCCCCAGGCTTATGGTTCTGGGGGACTTCAATTTGCCATCGCTTGGTGAACGCTCTGATGGGGCGCAGGAGTTCATGGCTTCCATGGCAGCCATGGGCTTGACCCAGGTACTTCGGGGCCCAACCCACTCAGCGGGTCACATGCTCGACCTCGTATTTCTCTCGGAGCAGTGGATGTGTGATCTTGGTCTGAGGGGTAACGAGACCATACCCCTGTCGTGGTCAGACCATTGCCTACTGAGGCTTGACTTCCGGAGGCCAAACCCCTACCGTCGGGAGGAGGAACCGACCAAGTGGTTCCGCCTCAGGCGACTTATGGTCCCTTTGAGGTTCCAGACGGAGCTTGGGGCTATTCCTGATACTCTCGCCCACAGTTCGGCGGAGACTCTGGTTGCTGCCTGGTACTCGGCGGCATCGGAGTCTCTTGACCGGATTGCGCCACTACTGCCCCTCCGGGTCGGCGGATCCCGGAGGCCCCCTTGGTTTACCGAGGAGCTCCGGGAGAAGAAGCGCCGGAGGAGACGCCTAGAGCACTTGTGGAGGTCCGATAAGTCCGAGTCGAACCGAGCACTTTTGACAACCTGCACCAAGGATTACATCAGGGCATTGAGGGCTGCTAAAAGAACACATATTGCCGCCTTGGTTGCGTCCGCCGAGTCACGCCCAGCCACCCTGTTTAGGATTACCCGCTCCCTCCTTAATAGGAGGGATGCGGGAGACCCCCTACAGGGTAGGGCTGAGGACTATGCCCAGTTCTTGGCGGACAAAGTTGCTCGGTTTCGGTCGGACTTGGACTCCACCGCGGTAGATCCAGCCGAGACACAGGAGGATTACTTGGCAAACCATCTCTGGGTTGAGTTTCAGGATGTTGCCTCTGGGGATGTGGACAAGGCCATTCGAGCTGTGAGTGCCTCCACCTGTATTCTGGACCCGTGTCCCTCCTGGCTGGTTGCCAACAGCAGTGAGGTGACACGTGGCTGGATCCAGGCGGTCGTGACTGCCTCTCTTCGGGAGGGGCACTTCCCCGCCGCACTTAAAACGGCGGTGGTGAGACCCCTCCTGAAGAAACCATCCTTGGATCCAGCCATTTTAAACAACTATCGTCCTGTCTCCAACCTCCCCTTTGTTGGGAAGGTTGTTGAGAAGGTGGTGGCCTTCCAGCTTCAACGGGCCTTGGAGGAAGCTAGTTATCTTGACCCCTTCCAGTCCGGCTTCAGACCTGGTTACAGCACAGAAACCGCTTTGGTCGCATTGACTGATGATCTCTGGAGGGTCAGAGATGGAGGCCATGCATCCATCCTGGTTCTCCTTGACCTCTCAGCAGCTTTCGATACCATCGACCATGGTATCCTTCTGCGATGACTCCGGGAGGTGGGGGTGGGAGGCACTGTCTTGCAGTGGTTCTCCTCCTACCTCTCGGACAGGTCGCAGTCGGTGTTGGTCGGGGGGCAGAGATCGTCCCTGAGGCCCCTAACATATGGGGTGCCGCAGGGTTCGGTCTTATCCCCCCTACTATTTAACATATACATGAAACCGCTGGGCGAGATCATTCGGAGGCACGGGATAAAATACCATCAATATGCGGACGATACGCAATTGTATCTGTCCGCCCCGTGCCAACTCAATGAAGCGGTGGACGTGATGAACCGGGGTCTTGAGGCCGTTAAGAACTGGATGAGTGCTAACAAACTGGTACTCAACCCAGACAAGACCGAGTGGCTGTTGTGTTTCCCTCCCAACAATTTGGCCAATATACCATCACTCAGGCTGGGGGGTCAAATTCTATACCCCTCAGATAGGGTTCGTAACTTAGGAGTCCTCCTGGATCCACAGCTGACTTTTGACCATCATTTGTCGGCTGTGACCAGGGGGGCTTTTGCCCAGGTTCGCCTGGTCCGCCAGTTGCGACCCTACCTGGAACGGGAGGCTCTCGCAACAGTCACTCAAGCCCTTGTGATCTCTAGGCTGGAATACTGCAATGTGCTCTACATGGGGCTGCCCATGAAGTGCATCCGGCGACTGCAGTTAGTTCAGAATGCGGCCGCGCGAGTGATAGTGGGCGCACCGCGGTTCGCCCACATAACACCCATCCTCCGCGAGCTGCACTGGCTACCTGTTGATCTCCGGGTGCGCTTCAGGGTGTTGATGACCACCTTCAAAGCACTCCATGGTAGTGGATCTGAGTACTTGAGAGACCGCCTTCTGCCGATTACCTCCCTTCGACCGATTAGATCGCACAGACTGGGCCTACTCCGAATTCCATCCGCCAGTCAATGCCGACTGGCGACTACACGGAGGAGAGCCTTTTCTGTTGCAGCTCCGACCCTGTGGAACGACCTCCCCGTCGAGATACGCACCCTCACCACCGTCCAGGCCTTCCGCACAGCCCTTAAGACCTGGCTATCCCAACAGGCCTGGGGATAGGTTTCCAATTTTACCCCGCCCGAGTGTTGAGTGTTGAATGCAAGTTGTGTTTTTATCATTTTATTTTATTCACATATTGTTTGTTTTTGCATTTCACCCCCTTCCCTATGATTGTAAGCCGCCCTGAGTCCCCTCAGGGAAAAGGGCGGCCTATAAATCCTAATAAAATACAAAATACAAAATAGAAACATTCAGCATTATAAAGGGAATTAAATGAAATATTGATAAAAATCTGTGTTCCATTAACTAAGGGCAGGGGCAAAAATTTGCCTCCAGACGTTGTCACTGAACTACAAACGTTAAAGAGCACAGGGAGTAATCCATAATTACTACAAACAGTAACTATATTTACATATGATCTAAAATTAATTATAGTATGTGCCCCGCTTGCATCTTTTGTCTTCCCCCCTTTTTGCAATGCAGGCATGCCAAGCCATAGGTCAAAAATGGCCTTCAGCATTATGAGCTTCCTGTATTTTCCTTTCTTGGATATCTCTCCTTTAAAGACTTTATTAATTTATGTGCTATGTTCTACACATGCCTTTGTTCAGTGTTCTAACCCATAACTATCCTGTTTTCTCTACTGTAAAACAGTGTACATCTGAGTTTTTTTGTATCTTGAATTATCTCATTGGACATTTTCCAACTCAGCATTCTTTCCACAGTTCTTTCTGCTGAGGTCTAGGATTTTTGGCTAAGTCACCCTTTTGTTTTCTTCACAGTGGCTTAATTTTTTATTTAAAAAAACTTGTTTCATTTACACAGCCATTGGAATGTTCATCAAATTTCCATGATGAAATTTGTATTTTCTTCACACACATCTAGACTTGAACCTGTATTTACAACTGAAAAGAGCAAGTTTCTTGAGTTTTATTCCATGTTTTGAAAAAGATGTCTAATGAGACAACAAAATGAACCTTCCAAGAGGATCAAATTTTTCCACACTATCTAAAGGGAAAGGAAGAATTATAAACTGCCTCCACAATTTACTCACTAACAAGCAACAGATAATTCAGCACCAGGAAGAGCAGCGTCCATTTCAGCATTTTGGATGGCATAGTTATGAGTGATATTCTGTCTGATGTATCTTTTAGGGAAACAGCTACTTTTTAATGCTACTGCAATATGTATTTGTATCATCTAATGCAGTGATGGTTTATAGCTGGTGAGGCAAAAAGAAAATGGCTTTTGCCCGCCCCGCCACTATGTTCAACATGGAGGCGTCCCGCCTCTATGTCGGACATAGTGGCGGGGTGGCCAAAAGCCGCTTTCTTGAAAGCGGCTTTTGCCCGCTTTCTTGAAAGCGGCTTTTGCCCGCTTTCTTGAAAGCGGCTTTTGCCCGCTCCGCCGCTGTGTCCAACATAGTGATCATAAAGTCAGACTAAATGAGGCACGTGGTTCTCCCACCTCCTCCTGTAGAGGGCACTTTTTAGAGGCTTTTTTAAACAGTTAAGCACTAAGCAGAGTCATCCACTGTGACTCTGGCAGCAACTACCTCAGCCTTTTTCCTTTTACATTTTTTTTCTTTTCATGATGACAGTGGTGAGGCTCTGCCTCCCCTTCCTCCCCTGACTGCACGTCACTGATCTAATGGTGGAGAAGGGGGCAGAGCCAAATTCAAAAACTTCCCAGAAAACACTAGTGAAGTGAAGGCTATGTCTTCTCTCTGCCACCATAATATACAGGTCCACTTTTGGAAACATTGCAGGATTTCTCTCCCCATCTTGTACAGCTGCATCATGACTACAATTTTAAATTGGCACTTGTTCTGAATTCCAACCATGCCTTCAGCTGGTCATGCTGTAGCTCACTTTGATGATACATGGTCTCAGATTCTCTGACCAGTGAAGGCAGCTCCTGTTATTTTGTAACAGAGATTGATATTTATTGGTTTTTTCCAACACTGCTCCAAATGGAATGGCCCTGCTGAATTTTCCTAAGGTGGGGATACAGTACTAGAGCAAAACATTGTGAGACATAAAGGAAAACTGTTAGCTTCATCTACATACTCAGTTTTGGCTCTGTTACGAAAGATTAATGGAAAGGAGTAGTTGTCTGGTGGGCAATTGTCCCCCCCCCAAAAAAAAGTTGTTATGGATTCAAACAACACATTGAAGTCAAACTAGCTAACTTGACTGTGTGAATCCAGGCCATACAATTTTTGATGTGCCAAAACTCAGAAATCGATATGAATATACCATAATTAGCCATAGGTCAGTAATTGATCCATGCAAAGCAAGTCAGCAGAAGCAAAGAAAAACAGTGTTCAAAATACTAAAGCAGTTTCATGCTTTGGAAATTCACAAAGTTCCTTCTAAAGATGTTTCATTAGAGATTCCAAAGGAGGTTTTGTCTGGGTGACTCAACAATCAGCCAGGAATTGCCTGTTTTAATGTTTTAAGAGTCACTGATGTCCCAAAGGTGCTTTTTCAAGAGACTAGTCCAGTTGTCTCTTGAAAAAGTACCTTTGGGAAAACCATGACCTGGATGACTGAGAATCTCCATAGGCATTAAGCTTCAGTGATGCTAAAATATTTTGTGAAGTATCTCTTTTCAATGCTTTCCAACTCCATTAAGCACATAGTGCAACCATAGGCTACAACCATACATCTAAATCAGGGAAGGAAGGAAGGCTAAGCTTACGCACCATCAAAGCCAACCAGAAGTTTGCTTGTTTGTGGGCTTGTATGTTACATTATTCCGGCTAGCGGGTTGTTTACAATCATGATGCTTAGGCACAATGCAGGAATCTAATCCGTTGTGACTCATTTCGGGCGAACCAATTTTAAGCAGAGCAACCACGTTCGTCTGCGACCACATTCCCAATCTGGTTCGCCCCATCTCGCACGTTCTCCTTCAAGCGCTCTCCGCGCACCAACCTAGCTCTGCCCGGCGTCAACTTCCGCAGATCCCCGCCGGGCCAGACGCCGTGTTCACACAAAACAGAAGTCGGGGGGGGGGGGGGCAGGTACCAGAGATCCGAATTGGCTCTTCCGGCAGGGCCCTCCCAACCCCGCACTTCCAATCACTTCCAGCGTACCTTCCTTGCGCTTTCCCTCTCCCTCCAATCGGAAGCCGCCCTCTCTCTGGCGTCTGAAGGAGGCCTGACCCCTCCCCGCGAGAGTCAGCTGTTCCTCCGCCCCCCCCCCGCACCGCCGAGCGCGCGCTCGCCTGCCTCTCGAGCCTCTCCGGGACGGTTGTTTCTCCGCCCCGCCCCTTCCCAGCCGCGGGCGCGCGTGCTTCGCTTGGAGGCAGGAGGAAGAAAGTTACTGAGAGGGGAGGTGGGCGGGAACAGGACAATGGGGGCGGGGGAAGGAGCTTGGGCGCTTCGGGCGCAGCCGGATCGTCCGCAGGAGTCGCGATCGGGATGGAGACGAGCAGCCGTCGAGGCGGCCAGAGGTAAATAAGCCCCCGCGGGAAAGCGAGGATTGAGGTTTATCTCGGGGCGGGCGGGTGAACGGACGGCCGAGCAAGTTATTCCCCCCGCGAGACTCGGGCGGCTTCTTCTGAAGCGAAGACGAAGAGCGAGAGGGCAGAGCCCGGCCGGGAAGAGAGGGCCCCGCCGCCGCTTCGTCTGAGTCGCGAAGTGGGAGCGAAGGGAGGCGAAGGGGCCTCGGTGCCCTGCCGCCTGCGGGCTCACACCGGCCGAAGCTGGAAAAAACCTTGGGGCGGCAGGTGTGAAAACCTCGGGGGGAGTGGGTGGGAAGAGTCGAGGGTGCCTGGGGGTAGGTGCGGCTTTTCCTCCTGGCTCGTTTGGACGCAGCCTCCTGGAATTGCCCGCTGGGTGCGTGGCTGTGTGGGTGTGTGAACGACGAGGGTCAAGCCGAAAGAGTCGGGTTCCTATCTTTAAGACACCCCTTTGGCGTTGCTTGACGGAAGCCCCTGGAGGGCTGAGAAGAAAAGATGAACGGCAACTAAGAAGCCTTTTCTTTTGTTTATATCCTTCTCCGTTCTGGTGGCGGCGCCTTCATTAACTCCGCTCCTGCTTGTTTACCTGCGCGCGCGGCTTCTTTCGTCAGGCTCCACAATTAGTGTGTTCACTCTTAAGCAACGTGGAAAATGACCCCCCACTCTGGCTCTTTCAAAGTAGATGTACACTTTCCCTTGAGATCAGGCAACACCACTTCATTTTTAATGGGTGCAAGCCAGTGTGCTCTCCGTAAAGACATGACAACAAAGGTAATCTTAACCTGGAGGCTTTTGTAAGAGTAGACTGAGGGGATACCACAGGAGTTGTCCCTCCCAATCCCTTCCCTCTCCAAACATTCGCAGTTAAAGTGGCTACCTCTAGAGGGAAATGAGGAAGGAAAATACCGAAAGGTGTAATTTTTATTTACAGTGAAGAAGGTCCGTCAGAGCGTTGGAATTCTTAAAATGATTGGAGGTTCCATTATTTGTGATTCGCTTCCATTTGCAGAGCTTAAGCCGAAGCAGAGATCCTATAAAATAGTCAGAGAAATGAGTGTATGAGAGGTTTCAAGTTAGATACTTAGCACTTTTGAAGTTTTATGTGCACTAAAAAATAATAAACTTGGTTTGTGTAAAGACCATTTGGGAATATCTATCGATATTTGCATTTAAAGGTTTAAAAGATTCAAGTTTCAAAATTAATGGTAAATTTGGAATGTTATATAACTGGGTTACGTTTTAACCATAGATGTCTATATTCAAGTTGAAGTGTATGAAACGTGTTCTATGTATTTCTTGAAAATAGTACATATTAGTACAAGATATAGGTATAGATATGTCGGATCTCAATTTCTTAAAATGCTGTTGCTTATAACAGGATTCAGGAACTGACTTTAATGTTATCTAAAAATGTTTTAGTAATTTTAGAACTACTGTATAAATATATTTTAAGCCTACAGCTTAAAGAAATTTAATTAAAGTGTATGTTTTAATTTCATTGTCATTATATGTTAGAAATATTTTAGCAAAATATGTTTTTCTCTTAAGAAGTTAGCTGAGATTGTTATTTGCATTATGTTGATGCCTGATGAAATTTGCATTTGATGTACAGTTGCCACATTGTAAATTTAAATTCAACAGATAGGTTCTCTGTGCTTGTTTCTATTCTTATAACCACCTCTATCCAATTATTAAAAATACAAATTATTAAATAAAACTATTCAGCTGCTTCTCGATTATGGATCAGTTTGCCCTAGAAACATATGAGTTGAAATTGGAGTGCGGGGGGGAGGGGGAGGTTAAATTACATTAACTTAAATAATTATCATTTGAAAGATGGATGAATAATCACTTATTTAATACATTCATAGGTGTATAATGTACAGATACAAATTATTTTAGCAATAACCAAAAGGGTTCATTTTCATTCTCTTTATATGGAGAAGATTAAGATTTATCTACAAAATCATGTGTATGAGTGTATTGATATTGTGTGTGTGTGCACGCGCATGTGCTTTCAAAGCATCAGTGTTTCATATCCATGTAAAAAAAATCTTAAAATAAAAAAGCACTTTCCAAATAATAGTGAAATAACCAAGACTTTTCTTAAAATATTAATAAATATAATAATGCATGTTTATAGATATTTCACTACAATGTAGTAATTAAAGGGCAAAGGGCAGGACCTAAAATTAAAAGGCAGGCTAAAAAAGTAAATATGAGTTGAATATGAGTTCATTTCAGTCATTCGTCATTTCAGTCATGAAAATTGCTAAGATAGTGCTGATACATTTCATACTAGACAATATGATTATTCACATTATTTATTAAATTTTATATGGTACTCATCTCATTATCAAATGCATGGTTTAAAATGCCATAAATAACAATATAAAACAATTAACAGGTTAAAACATTGGGCACTGAAAGTTAAAATATTAAAATTAATAACAAAATGGATAAAAAAGATTGTGTAAACAGGGTAGAGAAATCTTTTCTATTGTATTAGCCATCTCCAGAATGGGACATCTCCATCAGGACTGCTTTTATTATTGATAGTGGAATAATGACTGACATGGCAGAGATTACATTAAGGATGGCTTACACAAATGTCTTGTTAATACTAAGAACATAAAAGTTATATTAATCACAAAAAGTGTTCTTTATAGGCATGCTGTTTTCAAATGTAATTGCCAGGTGTTTCCTGGAAGTCTTAACAGTAAAAGCATATAGGCAATAACCTTTCTACAGTGTTCTCCTATTTACAGTTGTGCTGTCCTAATGTCTTTACTCATTTTCTGAAGGCTAAGTTTACCCACCCATTCAATCTTTCTTAATAAGATTTTTTGGGTCGTGCCGTGAGCAACGTCTTCTTTTCCTTCTCTGAATCAGTTCCATTTTTTTCTGAATCCTTCTTAGAAGGTGATGTTCATAACTGGACCCAAGTCTGACCAAAAGAGGAAAAATGTCTGATTTGTAAATTATACTTCTGCTAATATTCATGCTGCAATTGCTTTTTTTCCTAGCATGTCATTCTGTTAGCTCACACTCATGTAATAGTTTGTACTACACTACTATTCAATATCTTTTTCACAAATATTACTGTCAGGTTAAGTATTCTACATTTTGAGTTTTGTTTTTTAAACTTCTGCATTTGTCTCTATAACATATCACTATTATGGTACTTTCAACTAATTGCTCATCAAGATAATTTTGAATTTTATTTCTGTCTTCTACAGTATTAGCTGCTATATCTCATTCAATTTTATATCATTTCTAAATCCCATAAGCTTCCTTTTAACTTTTCGTACAACTCATTCATGAAAATATTGAACAGTAGAGATCTTAGGACCAGGAAATTCCAAGTTACCTTTGAATTTTTTCTTGTTGATCGATCTCTTATTGCATTTGTTTCAGATTTTCATAAACACTCTCTGTGTTTATCTGTTTCTGCTATCCCCACTTTTACCACATTGTTTGCAGTTGTATTTTAGCATCTCTTATTTAGAAACTCTGAAACCTTAAGCCGGGTTTCCCTTAGTTTCTTTTCTCAAGGTCTTCTGTTTAGCAATGCTCTTGAGTTTATTAAAATCTGCTTTCTTGAAGTATAAGATATGCTTTTGCTTATCATTTCCACTTAATCAACCAAGTATTGTTAGTTGTTAAGGCTGCCTGATTCTCTTGTACCTTCCTCCTTCTAAAGGAAAAAGTTATCAGAAACAAAGTTCACAGATTCCTGGAAGCAGTGTGCTGATACTTAGTCTTCCAATAATTGATATTGTACTTAAAGCTTCCTGTATCTACAGTTTTATGTTTGTTTGAAAAATCTACAATTTGCATTATGAAGATTTCAACCATATCTTGTTGTTGACTAGACAACTAATGTTGTTAGTTGCGAAGTCAATATGGACAATATTCCTCCAGGCCTTCCTGTCCTCTACCATCCTCTGGAGTCAATTTAAGCTTCCGCTTACTGCTCCAGTGACTCCATCCAGCCACCTCTTTCTCTGTCATCCCTTTCTTCTTTTGTGCTCAATCTTTCCCAGCATTAGGCTCTTCTCCAGTGAATCCTTCCTTCTGATTAAATGGCCAAAGTATTTGAGTTTCATCTTCAGGATCTGGCAAGTACGGTAATAGTAGATACCAATAGTATTTTTCTTTATCTCTTTTAGATGCCCTTTGATAGCACAGTTTAGTTAAGTACTATTAAGTTTGGTTGCAATTTATTTATTTATTTTTAGCATATGGCACATGATAGCCAGGGATCATCAAGGTGGCTGGCTGCCTCTGTGAAAGGATTTTTTTCAGATGGTGTTATCTTTACCCGTGGGATTCCTGAATGCTGGTAGGCAATCGAGGGAGGCTCCTTTCTTGTCCCTACATAGTTTATTCACTCACAGAAATCGAGCCACCGACCTCAGCGGTGCACAGACCCAGAGTCTTACCACGTGAACCACTGCTCAGATGACTTTATAGTTTTATCAAGTTTATTAATTTGGATTCCTAAGATATTTTTAACATATAGTGCAAAGCCTTCTCTATTTCTATTGTTTCTGTTCCTTCTGAACAAATTGTGTCTTTTAGTTGCTATAATCTAGTCATGAAAACCATTCTGGCAGGTTTCCATTATTATATTTATGTTTATAGCAAAACCTAAAATCATATTTTTCATATTGTAAACATTAATGTAGCGGGGTGTGCAGTGGCCTACCGGTAAAGAAGCTGGGCTTCTTGACTGAAAGATTGGCAGTTCAAGACACAAGTACAGGGTGACAGGGTGAGCTTCCATCTTACCCCATTTCCTGCTAACTTAGCAATTCTAAAGCATGCAAATGCTAGTAGACAAATTGGTATCTCATCGGGGGCAAGGTAATGGTGTTCTGTGCGCCTTAGAATTATAATCATGCTGGCCACATGACTACAGACAACGCTGGATCCTTTGGCTATGAAATGAAGATGAACACTGCCCCCTAGAGTCAGACATGACTGAAACAGGGAAACCTTTATTAAATTACTAAACATTAAATGTATAGACAATAAAGGTTGAATATTTTATCCATCAATATTCATACAGTATATGTATTTTTTAATGAATAATTTAAGAACTTCTACTTCAACACCTTCTGTCCCAAAGATGCTTTTTCAGGAGGCAACTGGAATTTCTTGTTTTTTCTTTGAAGATGTTTCGCTTCTAAAGAGCTACTTCAGTTTTTCTTGGATGAGAAGCGAAACATCTTCAAAGAAAAAAACAAGAAAGTCCAGTTGCCTGCTGAAAAAGCATCTTTGGGACAACCATGACCTGGATGACTGAGAAGCTCTACAGACGTCAACACCTTCTCTTTCTACAGTAAACAGCTCTTTATCCAAGTTACTCATTTGAGGAATTCTTTTTCTGACTTTTCAAGCCTTTCTTATGAAAATTACCATGCTGTGATACAAAATATTTCTTCCAAGCCTTCTGAGGAATAGTCTGTTTAATATCAGTAATATACCATCTAAATAATTTGGGATACCCAAATCTCTCCATTCACTTCATTTGTGTACCTAGTTCTTTCATTCCTTGAGTTATGGTATTCTTTCTCTTTCTTGTCTTCCATGGAATGAAAGAGAGGAAGAAAATACAGCCAAAAGACCCAAAAGTTCTTAAGCTTTTTTCCAAGACCATAATCATGTAATTATAGCTGTTCTTTATAACCTAAAATAATTCTTTGCTGTTTACATCTGCTCATGTTAGAAAACATTATACATTATAAATAATAGCCTTGCCTTTCCCCCACTGTCTACTATCATGAACATTTTTATCCAAAATGTGTATATGGGACTGGATCTGTTTCAATTTTATTTGATTCTGAACAATTTCATTGGAGTTATTTTTAATTATTATGATTTTCTTACTGTTTTGTATACTATACTTTGATAAAAGAGCATAATACATCATTATCTTTATACATTATGGAACAGTCCTTTCCCAATTTCTTCTCTTTAGATAGGTTACAAATTGCTTTTATTGCTTTTATGTTAAACTACAAGCCTCTTTAATCGGAACAATTCACACACTTCAGTTCTAAAAGCTGACTAGCATTTTTTAATTTGTTGATTATAAGAAAGATTCTTAGTATTTTCCAGTGGAAGAGAGGGAGGGGTCACGTGTGGGTATTCTCAAAGCCTGATTGGTCCAAAGACTGAGAGCAAACTTCTTAAATACTCCTGCCTTCCATTCTTGCCCAGTTTCCTCTCAGTCTCTTGGTCCAAGCACTGTTTGAGAATTTGTGTCTAGGTAGGAAAGTTGATTTATTCAATCTGATCTTGTATTTGGCTAAATTGGGCATTTTAAATTTTCTTACATTCTAAATTGCAGCTGCAGCCCAAGGGACAGTCCTTTCTGCCTCGGGCGGTCGGGAAAGACCCTGTGGGGCGTCCGTCCTCCTCTCCGTGGGCCCGGAGCCTTAGCCCTATCCCCGGGACTGGGGGGTGCAAGCCGGTGTGCCGTGAGATCCCCCAGTTTTGTAAAGCCCACTTTCTTCCGAGGCATCAGGCAGAGCCGCTGAGCACATTTTCGGCCTCCTCCTTTCCGCGCCAGCTGCTTTCGAGGTCTGGCGGCCATTTTACCTGCCGCCACATGCGCGAGGCCTTCTTTATTTATGGAGCTGATCGGGAGGCCCAGGCCGGGGCGTTCGGCCTAGTTCCTCGCTAGCCCTTCGAAGGCCCAGGTTCCAGTGGAGCCTACAGAGGCCTGGTTTCTCTCCCTCCGCGCTGCAGGACACGTAAGTGGGGTGATAAAGGAGGGCTTGGAAATCCCCCAGGGCCAGGCTGAGAGCCTGATGGGGGTGGAAGGAGGCCGGGGGCAGGGGATCGTTCCCGGGGACCCCCGGCCAGGCCCTTGGCAGCTCAGCGCCCCTCTAGGGCTTCTACAAGGGAAGGGGCCAGGAGGCACAAGGCCCTGGAAAAGACCTTCGCCAGAGCTGAGAAGCAGGCCAAGTCAGCCAGGCCTGCCTCTGCCAGCAAATCCAGGTTGCCCCTCAGGCCTCCTTCTGATAATTCTTCGCCTAGGGGGTTCAGTCCCTCTTCTCGCTCGGTATCCCAGGCCAGATCCTGCAGTTATTCCAGGTGCAGGAGATCTCCTTCTCCCTCCCCTTCAGTTTCTCCTGGATTGGCGAGGTATAGATTTGTGGACCCCTTGGAAGGGACCTCTAGGGAGCATCATTCTGCCCGTAGGTTGGCTCCACAGGCTCCTAGTTCATCCTATAGGGACATGGAGGACCTGGATCACCTCCCTGAAGGGATCAAAAGGCTTATTTCTGCAGCTATTTCATGGGGCATTGCCCAGTGGGATAGGAGTTCCCACTCATCTAGGCCTCAAGGGGATCCAGGCCATCACCAGTATAGGGCTTCCTCTCCTTCCATGGTTAGCCAGGGCTCTGTCATGGGGGAGGAGAATCTCCAGAATATGGGATTCTCGGAGGACGAGGATGCGGCCCCTCCTGATTCTCCTTCTTCTTCGGGTCTTTTTCCTCCGGCCATGTTCAAGACACTCTTGAACAAGGCGAGGAAAACCACCAAGATTGGGACAGGGGATCCCACGGTGCCTCCGCCTAGGGATCCGGACATGGCCATGTTTTCGAACACGGCCACGAACAAGGAGGAGATTCCGGCCTCTCCTTTGTTCATGGAGGTCCTGACCAACCAGTGAGATCGACCCTTTAATTTCTCTAATCCTGGGAGTAATGACCGTCTCTTCTACAACGTGGAGCAGGCCTTTGCCCATGCCATTCAGTTGCCCACTATTGACACCCCGGTTGCTACTTTGGTCTCCTCTTCCCCGGTGGTGTCCGGTGATGCAGCGGACAAGCTGAAACCTGAGGATAAGTGGGCGGAGCTTACCTTATGGAAGAATTTCAATGCCACTGCCTGGGCCATAAAGGCCATGGCTGCAGCCTCGTATTTTAATCGCACTACAGTCATGTGGCTCCGCCAGCTCCAGGATCGCATCCCGATCCAGGAAGAGCGACTCCATCAGGACCTAACTAAGATTATTGCTGCCTCGCAATTTTCTGCAGATGCAACCCTGGACACGGTTAAGTTTGTGCCTAGCGCCTTGGCCAACTCAGTTACGTCCTGCCGCCTTCTGTGGCTTTGTAACTGGCAGATGGATAACAAGGCCAAGTGGAATCTGGTGGCGGACCCCAATCTCTTTGGGGAGGCTCTCGACCCCATTCTGGTCGAGAATAGGGACAAGAAAAAGGTCCTTCCATCCAACGCTAAAAAGTCTTGGGCTCATCCTTATCGTAGGCCGTCATACAGGACTTCCAACTTTGACCATCATCAGCGTTTTTCTTCTTTCAGATCAGACAGGCAATTTTCTCGGCCAGCCTATCAGGACCGGAACAGGTTCCAGCATCAGTGCCGGCGGCCCTTTCAAGGTGGCAGCGGTCACCCTTACCGCAGAGGGAAGTGACTCGAACCTGAGTCGTCCCATAGGCGGCCGCCTGTCCCTCTATGCAGATCGATGGGACGAGATCATGTCAGACGCCTGGGTCAGGTCCACAGTCCGTCAAGGTCTCAGGTTAGAATTTCTTTCCACCCCTCCGAATCTCTTCAGGTCGTTCCCTCCGTCCCGGAGCTTGGAGCACCGCCGTCTGATGGATCAGGCCATAAAACATCTTTTCGACATTCAGGCAGTGGAGACAGTTCCCCTTGTGGAACGGGGTCTGGGCCACTACTCCAACCTGTTTGTGGTTCCAAAGAGTTCGGGGGGCTGGAGGGCAATTCTGGACCTCAAGTGCCTGAACCGTTTCTTGGTGTACAGGTGCTTCAAGATGTCCTCCCTCAAGTCCATCCTTCAGAGCATCCGAAAGGGGGACTTCTTAGTATTGGTAGACCTGACAGAGGCCTACCTTCACATTCCAATTCTCACAGCTCATTGCAGGTTTCTGAGATTTTTGCACAGGGACCGCCATTACCAGTACAGGGCTCTTCCCTTTGGGTTAGCTTCAGCCCCTCGCATGTTTACGAAGGTGTTGGCGGCATTGGCGACCGACTCACCTACACTCCATCCCAGTGAGACTCCAATGCTACCTGGACGATGTCCTAGTCCAGGCGGGGTCCCTCCCTCGAGCGGTGGCGGACCTGCAACTTACCATCAGGCATCTTCAATCCCTGGGGTTTTCAGTGAACTTCCCCAAGAGCCGTCTATCCCCTTCCACATGCATCCTTCACTTAGCGACAGTCATAGACTCCGGGTCGGGGGTGGTCTGTCTTTCCCTGGACTGTCAGGAGAGTCTATGCCAGCTCGCAGGCAAGGTTCACAGAAGTTGGTTAGTTTCAGTCCTGACATTGTCTCAGTTGCTAGGCAAGATGGTCTCTTGTATTGGGATCGTCCCGTGGGCCAGGCTCCATCTCCGGCCCCTTCAGTGGGAGCTCATCCCCATTCAAAGGGGAAGGATGAGCAACTCTCCGAACTCTCCGCATTATGGCGGAGGTCCGGGTCTCCCTCAGCTGTGGATCTCCCCCGCTATCCAACAGAGCTGCTCCTTCTGGGAGCTGGCAGGGTTACCGTGACCACGGACACGAGTCTGTTCGGTTGGGGGGCCCTGGTGGGCTCCCGGTTGGCCCAGGGCAGGTGGACTGCCTCAGATCTCCGACACAATATAAATTGGTTGGAACTGAAGGCAGCGCACCTGGCCCTGCAACACTTCCAGACCTCTGTGGAGGGTTGTCACATGCTTCTCCTGACGAACAATGTGGCCACCAAGGAACACATAAATCGTCAAGGGGGGACTCACTCTTTGGCTGGAGGCCCGGAGAATCAGCGCCTGACGGAGCGTCACCTATCGTCCTTGGTGCCGGAGCACATCTCCAGTCTGTCCAACCACCAGGTGGACTGGCTGATCCGGGCAACCCTGGACAATGGCGAGTGGCAGCTCCACCCATCCTTGTTTCGGGGGATCTCTCGGAGGTTTGGCACTCCTCTGGTGGACCCCTTCGCCATGCCGGCGAACTTGCAACTGCCAAGATTCTTCACCCGGTTCCAGACCCGCCGGAGCAGGTGGCCTCAAGGCCTTCTTTATGCCTTCCCCCCCGATTCCCCTCATCCCGGGGACCCCCAGGAAGGTGGTAGTGGAGAGGGCACTAGTCATCGCCGTGGCCCCTTATTGGCACAGGAGGCCCTGGTTCGTGGATCTAGTCCAGCTGTCAGTGGCTCCTCCATGAAGGATTCCACAGGAGGAGGTTGTTTTGCGCCAGGGGGTCTTGATTCACCCAGAGCCCCAGTGGCTTCATCTGACTGCCTGGCTCTTGAACGGCGTCTTCTGAGGAGGGCTAACCTGTCCTCAGGAGTTATACGCACCATCGAGGCTTCTAGGCGCCCATCAACGACCCGGATTTACAACTCCACCTGGACGGCCTTTGTTAGGTGGTGCTCCCCGCTTGGCATTCATCCTGCCAGGGCCACTATTCCTCATGTCCTGGACTTTCTGCAGAAGGGTCTGGACAATGGGTTGTCACATAACACCTGCGGCACTGTCTTCGGTCTTGGGGGGGGGTGAGGTCTTCCTCCCTCTCTCACGTTCCCCTGAAGCACTTTCTTAAAGGGGCGGCCAATCTCAGGCCACCCTATTCACAGGTTCCCTACATGGGACCTACCGCTAGTTCTCAGGGCCTTAACGGGGCTCCCGTTCGAACCTCTCTGGTCTGTTCATCTGAGATTCTTGTCCCTTAAGGTAGTCTTTCTGGTGGCTATTACCTTGGCCCGGCGTATATCGGAGCTGGGCGCTCTTTCCTCCAAGGGTGCCATTTTCACCAGGATAGAGTGGTTCTTCGCCTTGACCCTACCTTTCTCCCCAAGGTGAACACTCCCTTTCATCAGGCGCAGGAAATCATCCTGCCCGATTTTTGTCCGGGCCCTTCCAGTGATAGGGAGAGACTCTGGCACCGTTTGGACGTTCGTCACACGTTGGGCATTTGTCTCGGGAGGACTGCAGGGGTTCGCAGGTTGGAGGACTTCTTGTCTCCTTCCAGCCTGGGACATTGGGGGCCAGGGTGTCTTCGACTACCATTGGCCATTGGCTGCGACAGGCCATTGTGGGGGCTTATGAGGCGGTGGGCAGTCCGGTTCCTTTATGCCCCAAAAGTTTGAAATTCTAGCCCAATACTATAACATTCTACATAGGATATGAAGTATGTAACTTGGTAAACCAGTATTTCTAACTATGTTACAAGTTACCCACCCCAATAAACAAGTCCTAAGTGATTTGTTTTTAACAAATTTCTCTGAAGATAAAAAAATAAATGACAGACAAAAACGTTTCCAAAATTGCAAAGCTCATTCCCAACAAACCAGTGTTTGTTAAATGATCTACCAAGAGTCATGCCCCTTTTTCCAAATAAATCAGTGTATGTGATATGAAATCACATGTCTCTGGCAATTTAGTTAGTGTTTCTTGTATGAAATAATGTCTCTGTTAATAAAGTCAGTGTCATATGAAAATACAAGCTACAGTATATTTATTAAATGCTAACAGCTTTCTTCTCTAAAGCACTCAAAAAAAGTATAAAATTAAACGCTAGCCGCAGTGGTGCTTTTGAAAAAATAGTGGTTCTCTATGCCTATTAAATAATGTTTAATATTTTTCTCTGAAACAAAATTAAGAATGAAATAACATCTGTGTTGCTAAACCAACATTTACTATATATCAAACATTTCATATCAAATCAGTGTTACTTAAATTAATGTGATAATAAATTATAAGTATCTGTCCCAATAAAGCAGCATTCCTAGAAAACCACAAGTTTCATAGTAAACAAGGTCTGAAATCAAAAGACTCCTAAGGTAAAAGTGTGTGTGTGTGTGTGTGTGTGTGTGTGTGTGTGTGTTTAAGAGAGTGTGTGTGTGCTTGTGTGTGTGTTTGTAGGTTTTTTATACCTAAGCCACAGTTTGTGATAGGAAAATATAAGAAGTAAATTAGTATTGGGGGGAAAAACTACTACTTGTGTTTAGGTAATATCCTGTCCTCTGAAACAAACAGTAACACATAACCTGAAACATGTTTTTGACATCTTGTTGCTGGCAGCACTTTTATTTATATGCTTACTGGCCACTCCCATTCTTCTTTTGCTTACTAAGTAGGAGGTATCCAGCAAAGATTCTATTCCAGGGGCTGTAACTAGAAGCGTTGCTTATGTGCTTTGTTACTTTGGTGCAGGCCTCCTGATGCTGTTTGCGTCTTGGATATTTTTCTTCTTTGGGCAGAGGCAGAGACTGGCGAAGAAAGTGTATAATTATAATTACCCCTCCCCTTTCTTTCAGATTTTGAAAGATGATATGAACTATGCATAGAATTATTTCGGCGACACAAAAGAAGAAATGTGATATATTGCCAATATTGAGAAAGAAGAATCAACATAAAATCCCTGCATACAATACGAGCTAAGAACTCCTGATTTTTGATAGTTGCTATTTTATTTTTAAAACTTTTGACAAAATGATACTACAGTAGAATTTAAAAGGAAGATGAGCATTATCAATAATTATTTTTACAGTTTTTCAGATTACATCAACTTTATTCACTGGAGTTTCTGATATTCTTATGCTCTATTTTGATCAGCTTTTAAAAACTATTTTCATAAACCAAACAGAGCGTAACCACATTATTTAAGTGCAGGCTGAAGAGTTGGAAGCATGATCACAGTGCCATAATTTTTTAAAGGCTGTTGTCTGAATTGCCTTGTTTAGCTCAGATTACTTATATCTTCCTTTATATAAATCTATATTTGTTTCCTAAATAATGGCATGGGCAAAATTCTTGAGAAAACCTGGAGGAAATCTTGGAAAAGTGTATCAGCCTGGAAGTGTGATGTCCCTGGCTCCCACCAAAGGCTTGTTAAATGAACCAGGACAAAACAGCTGCTTTCTTAACAGTGCCGTACAGGTAAGGAAAAGCTACAATCAATCCAAAGAGCTCCATGAGTTGTGAAAGCACTGTAAACATGTTGTATTACAGATATGTTAATCTACATTCCTGTTACTACCAATATATGTTAAGAGTTTTCCACTTCATACTTTTGATTGTTTTGATATCCTTTGTTAAGAGAAAAGTCTTTCTAGTGGCAACAGGGAGTAAATGATTACTCTTACTAGTCATAAACTCCAGTACAGTTAATTTTTATTTGGTTGTCTGTTAAAGATGAGATAATAATCAAGTAAAAAATTATAGACCAGACCAAAGATATCAAAAAGGGATGGATGAAATATCATAATGAAAGGACAAATTTTATGGAATACAAAAAAGATAATTTATTTTGAGGAAAAAAAGAGTATAATGGATTTCAAAGTTCTTCATCAGTGCAATTCTTAATTTTATTTATGCGCCACCTTTATTATTTTTATAAATAACTCAAGGTGGTAAACACACGCAATTCTCAATTTTACAGCTTGTTCAGACATTTTTTTTTTTGCTATAATGTTATCTTTTTTAATAAAGGTAGTTTTAAATATCTGTTTCTGACACAACTGATCACAAGGAGCATCTAGATAAAATATTTGGTATAAAAATATTGAAAATAGATGCAACATTTATTGAAAAAATGAATTAACAAATGTTTATTAATTATACAGTTCAAAGGTCACTCCCAAAATAGGCATTTCTTACAATTGTAGTTGAAATAAATATTGATCAATATATGGTAATAAGCTCCTCCTTTCAGAAAAAACTGTAGAATATTAATTCCAACAAGGTCCCTTAGATAAACTGTGATAACAGTTAGCTAATACATCATGAAAATTAATGATTACAATATGAATATTGGAAACATAGCAATGTCAAAACTTCCCATTTGTGAAACATACACACACACACACACATTGCCCTGCTTACAGAAAGTGCCTCTCCAGTTAACCCTTATTACATTGTAACAGCTAAGGTGATGCGCCCGTCGATGTGAGTGATATTGAGTTGGCCATGCCCACCCAGTCACATGACCACTGAGCCACTCCTACCCAGCTGGTCATCAGGGCAGAGAACTGGTTGTTAAATTATTTGAATCCCACGATAGATAGATAGATAGATAGATAGATAGATAGATAGATAGATAGAT
The DNA here is from genome assembly GCF_051295495.1 of Thamnophis sirtalis. NCBI lineage: Eukaryota > Metazoa > Chordata > Lepidosauria > Squamata > Natricidae > Thamnophis > Thamnophis sirtalis. Next base: position 41,430,884 of record NW_028261390.1, on the reverse strand, counting down.
AGATAGATAGATGATAGATAGATAGATAGATAGATAGATAGATAGATAGATAGATAGATAGATAGATACTTTGCACAGTCATTAAAGTGACTGTTTCTCAAAGGTTCAAGTTTATGTGATTTATATGTTTATATATCTTATTCTATGGTACTGAATTTATATGTCTATGTATGTTGGTTATCTTTGATTTTTTGGATAATATATAAAATTAGAACGTGGGTAGTAATCAGAGGTGGGTTCCTGCCAATTCTAACCTCTTCTATAGAAGAGGTTCCACAAATTACCATGCCGTTTAGAACCTGTTCCAGCTCCGTCCCCCCGCCCGTCCGCACCATGCTTGCCTTGCCCGCCGCTCACCCATCACTCCACCCACCTCTAACAGTCCTATCTAAACCTTGAAGTCTTAAAGCTATCAAGTTTGAACATCTCTGGGTTTTTTTTTCTAAAGGGTTAGTGGCAGTGATGTGTGGTGACGGTTACCGTTGGTGAGGCAAGACTGCAGCAGCGGCGAGAAACAACGTCCCCGGCACTGTGTCCGACAGGCGTCTCGCGTTTATGGCGGACATAAACGCGAGATGCCTGTTGGACACAGTGGTGGGGGTGTTGCTTCTCGCCACCGTCGCGCTCCACTGCCTTGCCCCCCACCTCCGATGAACAATCCTGCAGCCAGCCCACCCACCCCTCGCCTGACCTGCTCCCTGCCTGGACTCACCGGTCTTCTCCTCCTCCTCGTCCCTGCTCGGTGCTGGGCTGGCTGCAGGCCGGGGCATCAGGATTGTATGTATGAGGAGGCAGGGGGGGCAAGGCAGTGGAGCGCGACGGCGGCGAGAAGCATTTCAGATGGAGCCGGGACACTCGGAAGGCAAGCCGGAACTTCGGCATGCCTTTAAGTTCCGGCTTGCCTTCCGGGTGTCCCGGCTCCATCTGAGATGCTTCTCGCCGCCGTCACGTTCCGCCGCCTTGCCCCCCCCCCCGCCTCCTCATACGAACAATCCTGCTGCCCCAGCCTGCAGCCACAGCCCACCCACCCCACCCAACCTGCTCCCTGCCTGGACTCACCGCTCTCCTCCTCCTTTTCCTCCCCGCTCGGTGCTGGGCTTTAAAGGGGTCTCCCCTCCCCAGCCAGCCAGCCCACCCAGCCAATTCCTCCCCCCACCACCACTGTGTCCAACAGGCCAGGTGTCTCGCGTTTATGGCGGACATAAATGCGAGACACCTGTCCTGTTGAAACACAGCGGCGAGAACGTCCCTGCCGCTTCCGTGCTCCGCCGCCTCGCCCCCCTGCCTCCTCCGACCCCACCGCTGTGAAGAAAGAAAAAAAAACACACACACACACAAACCTCACAATAAAAAATTAATTTTTTTTATTAAATTACAAATTACAAATTAAATTACAATAAATTTGAATCCCCCCCTCCCTTCGTCCGATCCACCTTTTCCAGCTGTAGAAACTCTCTCAACTCTCCTCTTGTCCGGCCAACGTAAGCGTGATCAATGTAAGCTCCTAAGGCATGATTCGCTGCTCCCCGATCAGGAGGCGGGAGAATCAGTGCCTCTTTTGCATAAGAAAGTGTTCGCTTGTTAACTCCGCCTTAACTTTTAAAAGGCGAACAATTCCTTAGGCAAAAGAGGCTCTGACTTCTCTGGCCTCCTCCCATAGTTAACACGGAGAGCAGACACCAAGCCACTGTGACTTTGAATCTGGTAGCAACTACCCTGGCTTTAATTATTTAAAAAAATATATTTAAAATTCTTCCTTTCCCTCAGGAGACTGGTGAGGCCCCGCCTCCCCTGACTCTAGTGACTGCACATCCCTGGTTAGGGGTGAAAGGTTGTAACTTGACAGCTTTAAGACTTGCGTGCTTCAAATGCCAAGAGTTTCTGAGCCAACATTTTGGTTGCTAAGCAAAAGCGTTGTTAAGTGAGTTTCACCACATTTTACAAGTTGCCCACGCCCACCCAGTCACATGACTGCCAAGCCACTCCCACTCAATCACATAGCTGGCAAGCCACTCCCACCCGGTCAAATGGCCAGCAAGCTACTCCCACAAAGCATGCCACACCTACAGAAGAGGTTTCAAATTTTTTTGAAACCCACCACTTGTAATGAAATACAAAGAATTTCAATTGGAGTATCTGAAGTGCTTGTGAGGTTGGCTGTAATTCAAAGTATTATTATTCTAAGTACAATAATTCTCTGGAAAGGATATTGTATATTAGAGGATGTTATGACAACTACACAGCCTTGCAATAATAATGTTACTTGAAAAATTTCACAATATATGAATATTAAAGCATAATTTTAAAATATCATATACTATCAATAATTAAAATTCCATTTTCCTAAACTTATTGAAAAGTGCTGTATCTGTCCCTTCTTCCTTAATTCCCCCTCATGTTAGTTAGTGTTGAACAAAGGTGAATACTATGATTGATCCACTAATGATGGCTTTCTTTCATAGCAAAATACTATTATTTTGCAAGAATAAATTGACTGGATTAAAATTCATAATGTTTACTATCAAAAATTATTTATTGTTCATATTACTGTCAAACTTTGCATCTAACTAAGCTAGCAAGGGTTTCCTTAAGAGTTTTAAGCATTTTTCTTAGATGTATCTTTTCTTCTGTACTGGGTTAAAATATGACAATTTGACATTTGTTCATGGAAAGAATTACCTACATGATATGATGGATGCTTATGAGATATATTTAATAATTGGAATTATTTCTGAAATAATACACAATTAAAATTAAACCTATTTTCTTGTCTTAGAAATTGAAATGATTGCATATATGGTTATTTGATATGAATTAAAATTTAGAGTTAATATACCCTCATGTACTCCATATTTGTTCCTGGCAGGAAGTGATGCTAAGTTTTTTTATTAAATGGAATCTGGTTTATTTTTGTCCTACCAAGTGATATGTTCTTAGTTTAAAAGGCTGTTTAACTGCTGTTTCTTCTTCCAAACAGTACAAAATACTGTATGGAATTATGGGTTTAATTATTTTTAGCTTTATGAAGTGATCAAGTAATGCCCATTCTTTTTTAAAATCAGAGTTCTGAAGAATGTTGCTTCAATGTGACATATGAATATATAACAATAATTATTATAGGGTTTGTGCTCATTATTGTTATGTTCAGTGAAATGACTATGATATGTAAAATTATATATGCATAGACACACACATAATATATACATCCATATCCTATATCCTGTATGAATAACCATAACAACTCAAGAAAATTACTAGGAAAAATATTGCGTAAAATTATACATTGGTTTAAACAATAATAGACTGAATGAAAGAAAACTAGTTGGATAGGAAACAATGGATTGTCATTTAATATCTATTCAGAATTATTGCAGGATCCATTAAAGTTAAGATCATCCACTCAAAAGCAATGTAAATGTAGTATTTCATGTTATCGTGGTGCATCTGTAGCAAAAAATAGCAATTGTAGATGACCTTTAGAATAAAAATAAATCTTTGGCAAAAATGGATATTAGTTTTTTCTTCTTTGTAGGTTTTATGGCAACTTGATATATTCCGTCGAAGTTTAAGAGGTCTCACAGGACATGTTTGCCAAGGTGATGCCTGCATATTTTGTGCTTTGAAGGTAATTTCATAATTTTCTTATTTATCTTGTATGAATGAAAATTAATTTTGGCAACTATTCATGAAAATCTCTGATTCATTGACACATCTAATAAGTTAAATTGTAGGGGGGAAAACTTTAAAGTATGATTTGCTAATTGTTTTAATTGGTTTTGATCAATATTCATAAACCCTAAAGCAGAGTGGGCATTTTTTTTAAGGACTTATTCCTTCGATTACAATTTGTGGATTATCATATAATAATGGTAGCATTTTGAAATTGATTAGATTAGAACATTTTTTAGTGATACTCTTTATTTCCACAAAACTTGAGGAACCAACTAAAAAATAATCTATGGCAGATGTTTGGATTGATTCTTTGTATCGGTGTTTTGAAATTAGGTTGAGAGGCCCATGAATTGGTTTAACGGATACTAATTGTGTGTTCTTTGTCTAAAACAGATTTAGCTTAGTAAAGGGGAAAAATAGATAAGAAAAACAAGTGTAATTATTGAATACCAGTTCTTTCTTCATTTACTACTAGGAATATTATATTGCCTCATTTTGTTGCTGTTCTTTGTATAGTTGCATGCTTACATGAGTACACAAGTTGCTAAAGAAAGGATAAAGATACAGCTTTCCTGCCATGATTAGCCATTGTAGGAATTGATTTGCTATAAGTGTTGATCTTTTAGCCTTTTATGATTTCCTCATAATTGTAGCAGAAGCAAACATTCTGGCTCAACTTTTCTGATTTTCAATGAGCTCAAATGTCAAGAAAATTCTTGGTGGAATTTTTAAAATATATTTCTGATGATGATAACTATAGTCCATTTCAAATATAATTCTCTCTTATTTGAAATAAGTAGAAATATAGCAATAGCACAAGTGCTTTACAACAGTCTCTTAAGTGGCTTAAAGAATCAGCATATTTCCTTAAACAATCTGGGTCCTTATTTTACCAACCTCAGAAGGATAGAAGGCTAAGTCAACCTTGAACCAGTCAGGATCAAACTCCTGGCAATGGGCAGAGTTATCCTGCAATACTGCATTCTAACCACTGTGCCATCATGGCTCATGATTGTTCTAAGATTCCAGATTCTTGGGTTATTAATGGGATTTGATAGCAGATGAAACAGCAAGATTTGAATTCAAACATATTGTAAACAGCCAAGAATATTGATTTTGAGTCCTTTTTAGCCTATCAACTTGTAAGAGGAACAAAGCAGAAGTGAATTATGGCGTATCACAAGTAAATAGTATTATGTATTGGATACCTGTGCTGTTTTCAAAATGGGCATTGTTACAGAACAGTTTTCTATATCAGATAAGGAACAAATTGCCTTTTAGTTACTGAAGGTCAATTTCCAGAATTGATAGCCAGCTAATAGTGAAAAATCTTCATTCTAGTTCAGTAGCATCTGGAGAATCACAAGTTCTCAGCACCACCAAATGCTAGACTCTCTGTTTTGATGTACTTATGTATGCTAAGAGCCGAGGTGGCGCAGTGGTTAAATGCAGCACTGCAGGCTACTTCAGCTGACTGCAGTTCTGCAGTTCGGCTGTTCAAATCTCATGGGCTCAAGGTTGACTCAGCCTTCCATCCTCCCGAGGTGGGTAAAATGAGGACCCGGATTGTTGGGGGCAATATGCTGACTCTGTAAACCGCTTAGAAAGGGCTGAAAGCCCTATGAAGTGGTATATAAGTCTAACTGCTACTGCTATTGCTATTGCTATTGCTATATTGTTCCCAATCATTTAATAGATAAAATCATAAATATTGGTATTGATTTCCAGACAATATTTTCCCAATTCCAACACAGTCGAGAAAAGGCTCTCCCTTCAAATAACATGAGGCATGCCTTGGCTGAAAGTTTTAAAGATGAACAGCGATTTCAGCTTGGTTTTATGGATGATGCTGCAGAATGTTTTGTAAGTATCATGATATTACAGTATTTAACATTTATTTTACATTTATTTTGGATATTGTTTTGATTCTTGGAATGAATGCAAAAGAGCCATACTTGATATTTCAAAAGATGAATTAGTTTAGGGCAATATGCTTTTGGACTCTGAAAAGGATTATAACAACAATGATAATCTTTTTTTAAAGACTGAAAATAAAGTACAAATAAATAATTTGTAATATTTAAAAAATTGAGCTATTGTATATACCTAATTAGAATTGGGTCATCATTTCATTTGATACAAAGATTATAATTCTGAATACAATGGGGAGGGATCACTTAATTTTTTCCCCAATCGCTATTTTCCCTTTATCCTGGGCATATTGCGTTTCCCCAAAAATAAAACCCAACAAAAATGTCACCAGGTCTTATTTTGGGGGGGAGAGTCGTCGTTCACTGACTCACTTATGCATGTTGCCCCTGGCCTCTTTTTTGCTATCAGAGGCCTTCAGGAACTTCTTCGCCTGATAAGGCCAGCAGCGCTTTCCTGAAGGTCTCTGCAGCTGATAACACAGCTCCAGATCGATCTGTTATCAGCTACAGGGGCCTTCAGGAAAGCCTTGCTGGCTGCAGCAAAAAAAAATAGCCATTTCTTATGAGGTGTGCAACTATGCAAAGGTAAGTAGTAGGGCAGCTCCAACCCCCCCATACCCACTCTAGCTTTTACCTGTGCACCCTGTAGTGGTTGGGGTCTTAATTAGGGCTTATTTTGGGGTTAGGGCTTATAGCAGGTGCACATGTAAAAATCAAGCTACGACTTACTTTCTGAGTAGATCATATTTTGGGGGAAACACGATAGGAACATAGAGCAAAGGATGAAACAGAAATTGTTCTTGTGAGATAAAAATGACTATATTAAAACATATATACAGTACAAGCCATTTTGAAGGTTCAATTGGTGAAATGTATTATCTGAAAGAACAGGTTGGGGACAGATAATGTTTGCATATGAAGCCTCTTATAGTCAACACCAACTTGATTGCATAGCATAATCATGATTAATATAAGACATTTACTTGTTTAGGAAAATATCCTTGAGAGAATTCACTATCACATAGTACCAAGCAATGGAACGGATATGTGCACTTCCAAATCCTGCATAACACATCAAAAGTTTGCTATGACATTATATGAACAGGTAAGATATTTATTCATATTTATTTTACTCCTTTAATATTTAAAAATCTCTAAAAATAAAAAAAAACCTTTCTTTTATTTACAGTGTGTATGTTGTACTTGTGGGGCATCTTCAGACCCTTTGCCTTTCACAGAATTTGTACGTTACATTTCAACCACAGCATTATGGTAAGTAAATTTATTTGTTATTTTTCCTCCATTGGTCTCATAAGTTAACAATTTTAGTGTGAATAGTGAGACACATCTTAGAGCAAAATACTAGCTTTGATTAATAACCTAATTACCTCTTTATCATGTTAAAGCTGAAGAACATTTACATCTGAAAGTGTAATCAGTTCCTAGGAGAGAGATATATATGTTCTAAAAATTCAATTGTATTTGTTGTTAAGTGAGAATGAAATATCTACTAGCCTTGGGCGATATTCTATTGATAAAAACACTAATGAACACAATAAGATATATTACATGCTCAGCTTCTGGTGATTTGATGGACAAGTCCACATAATTTTCTTCACAACTGTCTAGAAATGGTTTACAATTATTTTCTTGGATGTTTTTCCAACTTTACATTACAGCATTAGGATTTTCTGGTAGTCCCTTATTGAAGTAGTAAATAAGTCTGATTCTGCTCACACTTAAATAACCACCCATCTTACAAAAAGAATTCTGGGTGGTGCATAAGAATTAGATAAAAGTTACAGATATAAAGGTTTTTAAGGCTCAGAAGTCGTGACAGTTGGCAACTTCTGACCTGATCAAATATTTCTTAAGATTATTACATCAGCCTTTATTTTCCTCCTTTGGGAACTAAAATAACAGCTTGAACTAATAGGAAGTTGCTTCCTCCCAGATGGTGGAAATGAGAATTTAAATTAAAGTATTTCACAAGACACAGCAGAGGAAATTTCTTCTTGGAATAAATTATCTTATTCTACTACACGGAATGATTTCCCATCAGTCCAAGCTGTAATCCTGCTTCCAAGTATACTGGACATTTATAGGTAAGCTAGATATATCCATTTAACAAGTATAATCTTGTTATTGTGATGGAATGGAATAACAGACATAATTTTTAGACATCACTACATTTGCCAAATTTTAAGCCCATAAATAATTTTAATTATAGAATAATTTTCTATAAATGAAATGTCTAGTGAATTTTGAAATTATAGCAAAATATTTTGCTTTGTCAATATAACCCAGTATTTTTAATTACAAAGGAAAAGTTTATTGCAGTATATTTGCCTCATATGAACAGGAATGTTCAAGCCATGTTTTTTTCCAGAAGCATTTTTAAAGAAATTCTAGTCATAAAAACAATAGCAACCTGTTGTAGTTTTGACCAGAGCTCAGTTCGTAGGCTCCTTATTAAGGCCCCTATCTGATTTTAAGGTCTAAGCATCTGATTTTTTTCCATCCTTGAAAATATTTACATTCATATTTACATAATACATTTTCCTTTCATGTACATTTTTGTACTTGTAATATTCTGTAAGATTTACATAGCCCTAAATAGATCTAAATTTATAAAAGAAATAAATGTTTTTTTTTCCTAATCTTACTCATCACCTTTAATGTAAGCAATAAAATGTCCACCTTCAATCATGGAAACTCACTTGGGAAATGCCAGTCATGATCTCATCTCAGTCTACCACACAGGGTTGTTATATGGAACAATGGGATGAATTAGTGCCATTGTGCTATGTTATAGTTCTTAGTGAAAATAAGAATATAAATATTACAAATATAAGAACATTCTATTAATTGCAATAATAAAATGGACTAAATCAAATTATTTCATTTACAGCAATGAAATTGATAGAATGGTGGAAAGACATGAAAGACTTAAGCCAGAAATGTTTGCTCAACTGCTTCAGGCTGCAAATACAACAGATGACTTCAGGAATTGTCCGGTAAGTTAACAAAAGAAATAGTGCTCTAATATTTTGGTGGGGGATTTTCCCCTGATCATGATAAATCCAAACTTTTAACATTAAGTGAATAGTTTGTTTTTAAAATTTGTCTTTTGCCTTCAAATATTTAAATCATAAATCAAAGTAATACATGTTGTCATACAAAATTAAAACAAGATCCCAGGAAAAGTAACCCTTTAAACAATTATTTGGTATTGGCTCTCAGATAAAATAATAGCTATTTGAAAAAGGTTAATTATTTTAAAAATAATATAGAAAAAAATTATTATACAGAAAGTCTTTACATTATCAAGTATAAAAATTATCATTTTGAAAATTTTAAAATAACTGGTGATATGCATATTTTTAGTAAAAATCATATAGCTTATTGATACACAGAACAATTAATTGCAATTAAATACTTCAGTTTTAGAAAACATAGTGGCATACCTTAATAGTTATTAAATCGGATTGTCTTAACAGTTTTCAAAATAGTTTTTGTTGTGAGTAGTTTTTCCATTATGCCTCTATAAGGGTTGCCGAAATGTCTGCTACTATGCAACAGCAGTGACCAAAAAATCAAATTATACTAATTTGTTTTAGTCTCTAAAGAAACCTACTTTAAAGAAAAGTGGTAGGAAACTCAGATGAATTGCTGCATATTGCTAACATATTTAAGTTTTATAACTAATCATTTAGATCAGAAATAATGGGACTTGGCATGTGAATAAATTGGAGATGTTGTCTATTATAAAGCATAGTCTTCTAAGTGAATTTTATGTGGTTTATATAAAGCTCTTGACATTCAAAAGCATCTAGATCATACTATTTGTCCCCTCTTCTTTTTTTGTAGAGCAACTGTGGCCAAAAAATTAAAATCCGCCGTGTTCTAATGAATTCTCCAGAAATAGTTACTATTGGATTAGTTTGGGATTCTGAACATTCTGACCTAACAGAAGATGTCATCCGAAATCTAGCAACACAACTTTATCTTCCAGGGGTATTGAACATATTAATATATTTAATTTTCTATGCTCTCTCAACATATTAAAAGAACTTTGAAATTATTCTGGGATTGGGCGGCCTATAAATTCAATAAATAGAATAGAATAGAATAGAATAGAATAGAATAGAGTTCTCTGTCTTGTCTAATATTGTCCTATACTCAGAAACTCAATCAAATGAAGTTGGGCTTTCTCCCTGAAAAACATACATAGGATTCCATGCTAAAAGGATTTTTTTTAACTTTATAACTAGATTGCACAAGAAATGTCCATGCTGCATCATTTACCACTATTTTTAATAATTTTTTAAAATAATTAAGATATGTTTTACCTAGTATTTTTTTGTATAAAACAAATCAAAATACAACTTTTAAAATATGTGGTTAAGTTAATAAAATTTCTCAGGTGCCCTAGAAGAGAATAATACAAATGTATAACTGAATACACAAGAGTCTGCATGTCTATTTATTTATTTCTTTATTTATTGAATTTATATTGCCACTTATTCACCCATGGCGACTCAAGGCAGCTTACCGAATAAAAATCACATTTTAAACAATAAAAACTAACAAAAAGAATCAAATCAATTAATTTAGTACAATATAACAAAACCACCCCCCACCCCAGCAACAACAGATCAGACGAGCCATTTAATGGGCTCCATCCTGCTCTGGGTTCCCCAGACCCAGGTCTTTGGTGCCTTCCGGAAGAGTATTAGAGTGGGGACCATTCTAATCTCTGGGGGAATGATGTTCTAGAGAGAGGGAGCTACCATGAAGAAGGCCCTCCTTCTGGGTCCAACCAGGTGTATCTCCTTTGGGGACGGAACCTGCAACATTCCCTGTCGCCTCTGCTCTGATAGGTCAAGTAGATGTGACCGGCAAGAGATGATCCCTCAGATAACCTGGTCCCAAGTCATGAAGGATTTTATTGAAGCAAATCAGTAACCAATACAGCTCCTGCAGGAGAGGTAATACATGTGCACACCCGGATCTGAACAAAACCATGTGAACAGCTGCATTTTGCACCAACTGGAGCTTCTGGATGCTCTTAAAGGGCAGCCACATGCAGAGTGCATTGCAATAGTCAAGATGGGAAGTGACTAGGGCATGAGTGGCTGTGAGTAAGGACTGCTGGCCCAGGAAAGGGCGTAACTGGCGCACAACCTGCAGTTGCGCAAAGGCCCTCCTGGCCTCTTCGAGTAGGAGTCATGAGTCCAGGAAAACCCCTATATTACATGATCTTAGAGTAGTGTCACCTCATCCAAGACCAAAGGTGGCAATTCTCCCTTAGCCAACGTACCCCAAATCCAGAGCCACTCAGTCTTGCAAGCGTTTAGTTTCAACCTATTGCTTCCCATTCAGCCCCTAACAGTCTCTGGACACTGCAAGAGGGAGGACACAACATCACTTAACTCACCACGGGCCAGGACATACAGCTGAGTATCATCAGCATATTGGTGATACCTCAGTCCATGGTGATGGATGATTTCACCCAGCGGCTTCATATAAATGTTGAACAGAGGCAGAGAGAGTACCAAGCCCTGCGGAACCCCCTAAAGCAAGGGCTGGATCTCTCACCTCCTATCAACACTGACTGAGAGTGGCCACAAAGAAAGGAAGTGAACCAGGACAGCACAAGGCCTCTCATTCCCATCCTCCAAAGCCGCCCCAGGAGAATACCATGGTTGATGGTATGGAAAGTCACCTAGAGGTCATAGAATGTATAAAGTATTTCAGTTTTAAAACAGCAAAAACAGAAATTTAAAAGATAACTTAAAATTTAGTAAAATAGTTAACAACATAATCAAAAGGTTCTGAAAAGTCAAGATACTTTTTTAATTTCTAGAAACTATTCATTGGTCATTTCTACTTACAGGCTTGAAGTCTTAGGCCATTGATCTAAGTGATAATAGCTTCTAATGAGGGAATCAGTGGTAAAATGATTTATTCTGAAAAAGGCATCTCTAAGATTACAGTATCTTACATTATATGTTTTGCTAAATAAACTGGATGGACTCATTCGATACGGCTATGTAAAATTGTGATTTATCCTCATCTCTATTTCTTACTTGCTTATCTATCATTTTTACAGTTGTTTTATAGAGTTACTGATGAACATGCCAAAAACAGTGAGCTTTTTCTTGTGGGGATGATATGCTATGCAAGCAGACATTATTGTGCCTTCGCCTTTCATACTAAGAGTTGTAAATGGGTGTTATTTGATGATGCTAATGTTAAAGAGGTAAGTTAGTTATGATATTGCATTTTAAATAGAGGCATCCCAATAGCTGCTAAGCTACTTAAATATGTTTTATATAATGCTCTCACTTCCTTAATGTTGATATTGAGACATGAAGTAAAGTCTTAATATCAAAGTTAAGGCAGTCAGAATCTATTTTCTAATGCACATAACCTAAGATGAAAGGTTTGGTGTGTGTGTGTGTGTGTGTGCGCGCGTTCGTGTGTGCATGTGTGCGTGTGTGTAGGTTTGCTCTCTGAGCTTGTGGGTTGATTTCCATACATTTCCTTACCAGGCTAGGTAACTTCTTCAGCAGAGGTTAGGGGATGTCAGTGTCAGTGTTCTGTTTATAAGGGCTTCAGATGTGGGTGTGTCAATTGAGTGTCTTGTAATGGGTCACTTATGAGTCATTGGTGGATCTTGTGATGAGATTATATCAAGTCAGAGTCATTGGGAGATGAACTGCTAGCAGGGTGGGGGTGGAGGGAGGTGTTTTGTAGATTGATTGAGGGTGGTGCTATGTCTGGTTGGCTGTGCGGTTGATTTGGATTCTGAAACCAACCCATAAGCTTGGAGAACAAACCTTCACCCTCATCCTCCACCCAAGCTACAGATATTCACCACTATTGCAAATGAAAGGTTTAGTTTTGTTCTAAGTCATGCAGGAATTTGTTGCTTCAGAAACATGCATTGCACAAAAAGCTGTAGAGTTAGACATGTATTTTTCACATGTCTAAACTATTTTAAAAAGTTTTAATTTGTTTGATATATCAGTTTATTTTTAATTGGATTGCCACTTTTTCTTAACTGATTAAATGATTTCTTCTCTTTTAGGTTGGAACAAAATGGAAAGATGTGGTATCCAAGTGCCTCCGGTGTCACTTTCAGCCACTGCTACTGTTTTATGCAAACCCAGAAGGTACACCGGTATCAACAGAAGATGCACTTCAGCATATAATTCATTGGTCACATTATAAAGCCTCTACAGGAAATGGAGAAGAATTTGGTAATAGAAATTTGAATATTTACAATTATATTTATTTAGTAAGATAGGCAGATGCTTAATATGGTGTAGATAAACTGCCAACATGATATTTGTAATCCACCTTTTTCCCCACTCATTATACATGAAAGTCTTCTCTAGTTTTATCCTGACTGACTGGCAATTTGAGGTAGAGATAGTAACTCTCCCAAAATTTTCCAGTGGATTACATGGTCATTTAATTTTTATTTTATTTAGCAAGCTTATATCCTGAGCCATCTCACAAACATAGCTTTTGCTAGCATATAAACATTTTAAAACAAATATATATAGCCATTTTAAAACAATTAACCATAAATACAACTAAGAATGAACCAACATTCTAAATACAATCTAATCACTTTAGAGCCTCCCTGTTGCCATGGAAAAAAGAAAAATTTGAAAAGTAATAAGGCTAGGCAATTAAATGAACTTTGGTGTCCTTAATATTAATGTATTAATGCATAATTTCTTACGGTCAGGGCTAGGAATAGGAAAGTTGTGGGAACTTTAGTTATTAGAAAATTAATAAACTGAGTCTGAGGCATATTTAATTTTTCACATTGGATGGAGTACATGCAAAATAGATTTTTTTTTAACCAAAAATCAGACACTAGACTTCTATCAGAGAATATATGTAGCTCATTGTTGAACTGTGGAGTCCTTGCTATTCTCAGAGCTTGGTGGTTCTCTTGTTTGGTTGTGGGGTATTTTTTGTGGGGGGGGGGGGGGTTCAGTAACTAGATATTTTTAAAATGTGAATTTTTTAAAGTCTGAGATGGAATTTTACTTTGAATTTTTTTATTAGTAAAAGGTGAAATTTGATCATTCTTTAAATGTTTTTCTTATTAAATTTAAACTGTGAAGTGTGCCTAGTATAGCTTTTATTCAGGAATTTATTTTTAATTCGTTAGGCAGGCTGTTCATTGAAAAACCAATTTCAGAGAAAAATTGAGTAAACTTTTTCCTCATAAAAATAATGTTTTTTAACATTTCTTTTTTCTAGGGTTTGAGAAATATAATTTTCTTAAATCAGATTGTGTAAAGGAGAATGGATTTGAAGAAACTTTTAACCAGAAGAGTAAAAAAGCTCAACTAGAAAACACTGCCTTTACTAGGAACTATACTCAACCTACTAATGTCAGAGGGTCAAGTATGTGTCATACACATTTTTTTAATCACTGGGATGAATTATACTTAGGTTAATTGTAAGGTTAATCATAAATAATTTTTGTTTGACTTTTTAAAATGATACCTTCTACAAGTAATTGAACATTATATTAATGAAATTAATGACTTAGTGAAATTTAGTGACAATAGATATGGTTAAATAAACAATTGAAAATGATGATAATGTATACATGTGTATTGGTATAACAAGTAGTAATTGGATATGAATATCGAATGGTACCTATGAAAGGAAGATGAGAAATGGTTTGGTTACATATAAAGATTAATGAAAAAGAATTAAATTATGATAATGGATATAGTCAAATAAAGGAGAGATAATGATAACAATGTATATATAGGTATGGGTACAATATGGGAAAATTGGATGTAAATTGTAAACAGTGATTTGAAAAAGAAGATTATAAACCTTTGTTACTAAATGTTATTGATGTTTAGCTAGAATAGTCCATAAGGAATAGTGCTATTGGGATACTAGAAATAGCAAATGAGATATCAGTATGTGGTTATATCTTGAGTTTTGGTATGTTTTATGATGAAAGACGTTTAAACAATTATAGTCAAACGAGAATAGGGGTAGGATGATGGTAATATGTACAAATATATTTGATTTAAAATACTAGAATTAATATGAATCATGGGTGACTGTGAAAGAAACACATGAAAATTTTTTGTAACCAACTGAAACACTTTCTACAGTATGTAAAGAAAGGATTTTTTGTGTTGTGTCTGTTTTGAAAGCGAAAAATAAAAAAACTTTTATTAAAAAGAGATTATAAAAACTAATTATATAAAATGTCCAGCAAGCTACCATGTTACAGTGGTGCTCAAATTTTGTGAATCAGATCCTTTTGTAATTTCAATATTTCTACATAAATATGACCTAAAACATAATATGTTCTCCACATAAATCCTCAAACTAGAGAAGGAGAATCAAATGAATTAAAAACAATATTTGAAATTACAGGTAGTCCTCATTTAGTGACCATTCAACATTACAGTGGCACTGAAAAATCTTAGATCCAGTCCTCACACTTATGACCATTGCCACATCCCATAATCATGTGATAAAAATGTGGACATTTGATAACCAGCATGTATCTGCAGTTATTGTAGCATCTTGAGGTCACGTGATTACCATTTGTGACCTTCCCATCTGGCTTCTGACAAGCAAAGTTATTGGGGTAAGCCGGATTTGATTAATGATTGAATGATTCATTTAACAACCAGGACAAAAACGATCAAAAATTGTGCATGACTCAACAATCACCTTGCATAGCAGTGGAAATTCTGGTCCTAATTGTGGTCATAAGTTGAGGACTTCCTGTAATTTCAAATAGTGTGATTATTCCAAATCTGATTTGAGTATGGAGGGTAGTATATTTAAAAACCTAAGGTATTTTTAGAATTATTGGCTTCTTAACCATAGAATCTAGAATGCAGTTTCTACATGCTGCTGGGAGTGATCTTCTTGTTGCTTTCCTCATTCCTGGTCTGATTAAGGTTTGGAAAAGGGAAGGTATGAGAATGAACCTACTGCTATATGTGCTGCTTTTAAGATTTATCATTTTCAGTATCTTCTTCAGAAAAAAAAGAAACCTCAGAGATTCAACATTTTTCCAATGCCTCTAAAGAAAAATTAGTGAATTCCCCCAAAATACAGGATAGTAACCCACTGCTTTTAAAAAAATAATATGATTGCAATCTGCTAAGCATTCTATGTTGCAGGAGGTAAACTTCTTTATATTTGTTGTTATGTTCTTGTTTTGGTCTATTCAAAACATTTAGATAAATTTGAATTAGATTGTCTTCTTGTCTGTTCCATTACTGTAAACGTGTACTCTATAATTCATTTATTGCTGCAGGTAAATTGGGTCATAATGATCATAGGGAAAAAACAAAAGATATTTCCAGAGAATGTGCTCAAAAGGCAGCTGAGATGAAAAGTTACTCATCATCATTAAGAAAAAATCCTGACAGAGGATCAAGGAGAGAATCTGGAAAACAAAAAGGTAACAGAATTTTCTTCTGGCTAATTCCTCCCATATGCATTAAATCTATATAACTTTGCCTTGAAATTCTAAGGAACTGAAATATATTTTATATAAAGAAGAAAGTCTAAATGTGAATACTATAAATAATCTGTTTTGGTACTTTGTTTAAGATCTATCAGGAGAAATACACACTAATCTTAAGGCAGGATCACCACCTTCTGGAACTGGATTTAGGCATCATTCCAATGAACGTCTATATGGTAGTCAAGGGAGAGGATCTTATCGGCATGAAAAGGTGCACAATCAAATTAGACCCACTGTACAGACATTCAGCTCAAATAAAACGGAAGATGGAGAGAAGGGGAACCGTATGAAAACTGACAACACAGCTGGTTATGAAACAGATAGTAGCCAAGATTCCAAAGACAAAGGAAGCATCAGTAGCAGCAGAAGTCGAAGCAGAGGCTGGAAACCCATGCGAGAAACTCTGAATGTTGATAGCATCTTTATTGATTCAGAGAAAAGGGAACATAGCTCAAAATCCAAGCTAAATGCAAGCAATAAACCAAAACATGAAAAGGAGCAGAGTTCAGTCATCTGTTCCAAAGAAATTCAGAGTCAGAAGGGTCTGATGACTATCTATGAAGATGAAGCAAAACAAGGAGGAAGCCAGAATTCACTAGATTTGGAAAAGAAAGGAAATAGAGAAAAAATAACAGGATTTGTAGAGAGAAAAGTTCATCCTGATAATTGGCAGGCACAAAGAACTGAATCTGGCTATGAAAGCAGTGATCATATTAGCAATGCATCTGCTAATTTGGATTCACCAGTTACTGAAGGAAACAGCCCAGTTGACCCCAACAGTCTGAAAGAAAACATTTTCTGCAGGTAATGATATTAAAAATATATTTGTAATTATACAAAATACGTATATATCACTATATAACAATACCATAGTACAAACACCCTACCAAATTTTAATTTTAAAATGAAATAAACATTTTTATCATAATAGACTTCATGGTATTCCAGTTCTGTTGGTAGTTAAAAGCTTGGGAGAAAAGAAATTACAAAACCAGTTGTCTTATAAGTAGAATTACTTGCATTGATTTTCTATTTATATTTGATTATAAATTATCAAATAGAAAATATTTGCTAATTAATTCATCAAATCAAATCTTTACTATGGACATTATCTATGAAAATTTCCTATATTTGGAGGGGGGAAGTCATTTAAACACATATTATTAAGATCCAGATGTAACATTACTTATATTCAGATGGCAATATTTGAGTTATTCAAATAGAATAAGGACACTGAGTTTTGTAAAAGTACTAGATTATACTAGATTATAATCATGTGAAATATTGTTGCTTCCCTTTTTTCCATTTAACTTTTCTTTAATTAGGTATGTTCTCTTGATGTTTGCTTTCTATTGTCAGTTTTCATAGAGGGTGGGAGGGGTGAGAGAAAAGAGGAACAAGGTTTGACTTTTTTATATAAAATATATTTCTTTGTTGAATTTCTAGATTCCTGTTTAGAAACATTTAGCCATTTTTTAAACAAGTTTCAGAAGAATGTTTCAGGGTTGGTGAATTCTGTTATACTATTTGTACAGGCAGTTGATAATTAGTATATCCTTTTTCATAGTGACCAAAATCTGTCAGTTAGACATTCTGGAAATGTCTTGCAGACTTTCTCCCAGCTGAACAAAAACTCTTTGGAAGGTAAGGTTAATTATACGTGTTACATCAGCTTATTGAACTGTTAATTGATTTTTGACTATAAAAATGTACTGTTTAAATGTTAGAATTATTATAACTCTACAAATTCTTTCTTGATACTGTTGGCAGGTTTTCTATGAAAATTGTTTGTTACTTCCCATTTTTTTAAAAAAAAATAGTACCCAATTTGTGGAAACTTATGTTCAAATAAAATATTTTTTTAAAAACAAATATAAATGAAATTTATTGTCAACTTCTAAAATATTAATGTTTCATTAATAGTGGCAATGAAAGTGTAGTCCTAACATCAGACATATTAATATGGCTAGAACATAGAGTCAAAATTCCTTTTGAGCTGTGACTGATTTTAACCATGCATGGATCTTCATGTCAGCAGAAGAGAAAAATAACACATCTATTTTTATATTAGTTGGAATTCTGAAGGCACAGCATTGAGCCACTCTCATTGAATGTTTGCCACAATGCTACTATATTGGGAGTATTTGGTTGCAAG
Source organism: Thamnophis sirtalis (assembly GCF_051295495.1). Lineage (NCBI taxonomy): Eukaryota > Metazoa > Chordata > Lepidosauria > Squamata > Natricidae > Thamnophis > Thamnophis sirtalis. Next base: position 41,412,577 of record NW_028261390.1, on the reverse strand, counting down.
CTTGCACTGCCACCTCCTGTTGAAAATATATAATAATTTAATAATAATAATAGTTTCATGGAGTTTTAAGATACTTTGTTACCTAGGTAGTTACACTTTTATCTAATTTAAATTAGTATCAGTACCAGTAAAAAAGTACCTCTTCTGGCTGGAGAACTCTGGGGGTTGAAGTCCACAAGTCTTAAAGTTGCCAAGTTTGGGAACCACTGGAATAGACCATGCTACAGTGGTCATCAGTGTGAAAACAGTCAAAACAAGTCACTTTTTTCAGAGCCATTGTAAATTCGAACGGTCACTAAGTGCACTGTTGTAAGTCAAGGGCTAGCCATAACTGCCTTTTCTTTATTTTTAAATCTGAGATGCATATTTACAGTACACATTTGAAATTGAGAACTTTGGCTTTTCATTCATTCTTCTAGTATTCCAATTTCTTTCCTTCCTTCAAATCTAGCTGTGTTTATAATAATCTAAGAACATTGAACCCATAGCCTCCCATGTGTAAAACTCTTCAGCAATTCCAGCCAGCAAGGCTAAATAAGAAGGAATGCTAACGTTGCAGGTTAGCAGGATTTTTTTGTGGGGATTCTCCACTCCAGCTGTAATACAACAGCAGAAAAACCAGCAATTAGTTTGAAAACCTCCATAGAACACGGCATTGAAAAAGTTCAGTGAGCTAAATATTATTGTTGGCCTATATCTGTGTCAAATGCATACATATATTTCCTGTTGAAAACACTGGGCTTGAAGGAGTATATGTTAGGTTGATTTTCTTAGGGTCTGAAATGATCTTTTGAATACAATGGGGCAAAAAAGTATTTAGTCAGCCACCAATTGTGCAAGTTCTCCCAATTAAAAAGATGAGAGAGGCCTGTAATTGACATCATAGGTAGACCTCAACTATGAGAGACAAAATGAGACAACAAATACAGACAATCACATTGTTTGATTTGGAAAGAATTTTTTTGCAAATTATGGTGGAAAATAAGTATTTGGTCACCTACAAACAAGCAAGATTTCTGGCTCTCACAGACCTGTAACTTCTTCTTTAAGAGGCTCCTCTGTCCTCCACACATTACCTGTATTAATGGCACCTGTTTGAACTTGTTAGCAATATAAAAGACACCTGTCCACAACCTCAAACAGTCACACTCCAAACTCCACTATGGTGAAGACCAAAGAGCTGTTGAAGGATACCAGAAACAAAACTGTAGACCTGCACCAGGCTGGGAAGACTGAATCTGCAATAGGCAAGCAGCTTGGTGTGAAGAAATCAACTGTGGGAGCAATAATTAGAAAATGGAAGACATACAAGACCACTGATAATCTCCCTCGATCTGGAGCTCCATGCAAGATCTCACCTTGTGGGGTCAAAATGATCACAAGAACGGTGAGCAAAAATCCCAGAACCACACGGGGGGACCTAGTGAATGACCTGCAGAGAGCTGGGACCAACGTAACAAAGGCTACCACAGTAACACACTACGGCGCCAGGGACTCAGATCCTGCAGTGCCAGACGTGTCCCCCTGCTTCAGCCAGTACATGTCCGGGCCCATCTGAAGTTTGCTAGAGAGCATTTGGATGATCCAGAAGAGAATTGGGAGAATGACATATGGTCAGATGAAACCAAAGTAGAACTGTTTGGTAGAAACACAACTCGTCGTGTTTGGAGGAGAGAGAATGCTGAGTTGCATCCAAAGAACACCATACCTACTGTGAAGCACGGGGGTGGCTACATCATGCTTTGGGGCTGTTTCTCTGCAAAGGGACCAGGACGACTGATCCATGTACAGGAAAGAATGAATGGGGCCATGTATTGTGAGATTTTGAGTGCAAACCTCCTTCCATCAGCAAGGGCATTGAAGATGAAACATGGCTGGGTCTTTCAGTATGACAATGATCCCAAACACACCACCCGGGCAACAAAGGAGTGGCTTCATAAGAAGCATTTCAAGGTCCTGGAGTGGCCTAGCCAGTCTCCAGATCTCAACCCCATAGAAAACCTTTTGAGGGAGTTGAAAGTCCATGATGCCCAGCGACAGCCCCAAAACATCACTGCTCTAGAGGAGCTCTGCATGGAGGAATGGGCCAACATACCAGCAACAGTGTGTGGCAACCTTGTGAAGACTTACAGACAACATTTGACCTCTGTCATTGCCAACAAAGGATATATAACGAAGTATTGAGATGAACTTTTGATATTGACGAAATACTTATTTTCCACCATAATTTGCAAAAAAATTCTTTCCAAATCAGACAATGTGATTGTCTGGATTTGTTTTCTCATTTTGTCTCTCATAGTTGAGGTCTACCTATGATGTCAATTACAGGCCTCTCTCATCTTTTTAAGTGGGAGAACTTGCACAATTGGTGGCTGACTAAATACTTTTTTGCCCCACTGTATGTTACATGTTATTCACTGCCATATTTCCCTAAAAATAGGACTGGGTTTTATTTTCTCTTGACCTCCCAAAATAAGCACTTGGCCTTATTTTCAAGGAGGTCTTATTATTTTTGAAGTACAGGAGGCGGTGAGCATGGCCACCTCATGGCTGCTGCTGTGTTGCAGTATTTTCGGGGAGGGCTTATTTTCAGAGGAAGGCTTATTTTAGCATGCGCTCAAAAGCTTGATTGGGATTATCTGAGGAGGTCTTATTTTTGGGGAAATGGTATTAATTATGGTATTTCAAAGGATAATTTTGGAAAACATATGTGAACAAATGTTGATACTTTTTCCTTGAATTTTGAAATTATGAGTGTTATGCTGGAAGGTTTTGTTTGTACCAGTCTAACATAAGTAAACTATAAAGAAATATGTTGAAAGTAAATAATAATCACTGTTTTTCAGTACTGAAGAAAGGTGAAGTTAATATGCATATTAACTACAAGCCATCTAACTTCTCATCAATTTCTCATCTGCAGATACAAAGGTAATTTTTACCCCAAAAGATACTTATGACTTAGTTCCAAAATTCTGAGGGTTGCCCCCCCCCTCCCCACAATACTCTGTTTGGGTGCTTAGCAACCAACCTTCATTTACGGCTGTTGGCAGCATCCTGCGGTCACTGCAAAACCTGATCTTTACTTTGAATTTTTAGCAAAAACACCCCATAGTGAAAAATGAGTTCACCTAATGACTCCAGTGTTTGCTTAATGACCACTAAAAGTCATAAAATCTGGTTGGTCACATGATTTGAATTTGGACCCTTACAACTTATGACATAATGACCAGGCTCCATTGCTGCCGAAGGTCCATACTGTTATATGAAGTCTTCTATTTTTCCAATACCAGATAAAATCAATATTACACATGTGAATATATGCACATGCAATCCCCCGTGCTCTTGCCGTGCATGCCTCCCCCCACCCATTCAGTCTTTTTTTTTAGACTAGCCAAACCCAAAACCTGCAGCTGTTCTTCATATGGTTTAGTCTTTAGGCCTTTATATCTTTTTTCAAATGGTACAACCAAAACTATATATAGAAAATATAGAAGTGCATAAAGTTGGCATTTTTACTTTTAGTCTCCTAATGATCAATCAAGGTGTTAGTGAAGTTAGAGATTTTTGCCCAAGGATGCATCACTTCATACTTCCTAAATTTGAATTATGTTCAGTTGATTTAAATCAGTCCTTTCAATGGCTTTTGATTTTGTTCCCTCTCAGTTGCTTACTATAATCTTCAAATTTCACCAGCTCACTGCTTAAATTCATACATCATTCATACATTAAAACCAATAGAAATCCTTAAAGAACTCCCTTTCTTGCTTTGCTCCATTTAGAAACTGCCTATTAATTTTTACTTTGCTTTTAGCCAGTTAGCTGTTGACAAAAGCAGAGTTATTCACAGTCCATGGCCACTACATTTACTCAAAAGCCTTTAATTAGAAACTTTTTAAAAGACTGTCTTCAGTCTTTCTCATTGTTGGTGCTATGAAAAAACTCTAAAAGTGGGTGAGACAAGATTTATCTGCAAAATGCCAATTTTTATTCAGCAAATCTTCCTCTTTGTTCTTAATTCCTTTTTCTTTGATTCCCCTTACCACTTTCCCTGAAACAGCTGTTAATATAACTGGCTTATAATTCTTTTTTTTTTAAATGGCTGGCTTTTACTCCTATGATATTTTGATTTGAGCATTGTTAAATTAATGAAACCATTATGAAAGAATTCCAGCAACTGCTATTTATCAAATACAAGTTCCGCTTATAATAAAAACAATGTCCATATTTTTGGACCTTTACTCCTGCCCGTGCAGTGTAATGGGCCTGAAGTTACTCTATTTTTGGCATAACAGATAATTTCCATCTATCTTTTTTTTTTAAACCAAGCTAGTCTGGTTTCAGACTATTTGCCTGTAGCTTTCGCAGAACTGTTCCCCCATTATCAGCTTTCACACTTTCAGAAATAACACAAGTGACAGTTTGCTGGAACTGAACACCTAGCAGCAGCAACCTGTTACTTAGGCAACTACAAAAAGGAAAATCTTCTTGACTCTTGCCCAAAATTATCCATGTCTATCCTGCCTCACAGTAAATAGAACAATTGATGTTTTTTGTCCTGCTGGCTGGTGACCCTGGATGGATAGAATATCAACACAGGGAAATCTACCAATCACTGCTCTTTATTGTCCCACAGTTAATTTGTAAGGGTGAGCTCATTCTCAAACCTTGTTATTTATAAAGATTAGAACTTGGCTATTGGACAGTGCAGATTATATCGAATGGCTAGACATACATATGAGCTGCACTGGCTACCTGTTGGTCTCCGGGTGCACTTCAAGGTCCTACTCACCACCTATAAAGCGCTCCATGGTAGTGGATCTGGCTATTTGAGAGACCGCCTTCTGCCAATTACCTCCCTGCGTCCCATCAGATCGCATAGAGTTGGCCTCCTCCGTATTCCATCCGCCAGTCAGTGCCGACTGGCGACTACTCGGAGGAGAGCCTTCTCTGTTGTGGCTCCGACACTATGGAACAATCTCCCCGTGGAGATTCGTACCCTCACCACCGTCCAGGCCTTCCGCACAGCCCTCAAGAACTGGCTAACCCGTCAGGCCTGGGGATAATCTTATTTCGCCCCTCCCGAATGCTGAGTGAATGTTGAGTTTTATTGTCTAATTTTACTTTGTGCACATTTCTTTTTTTGTTATTGTCCCACACTCCCCTTCCTTTTTTTGATTGTAAGCCGCCCTGAGTCCCCTCAGGGAAAAGGGCGGCCTATAAATAAACAAATCTAAATCTAAATATGAAAATGAGACATTGACCAGCACAGAATCTATTAGTTTGGGAATAGGAATCAGATATTGTATCCTAAAACATCTTTCCTAGATACCGCTGACTGTGTAAGAGTCAATTCATTTCAATTCATTCAGGGGGTTTAAAATCAGTACTATTTTTCAGGGGGATTTAAACTTTTTCAGGCCATAGAAGCTAAAAAATACTAAACCTGGAACTACTGATCAAAAGTTAAAGCTCTCATGATAGAAAATTGACTGTTTCAGAGAACCCCCCCCCCCTTTTTGTTCTGTTCTTAGGGTCTTACAAAACTCTCGAGGTCTATGGAATAGTTTGAAAACCATTGCTTTATTGTATAGATATATACAATATGCAATAAAATGGAGAAGCATACCCATATTTTGATAACTTTCTGTCTTTATTATAATTTATTTATTTATTATTATTATTGGAATATTTGTATTTTTTTGTAAATGTTATATTTTCATGGAACCTGAAGCACTGGCCTTGTCTGGCAACTAGACATTAATGCCCAGCTAATGAAGACAGACAATCTGAATGTTTCTTCCACAATTTCCCTGTACCAGTTTACTGTCCATCATGGTTTCTGGCTGATTCTTTTCTTTCCGAAGAGTATTTGCTGTTTTTACTGATTTCAGTCATGAATATAAAGTCTGCTTATACCTGTATACTTGTTTACAAAATTCTGGCGTCTGCAATATTACCATGTTTACATCTGACTAGATTCTTTAAAGCTTACAGGCTTACCTCAACCCCACCATGAAATAACAAAGATTACTTTATTCTAGTAATTAAAAATAGAATTGGATTATATTTACTATTTTGCAATAGTTATATTAATACTTACATCCTTAAATATTTTGCTTTCTAGGACTGATATGCCAGATTGCAATAAGAAGTCTTTACCTACATTAACAGTGCAGACAGCTTTAAAAGATCACATTGAAAAAGAAATAAAAAACAGTTCAATCAATGAACAAAGCTCTTTACCACGGTCTGGTGAAAATGTACCTACTGAGACAAATATCTGTAGTGCTGACAATTCAGTATTTTCTTACATTGGTGAGAATGGAATCATGTCTGAAAGAGTCCAAAACAACTGTGAATCTTCATCTACTCATTTGCAAGTCCCCTGCCCAGTATCTCATACAAAGACCGTTAATTCTACTCCTATTCTTGCATTTTTCTTACAACAGAGCAAACCCAAGCCTTGCTGTACTGAATCTACTCCATCTACTGGACATAAAACGAGCATGTACAGTAACAAATATGATGATGCAACAGAAACAGTTTACCAAAATCTTCCACCACCTTTACCACCAAAGAAATATACTCTATCCCATTTGCACGGCATAGAACAAGAATCCACTGTAGAGTTGAACTTTACAGATCATCCAAAAATTGAAAAGCATGTTGCTATTGCTACTTCAAAAAGTATACCAGAAGCAAGTTCATTTGCAGATGAAGAAAGGTTGAAAGCATTTCATTGCAATGAGTCCTCTAAGATGAGTTTTTCTCCGAGTTTATTAGGAAAGGATTTATGCACTGTATCCAATAATCCTTTAAACAAACGGACTTGTTTTACTGAACCAAATTCTAGTTCCCTGGATGCAAATGCAAATGATGTTATATCGCTTACTACTTATTTTTCCGTTGATAACTGTATGACCGATACTTATAGAATTAAATACCACCAGAGACCAAAACTGTATTTTGCAGATACTAGTGGGTCAAACAAAGAGAGATCTTTGTTATCCAGTGGAATGCAGTTGGACACGTCTTACCATCACACTTCTGAATCAAATCATCCCACAGCTCAACAGAAGCATAAATCTAATATTGGAAATGTGTAATGTAATAAGAATGATTTGGGAATGAATATAAATCCTTAGAACTCCAACCCAATGTGATGTTTAAGTTTACATACTTTAGCTACATTTCATTTGGAAAGTACACATTAATAAATTGTCCCTTGCATGTGCATGCGTGATCAAGAAATATCAAAGATGGTTTTATGCTTGTGGAAATCCCGATTTTGCATAAGTTCAATCAAAGTGGCTATTCTTGTAAATGAGGAACTTATAAAATATTTAAATTGCTTTCATATGCTAAATAGATGCATCTTTAAAAAAAAAAGCATGAATACCATCTCTTTTTAAATGACTTGATTTAGAACATTTCAAAATACCATAAATATATTTCAAAGTAGATTTTGGACCTGATTCCATAGTTGGTTAAATTTTCATACTAACTATAGCACTTTTGTAGGTTATAAAAACCTAAATCATGTATCCATTTGCAACTCCCATATTAAGACAATAGAACATTTTTAAGCATCATTATTTAAATTTATTTTGAATGTTGAATTCTCATGAAAAAATCATTCACAGACTTTGAAATGGAGAGTATGATATATAATCTCAGATAAGCCCTTTCACAGATAAATTGATCCTCACAAGTGTGTACAGTAATTTGTACTGCTTTAAAGAAATGATTGAAATGTAAGGATTGTTCGTACGCACCAAAGGATACATGCAATAATAAGATAAGTTTGATCTATATAAAAGCCTTGAGAGTTTTTGTCTCCTTATGAAAATTGTGTTCTTTATGTAAAGTTTGTCATAAATGCAAAATTTTAGTGATATGAATTGTTTACATGCACTTCATTTTTTCATGTAAAGGCACTTTCAAGCTTGCTAAGTAAAAATTGAATATAATCTACATACAGTGTACTACCTCAGTATGACAATGATATTGTTTTTAGTATGTATGTACAGTATATATTTATATATACACACAGACATATATATATATATGTCTGTGTGTATATATAAATATATATACTGTGTGTGTATTCACACACATACTGTATATACTATACTTTATGTATGTACACACACCATACACACACACACACACACACACACAAATACAAAGTTGTATGTGTGTATCAGAAGTGTGCCAAACACTTCAGTTTTGAAATGCTCCCTTTCAAGTGAAAGATATATAGAGAGCTTTATGGGTTGATATAGATGGACTACATGTTATAGCAATTTTCCAAGCTTTTGTGTCTGATGTCATTTTGTAGTTATAACTTCCCTGTGAACTGATTAGCTCCAGGACAAAACTTTCACAGTGTGAAATACTACATTCTCTACAAGTGTATTAAATTGGCTTCCTAAGAAGCATGGTTCTTGTTAATGAACTGAGTAGCCAGAGAGTAACAAGGAAGGTATTTATGAAATACTTAAACATTCTGGTTGTGAGATATTTAGAACTTTTGCAAGAAAGTGAAAAAGTGCATTAAATGGGTATTCTCTTTCCCTTATATTCAGGTACTGTTAATTAGAAATTTAATAGTCACACTACTGTTTTGCCATATGAAACTAGCAGCAAAAGAAATTTTATGACAGAATTATTTTAAAGCACCTTGTTACACTAATCAAGAAACTGATAAATGCTGGAAGCATATGCTGATATTAGAAATATGCACAGAATGATATATAATCATTAAAAACTTACGTTTTGTAGTAGACAAATATTAACCCTTAATCTATTTTCTTGAATCAGTTATCCAGGATCTCATTATTATCTTTTAAATATTTGAAATAATGCCTTAATGAAGTCTTAGATTTTATTTTAATATACAGTATATATTATGGTAGCTAGAGTTTTAAACAGCAATAGTTTCTTGCATTGTGCAGTATTTTAAATACAAAAATTATGCATAGCAGTTGTTTGTAATAAAAATATTTAAGTATATTGTTAGGCTGCAAAAATGTGATAAATGAATTGTATAAATTTATTTTTATATTAAAGCTGCTGTAGAGAATATTTAAATCGTTGCATGTATAGAAAGTACTCTGATTTTCTTAAAACCAGCAGAGGCATAAACATGGATTCTGATCAGTTCAGCCTGAAGATATTCCTTTTTAAAGATTGAAATGAAATACACATGCAGTTGTTAGGTAAAAATGTATGACACCGTACCGTTTTAAATTCTTTGTATGAGCATTTTCCATTAAAATAACGATTACAAAGATGGTCCTAAAAATGTAAATGTGTTTTAGTTTTCGGCATGATAGCTGCTATGTTTTGGAACACTCCATTGTAAGTTTACACTATAATTGGATTAAATACAAATGCAAATTTGTGACTTTGACCAAATGGGGAAAATGCTATAAAAATTGGTGGTTGGGCCTATTCAGAACATTATTAGTAATGTAAAATAGGGATGCTTGCATGCTTTCCTAAAATAAGGAATATGATTACATTAAAGTTCCACATTTATGTTAACGAAGGAGTCTTCCTACTCTCTAAATTTTCAGAGACAATGTCTGAAAGATATGGGCAGTGCTTGACTTATGGCCATTTGTTCAATGACCCTTTGAAGTTACACCGGCACTGGAAAAAGTGGCTTGTGACCACTCCTTGCACTTAACAACCATTACAGAAATCGGTCTGTCATATAATTGTGATGTGAGTATTTTACCCCTGGCTCACGCAACAGTTGGAAGTGTCATGTGATCACTATTTGTGACCTTCCCAGCCAGCTTTTGATAAAGTCAATGGGAAAGATGGTAGGGAAAGTTGCAAGTCAGAGTCATATGTTTGCCTTAACAACCACAGTGATTTGCTTACAGGCAAAAAGCTCATAAAACTCAGGCCACATCTCACTTAAAACTGCGCTGCTTAACAAATTTTACAGCTCCAGTTATGGTCATAAATTGAAGACTACCAGTAGGTTTAGTGACCTAAGAGGTAAGATTAGAGGCAGAGGACCGGAGTTCTTGTCCTGCCTTAGATACAATAACCAAGTGACTGAGGCAATTACTCTCTCAGCCCTAGAAAAAAAGGCAAGTAGCAAAATATTTCAGAAACTGTTCCCCCAAAATTGCAATCAAGATTGAGTTGAAGGCCCCAACTCTTCTGTTTACACTGACAGTATCTTACCTATTTTCTTCTCCGTATCTTCAAGTTAGTCTTGACTCCTGACAAGTGCCTGGACAAGTCCTTTGCTGTCTTGACATTTTTTTAAAGTAGTTTGCCATTACCTTCCTAGGAGTAAGAGAGAGTAAGCTGGCCCAAGTTGCCCAGCTGACTTCGTGCCTAAGGTGGAACTGGAACTCAAGAGTCCCCTGCTTTTTAGTGTGGTGCTTTAACCAAAATGACTCTCTGTCTTAACTATGAATGTAACTCCACATTGTTGGTTTCTTGTTACAAAGCTGACTTAGCTTTTAATCTTACTGGTATCTATCATGCTCAAATGATTTTTCAGAAGTTACTGATTTGTTTAAAGCATGTAGAGTTAACATATTCATGATTACAAATAACAGAGAAGTAACTTCATCTCAAAGTAACTGTAAAATTAATTTTTGATATTTTAAGTTTTTTTAAATTAAGTCATTTCATTCTTGATATGCAGGTAATATATAATAATGTAATGCCTTTATAGATAAAAATGGAACTATAAGTACTGGAATCAAAGTGTTCAATTGAAAGCTGTTACTGAAGTAATTTGAATTTGTAATATTTATGTAAAGAGTAATGTGAATTACCTTTGTTAAGAGTATTACTGTATTTTTAAAATGTAAAGCAAATGTTCATTTCCTGTATAAATGAGAAGTGTTGGATTTGTGAGTATATGTGCTTTAAAGAAATATAAAAATCTTAGACATTTTTTGCACAAATTTATTGCTATCAAATAAGGGGAGCTTGGTCAACTTCTCATTTTTTATAGCTAGATATAGTCTTAATATTTGTTTGCAATATTTGATTTTTTAAACTTTATTTTTATAATTGTTCCCTTAAGACTATAGGTTTGTGTGGTTGTAATGTTAAATACATTTAACATGATATACGGGAGTATCTTTTTAAAAACTTTTTAAAATTTAACACTTTTTAAAATTGTGCTACATGTACCTGCAGATAAAACAAAAATAAGATATCCAATATCTCTGTTTAATTTACATATGTATAATTTTTCGGTGAAATAGGAGCAAACCAATTTTTTTTTATTTAAGAATACGGTGCTGCTCAGTTTGGGAGAGTAAATATATGCTAGCAAATAATAGTGACCAAACATCTGATAAAAATCTAACACTTGCATTCTGTTCCATATCATATTCGGTTTCACCTCTGAACTGCAGTTGATTTAGATTTCTGTAAAAACAGATGAAATGTCCAATTCTATCAAATGAATACTTGATAAATCTTCATGAATTTAAACAAGCCAGTTTTCATTTAATTATGCTTTTACCAAGACTCCAAAATTTTAAATGAATAGGGGTGGTCATAGGGGGTGTGTTCCAGCAGGCACTACTGGGTGTGCACTTTGTGCGCTTGATGTGCACTGTGTACCCATGCGCAGTGCAATTAAAAGCATTCTGTACATGCACAGAAGTGAAAAACAAGATGGCGCCGACCGGGGAACCGGTTCAGGGGTGTGGTAGGCCTGGGTTGCTGCTGATTCCAGCGACCCAGGCCGCCAAACCACTACCAGTTCGGCCGAACCAGTAGGAACCCACCACTGGTGGACATACTGACACTATGAAAGATTCTAAATAACATTACTAGATGTATTTAATAAATAAGTAAATAGAGGTAAATCATGAGGTATGGATTGTTTTACTTGAATTCACATGTGATAGTTTTCTCTTTGTGTGGCTATGAATCGCCCATTTCTTCAAGACTTATCCATTCTAATGAATAGTATTAGACCCAATAGTAAAGCAAGTAGCGGTGAATTCAGTTCTATTCATACTACTTATACCTCTCTTATGTATTACACTATAGTAAGTTGACTTTCTCAACTAAGAAAATTGAGAACCTAATTTTTTTTGGGGGGGGTCATTCCTATTGTTTAGAATTTGAGAAGAAAAATCATTCTAAATATTCAGTTTCTCAGTGAAGAAAATGATTGTATTGCTATTATCTCTGTACTTTGTAAATTCACATTTCTATAATTGAAGGTTTTCTTATTTCTTTATTAGCTGAGGGAAGAGCAGTTTTAGAACATTAATTTAGGACAAAGAATGCAAATTATGATATTTATTAATATGTTTGATTCAGTCACCAGTCCTTTTTTATTGCTTGGCTATAGAGGGAATTCTTGTGAAGGAATTGACACATCTACTTATATAGATTGAACAGCAATACTGTATTTACTTTAAATATAACCCCCTCTCAAATTTCTCAAATAAAGCCCATATTCAATCTCAATATCAAATGAACTTCAGCCTACCTCCACCAATACCTTTATCCTAGCCTGACAAAAATGGTGTGAATCCATTTAATCTAGCATATAAATGTAATAAATGTTCACCTTATACATTATTGAGAGTAGAGCACAAAACCAATCAAAAGAAAAACACTTTAAATTATGAAAATTAACAGGAAGTCTACAAACTTACTTTTAGAACATGAAACTCCAAATGGGCAAATCTAAAGTATAATGGAGATCAGGACCACATTAGACTGAGTAAAATTTACTGAAGTGGTTGGCCTGTTTATATATATCATAAAGATCATAAAATACCATCCGCACAGTCCATGCACATATTGCTTCTGAAGGCACAAAGCTGAGCACAAAGTACTTTAAAACTTCAAACAGAGCAAATTACTTTCCTTGCATATGAGAAGAATATATGCAACTTATTTACATAAAATCAGCTAAAACAGCCCTCAGAATTGATCACGTTACATTTTCTATTTTTATGGTAGGAGTTCATAAATTATTGTTACAGAGATATTTGTCTCCAGTCCACTTGGATGGTGATCCAAGAGTCGATTGCTGAAAATGGACAACTTCAAACTGAATTGAAAGTGTTGTGTCACTTCAATGACAGTGCTATATTTGATGTAAGGCACAATTTGCACTTATTGAAGAATAATAATGTGAAACATGACAGTTCATCATAAAGCAAGTTCACCACATCCAATTGCTCAGAAAAAATATGTCAACAATTTAAATATAGAAAGAGGAGTTGTTATTGAGATTTCTGATATAACAGTTTTCCAGTGTTCTTTTATTTTTGGTTGTGAAGCAAAAGCAGCTAAAGTAGCAGCATTAGCTGGATTTTCTTGAAGGCAGTCTGGTTATCTGCAGTATAAAGAAAAGAAAAATTAGATCAATCAGTGAAAAAAACTGTACTCAATATAATCCTGAGCATCAGATTTCTAGTACAGCATCATCAGTTGCCTGATAAATCTAAAAGTAGAACATAACTTGTTCTGTTGTTTCTTCCCAATGGATTATTCATAGATTTTTTTTTGCCTCTAGTCATATATCTGTTCTAGTTATTAGTCAACAAAATTCTATATTTCATGAATGTTGATCCACTTTTAAAGCTATTTTTTAATAGCCACTGATGGGCCTGGTGGAAATATATTATGAATTATAAACTAATTCATCATTTTGGCTTAGATTTTTCAAGTATTGTATAATGCACAGGTGTCAAACTCGCAGTGTCACTGACTTCCTGGGAGGAGCCTGCTGGTGGTGGCAGCAAAAAATCAGCTGCCTCCGAATTCCTGGCTACGTACCTGTTTAGAGGATTTTCCATCTGACGTCTTATCAGGTTTTCTTATCCTTCAGGCAAGAAGGAAAGAAGAAATTGTTTTGCTGGCAAATGCTCTTCGATTTTTGCAGCTTTTGTGCTTGCAGGGAAAGGGGGGCTAGCCCAAGGCAGAATGGCTGTCCGTGCTGGGAACTTCAAACTGCCTTGTGTGGGACAAAGTAGGTCTCCCCCACTCAGTTCAAAGTTTTGTTTGATTTAATCTTATCACGAACTGAATCCGTTTGCGTGGACAATAATTGTTTATCAACATTTTAGCTTCTTTTCTTTTTCTCCTCCAAAAACTTATTTACTTAGAGGCTTTTAAAATGGCGCCGAGCAGGCTGGTTTCTCCGGTAATAACGAACACTTTTTGTTAATTGTCACAAGAATTCAAAACAAAAGAGATTGCTTATCATTTGTTTTGGTTTCACAATAGGCCAGCAGAAGCTTTTTAATTAGTTTCATTTCTACAAGAATTTTACTCCTTCATTAATCTTGCTTATCTGGAAGTTAAATGGTGATGAATCTGCTGAACGGTCTTGTTACAATGTTTACTCACTGAAAGTTTAGCCAAGCCTTAAACTTCAAAATAAAAGGGGAACTCAGCCTCTTTACTTAAAGCTGCATATTCAGGCAATAGAGTTTTATTAACTGCAGGCAGATAAATTTTGAAATGGCTTCAAAACCAAATATTAACTTGATGTCATCACCCTCTACTTCCAGGGGCACATCCTCAGTGCCTGGCACAAAGCTGCATCCTCCGCCCCCTGCTGGGGATGTGTTAACGAAAGAATTTTTCCTGAGTAATCTAAGCGAGGCTCTTAATGCACAGACAATTAAAATGGAAGATAAGTTTAGAGATAATAGAGAGGTGGTAAAGCAGGAGAGAAAAGAGGAAATAAAAGAAATGAAAGAAGAAATTAAAAGTGAAATAAAAGGACTTAAACAGGAGCTGTATGAGAAATTTGACGCTAAGGTTGGTAAAATTAGAGACGAAATGCTGAGACTTGTAACTGTATTAACAGAACATATTTCTGGAATGGAAGATACCCTAGAGGTTCTTAATGATGCCAATGCTAACTTGACATTGAAAACAGAGTGGTGGAACAAAAAGTGGGAAATGCTGAAAAAGAAATTATTATGATACAGTACTGACAAATGGAGTTCGCATTAAGAGTAAGGGGGCTGCATGAGGAGAAACAGGAGAACCTGAAACAGATCCTATCGGAAGCTTTTGACCGCCTGATGGGAAGACCAGGGACCAACCTAGACTGGCAAATTGACAAAGCTTACCGCGTTAACTCCTGGCTGGCAAAGCAGAAGCAGCTTCCTCGAGACATCGTTATATATTTTACTACAAGAGAGCTTAGAAATATGGTACTGCAAGCGTCTTATAACACTAAGCTTCAAATTGGCGGTCAAGACCTGGCTGTTTTGAAAGAGATACCACCTCAAATGTTAAGAGCCAGGAGAGACTACGCTTTTTTGGTCGAAGAACTCAGAAATCGTCAGATACAGTATAGATGGGATGCACCATTTGGCATCATATTTACATTTGATAAGCAAAGGTACCGCCTCAACTCTGTATGGAAAGCCCGAGATTTTTATTATAATATATTGAAGGCCGGATACCCTGCACCATCTGGACCTAGAGAAAGACCACAAGAAGGACAGGATAGACAGCAAACTACACAACCACCAGACAAGATGGAGCATCTCTCTTCTCTAGAAGTGCAAGGTGCTATGGAACCAAGACCTAGCCGCATGACTACTAGACGTATGGAGAAACAAGCTAAAAAGCAACAGCATCAACAATCATCGGCCATCGATCAAGGAACTACAATAACAAATCTGGAAGCAGTGGGAGGAGCTAGACCTAAGGTTAAACAGGCCATGCAGGAAGCTCTAAAAATGCTTCAACCAACCAAAGATGACAACTAAGATTTTAACATGGAATGTCAACGGACTGAATTCTCCACAGAAGAGGAAGAAAATATTTCATTATCTCAAACAGTTTAAGAACGATGTAACTTGTTTGCAAGAAACTCATATCAAGTCAACTGATCAAAAATATTTGATCAACTCAAAACTTGGTCAACATTTTGCAGCTTCTGCTATGGAAAAGAAGAATGGTATAGTTGTATACTTAAGAAAAGATATGAAAGCTGAATTAATAGAAGCAGATCCCTTCGGAAGATATATTGCTTTAGATTTAATCTTAGAAGGGAAAAAGACATTACTTTTGGGAATTTATGCTCCCAATCAACAGCAAGATAGATTCTATAGAAATCTTCATGCTAAATTAGTACAGTGGGACTATAGTTCCTGTATACTATTGGGTGACTGGAATGGAGTGATAGACACTAAGAGAGATAAGAAGATTTCCCGCCTAAATACTAAGATGCGAGCAAAGTTACCCAAACCTTTCTTTGACATTATGGATGATTTTGAATTGAGAGATATTTGGCGAGAAAGAAATGCAGAGGAATATGACTTCACTTTCTTCTCGGACAGGCATCAATCCCTTTCAAGGATTGATTTTATTCTAACCACTAATGATTTGCTTTCTAGGGTCAAGAAAACAAAGATTGCGGCTAGGGTCCTTTCGGACCATAACCCAGTTTGGATGGAGTTGGGAAGGGTAGTGCAGGCAAGAAGGTCTTGGAGATTGAATGAAAACTTATTTAGATATGAAAAGTATATTAATTATTGTAAAAAATTACTATCTGAATATTTTGTTTTGAATATGAATAAGGGTACATCTATGGAATTTGTATGGGATGCAAGCAAAACGTATATGAGAGGAGTCTTGATGAATATAAATAAAACACATAGAAATAAGCAAGGGTTAAAACGAACAGAACTGGAAGAGGAAATTAAGAGAAAAGAGCTGGAGTTAACAATGAACCCAGACGATACAAAGGTTAAGGAAGCTATTAACATATTAAAATCTCAATTTGACATGTTGATCTCTGACCAGGTAGCTACTAATTTATTATATGCAAAACACAATACTTTTTGTAATGCAAACAAACCTGACAGATGGTTAGCTTATCAGATTAGGAAAAAAAGGAAAACTCGAAATATATCTAAACTGATTTACAGAGGGAAGGAGGTGTTTCAACAGGAAGAGATTCAAAAGGCTTTCTGGGAATTTTTTACAGAACTGTATAAAGGGGATAAAATTAATGGTTTAGACATAGACAAATATTTAGACAAAGAGAAAATACCTTCAGTTAGAGAAGAGCACAGGCAAAAATTGAATCAACCAATAACCTCGGGGGAAATCTTGCAGGTAATTAAGCAATTAAAGTCAGGGAAAGCACCAGGTACAGATGGCTTGACAGCGGTTTACTATAAAAACTTACAGTTAGAAATGGTAGAACCTCTTAGAGAATTATTTAATATGATTCAAACGGAAGGTAAAGTCCCTCCATCTTGGAAGACAGCGTTTATATCTTTGATACCCAAAGAAGATCAAGATACTACTCAACCCAAAAATTATAGACCTATTTCATTACTGAATGTAGATTATAAAATTTTTACTAAAATATTAGCAAATAGTTTAATGTTGGTTATTCAACAATTGATATATACGGACCAAACAGGTTTTATACAAGGGAGACAGATGAAAAGTAATGTCAGATTAATTATTAATGCATTAGAATATTTGGGAAAGAACAACCAGATCCCTGCTGCGTTTATATTTTTGGATGCTGAGAAGGCCTTTGATCGAGTTAACTGGCAATTTCTGCTGAAGATATTGCAAAAAATG
This sequence comes from Thamnophis sirtalis, assembly GCF_051295495.1. Lineage (NCBI taxonomy): Eukaryota > Metazoa > Chordata > Lepidosauria > Squamata > Natricidae > Thamnophis > Thamnophis sirtalis. Next base: position 41,394,991 of record NW_028261390.1, on the reverse strand, counting down.
CAGATAGGAGATAATTTTTTATAGTCAATTAAAGCAATATACCAACAGCAAACAGCACAAATCATAGTCAATGGAAGTTTAACAGACTCTTTTCAAATTGGAAAAGGTACAAGACAGGGCTGTCCTTTGTCCCCATTATTGTTTATTATAACTTTGGAAGTATTGTTGAATAAAATACGGGGCTTGGATGGTTTAAAAGGGATCAAGATTAGGCAGCAAGAATATAGAGTCCGCGCTTTTGCGGATGATTTGGTCATAATATTGGAACAACCGCAGGAATCCAGTATGGTTTTAATGAATACGATTAATCAATATGGTCAAGTGTCTGGCTTTAAAATAAATTTAGGAAAAACCAAAATATTAGCTATAAATATGAATATTAAACAAAAGGAAGAATTAGGAGTGATGCTAGGATGTGAGGTAGTTAAAAAAGTCAAATATCTTGGAGTTAACATTTTAACTTCAAATGGGAAATTATATAAGCATAATTATGAACCACTTTGGCATAGCATACAGACAGAGATGAAAAAATGGGAGAAATTGCACTTATCTTTGCTGGGTAGGATAGCGGCAGTGAAAATGAACATTTTACCAAAATTTTTATTTCTTTTCCAAATGTTACCTATACTTAAAAAAGATGCGAACCTTTTAGAATGGCAGAAGGGTATCAACAAATTTGTGTGGGCAGGAAAGAAGCCGAGGGTAAAGATGAAAATAATGCAAGATGTACGTGAGAGAGGAGGATTGAAACTACCTAATTTAAAACTATATTATGATGCAGTGGCATTATCTGTAATTAGTGATTGGACTCATTTAACCAATGATAGAATATTGAATATTGAGGGACATGATCTGGTATTTGGCTGGCATGCTTACCTGTTATTCAACAAAAAATTGGATAAGAATTTTAAAAGTCATATTTTAAGAAATGCTTTATTGCGGGTTTGGAAGAAATACCAATATAAATTAAATGACAAGATACCCATGTGGGCAATTCCTAGACACGCAATTGAAAATATGAATACAGCACAAAAACAGGACAGAATTACTTACAGACAGCTTCTTACCTCGGAAAGGGGGGTATTACAATTAAAATCTTTAGAGGTATTAAAAGAGGAGAAGGTAGTTCAAACATGGTTCCAGTATGGGCAATTACAGGCTAGGTGGAAAATAGATCAAAAAATTGGTTTTATCCAAGTTGAGGATAATCTGTTTAAACAAATAAGAGATCAAAGCTTAATGCATATAAAGAGGATATATAATGTATTAATACAGATGGATTCGGAAACAGAATTAGTTAAAGATTGTATGATAAAATGGGCTCAAAATGTTGAGGAACCAATAATGTTGGATACATGGGAAAGAATCTGGGTAAGAAATGTGAAATTTACACAAGCTCAAAATCTGAGAGAAAATTTTTACAAGATGTTCTATAGATGGCATTTAGATCCTAAAAAGTTGGCTTCTATGTATCCGAATGTACAGCCTAAATGTTGGAGGTGTGGTTCTCTCGATGCTACATATTATCATATATGGTGGACCTGCCAAAAGGTTAAGGCATTCTGGATAAAAATATGGTGGGTCATGCAAAATATTTTTAAAAGAAGGATAAAGTTTATTCCTCAGTTATTTTTACTAGGTATATGTACTGACTTTACAGTGGTAGAGACTAATTTGATTCTGCACCTAATAACTGCAGCAAGACTGTTGGTGGCGCAATATTGGAAGAAGGAAGACTTGCCTACAATCCAAGAATGGACATTGAAAGTGACAAACTTAGCCGAGATGGCTAAAATATCGGCATATCTTAAAGATCATTCAAATGAGAGATATAAACGAGACTGGAAAAAATGGATTGACTATATACAAAATAAATACGGGACCAAGAAATTCCAGTTAGCCTATGCTTAAGATCAGAAATGATTTAAACTGTTAAAAGTTAGTTCAGTAAGAAGCTAAGGTCAATGTAGAATGTCATTAATTTCTTTATTTCTTTTTTCTCAATAGATTTTAGACTGTGTTAGTTAAAAATCCATACCGTGTACGGGTTCTGGGAAGTCGGGGGGGGGAAGGAGGAGGGGGGTTGGGGGGTGGAGGGAGGGAGGGGCACACACACAAAAAAATTGTACTTCAATGTCTTAATGATTGACAAATGATGAAATATTTGTGTTTTTTTTAAAAAGAAATAAAATAAATATTTGACAAAAACTCGCAGTGTCACTATCACATGATGTATTGCAATGATTTCTCTTCGCAGAGCTGGGATGGATGTGGCCTGTGTGTGACACCTCCAGCCCGGGCTGCCAATTTGACATCCCTGGTATAATGCTATGGAGCCATAATAAGATTTAACATAGACAGCCAATATTTTTTCCCTTTGTGGCATAAAGCGATTTAGATTTTTACTTGGCCTGACTTGATTGCAACAAGTAAAAAACAATCATACCAATTAAGATATAAATGGCATTACATTTTTAATTGCAAAAAGTTTTATCCTCTCATTTTCTGAATTAATCCAATATTCTCAATCACTAATCCCAAAATGGAATTATGTTTAGTAAATCAAGTAAGACCATTTACTTGATTAGTGCAGTTAAAAATCTTGCTCCAAAGGAATTACAAGCAGTAATTCTGAATTTAAAAAACTAGTATAAATAAATCCAGTATAAATAAAAAGTTGCATAAACATGCTTTTGAACCATTTTTTTTTCAAACACAAAAAACCCATGTTTTGAAAACTTGGTACTTTATAAAACAGTTGTTAACAAATTTTAAACATATCACTTCCTTAGAACTAGACATATTTATCTCCCACATATACTTACACTGTTTGTTATTGCTTGTTTGTAAACTACATCCTGAAATGCACAACAGTAACATTTGAAATCAAACTTTCATAATAAATCACTCATCCACTCTTTGCCTCAACAATTTTAGATGCCATCTAAGACTTCCTAGTATATACAAATTGAGGCAGCTGCAATTCTAAATTTTGCTGCCTCACCAAACTACACATTTTCTTTATATTATTTATATCCCACCTTTATTATTTTATTTACAAATAATTCAAGGTGCACAACATATCTAAAAGGAATCTTCTCTTCCTATTTTCCTCCAACAACAATCCTGGTATATGAATTGAGTTGAGAGTATGTGACTGACCCAAGAACACCCAGCTTTCATGGCTAAAGCAGGACTAGAATCCACTCCAGGTTTCTAGTCTAGTACCTTAACCACTAGACTAGACCAAACTGACTCTAGTATTCTTACAGCAGGCTTCTTACTGGAGTAATAATGCTATACATTTGGAGGTCACCAATATTCCCCAAAGAGTCTCACAAGATTTACTTGTAATCAGACATGAATAAAACTGGACTAACATGCTGGGGTCACACACTGGGCTAATTCAGAGTATTTTGACTTCCTATATTACAATAAAGCTGTATAACACGTTCATTCCTTACTCCTATGCCCTGTGCTTGTGTAATGCATTGAATCTTATTTTAATTAACTATGTAGGCTGGAACTGAGGCACATGCTATTGCTTAAATTTTAGGTGGAGCTTTTGGTAGTTTGAGAACTTGTCTATAGACATTTCATTACCCAATTATGCAACATCACCAGTGTGATCTATATGTGGAGTTTCCTGACTATGTGGAGATGTGGCTTTTAGCTCCTTAATCTTATACTTGGGTAGAATAACTACAGATTCAATACCACCACCCTGTGGGGAAAAATACTAGAGCTCCAGGAAGGACAAAGACATCTGGAAATAAAGTCATGTAAAGAAACATACAAATAAACACAAAGCTTACAGAGCACCAAGGACTCCACAGTTCAACCCTGAGCTACAGAAACAGGACTAGCTATTTAGTAGCAAAATGATATTAAAGAATGAAATTGCTTCTTAGCAGGAAGGAAAAAGAAACTCTGCCCCGGGGGTTGAAGGTTTACATTTTAGCCTTCAATCCCAGAAAGCATCTGTAACACAGTAAAGAGAACTAACTGCCTGTTCCAGCTGAGCCCTCGATTCTGCCTCTAAGGTAGCAGATAAACGAAGACGAAGAGCACGAAGTCGAAAAGGATCATCAGCCAGAAGTCCAACCAGTAGGACGTCCCGGAGAGTGGGGGCCCGCAAGCGATGCTCCCCGTCGTTCCCGCCACCTCGGCTGCCAGCCGGTTCGGTTCATGCTCAGTCTTTCGGCGGTCTCGTACCTCAACGCCTTCCGCAGCCTCCATCGTCCCTCACACGGAAAGAATTTATTCCGCGACCGGCGACCGGCCTACGTAGGACTGTTACTACCATAGAGACGCACGCAAAAAAGGAGGGGCACCATAGCGATGTTTCCGGTAGACACTTTCAGTACGACGTGGCCCTTATATGTCTGTTCAGACAAAGGGAGATGGCTGTGGTTGATTCGCCGCGAACGTTAATTCTGTACAGCACAGAAACTGTGATTGGATAATAGAAATCTGGGCTTGGCGGTGCGTAGAGATAATAAGGACTTTACATTCCTTGCAAAGATGTGTTATTTCATTTAGGCTCAAACAGAAAGACGTTTTTCTCGCAGTAGAGGTTAATTTAGTAGGGTTTTTTTTTAAGTTGGCAACTTTTAAGGCGTGTGGAATTAACAGAATTCTCTAGTCAGAATGCTGGAGGGATGCAAGCGCACCTACCATTTGCTGACAAAGCTTCCACCTAATGCATGACCTCACCCAGTGGTTTCAAACGGACGGCAAAGGAAAAGGGGGCATTGAATTCTGAGGCAGGTCCAAGTGAGGAACAGAGGATCTCTGCCCTTTGTTAACAGAAATTGAAACGAGCCACAGAGGAAAGAGGATCAGTTTGGTGGAAGTGGTTAAGGTGTTGGCCTAAAAACAAGGACGCTAAGCTCCAGTCTCTCCTTAGTCGTGAAAGTTGCGTGTCTACTTTTGAATCACTTTTGGGTCTCTATTCTCCAAACCATTTGAAGGCAAGACAAACTGGAATGGTATTATGTCCGGAAGTCGTGGGTGTTCCATTACTGGAGATTTTTAAGAAGAGATTGGACAGTCATTTGTCTGGAATAGGATAGGTCTCCTGCTTGAAGAGGGATTAGAAGACCTCCAAGTTCTTCAACTCATATTCTCTATTCCATTTTCAGCCCACCCGACTTCACAGGGTTTATTGTGGGGGAGGAAGGAGTATTATGTGTATTCACAGCCTTGAGTTTCTTAAAAGGTAAAGATTGTCTTGGGTGTGGTTCTTCCCTTCATATTCGTGGGTATGTTTGGAAGGACTGACTGTCATGTCTTTACCTTGATCAAAATTAAATGCTGATTGTTATTCAAACCTCCATTTAAGTTGTCATCTTTTGGGGCTCACTGTGGCTTAAGCTTATCAAGGTACCTAGCAGTATATATATATAAGAAACTATACTTATATAAGTATAGTTTCTTATAAAGTAGTAAAAGTAGGATAGAAATCTGATGAATAAATAAACCATAGTAAAGTACCTCCTACCAAACTTTGCAGTTGGTTCAGAAGGATGATTTGATTGATGTATCAAAAACTCAAAAGAGCTTTGACTTTTATGAGAGGTCAAGAAGCACAAAAATGGGCACACTACCATCGTCCTAGTTCCATCTAAGTTCATCAAGTGGAGCCAATGCTGTTTCTATACCATCATCCTGGCCTGAAACCAGATTGACACTTTATTAGTCCAAACAAAATACTTATTTTAATATATATTTAAAATATACATAATTTATGTATACGTTTTAGTAAAATTAAGTAAAAAATAATTTTCCTTAATTGTTTTCTATTGATATGAACAGTTTTACAAGTATTTCTTGGAATTAAAGTATTTTAACTCATTTATGAAAAATAATAATTGAATGTTTTGAGATTCTTCAACAAGTCGCTATTGGGAAAAGTGAAAGAAAAGGGAACATGATAGCCAGTCGCAAGATAGTATAATCAACTATAACAGCCATAAAGTGAAAAGATTGAAAGACCAAATTGAGAACATAGATAGTCCTCAATATGAAATTGAGCCCAAAATATCCTTTGCTAAGCAAGACAGATGTTAAATGAATGTTGCCCCATTTTACAATCTTTCTTGTTGTTAACTGAATCACAAGTTGTTAACTGAATCACCACAATTGTTAAGTTAGTAACATGGTGGTTAAGTGAATCTGGCTTCTCTATTGACTTTGCATGTCAGAAGTTCACAAAAGGTAATCATATAACCTATGGATCCTACATCCATCATAAATAAAGTCAAGTGTTCGAATTTTGCTCACATAAACATGCAATGGTTTTTAAGTGTGAAAAATGGTCATACGTCATTTTTTTCATGCTGCCATAATTTTGAATTACCAATGAATTGAGGACTACTTGTAATCCTATAGAAAGTCTAATTATCTGATCATTAAAAATTGGCACTAATATAACAGCAAATAATCATCTTGAACAAGAAGGCCCCAGCTAACATTCTCCATCTTTTCTAATAATTTGTATTAGGATTTCACTAGCAAATACTGAAAATCACAGGACGTTGAATCTCTAATGTGGCCTAATGTGGATATTATTTGTTAAATGATATGGGGGTAATAGGCTTGGTTATATACTAGATTTGTGTATTATTAATAGATGCTCCAGTAAAATGGTTTTTTTTTAAAGAAAATTGTAGAATTTTTCATTGTTCACAGACACATAATAGATATCATTTTTAAAAACATTTCATAAGTAGATTAACTGAAATAAACTGATTGCATATAGTTCCTTAAAAATTGAGACCATTAATGTGAACATTGTCTTTTTTTTGCAGGAGTATTTAAACCATGACTGACCAACTTATCTTAATGGAATCTGAATATGTTTGTCTGGACTTGTTCTTCATTTTAAAAAGATTGATTTTAAGACAGACGAGGCAGAGTTTCTTATGATTTTATTTTAATGTGTACTGTAATTTTAAAATTTGGACTTCTTGAACCAGAATTCCTTCCTAAGTAGAAATTTGTGTTTTTCTTAGTTTTTCAATACCAAATCAAGGTGAAAAAAGAATACTGGACAGAAATTAGGATACAATATATTAGGTGACATTTTGATGAGAAGGTGTGTACAAAATTTATTCTTTCCAAATCTACATAAAAAATAGTTGTGTTAACATTTTTAAGAAATCTCAAAAATAAAGCTAATGAGGAAATGTGGCAAATTAAAAAAAAAACAGAACTAGGTAAATTTGAAAAAAACTAACATTTGTAAGGTATTTGGATCAGGCTAGATAGTTCTTATGTGTTTTATTTTATAAAGGATTAATAATTTATTTTAAATATTCAATTAAATAAGCAATTATTCACACTTAGTCACAACAACAATGAAAGACAATGTCTTCTAGAATATGGAATAGAAATAAAGTTTATTTTTTTCCCAATTATAAAAAGTAAATTTTATATTCACACTCCACGGCACTGTTTAGTTAAATAGTCAGGGTGCATAAAAGATAAATACATCTTAAGTGAATATTAGTACTTAGCTCCTTTGTATTTGGTTAAGAAAATGTAAAGAAAACGCAAGTGATCTTCTGATGGTTTTCAGTCTTCACCAATAGTTGTTTATGCTTTCTTGAAGAATCTTTTGGCTATTACTCCTTCATAGGTGTAAGTCTGAAAAGATTTTATTTTTAAAATAATTAAAACAGGTCGGAATATCAGCAATATTTTTCTGCATTCACAGTGCTTATTTTCTCAGGAATAGTTTCATTCTATATTCCAGAAACCAGCCATTTTTAAGGTGGCATAAATAGTCTAAAATCAAATATTTATTGTTAAATAATGATCCATAACTACATGACACATAGTCCTGTTTGAACAGTTTTCATTAATTCTAGTATTTACTCAGCAATATAGGGGTTGCATCCAGAAAGAGAAGTGCTCTTGGAATTATTAATTAAATTATGTCAGAAGTTATGAATTTCATTCCCAAGCTGAGCTACAATAAAATCCAAGAAGCACTTATGGTTGGATCAGTAGTTTGTTTATTGTGATAGGGCCCATATTAGCAAGCAGGCAAAGATGAGACTATTGGAAAAAGCAAACATAGGCAAAATCAGACTGGAATGAAATCCTGCAAGGAGCACTGCATGTGACCATGGTTCATGACAAGGCTCCACTTATGATTAATATATTGTGAACTGTTTTTAAATTGTTTTTTCATGTTTTGAATTTTAGAAGATGTTATTTCAGGTTGTAATTTGATTTTTCTTTTCTTTTGCTTCAGCCCCATAACTGGCTTCTCAGCTATTGCTTTTCTTATAACTGCAAGCAAATATTTAATTTTTTTGTTAAACCTTCTCAGTTCCTTGTTAAGATAATATGAATTTCTACTACTGTAGATTACTGTACATAAAAAATACCTATGATACACTTACCTGAATCATTTCGTCTCCTACAATTTCCCGCAGCGCGTCAAGTTTCTTTCCATTATCCTTACGGTTGAATGCACCTATTAGTTGGTTTCCTTTCAGCTCCCATGTCCCCTATAGTACACATCATGCATACAAAGAAGGAGGGAAAAGAGAGAGGAAGGAAGGTTATTTGTATGGATATTTGTAACTGGTTATAACTAAAGTCGATGTGTTTTGGAATCCTTTACTGTGTAGCCTCTCAACCATCTTGTCAGCTCACCCAGGGGATCAGAAACTAATTCCTGTGAGAAAGATTGAGGAAACTAGGAATATTTATCCATGAGAACATTGAGGTGGGTTATGGTAGCCCACCTCTACAGGGAAACTCTATAATACTAAGAAGAAGAAGAAATTTGTCTTACATTGAGTTCAGTTCCATCAGCTAAACTGTAGTCAAAATTCACTCCCAAAGTGAACACTATCTCTATGCTGCGGAAATTGCTGTTTTCTTGAATGGTGATTTTGTTTCCGTCTTGTTTGATTGTGAGCTTCAGATTGTCATGGGCTCCAAGCTTCCTCTTCACTAAATTAATACCTATAAAGGTTAAAATGTGTGTGAGTTAGTTGCACAGCAGACAGATACTTTTTAATTACTTATTTTAAATAAATTGTCTAAATGGGGTGGCTAGAATTGGACAATTTGATTCTGTCCTCTTAATTCTTGTTGGCAAACAGGTGGCACACAGAGCCCTCTCTGCAGGCAAGCAAACGTCGCCCCAGCTCAGTTTCCGCCGCACATGCATGCGTCAGCAGCTGATTGTCAGGTCTCTGCCATGCATGTGTGAGTGGTGGGGCACATGCAGAAGATGCACGCACATGCATATGAGGGTGGGTTGCACGTGGGGGAGGTTCATGTGTGTATGCAAGAGGGGAAGGGCGCACATAGGGTTGTGTATGCATGTGGGGGAGGTGCGCACACGGGGGGTCCCATGTACATGCACAGGGGAGTGCAGGGGCGCGCATTGCATTATGGAGGTACAAATGCGCTTTTGGCACTCGGCACCAAAAAGGTTAGCCATCACTGGTCTAGGTTTTGGTTTTAAAGGTTAATACAACCAGTTTACAAGGATCTGCTCATAGTTTCTTAGGGATTTTAATCCATGTGGAATTATACATAATGTACATCTCGGACTATTAATGTGACATTAATAGTCCAAAATGTACATCATATATAATTTCACATGGAATTCCACCTTCACTTTTCCATATCTGCCAGTAGCTGAGTTCACAAAACAGACTAACCCCAAATCAAGCAAAATATGGGTGATGAATAAGCACATAAACCCAACCCCCACTTAACAATAGTCAAGTCCTTTTTTTATGCAATCTGAAGAGAAGCCAGAATATTGTCAAAGGTCAAATTGCTTAGATCAGCTAAATAAATATGATCTGATACTTCTGAACTGGAAAATAACGTTATTAAAAAAGGAGAAGAGAAAGCTCTGGGTGCAAAATTAAGTAAAATTACATCAAGTTATACAGTATTTAGTTTACTTTTGTAATAAAAAGCCTAAAGAAAGTACCAAGGGAAAACTAGACATCAGTGCAATCACACAGAAATACTGATTAGTAAAATAAATAGTAATAAATAATAGTAAAATAAAAAACAATTATTCTAGAGTCAAATAACTAATGGGAAGTAGCACATATGAAAATAAATAATAAATTCCATTGAAAAATGAAATATAGATCTAGAGGAGAATGTGGGAAACAGTGTATATCATATTTGAGGCAATAATAATGAGAATGATACAAATGATGAAATAAAAAATCTTGCTGGAAGACTTCTGACTCTCATTTCAGTCTGCTACATACAGTACCATCTTGGCCAGATTCCAGAGCAGAAGAGATGGTATGTGAGCAGGAATTGATAATTGAAACTTGCTAAAGAAACGAATACTTTCATATTTGATTTTTGTGTTCATGATCTACAGTTGCCAGGATCCTAAATCTTTTGACACTGATCCTTGGATGCAGTTGATGTTTAAGAAATCACAAGATTTCTTAAGATTAGATTTTGTAGAACGCAAAGCCACTTAGGTTAGATTCCGAGAGTCTCAGAGTCTTAGGAAGCAAAAAGTTTGAGAGTCAGAAAGCTGAGACTCTCATAAACTTTTATGAGAGAAGGGAAGCCAGCAATGACTTCTTACCTATAACAGCAGAATGATAGTATAAAATAAATATGGAAAGCAAAAAAGAAAGCAAGAAAGCAAAGCCTTATAGAGTGGGCATGTGCAATAAAGTAGGAATTGGCATTGTATATATTTGGAAGCAGGAAAATCAAGTCTCTAAGATTTGAAGAGCCAAAGTGGAAAAAAAAGAGGGAAACGTTGTGGGCTGTAGTTAAAGCCCTTCCTTAGTCATGAAGAAAAAATTATTTGTTAACATTTCTGTTTGTCGCAGAAAGAAATGTACAAACATGAAAGTATATAGTAAATATTTGAGGGAAGGAGAATTAAAAAAAAAAACTGGAATGAAAGTCCAGGGATTAATAAAAAAGAAATGCCAAGGGTTAGTAGCAAGCATTTGAATTGCATTAGCAATCTGTTTTTCTTAAGCAAGGAAATGCAGATCTTACCCATTACTTCCATGAACTTTTCATAGTTTTCACTCTTGTCTACTTTCCAGACGCCATCAAATGCCATGGTTGTTAGCTATTACAAGAAAACGTAGAACTAAAAGAAGGTTTCCTATCCAATCTAGAGTAAAGCTTTCTGAAGGAGTAATTTATATCTTTATTTATCTTGAAAGCAATTCATACACTGATGTGGCTGACTAAAGTCCAATTAGTCAGGTGATCCTATAAGACTAAATCACTACAGCGTATTCAATTCGTTATAATTAGAATAAATCTATTATATTTAATTCTATCTCTTAAAAATATTGCTTGTATTCTTTGGTTAAAGTTGTGATTACTAAATTCTCTTCCCTCTGAATAGGGTGTACAATGTGGGAGGGGGAGCTTAGATGATTACTGGTGAGAAAGAATGAAAATGGTTCTTTAAATGAAGCAACACTTATTTTAAGTAGCAAACCTACTGTAACATTTTTGTCATGTTTCCTTTTATTCCTTCTATCTTCTCAAGCAAGGATAATAACTCTTCATTCCCCTTTAAATATGTGTTCTTTGGAAGCTGTTCCACTGAGTAAGGTAAAGATATAAATAATGGGTGACAGGTTATTTACTCTGGGAACAATTGCTTATAGTTTCCTTTAACCAGGGGTGGGTTTCTCGCCCCGTTCCAACCGGTTCAGTTGGAACGGGGCCGGCGGCGTCCTCGCGCACGCGTGCAGTGCGCACGTGCACACACGCGGCGCACGCATGCATACTAGTGTCTGTGTGATGCTCCAGCTGCTCCTGGAGGATCGCGCAGGCGCTGTATGCGTCCTGCGCATGCGTGGAAGCGCAGAACTCGTTAAAACCGGGTAAGAAGTGCAGGCGCGCGGGTAGGCCCTTCGCCATTCCCGGAAGTTACTTACTTCTGGGTTCGCCGACCAACCGGTTCGCAGGGACCACCGCAAACCGGTTGAAACCCACCCCTGCCTTTAACCCTAATCAGGTGAGACTTACTTTTTCTGTTCTGAAATGTAGGAGATAGATCTGAGGGAGAAAGTGATTTTAATATAGAAAGCCAATCAAACCAAATCACATGGAGCTGAGAAACAATGTACTCTTTGCACAGACATGTGTTCATAAGCCCCCCCTCTCTCTCCTTAATAGAAGACTGATTTCACATTTTATAGATGCCCTATCTAATATTTGAATTTAAACAGCAGTGGAATCTCTGAGCATCATGTTTGAAGAATCATACTTCAAGAATTTTAAGAGTTAGAAATCTAAGAAATGCAAACCACCATATCTATGTGGATCAAACTGGCGGCCCACAGGCCAGATGCGTCACATGCAGGCCATGCCCACCCCAGCTCCGCAAATGGGAAAAACATGGGGAAAGCATCCTGAAACATCACGTGATGGCAATGTGAGGGTGCAAGGTTGGCACCCTTGATGTAGATAGTTGGAGGAATGGGAACAGAGGCTCTAATTCCTATTAATTTCCTGCTGTTACTGCTGCAAATTTAACATTATTTCACAAATCTAAAATGAAGTCTGGTGACTATATTTAGGCTACATAAATTTATGGCCCTCGGATGTTCAGATGTCTGTTCAAATTACCTGACTGGTCTTAGGTACCTTTCAGTTACAATTCACAACCTATATTACCACAGATAAGATAACGTATTCATTATGTAGCAAATCAACTATGTTAGATAAACAGTTTGGGGATCATGATAAAATGAGCATTTTTTCTACAAAGTTTCTTGACACAGCCAGTGTCGTGCCCAGAACTGTCAATGCCACCCCTGGAGGGAATATCAATAATTTGTAATGATTTTGCAGTTGTGCAGATAATTTTGCAGTTGTGCAGATAATTATCAGCAGATAATTTTATGACTGGCTCAAGCAAACAAAAAAATCTTCCATTTACTTGGAAGTGTTCTAGAGAACTAAGAAAGTGTCCTGAAGAATAATATGCAAGCAATAGAATGAAAGAGAAGCAATAATTCAGTGGACTCCAATCTTGGCCTGTTTGATTGGGGATCTTCAACTCCCAGAATTCCTCAGTCAGCATGTTTTAACTCTTCAAATCTTTAAATTTAATGATATTTAAATTCTTAAAATGATTTAGAATGTGGGTAAAATAGATGGTAGTAGGAAACCATGTCCTGTAGTAAATGTAGATTTCATTTAGTAACCATAATTGGGGCTGGCAACTTAGTCATTAAACAACAACTGTGCTTACAATTTTACTTCCTCTTTCCTTGCTCAAAATCTTTGATTTGGATAGCTATTGGATATCATCAGCATAGCAAAAATTTTCAGAGTTGGTTTCTGGTAAATCACTAGAATATAGATTAAAGGGTAGTGGGACTAGAATTGATTCCTGTGGGAAGACATTCGTAATGCAAAAGAATTACCAGTGGTACTTCCTACATTGATTTTAAAGTATCAATATTTTAACGTGTTTTTCCAGAAGGCTTGCTATTTTAAGACGTAGAATATTTTCTTCAGCTTGAGCATCAAACATCAAGCCACAACCTGCTACAGTCAAATCAACAACAGCCACAGAAGTGTTTAGTCCTTTTTGGAAATCAGCTTTGATAAATGAAATAAGAACCAGAACTTGCTTTGCAGCAGCTTCTCTGGCAAACAGGCAGAAACCAACCTGGAGAAAAGGCACAATCCTATCAACATGGTATATTCTGATATAAAGTAATCATTCAAGAACTTCATAGCAAATGCTCAGCAGAACTATAGGGCAGTATCTTGCTGGATCATCATGTGGTTTTTTTTGGGGGGGGGCGGGTTAGGATGGCAAGGGTTTGGGATATCTTGCACTGACTGGAGATTTTTCCATTGTTCAAAACATCTGTATAAAATTATTGTAGCTGTCTTAATCAGAAAAGATCTGGAAGGGAGGTCTTGGAGGTCTTCTAGTCCAATCCCCTTCTCAAGCAGGAGACCCTATATCATTTCAGATAGATGGCTATTCAGTCTTTTCTTAAAAACCTCAAGTGATGAAGCACCTACAAGTTCTGAAGGCAAACTGTTCCACTGGTTAATTGTCATCACTGTTAGAAAGTTTCTCCTTAATTCCAGGTTGCTTCTCTCCTTGATTAGTTTTGATCCGTTGTTTCTTGTCCTGCCTTCTGGTGCTTTAGAAAATAAGTTGAATTCCTCTTCTTTGTGGCAGCCCCACAAATACTGGAATACTGCTATAATGCAGTGGTGGGTTGCAGGCGGTACGCCCCAGTACCGGATAGCATTTCAGAGGGCCCACCCGCCAGCCCGAGCTCCTTACTGGTGTTTAAAGCCTTCCGCGCAGGCGCATGGCGCATACAGCACCTGTGTGACGCTCCAGGAAGCAGCTGGAGTGTCGCGGAGGCGCACGTGCGTCCAGAAGGATGCCACCAGCGCCGTACCGGTTGCAACCCACCACTGCTATAATGTCATCCCTAATGCTTCTTTTCACTAGACTGGCCATACCCAATTTCTGAAATTATTCTTCATATGTTTTTGTGTCCAGGCCCTTAATCATCTTAGTTGCTCTTCTTTGTACTTTTTCCAAAGTCTCAATATATTTTTGTAATGTGGTGACCAAAGCTAGACACAGTAGTGCAGATGTAGTCTTACTAAGGATTTATAAAGCGATCTTACTAAAGATTCACTTTATAGAATATGGTAATAAATATTTAATAAACTCTGGGAGCATCCCATCAAGTCAAGTAGCTTTCCCTATTTTGGCTTTTTCTAGCTCTTTCCAACTCATCTTCTGGGGATTGCAAAGAAAGAAGTGAATTTTCTAAACAGGTAATCCTCAAATTGACAGTTCACTTAGCAACCATTTGAAGTTACAACATACTCTCCCCCCCCCCAAGTACATATGACATAGTCCCAAAGTTACGAATGTTGCAGCACCACAGCAATCATTTATACCAAGGGTAGTCAACCTTTTTATACCTACTGCCCACTTTTGTATCTCTGTTAGTAGTAAAATTTTCTAACCGCCCACCGGTTCCACAGTAATGGTGATTTATAAATCACCATTATAAAGTAGGGAAGTAACTTTACTTTATAAAATTTATAAAGCAAAGTTATAGCAAACCCCTACCGCCCACCATGAAAGCAGGAACACCCACTAGTGGTCAGTAGGGACGAGGTTGACTACCACTGATTTACACAAACAGCCCCAGAGGCACTGCAACATTCGCCCTGCCTATTCCCTCCCAGCTGGGTCTCCATAGGTATTGAGCCTTTGGAGACTCACCTTGTGACAATCTAGTGAGCCATTGATTCTTTACCTGCTTTGGTGCATTTACAGGGAACAGAGGCCTAAAGTACTGTAGTGTGAGATCCTGCGAGATTAATAGCGTGAGATCTTGTGCTACTGATCTCATGTGATCTTGCACTACAGTACTTTAGGTCTCTGTTCTCTCTGAATGGAGGCCTGTACCAGATCCACGGCAAAAGGCTCTGCAAATGGAGGGAAAGCCTCTATGTTTGGAAAGCTTTTTATCGTGGATTTCGTGCAGGCCTCAGTTCACAGACAAGAGAGGCCTAAATTACTGTAGCTCGAGATCATGACTGAAGAAAGTTTCCAAGCCAATGAGACTCACAAATCAGGGGTAGTTTTTTTGTACTATAGGAGAACTCCACCGTATGTGGAAGTCCACATCTTAGTGTATTGTTCCCAGTTTGTTTTTCTGAAGTTCCACCTTGGTATCTGGGTTGATCTTATGAGAAATAATTGTAGTCCCAGAGTAGGTATGACTGGTCTGTGTTGGGTATTCAGAAATCTCAGTTTCCTTGTATAGTGGCATTTTTAAGTTGCCCATGATAAGATCTGGGTTTGTTTCATTTTACCACTTTGCAAAACAGAAGGTTTTCAAATATTTGGCATCATAAGCTAGGTGAAGCTCATTCTGCTCTATCCAGTTTGCTAATATTTCCCCATTCTTGTTATTGTTGTTTATCCCCAATCAATATAGTGTCTATTAAAATCGCCTATATATACTCCAGTAGTGGCAGTGGTGGGTTAGTCCACTTAATTCTGGGAGGTTTGTAAATCAGGGCAACTGGAATCCATCAGTGATTGCTGATTATCGTTGACACTGAAGCAAGATGCATCAAACACTGAATACAAATGAAAATCATATGCAAAACAGTTTTATCTCTTTAGAATTCATGCAGCATGTCAGAAACATTATGCAACTAAATACATTATAGTCATTAAAAGTTTATTTCATATTTCTCAAAATTCCTTTGTGATATAGGCATTCTGAAATTATACATGTGTTCAGTTTAAAGTGGTCTATTGTAATCGCCAAAAGTTTTTCCAACAGCAAAACTTTTTGGGGGAAATTGTTCATTGTTCTTAGAGACTTCCTTTCTCTAAAATAATACTACAGAGAGTTTTAGGTTCTATGAAGAATCACAAAGAAAGGACTTGCAATATTGCAACATTGGCATTTTTAATCTATAGCAATCCAGCAAGAACTGCAAAATCAGATTATTTTGAAATGTGTTACTGTCCTTATCTACTCTTAGATAATTTTTGTTTAAGGTTCACACCATTCTAAAATGGTCATTCGTTGAGATAGTGATCTCATCTCCTTGATTACCCAATAATAATTTTCAGATGAAATATTTCATATAACCCAATTACTACTTTCTTACAGCACTATGGAATAAATTATTAACCAACAGAGACATATAATCAGTGATAGTTATGTGTATAAAACATAAAAATTGCACCACAAAAATGAAACATCATTCCAAAGATCAGAGATCAGTATTTCTTTCAGGGTCTGAAACTTACATAATTTGTCACATAAAATGGTTTGACACAATCAAACTGAATGGGATCAAATTCAGAATTTGGCTTAGAATTTTAAGTAACTTATTCTTCTTAACATATACATATACTGGGTAATACAAGCCCTTGTTCTAACAAACAAAGAATCAAGTGTCAAATATAGGTGCTACTAACAAAATGATGAATAATTTAGCTCTCAGAGAATTGGCCATGTTAATCTATTTCAGCCCAATCAACATTATGAAAAACTTTTAAAACAGTTAAATTCCATAGGTATGTTAAACCTCATTGCCAACCTGGCCAAATCATTGAGCAGCTAAAGCAAGAACCTGTAATGCAGAAGGGTTGTTATGGTAACAGCAATCCCAACTAATCCTTAGAGCCCAACATATCAACCATGAACTGTCTACCATTTGAGCTTCAACCTCAAACTGTCTACCGTGGACCTAACCCCATTCTTAAGAGGTCCGTAAAGGGGGCGTGAATAAGCGCACTAGCGTGCCTACCATCCCTGTCTTACTGTCCCCAATTATCTGTATTTACTTACTTTGTTTATGTTTATGTTCATATCTATAGTTATGTTCATATCTATCTTGTATATGTTTGACAAACAAAACAAATAAATAAATGGATACCAACATAGTTTCATATTCAGGAATTGTGTGGCAGCATCTATAACAGCCACCAGAATCTTCGGATGACAATCGCTAATTTGTCTTCCATGGGAGGTATGGTGAACTGAAGATGGGCCTGCAAAAGTAGAGCTGACAACTGTGGCAAAGACCCATGGAACCTCCCCACCCAGATAAAGACAGAGATTACCCATATATGCTCTGTATGGCTGCTCTTCATAAGAGACTACAGAGCAGCAGTTTTCTGTGGGTCTGAGTTCTAGGAGACATTGGAATCACCAATCTTGGTTGTAATCATGGCAAAAACGTTTAAATTCACAGCTCTTTCAAAATCTTACTTTAAAATCTTATTTTAAGATTGATCATGTTATTAGAGACCTTTGGAACGACAAGTTTGAGAACATGACTTTGCCTTCAATCCTGAAAGTTTGTAGAGATTCTCAGTCATCCAGGTCATGGTTGTCCCAAAGGTGCTTTTTCAAGCACCTTTGAAAAAGCACCTTTGGGACTTCAAACCTGAACTAAAAGAAAATTAAATTTAAGCTTAAAGATTTCATGACTCTGAAATAAATAACAAAATGTTAAAAACGATTTTGATCTTAAAAGTTATAAATAGATTAAATCCAGATGAAATTGGAAACTTTTGTAATAAAGTATTCAGCTTCAATTTCAACTAATAAGATTTTGGAATTAATTATAAATCGCTTCTCATGTGGGAAATAGATCCCATCCTGTTTTTTGTTTTTACAAGACACAACATAAAAAATTTCATGATTTCAAGATGACAATAGCTAACTTATTTTGTCTTAGATTTGCGGCTAAAACCTTGAATGGGCACATGCCAAATCAAACCTCTCATCAATTAGCAGATCATGGAGTAGGAGAACCTTATTAGAACGAGGCTTCTTAGTATTAGTAACAACATTCAAAAGCCTAAGCTACTGAAGAGAGCCAATGAACAAGCACTGAGGCCAAGAACACACCAAGACCCTGTCCAGCACTATTTCCTCCCACCCATCATCACTGTAATGTTATTGCCTGCCTCTGAACACCTTTGTATGTATTTTTATTTATTAAATATATATGCCACCCAAGTTATTTTTGGAGTAACTCTGGGTGCTATTTATATACACAATTTCTTCTAATAAATATAAGGTACATATATTTCCAAGAGACTATTTAAGTCTGATAGCAAGTACTCAGGGATAGCAAATATAGTAATAATAATAATAATAAGACAGCAGAATATAAAAGAAAAAACTACAAAGATCTGTAAATAGAAGTAGAACTTGGTTTAAAAAAGTAAAAGATTTCCAAATAGTACTGATAGTAATAAGTGCTTGGGTGCAGTCACATGACATCTGGAGCACCGCTATTGGCTTTGATAGAAATCACATTCAGTCAATGGCAAAAGGCAGCTTTACTTGGAGCAACTTACCTCCTGTCATGAGACCTTTAATACCTTCTTACCACAATATCTGCCTCCTCCAGACCCTTGGGAAGGATTCAATAGGTGGATAAAAATTTCAAACACATATTTAAATATTTTGCTGATTATGCAGCCAACAACAACAACAATAGAAATGCCAAAGATGAGATTTCGGGAAAAGCCAGGCAAGCAAAATACACAGAGTAAATTTTGTTACTTAGAATAAAAATTCTTTTCTTGAAACTGAAATTGCCTTCCATAATAAATGGAACCTAGAACGATGGATAAAATAGGCTGTTATCCTGACCTAGAGGATTCTTATGTTTACTCAGTTAAAGTTTGCAAGAAATTAAATCTTTTCTATAATATTTGTCATTGGTTTCATTTGTAAGGAATATTAAGTTCCACTTCTCTAACAATTATGCATACTGTGGATGGAAGCACATTTAAAAAGAAATTTTCCAGTTATTCCCCATAACTGGTAATGTGCTTCCCCACCTTTTTATAATAAGTTTAGCTCCCTCTTGTGGTTCATGAAGTAAAATTGTAATTGCTATAGAAAATAATTACTGTACATGCTTAGTTTTAATTTTAATCAAATTTATAATGGTAAGGTTAATAAATAAATAGGTGCAAAATAACAATTTGCTGTAAATTAATAATGTGATGAATATATAATTGCTGTATACATATACGTACTTGTGTCCCATGTTCCAACCAAAATTCTAAAGTTTGCAGTGATACAAAACTAGAAAGACAGGAGTTGTCCTCTAATTGATCTGCATTTTTCAATCAATATTGGGAAAAATGCTGTTTAGACAAATTAGCTCTTCCTATTTACTCTTGCTAGTTATGAACTAACAAACTTTTTGCTCTAACCAGAGGTGGTATTCAAGAGGTTCTCACCAGTTCTGGAGAACCGGTAGTGGAAATTTTGAGTAGTTCGGGGTAGTTCGTAAATATCACCTCTGACTGGCCCTGCCTCCATTTATTTTCTTCCTCCCAAGACCCAGCTGATCGGGAGGAAATGGGGATTTTGAAGTAACCTTCCCTTGAAGTGGGGAGGGAATGGAGATTTTCCAGTAACTTTCCCCTGCCATGCCCACCAAGCCATGCCACCTCTACCAAGCCATGCCCACGAACCGGTAGTAAAAAAAAATTGAATCCCACTACTGGCTCTAAACCATAATCAGATAATTGTTTCTCTCTTTTATCAGTGTTTTTTTTTAATCATTGACACATAATTCTCATTAATATTTAGCTTTCCTTGCCTAAACTAAGCATGTGTAGGGTAGAATTTGATAGTAACACATGGGAAAGGAATCTGAGTGTCTTTCATGATTACAAGTTAAACAAGAGCTAAAATCAAGAGGAATTTTGTAATTATATGAGCATTAGCCAGTGGAAAAGGCAGCCATATCACATGTATCAGATACATTCTCCTTTACTAGCAGTCTATAGAAGATTAAACAGAAGATAGTCAAGTCCATTTTCCAGGAACTAGAAGGGCTAAATGGACATCAGTTAGAAACACACAAATGCATCCTAAATTGAGCAAGCAGTTGGACTGATAAGCTTATTTTCAACCCTATGATTTTCCAGATGGCTCATAATTATAAAAGGAAATTTATTACAGTTTTTCCCAGTAGTAATAACAAAAATGTGCTTTATATATATAGGTTTCCACATAACCAGACTTGATTTTATGACATTGTCATGGTCATTAAGTAAATATTGTGATCATTAAATGAATGCTGTGGTCATTAAGTGAATACCATGTTTATTAAGCAAATCCTTGTTTTCTTATAGGCATTTTTGCTGGAAACTGACAAAAAAAGACTGGAAACTGTCAAAAAAAGTCATAAACATAGCCATGTGACCATGAAACTTTGCAACCAACCACATAGGTGAGCCAGTTGAATCTTAACAAGGAGAAAATGATTTACGTATGAATAAAATAGCAGAAATAAAAATTACCTTTTCAGATCTTCTTTTATTTTATGGCTCCCATTTTTTAAAGTTGAATGGTTGTTTCTTTTTTAACATATTATTGGTATACATATGTGCTGGATGCTTTAGCCACAAATATGGCAGGACAACAATCTAGTAAATAGGTCAAGATTTTAAAAGAATTTATTGAAAGAAGATCTAGATGCTATCTTTATACAGAATTCACTACAAGTCTCATCTCACAAATCTTTCAAGAGTGGGAAATACTTTTTGTTACGAAATTTCCCGATTTCACATGATGTGATTTCACATTAATCACATGATGACTCATGAAGCCACTTAAATGACCTTTTGGAGCCATAATACCTGGCTAACTTACCAGGTTATTCATATTTTGACTATTTGTCATGTGTCAGGTGAATGAAATATTCTTTCTTGTCTCTTTCTATATCTGTTTCAGAGCTTGTTTTTTTAATGCCTGTTAGTATTAGTAATTCTTTTAGAATGAGTTGTTTCTAAGTATTAGATGTATAGTAACATTGGGACTTCAGAAGGATTTCAAATCTGTTTTTGAGGAGGCCATTCTACGCAGTGAAGTATAAGATACTTTGACCTTATAAACGAGTCATTCTGATTCTTTCTGGGAATATTTTGTATAAGGAAAAGGGACTGAAATGAGTTTCATGACATCATCATAATACCTTTGATATTTCTGTATTTCTATTGGCTTCAATGCGTGATAACTTAGGGGAATCAGGAACTGTCATGATTGGCAACTTGTGGCAAAGTTACCAGGGTAGCAAGAGGTGTGGCCATTGGTGAAATGCAAAAACTTTCTTTCCATCCTCACATTCTACACTTGAATGATCATTAGTACTCTCATACAAGTATTTGTAGACTTCTGGACCAGCTATTTTTACAGGTGAAATCAATGATCTTAGATAAAGCTGTAGACAGCAAGCTCCACTAGAATTCTTCTAAAAGATATTGCATAAGATGCTATGTATGCCAAGACTGATAAGGAAAAGAATGTAGACAGAGACATTCACAAGCAATGAGGCATCAGTAAGGAGCCTCAATACAAAAGAGTAGGTAACAGCCTTTTCAACTCTGTGGTGGGTATAAGTAAGAAATTCAGAACTGGGTGATCTTATGGGACATTCTTGATCCCCAAAACCTGCTGTGGAAATACTAAAATCTGGACACTATGAAGGTGCACTTTCTGGCTGGTATTCTCTTATTTTGTCTTCTGACACTGGATGATTCTGAAGCAGTTCCATTAAAAACTGAGGCAAGTGACATAAAATGAAATGTGGATAAATGTTATCATACTGTTCAACATTTCAGCTTTAAATTTTTTGACAGTGTTCTTCAGAGTGGTTGTCTAGATTATTTGAGCATAGTTTGGCAACAAAATAGGAAGCAATTCTGGAAAGAACCTTATTATGGTACCACCTTTATTATTTTGCACCAGCATTTTGTGTCCTTTTTGCTGAGCTTCAAATTCTGCAGTTTTCTTTATCATTATTTTTAATCCTAAAACAATAATTTTCTCTCTTAATTGTATTCTTTTAGAAAGAACAAGGTAGACTAAGAAAAGCGGTAAGAAATTGTTTTGCTATCTTTGCATGTGGGTACCTGTGTGTATTATATTCACTATTTCAATCATGCACATTAAAGATGTGTAAATCACAAGCAATTACCTTAATAAGATGCTTTGCTTTTTTTTTTATTGGACATTTATAGGCCGCCCTTTTCCCTGAGGGGACTCAGGGCGGCTTACAATCACAAAGGAAAGGGAGTGTAGGACAGTGCAAAAAGAAATGTGAACAAAGGTAAATTAAACAATAAAACTCAACATTCACTCAACATTCGGGAGGGGCGAAAATAGACTTATCCCCAAGCCTGACGGGCTAGCCAGTTCTTGAGGGCTGTGCGGAAGGCCTGGACGGTGGTGAGGGTACGAATCTCCACGGGGAGATTGTTCCATAGTGTCGGAGCCGCAACAGAGAAGGCTCTCCTCCGAGTAGTCGCCAGTCGGCACTGACTGGCGGATGGAATACGGAGGAGGCCAACTCTATGCGATCTGATGGATCGCTGGATTCTCTGTTTTGATGCAGTGAAATGATGGGCAAACACTGTCTTGATGAACAGCTAAGGTAGAGCTTATCTACCTTAATCAGCTCCTCTGCCTCACTGAAAGTAGCATCGGTACCATGGCAGGAGTGTTGGAAAGATGCTGCTTCCCTTTGTGAGGTTGCTTTAAAGGAAGCATACATTAACCACTAAGGTAGAATGTGATTGTTGGGTTTTAGCTTGGCATGTTGTGTGATGCTATGTTATTATGTTTAATCAATAAGCCATGGTTCCTGTAATAAATGACTGGTGACTACATGATTATGTTCTTACTGTAAATAAATAAATTGTAATATAGTACAATTTATAAAATAATTTTTATTTGGGGATAAATATATTGGGAAAATGTATATACAAAATAAATGAAAATAAACTAGTTTAGCTGCATAATGCATATCAAAACATGATAATTAACTTTCTTCGGGTTTATTTCAAATTTGGTAGCCCCAAAGCAACCTGTTCCTAATATGGTGTTATGAATTGTTAGTACTGAGCATTTGAATTGTCCTCTTGAAATCTAGAAGCCCTTAATTTCTGTTAAGATGCACCCATGTATGTAGTAATCAAATTCAAAATGAAATTTGAAATATACAGTATTTATATTCATCTCGGTTATTTTTTTTTCCTATTATAGATTGTAAAAGTAGGCCAAGATTGCAAAACTTCAGGTCTTCAACCCAAAGATGGCAGCATTTGTTTGAAACTTACAGTTGTGGTGAGTTTGTTTTTGGATGATTCATAACTCTGATACATAATATATGAATGAAATATTTCAGATATAATCAGTATAATCTTTTACAATTCCAGCAGAAGGATCTCAGATCTCAAGTCTAAAGAGTTTTGTCTGATATCCTAAAGAACAGCTGGCAGGCAATTGGATTTGTGATCCTTATGGCAGCTTTATTTATATCTCCAGAGTATATCTGGAGAGCTATATATCTCATGTAACATCTATCTATCTCCATGCTTTCTTGAATGACCAAGGGACACCTTGTTATGGGTAAGAGAAAATGTATATCAAGATTAAGTAATTCTTTATGAATTCACCTTTGAGTCTTTACTGTGTGGACATTTTTAAAAGATACTTCATTACATAGGGCAATCTGTGTTTGCTCAAAAATGAATAGACAGAAAGGAACTGAAAAGAAGACTTTTCTTTATGAACTATTTTCAGAGAGATCTGCATTACATGGTGATAATTACCACCATCCTTGCCTGGTGCAGGCATCCGCCTGGGAAGAACAACCAGAAGACATTTCTTAATGTGTATTAAGATGTGTATCAGACAAATTCATCTCGGTTCCAAGCCCAGGAGAAATTGTTACAATTGTTTTAATCTCTTATTGTCAGCTGTCTACGGATATATTGATATCTACAGTTGTTTATTCAAATTATATTCTCCAAGCCCAGTAGTTATGAATCAAGAAAGCAAGAACGGAAAGATTTTTTCTCCACTGCTTCAGAGCCTGTTAACTCTGAATTGCTGTTCATTCTTCTCTGATGGGTGTTGCAATATCTCTTCCACTCTAATTATCTACCCTGAATGTGCCATCTATTGCCAGATACTGTATTACATACTCCCATTATTCATGTTACCTTGCTAGTTTGATAACAAATGAAAGCTTTGTGAAAACTTGTATTTTTTTAATTATAACTGGCTGATCTTCAGTTTCATTAAGGAAGCACGATGAGAATCAATCTGCTTCCAGCTGAAACTGAGGAGAAGAATAAAAGCTCTTGATTACCTTATTGAGCAGGCTAGAGAAGTATAGTTCTGGAAGTTCTATTTCAATTGTATGAGAATTCCCCAGGAAGAAGGAAGTTAATAGTTACTATCTTACATTGGATAATAAATCACCGAGCATGTAAATATTTCTATTTATTTTAGGTTTTCATGCAATTCTGTTTATAAAGCAGATAAAATAACCCACTTTCTCCTTCTTTCAGGCAGGAGTCAATGTGAACTTTGGTCTAGTGAGTGATTTTCTTTGTTTTCAAGTGTTTATGCCAAACATTGCTTTAATATTGCATAACAAAAAGTGGGTCTGGGATATTATTTAGCTACTCTCCATATGCCTAAAATTATCTGATTTTTAATTAAAAGAAATAAAAATACAGTAATCATTTTCAATTAATCCAGTTTCATAGAAGGTTGGAGCAAGCGGGACGAATTTACATTGATTTTGGCTGCAGAGAGAATAGGAAAGTTTCCAGATAACATTAAGTAGCTTGGAATGCAATGTTGCTAAATTTGATAAGATCATAAATATCCTGATTGATATTAGTTCAAATATGTTTGAATATTAGTAGCTCGAGTTTGTAGTTAGACTGTTGGTTTGAGCTTTGAACAACTGCAAACCTTTTGTCACCATTTGAGGAGACATCGTCAAGAAATTTTGAGTTGTGCTTGTCTGATAAGCATAATTCGAAAGACACTGAAGATGTCTCCTCAAATGGTAATGAAGCGTTTGCAACCAAATTGTCAAGCTCGGAGCTCAACCAAGAGCCTGATTTGGTTCTTTAGACTTTATACTCTGTTATACTATTCTCAGAAATTAAGACATTCAGACTATCCCTCTTCTACAGGGCTATGAAGAAAAAGATAAAAAGAAAAATGTGAGTTTCTGCTAAAAAAAATAACCTTGCTACTGAAAAAGGCTGCTATCTATAGAGCATTTTTAATCCTGTAGATTGGCAGGATGAATCCTTCAATCAGCAGCTCCTTATACTTTCCAGGACTGTATTCTGTAGGACTGAGAATTCACTGCAACAGAACAGAATGAGAGTACACAGTCTACACTGATTTGCTGTGGAAAATCACCTCCCTATTCTTACTGGTGAACAAGATCTTGGCAGCATATACTCCATCTGATGGATGGGTGTTGCACAAGTACTTTCAGAATATAGATTCCAAAGGAGCGTCTCCATCCATATAAATCTTTTTGGGAACTTCCCTAAATGTTGTATTTCTTCTCTAAATGTTCCTGAAGAAAATAGTAGGTGGCCAGTGTATTACAGAGACTTATATATAATTTATTTTATTTACTATTCTTCCTATGGCATTTCTTGCTGTATTTTTTTTTATTTTCAGTGTTGCATTGTTTCATTCTCTTTATTCTCTTTAGTCTTGGATTTACAAATTGCTTAGATAACTCCAGTGTTAGACAGATTAGAAATCAGATCTGCTAAATACAGTGGAATTGGGTAGTTGAAAAGTAGGTTTTACTATGAAAATAAAGGATCTCAGCAAGGAACTTCCTTTTCATATAATGAAATTCAGTCATTCAGATCGTTATCCATGTACATCTCAGCTAAATTACTAGACCACAAACAAATCTGATAATTGCTTTTTTGTTATCTACCTATTCCAAATTGTGCTGCATCTAAGAGTATGCAGAGATGGCTGTAGTGTGTATAGATTTATACAAAACAGTTTAGTAATAGTTTAAATACCAATTAGTCTTTTAAACATAATTAGTATTTATTGTTGTGATCCTTATGTATTTAACTTCTGGTCTAGATTCCTTTTAGAGGGAAATGCTGAATAAAATACTAACTTTTCATTCCTTTTTTTTTTCAGAGTGAAAACGGCAGCAAATTTGTAAGTAATAGCAATAGCAGTAGACTTATATACCGCTTCATAGGGCTTTCAGCCCTCTCTAAGCGGTTTACAGAGAGTCAGCATATTGCCCCCAACAATCTGGGTCCTCATTTTACCCACCTCGGAAGGATGGAAGGCTGAGTCAACCCTGAGCCGGTGAGATTTGAACCGCTGAACTGCTGATCTAGCAGTAGCCTGCAGTGCTGCATTTAACCACTGCGCCACCTTGACTCTACAAGTAGTAGTAGTTCCTGCAATTATTACTATAAAATATCTAGCCTCCCAAACCAGTATTAGGCTTAGACTGCTTCAAAATATCTTTTTTCCCCCACAATTGACTTAATAGAAGAGCCACTAAATTCTTCCATAATCAGCGGCCTGAAGCCAAGCTGATTATTTTCCGTTGTCCAAGAGATGCACATGCTCTTCTGTTGCCCCACAAAGCTGCACAAACACCCCACAAAACATAGAGCCAATTTGCTGTATTGGTTTAAGGTTTTGGCCTAGAAACCAGGACAATGTAAGTTCCAGTCTAGTTCTAGTCAACCTAGGCTTTAAAAACCTGCTGGGTAACTTTGGGCCAGTCACTCTCAGCCCTTTTCACAGGGTTGTTATTGTGAGGAAAATAGAAGGAGGAAGGACTATAGTTACTATATTTTTTGAAGTATAAGACGCTCTGAATATAAGACATACCTACCCATTGGGAGGAAAACAAGGGGGAGGGAATCTGCCTCTGCCTCCCAGCAATTTGCCTCCCTGCAGTAAACAGCAAACAGCCCGTTTCACTTTCAACTTCAGTTTCAGCACAGGCCTCTCGATGATCAGCTGTTTCAGGCTGCAGGGATTGCCATAGCCTATTGATGCCTCCACAAGCCCCATTTTTGCCATTTGCTGCAAGGAGGTAAATTGCTGGGAGGCAGAGGCCAAAGGTTTGGGGCGCTGGGTGGGTGGGGCTACATTTGGTGTATAAGACACATCCAAATTTTCACCCTCTTTTGGGGGGGGGAGTCCGCATTATACTCCAAAAAATATGGTATATTCACCACCATCCTGAGTTGTATATTTAAAGAATCATTTTTTAAAAAAAAAGCCACACTCCAAAAGTGGGTGGAATTAGGAACCAAAATGGATGGTCACATTTCCCTTTTTTCTGTTTTTCAGTTTACTCTTTAGATATATTATTTACTCAATATACAAATACAAAGTCCCTTCTCCAATAATACCCTGTAAGAAAAATAATTAAAATGGTGCACATTATTTTGCCATCAGTAGAGGGCGAGCTATATAGCATTTATGGTTTGGGTAAGGAAAAAACAAAGTACTGTAAAGACAAAGACAAAGAGATGCAGGTTGGAACTCTGAAAAATTGAGCTGAGTATAACCAGATGGAGAAGAATGTAGAAGGGCAAAAATGTATAAAAACTATGCAGAAAGGCAGAGAAGAGGAGAAAATGGTGAAGGAAAAAGCACTAGGTAGAGAACATGAGGGACCAACAGGTTATCAGAAATGCCTTGCAATCCTTCTGCAGCTCCACTGTGTCTAACCACATGCCTGGTCTAAAGTGCAAACTTAATTTAAGACTGAAAATATTTTTAATACCATGGATTCCCTTAAAGTTAGAAGAAGGCAGCAATCAAATCTTTATTCAGTCATAGAGTAGCAAATAGAATACAGAAGTTACAGTTAATTGAGATAAAAAGCTGCCCAGAGTGACCCTGTGATAAGATAGGTGGGCAATAAATGTAACAAACAAACAATATAGTTCTTTTGAAATATCTAAAAAGGCTTAGAGTTTACTATGGCATACTGTGCAAACTACAAAACAGTACTTGGCTGTGGATAAAAAAGTAACACCTGATTGATCTGACCATAAATTCTTGAGATAAAATGGATTGGAATAATCAGAATATTTAGTAAAGAGTACAAATAATAATTTCTGGCAAGCACTTGGATAGAGAAGGCAACAGAGAATAACAAAAGTGATTCAATTATTACTTTACTCAGGGATGTCAAACAGGTGGCCCACAGACCAGATGAGTCATATGCAGGCCACACCCACTCCAGCTCCGCAAAGGCAAAAAATGTCATGATACGTCACATGACGCGAACGCATTTGACACCCGTGCTCTATCTCAACTGAGATATCTAGCTGGTTGGAGGAGGAAATGGAAAGTGGCTGACTGTCCAGTGGCCCAAACAGTGGCCCATCAATGGTCCATTGTTTGAGATCATTTAGTACATGTTTGTAGCCCATCAAGATGATAGGTCATGAATAACTGCAATTTAGTGTGCATTACCTGGCTCCAAGAACACTGCTGGAAGTTGTTGGCCCTAATTTAAGGGATCAAACCAACTGATAAGAAGGAGTCCTTAAGCAGTAGGAGATGATGTAAATCCAGGCAGAAGTTTCAATTTTAAGAAGGCCAGCTTCACGGCAAAGGACTGTATTTGAAACTCAGCAAGGTGCTTGAAAGATGGTTCTCAAAAACATGGAGTGAACTCTTTCCAAAGGAAGGGATGACTTGTAGGGGCCCAACTCAGCTTCCCAAAGAAACTGGGCTCAGATCTTAGCTAAGAAGACTTTCAGCACTGCAGGTACATGCTGAGCTCCTTTGAACAACTAAAAGGTTTATAAAGCAAACACTGGTTTTTGTGCGTTTAATGTGACATAGTGATTTATGATTATCTATAGCTTGGAAGAAAATCCTCAAATATTTAAAGGTCTTGACTTGCTCTATTAAATAGCTATTTAGTCGCCAGACATCTTAGGCATCTTAGACATCTTAGGGTACTTAGAGGAAGGTAGCGACATACCACAGCATGGATCATGTGAGCAGTTCATGGAGATGGGTTAGGCCACAGATTTCCTAATCAATTTTGTGTTGATATTTTTCCTGAGAAATAAAAAGGGGAGACAAATGGATTTTATTTTTTCTATTTTTAAGGACAAAAATGAGGATAGTAAGCAAAACCAAGGACAAGAGGTGAGTTATCATATGTCAATAATTGCTTTAATGTCATCCAGCACGGGTTGCTATTTACTTCCCAAGAAAATGTATTTTTTTTAAAAAAAATCATGATCTGCATAAATTAGAGAGGTATGAATTATCTGAAGTTCTTGCATGGCCACTTTAAAAAAATTGAGTAAATCTTTCACTTGTAGAAAACACTGAATAAAGATCGGGGACGGAAGCAAGAGCAGGAACAACAGAAACAAAACAAAAAAAAAGGGCTGAAAGATCCAAGTACTTAAGGTATGAAGAGAAATGGAAATGCTAAGGAAGGAAGGCTATTTATATATTTAAATTTGATTATTAGACATATAGTGCCACCTGATAAATTGCTGTTAAAACTACTTATAATCTGAATAGACCTATCCATTCAACTGCTATACAGTAGTCATTCCTCACTATGAATGAACTGATAAGCTGATTACTTACAGCAAAGCCAATTCCAGTCAGCAAACCATTCTATTTTCCAGGATGCTGCTCCTCCTCTGAGCCACATGCCTATTGAACATACTTCATTTATTTAGTTGCTTGAGGGGTTTTTCCGCCCTACCAGGGCTTTCTTTTGTGGTCTTGTGCTTCTACTAGCCTCATTTGGACTCTTTCACTCTTTCAAAGATCTTTCAAAGCATTGAGTTCATAATTAGCATGTAGAAGAAGAAGCTGTATAGTCATGTCTTCCAGGATCTGAACCCAGCACTGGCCTAACTGAAATTAGTGGAAGAGTTTAAAGAATTATTTCTGTTTCCATATCATTTAGAATCAATCCTACCTTTAGGCAGAAATTCTTCATTGAAACAGAATGAAGTCCACAGGAAAAGCGACACCGGGGGAAGCTTCTTAGTTGTTGTTCTGAACTAACAGTTCCCTTCTGTTGAAGGACAGAAGTCCATATGCATGCAACCTATCCAAGACCCTGCAAATTAATCCGCGAGTTCAAGTGTGATAAAAGAAAAAGTATGGTTTCATCCACAGTACTGAAGAATCACTAAATAGAGTTGAGCAATTAGTAGTACATTTATTGGTTTTATTATTATATGGAATTTTCTCTATGTAGTTGTATTTCAAACAGTGGTGGGTTCCTACGGGTTTGGACCGGTTTGGCCGAACCGGTAGTGGTTTGGCAGCCTGGGTTGCTGGAACTGGCAGTGATCCAGGCCTGCTACACCCCCAAATCGGTTCTCTGGCTGGCGCCATAGGCGCTGCTATCCTGTTTTTTAGTTTTGTGCATGCGCAGAACAATTTTTATTGTAATGTGCATACATGCACATCGCACATCAAGTGCGCATCAAGCGCATGCATGCGGCACGCCCAGTAGTCGCTGCTGGAACCCACCCCTGGTTTCAAATGATAGTACAGCTGTATTGTGCTGCTAATTTTAACAGATTCATTGGATATAACCATTCTAAGCTGGTATGAAATTGATAGGCATTTTCAATGTCAATATATTTAATAATTGCTGATATCTAAGACGTATTTTTTTTCATCCTTTCCAGAGTGAACTTTGAGAGACAGCTTCAAAATCATCACTAAGCAATGCTTGGCAATCTGCAGCTAATAATAAAGAAAACGTCAATGTTTGGATCAAGTTATTAAATGAATATTTGAGCTAGTCTATTAACTTTTATTGAAGTGTGATTTAGCCAATTAAAAATATGCCCTTATGAATGATTCAAAACCTGTTGCAGCTCTTTCAAAATTATGAATAAAACTAAAACTTTTAATACTTTTCTAGTTCTTTTAAAAAGAATGAAATATTTTTTTTTATTTAGGCAGGATGTAGGATTTCTTTTCTTATGTGAAAGAAATATATGGTGAATGTGATACATACAAGATCCACTATAAAAACATTGGCTAAAAAGGAAATTCAGTAATAGATTCCCCTTTTGAAAACCCACTAGAACTTCTCCAATTTTATTGTATGGTTGATCCTATTGCAGAACTTTTAAACATTTTGATCAAAAGACTAAGCATAGGGAGAATTTTGAAGCAGTGAAAAACCTCTATGCTTTAGATAACAAACATGGAAATTTCCAGAAATCTCTAATACTTCCAATTTTCTGAACATATTATTTTCTGAAGAGATTACATAAGCTATAATGCCATATTTACCCATTAGGAAAAAGTGGCTTGTTTTCTATAAAACCAGTCAATTGAGAAAATTTTATGTATTTGCTCAGTACGTTAGAAGTTGTTGAAAACAAAGTAATGGGCATTGGAATACCTTAGATTTTCATTAATATAAGACCTTCATATCCTGTTTTCTATAAAGCAGAATATATTAGATTGGTATTATTGGGTCACAGACATAACCTAAAATTCACTGAGCAAGCATTCTCTCTCATAATTAGTACGTTATATTACAGTTTATAGAAAATCTAAGAAGATATTAAGTTAATATGTAAAATTCTGTAGATTTGAAATGGAAATGGCCGATCTACCTATTAACCTATCAGACTCTCTACAAATGGTGGAAATTCCTGCTGTGTTTCACTTTGAATGTCCGGTTCTACAGGACCTCCCATCTTTCCTCCAACACAGTCCAGATTACATGCATGGACTGCTTACCTATTTTATTCTCAGAAAAACCTAGTGAAATAATTTATGCCGTTAGGCATTAGCCCAAGCTGCTCAGGGCTCTCAGAGAAACCTGGGACAAAAGGAAGTAATATGGTCATATTTTTCCAACATGGCTTCCTCCAGATGTGCTGAAATTGTAACTCCACAAGTCCGCATCCTCCTAACTAGGCACCAGAATGGAGAATGGTGCCCAGACCTAGCGCATTTGATTTTACCTCAATAGAATTTTTGGTAATGTTGACTTGCTAAATGAAGTGCATGCGCCTTGTATTTGTGTAGAATTTCCCACAAATTCTGCAGCAGAAATGGTTGTTTTAGGCCTCATAGGAAAATTATAGAAGCTGCTAGTTGTATACATTGCATTAGCAAAACCACCACCACCCTGTCCCTTCAAAATATATAACTGACAAGGAGTGATGCTGATTCATTCCTGACCTATGCTACTTGAGTTTAATTAGGTATTTCATTTGTCTTCATTTTCCCTCTCTTGAATGTGATAATGGCATAGCTAGGATAGGTCAAAATCAGAGGTGGTATTCAGCAGATTCTGACCAGTTCTGGAGAACCAGTAGCGGAAATTTTGAGTAGTTTAGAGAACCGGTAGATACCACCTCTGACTGCCTCTGCCCCCATCTATTCTCTGCCTCCCGAGCCCCAGCTGATTGAGAGTCAATAGGCAAAGTTAAATTTGCTTAATGAAAGCATGTTTTCTGACCTAGGCCTGAAAAAAGAGGTCTGCTTCATGATCTTTTATTTACGTTAAAGGGAATTCCTCTCCAGCAAAGTTCCGGCAAACAGTCTTTCCTGCGATTTCACAACTACAGACCTTTAAAGTTGCCAGGCCGATATCTTCCAAACGCCATGCTGTAGCATCAATTACTTGGCAAGAAGTCAGAAACAGATCTTCACCCTAATGAATTGAACTAATTGTCTCCTGCAAACTCCCTCCCCCTTTCATTCCTCTTTATTCCTTATGGGAGGGGCCATTCACCATCCACCTGTTCCTTTAGTCCCAAGTCGGTCCTTGTTCCTTAGCTGTTCCCTTCTCCTGGAACCTCTGTACATGCGCACATCAGGAACAGGCTCCAGCTATTCTTCTGCCCCACTGATATATAACTCCAAAGGTAGCTGATAACTGTCAGACGGTCCTGGCCCATCTCTCCTCTGAGATGCTGCCTCCGCAGAGCACTTATCAGAACCTTCCCCAGACTCCAGGACTGGCCCATGTTCCTCCCCAACCTCCTCAGTGTCTGAGTCTGCCACCAGCTCTGTTGGCTGCTGGCATGCCACAACAGCATGATTCACTGAACAGCCATGGTAATTTGCTTAACAATCATGGCAAAACAGTTTGTGAAATCAGACATGGCTCCATTAACAACTGCATTGTTTAGCAATGAAAGTTCCAGTCCCAATTGTGGTGGTAAATCAAGGATTACCGGTACTTATATGTATATTTTACCCTTCAGTAATTTCAACTTCTTTTGTTAGGGTTTTAAGTTGGGAAAGTGAAGCAATACTGAACAAAAGTAAATAACTAATAGAAAGTTAAGAGAAAATGATTTAATAGCATATTTAATTTTCTAGTTCTCTTAGCTACCTTAAATAAAAAAATATTTGTAACCAAAGTAAGTGAGAAATCTAAACTTTGATGTAACCAATAAAAATAGTGTGTTCAGAAATACACATACACACAAGCACATACACACTATATTTGTTCAAAGCAGAAAAAAGCAGAACCCTATTAGTACAGCAAGTGATGTATAAACAATTTCTATAAAAGAAATTAATATCAAAATCTTGAGTGTTCTTACTGCATTCTAAAGAAACATATGTTCTCTACAGTCATTATAATGCTAAACACATTTATATGAAAGGAGAGAACATTAGAGCAAAATTAGCAGTACTGCCTTTTCTATTTTCTTTGCCTTTAGCTCACGCTGGGTATTTGTCCATGGAAAATGTCACAGTGATTTAGCAAAATATGAAAAATCAGAAAAAAAGCGATATCATTTTATTTCTATCTCCTGCTATTCTTCCTATTCTACATATAAAAGACAACAAGTAGAAATTGAAGAAATGTATTGGAGGTTACAAGTTCATTGGCCTCTTTACATAATGCGTCTTACAGAACAATTCAGTAATGGCAGAGATAACATCCACATCCATCTCCAGTTTTTACAGAAAGACATAAAATATAATTTTCATCTGATTTGAATGAACAAGGCTCCATGACTTTGCCAAAATTTGGGTGAGTTTTATGTAAGTCAAAATATTGTATTGTCCAAAATTTATATCGAATATGCCTGATGATACTATATTTATTGTAAACTTGATAATGCTAGCTAAGTCATAACTCTTATTTTCAGGTTTGTTCTAGATATATGTTATTTTAATTGTATAGTATTATAAATGACTTAAATTTATGGAAAGGGAAGAAAAAATTAATACCTTAGATTCAGGTTTCTTTCCACTGCAATTTTTCAAGGGAGAAAAAAACACATTTTAATCACACATTAAGGTTATCAATGCTGAATAATCAGCTACTGAGAAGTCAAATTATGTATATGTATATCTGAAATGAACATCATTGTCCCCAAAATGTTGGTTTGAAATAAATGGATGGTCAATGTTTTGGAAAGTTAACATCCCAAAATACAATTATCTTAAATTGAAAACCTGATTGTTGTTTTTATGAGTTTTGCAAACTTCTACATATTCCACATTTCATTAATAAGCTTCACATAAATTGCACAAATCTAAAAATCCATGAATTGTTACCAATCACTGATCTAATTTTCCTTCAGTATTCAATAGAAATTAGTTTGGTTTTGAATCTAATCCTTTTAAAATGTATGCTTCAATTTATAAACATGTTACTATTTTCAAATATATTGTATATTGCACTGAAGTCTCCCACAGTACATATGATAGACTTCATAAAAAAGTGAAGATGACAAAGTAAAATAATTTGGTCTTTCTTTACAAATGAATAGAACTACTTTTCCATGAAAACAATTCTTCCTGGATCTTTAATAACTTTATCAAAACATTCATTACATTTATTATGTCATATAAATTAAGGAAGAGACATACCCTAATGCTTTATTTCAGTATGTCTATTTAAGTGGTATTCATTTCAGACAAAACATGGAGAATAGTTTGACTCCAGTTTCTCAAAAATGAATTCTGCAAGTTCTTTGTTTACATATAATCTGTCTTTCTTAATTTGATTTATACTTACCATACAAAACATTAGTAATGGGTTTTACTTTCAATCATGCAAATTAAAGCATAGTTAAGGAGATTCTACCACACCTAAGACCTATAGTTAAATAGTAGTGTGCTATCCATGTTAGTGATTGTAAGAATTTAAGCAATTTGTTGTGATTTTATATTAAATTTCCATTTGTTAGATTTACTAACCTCATATATTAACCTCATTAAATAACTACATATATTAATATATTAATTAATTAATAACCTCATACATTAATTAACCTCAATATTAATATATTGGTTTTAACTAATCAGTTAGCTTTCCCCTCTTAAATATGTAAGGATTTAAATCTGTACTGGTATTCCTAGAAGGGACACCACAAATTTCAGATCATTTACCCCTGAATAGGAAAGCTTTCCCTCAAATCAGTCTCATTAAAATTACCATGTCAAAGAGAAGCCTCCGTTGGTGTGAAATTATTCTACTCCGAAGAAATGTTTGTAGTATATCACTAATCTGAGAACAGCATGGGGGTAGCCTGCTTAGCTTCAGAACAGAGCAAGGGACCAGGGACTAATGAAACTACATTGATTTGTAAGAAATGATACAAATAAGGTTTTATCAAAAGGATCAATCAAATGATAGTTAACATTTTTATCAAATGTATGAAGCAGGAGTGAAAAATTTAGTGAATATATATTGTTCGGTGGTTAGGGAAGCAAAGTTGAGTGCTTTCATTTGATTAACTGGAGACTTTAAAATGTTGCAATCAATAAAGCTTGTAATAACTTCACCATTAGCCAACGCTACAAAAAAGCTAGTCTTGAGCTCCAGGACGGAAATCAGATTTCATAATGCTTTTTATTGCACACAATAAAAACATACTCATGCTAACTGACCTTATTTGTACCACCATCCCAAAGTTAATTCAGGTCCAGAATCTCGTAAATAAGCTTTTAGCATGAGAGCTAATAAGAGAACCTTTCCCAGAAGCCCCTAATAAATAAAGCTTCTGTTTCTTTAAGATGAGCTCCTTTTACTTCTCTAAAGATATAAGGATACAATAATCTTGAGAGAAACCAGATGGTAGTTTTTACCTCATTAATAAATTAAGCTGTTGCCCTAAATGTAAGCCTGATGGTAGTACTAAAACAAAAAAGTGCAAATGTTCCTATATTTACCAAAAAATTAAAAAATATGTGCGTTTTCTTTTTAACTTCTAGTAGTACTGCGGCAAAAAAACCATATATGAATAAATTATATGGACAAATAGTTCTGGCTATCCAAAGATTGTTTTATACATGATTAGGATTACTAGATTACCAGGCAAAGGAAGACACACTGGTCCTTCTTGGCATCCGCAACAAAAATTACAGTAAAAAAACAGACAAAAAACAGTTTAACAACCTTTTAAAGTTATGCTGGCACTGAAAAAAATGACTTATGACCAGTCCTTGTACTTATGACCATCACAACATCCCCATGGACAAATGATCAAAATGTGGGTGCTTGGCAGCTGGACATGTATTTATGAAGGTTGCAGCATCTCAAAGTCACATAATCATCATTTTCAACTTTCCCAGTGGGCTTCTGACCATCAAAGTCAATGGGGGAACCTAAATTCACTTCATAACTCCATGATTCATTCAGGAACTGTGGCAAAGAAGACTGCAAAATTGGGCTTGATTCATTTAACCATCACATTGCTTCAGTGACAAAAACTGAACATCCCAATTGTGGTTGTAAATTGAAGACTACTGTAAATGATTAGAGTCTTGTTAGTTTGAGGCAGTAGCATACAGTTGAGAGAAGGTACTAATCCACGTCACAGAGCTGACCTTGTTCCCTTGCATTTAGCATTTATTAGGGAAATGCTGCACCATTGAGAAAAGCTGCTCAGGAAGAAACAGCTTGTTACATACTCAAAAAACTGGACAATACTTGATTTTAAAGCTATGTCAGCCAGCCAGAGGACATGAGGACAAAAAGGACATGTCCTCTTTTTGTCTGTCCGCTGGTAGCCTGGACATTGTTTTTCTTGACTTGATTTGTTTCATCTAGGCTAGGGGTGTCAAACTCGATTTAATTGAGGACTGCATCAGTATTGTGTTTGACTATATGTGTATGTGTGAATGTGGCCAGGGTGGATGTGGCCAGCTCCATGTCACTCATGTTGGGAGAGCCTGTGGTGGACTGAGCACTTTGACAGCGAAAAAGGGTCCCCGAGCTCCATTTTTGGGCTCCTGTAACCCTCTGCCAGTGAAAACAGGTGAGCTCTGTTTTCTGCTGAGATGGCCTCCTGCAATCCTCTGCAGCATGTTCTGTTTTCGCTGATAGAGGCCAGTCCTTCGCTGTTTCCACGGCGTCCCCACGGGCCAGATCTAAGCACCCTATGGACCAGATCCGGCAAGCCTTGAGCTTGACACCCCTGATGTAGGCCATTCCCTGTTGTTGCATTCTTTAACTTTCTTTAAAGCTACTTTTGACAGAGTTCCTTGACTGCTACTGGCAATTCCATACTGTTTACAAGCTCTGTGATCGTGCTTTATTAAATTAGTCTTATGAAATTCTAGAGCATTCTTGTAGTTTTAAATAGTTCCATTTTAATTAAAATTTCTTAAACATTTCATTGCTATTAAGGAACTCTGGGCAATTTCATTTGCAGATTTTTCTCAGCTGCTGCAACATAATGAGTAAAATTCAAGCATTCCCATGACAGGAAAAGTCACAGATGCAGCATATTCCCTTGAGACTTGTACTTTAGCCTTTGAGCTCAACATGCCTCACCCTGAAAAAAACAGATTTCTTAGAACAAGCAATATTAATTAGTTCCTCCCCCACGCAAAGCAAATGCTACCCAGCTTGCTTTTCTGGTAACTTCTAGCTTTCAAATGCAACACTACTTTTTCATTATTTACATAGAAGAGGCACTATAAAAAAAAACAGAAAAGTGACACATATAGTAATCTTTAAAGTACTGGCCATTGACCAAAACTAAATAACTATATACAACTCAGTACCAAGAACTTTCTGAAGCAGTCCTAAAAATTGTCCACTTACATACCACTATCTAACTGAGCAGGCTATCTGCTAGTTGCAGTTCAATTGGAAATATACAATTATGATACATCAGGCTACATAAAAATAATTCATATTGTGTTCTTGAGTGCTGTGCAAAAATATATGTTTCTTGTTATTTAAAATACAGCAGTGGCAAATTATGCACCTATTTCACACAGTGTCTAGTAAAACATTAGTTATCTCCAAATTATTATATATAAATATCTTCTTTGTAGACAAATATGTCATATTGAACGCTTATTTCAGTTCCGTTTGGGCTGATTGCTTTCTCCAATGATCAAGTTATTTTCCTGCTCTTCAGCTAAAGCTTGCCATTTCTGCCGGTTCTTCCTGCAGCCCTCAAGCAAAGGGTAACAGGCTTCTGATATGTAGGTTAAGGCCTGCAAAAACAGAAACTTGAATTAAATTAATGGAAAGAGAATAGAGTCTTACAAGATAGCCTCTGTCTCTCAGTGCTTGTAAGGAATAAATTGGGCCCTGAAACCAGTGTTGTCTGGCTGTATACTTTGAAATAAACT
Source organism: Thamnophis sirtalis (assembly GCF_051295495.1). Lineage (NCBI taxonomy): Eukaryota > Metazoa > Chordata > Lepidosauria > Squamata > Natricidae > Thamnophis > Thamnophis sirtalis. Next base: position 41,356,013 of record NW_028261390.1, on the reverse strand, counting down.
AAACTTCTTTGAAATATGCTTTTAAGGTTTTGAAGCCTTCATTTCAACAGGTCATTCCTGTCATCTGCTTACACCTAAATCCTTTTGCACAGAAAATACAGTTTTTAATTCAATACTTGCAGATAATCCTGATACAAATGATTATGTCCTTTGATACTTTCATAGAGAATACCTCATAAAGCTGTAAGCAGATAGCATCAATGAATCCAACTTGCATGCTGGGAATTTTGTTTTTCTTTTCTCTGTTCATTAAATCCTGGAAGTGGGGGGGAATACAAATATTGGAGCAAGGTTAGTTCAAGAGCATTCAAATATGTCCATGTCCATCACCTTGTTCATTTCAGTCAGGAGAAGTTGGTCTGCATTCAAATCCCAGTTTAGTCTCAGTAACCTATATAGTCATTGATAAGCCAGTTTTGTTGACCCCTAATTTCTTTAATTGCGAAGTAGGAATTGTATTGAGGAGGTACAATCCATTAATGTTAACATAATATTGTTAATGGAGTCTCTAAATGAACTAGGTCAAAATCCCATGGAAAAAAAATCAATGTAAATGGAAACATGCACTTAAATGTGACTTCATCATGCCTTTGGTCTCAACAGATCATTTTTCATATGGCTTAAAAGTTAATGCTGACTGGTTTATAATAAAAAAAAACAGACACACATGTATTTTCAAGTTGTGGAGCATATATTCAGATCATCCAAATATATATATATATGTATGTGTATGTGTATGTGTATGTGTATGTATGTATGTATGTGTGTGTGTGTATATATATATATATATATATATATATATATATATATATATATATATATATATATATATATATATATATATATATATATATCCCTTTTATAGAAAATACATTTCAAATCAACGCTCTGTCTCAGCGTATTCTCATTATAATAACTCAATAATTCTGGTGACTTTCTTTAATGTCAGGAAAGAGCATATAGAGCATATTCTTTGGAAAGCATAAATCTTGAAAATGCTAGCTAAGTCATAACTCTTATTTTCAAGTTCGTTCTACGTACATGCTACCTAATTTTACAATTGCAGTATGAAATGGCTAGTTACATCCTACAGAAAATACAGCACAAATTCAATATCAGAGATTCAGGTTTTCTTTTCACGGCAATTTTTCAAGGGAGATGGAACATACTGTATATTTAATTACAGGCTCTCAGTGCTAAATAATCAACCACTGAGAAATCAAATGAAGTTTATGTATATCTCAAATGAACATCATTGACCCCCATAAATGCTAGTTTGAAACATGATGGTGATCACTGTTTGGCACATACACACAAAAAGTTGAAATCTTGCGGTTTTGTTGTTAAGGTTGTTTAGAAACTTTTAGACATTTCAGGTTTCAGTAATAAGCTGATCGTGTTGCAATAAAGGAAAAGGAGGGGTCCTTAATGCTCTCTGAGCTTGGTTGTTTCCTTGCAGATGTTTAATTACCCAATGATAACATCATCAATGATCTTTTCAACCCCTCAGTTCAACCCTTCATTTTAACCCTTCATTTCAAACCTGAGCTTCAAATATTGTCCTTTATTGGTAAAGGACAAGAATTCTAACTACATTTGATAAAAATATTTGATTCTGAATGAAATAATAAAAATGCTGCGTAAAATAAATTTCTAGAACAAAACAATCTTAAAATGTTGTGCTTCTACTTACTGTTGGTTCAATGTTAAGTTCTTTTCTTTCTTTATCTCCTTGGTCAAAGAATTCTGCAGCTACAAGTTCAGCAATCTGCATGAAGGAAAATTTATATCCGCTGTCTTTTTCAGTAAATGTAAGCAATAGATGATGATCTTTCTATCTAGTATAGCATAGTAGTTAAGATATTGGTGTTAGAACTACATTCATGTCTCCATATGATTATGGAGCTTCCTGAATCTTACTAGCCACTTTCTCTGAACTCCAATGGCACACTAGGGTTTTCTGGTTTAAAATTAAGGGGCAAACTTAATAAGTCACCTATAACTCTAAAACAAATGGGCATATTATAAATAAAAAGAGAGAGGAGGGAAAGGGGGAGGAGAGAAAAAAAGAGAAAGAGAGAAATTATGCAATATTTTTAATGCTGCCTTTCTAAGAATTTTTACCCTGATTTTAATGCGTCACATTTCATTGCAATGTCAGTTTGTACAATAATTTGCTAGGCAGCAATTAATATCTCTGCCAAATGCACAGTGGGTTCAGATGGGAGAAATAGCAGGAACAGTATGTTCAGGGAAATAAGGAATCTGATCAGGCTTTTGGTAGATACTTACCCGCTGCTGAACTGGCCATGGTTTTGTTATTGCCGATAAGTCACATGCAGTCATCAGCATTGCCCTATAAAAACCACAAAGCCATGCTTTTACAGTATATATTTTGAAAAGCATTTCCACTTCTGTAGAAAAATAAGGATATTTGTGATACCCTAAATTTCATTGAAAAAATAAAACAAAACTTTGGAAACATACACGCTTATGACTTGAATGGCTGCAAATGATAATATGTATTATGGTGGGACTTATAATATTAAAAGGAGGGCATACTGTATATACTCGAGTATAAGCCTAGTTTTTCAGCCCACTTTTTGGGCTGAAAAAAGCCGCCTCGGCTTATACTCGAGTCAGTGAAAAATTTGCCCGAAATGGAGGAGAAAAAGGGGCGGGGCCATGCCGCTGGGTGACACTCGTGAATGGCCCAGTGCCCCTGTGAGTTTCCCCTCCCTCTGTGTCAGTTTGCCGCGCAGCGCGCACTGCACCATCCCCCCTCCTCACGTTCTAATGTAATGCAGGGCTGTCTTACGATTCCCCTTCCTCCCCCTCCTGCCGCTCTGCAACGATGTCCCACCTCCTCCTTGTTATGGCAAGCAGCCACATAGCGATGTCCCACCTCCTCTGGTACAGTGATCCAATGATAGGAATCACTGTGCCGTGTGTCATAGGAGGCGGGACATCGCTCCCGTGGCTGCACGGGACATCATCATCACAGCGGGACATCAGCATCATGAGGTGAGTGAAGTATTTCATTGAATACACCGCTAGTTTACTGTTTTTCTTTGAAATAAATATTCAAAAACATTATTGGTATCTATTTTTATTTTTGAAATTTACCGGTAGCTGCTGCATTTCCCACCCTAGGCTTATACTCGAGTCAATAACTTTTCCAGTTTTTTGTGGTAAAATTAGGTGCCTCGGCTTATATTCGGGTCGGCCTATACTCGAGTATATACGGTAGTTCTTTTTCAAAGTCCTATTTCATTTTTCCTACAATGTATTTTCTTTCTCTCTCACTATCATAGATTGCTGTGTTAAGTGGCCATCCCTAGTTCATATTTGAAGAGCATAGTGAGTGATTCTCCACCTTAGGCTTCAACTCCCAGATTTCCCCAGCCAGCATGCAGCGAGAGGTGACTGGATTCATAGGGGACTTGTTCTTAGGAACATAGCTGGAAACTTTCTCCATAACATAGTCCATGCTTAAAGCATTCATGAATGTTCTACATCTAGCCCAGACCATTACAGTCCCCGATTTACATAATTATATGTCACTGTAGATCACACATTTCTTTGCTTATCTGTCTCATATAATTCATGAAAAGCAAAATTCTTTCCCTTTTGATGACTTATACAATTAAGAATAACTGCTGCTACCAATGCTGGGCTGCTATAAAACTTTGTCCCATTAAAAAAGAAAAAAACTTGAGGAAACACTCAGGTTCAGTGTTCTATACAATTTACAGACTTAGCCTGTGGCCAGATCTTTATCCTCAATGGCTATTTGTGACAGCTCAGTCATTCATTTATCACCAGTATTAACAAGCAAGATAATATGTTGCAAAAGCTCCTGGTATGTTGATCGGTCAGTACTAACTGAGAAGGTCACAGCTCCCATCAGGCCACACATATAAGAGCATAGAAACCATCCCCGGTTTTTATATACAGTGTACTGTAAAGCAAAAATCTCCTATATCCATAATGAATCTTTGATTCTTGCTGAAGGACTAACTTCCTGTTATAAATGTAAACTAACTACTCTGATGCAAAGCAAAAAATTTTTTTTTCTGAAAGCTAAGAAAACCAATTTTAACAGATTAGTGCTTTTAAACAATAGACTTTCACTCAAAGAACAATATGGTGTTTTGTCAAATCATGTTGGGAAATAATCTTGTTTAGCAAATAATATGAAACCTTACCAAATAATTAGAAGCAAATAATTCACCCATATTCATGTAATTTTTATTCTGTCCAGCCCAATCACCCAATGAAAGCAAGCCAATCATTGCTGACTAAAGGAAAAAAAATCAAACTAGACGACAATAATGTTCTTTAAAAAACTTACAAAAATAATTCCTTTTGATAAAGGTCTTGTAGGTTAAACTGATTATTCCGCAGGAGGTCAAAAAACTCTCCTCTTCTTCTGAAAAGCATACAAAATTTAAATAAAAATTATTAAATGCCTGAAAAGGAAAATTAGTACAATTTTACATTCTTAAAAAAGAGAGGAAAAAAACTACATATCCAACCAGAAAGTCTAATTGTAATACCATAACTGCAACTTACTTTATGTATAGTGCTAAATCTGTGGCAAGAATAGCTTGCTTGATGATTTTCAATGTTGCCTTGTATTCTTCAACAGAAAGACCACTGAGAATCTGATTGCCCTTGGTCCAAAAGAAAACAATGGAACATTTACGACAAGAATGCATTGACTATAAGGATACAGTAACTTTAACAGAATCTTGTTAAATTCTACATACTACATTATTTTCTTCTACACTGAAAGCAAAAATATTGAATTTTTTAAAACCCAGTTATTAAAATTGAGAAAGAAGAAAACATAACTAGGTAAAGACCCTAAGAAAATATTTTTTTTAATTTTTTTTGAACTATTCAGCTGAAAAAATGTAAGCAGCTACTACTGAGTTTTCCTCACCAATCCCTAAAAAAAGCTTTTTTTAATCTATATTTTTGTGCACACTGCTGACACTGACACATGCAGTATCAACAATAACACACACACACTGTTGTAAATTTTCTGAGAAAAAAAGATGAAATTATTCCAGCTACCACTTTCTTCTGCCAAAAATAGAAGTGGAGAAGATGAAACAGAACTTTATGTACACCTATACCTCAGTGGTGGGTTTCAAATTTTTTTAGAACCTCTTCTGTAGGTATGACCTGCTTTGTGGGAGTGGCTTGCCAACCATGTGACTGGGTGGGAGTGGCTTGTTGGCCATGTGACCGGGTGGGAGTGGCTTGGCAGTAATGTGACTGGGTGGCCGTGGCCAACTTGTAAAATGTGGAGAAACTCACTTAATACTGCTCTTTCTTATCAACCAAAATGTTGGCTCAGAAACTCTGGCATTTGAAGCATGCAAGTCTTAAAGCTGTCAAGTTACAAGACCCTTGCACCCCTAACCATTTAGAAAAAAAATCCCAGGGGTATTCAAACTTGACAGCTTTAAGACTTGTGGACTTCAACTCCCAGAATTCCTCCTCCAGTCATGTTGACTCAGGAATTCTGGCATTGAAGTGTGCAAGTCTTAAAGCTGTCAAGTTACAAGACCCTTGCACCCCTAACCTTTAGAAAAAAAACCCCAGGGATGTTCAAACTTGATAGCTTTAAGACTTTAAGGTATAGATAGGACTCTTCGAGGCAGGCGGGGCAATTGGTGAGCCAGCCAATCAGTGAACGGCAGGTGGGGCAAGTATGGTGCGGTCAGGCGGGGGGAGGGAGCTGGAACCAGTTCTAAACGGCACAGTAGATTTGTGGATCCTCTTCTATAGAAGAGGTTAGAACTGGCAGGAACCCACCCCTGTTATTAAATATTCATATTTCATTGCCCTACCTTATTCCTGTACAGAAGTTAGCAGAGAAAATGCACAGTTCAATTACAAGGAATAGAATTTGGCTGACATTAATTGTCTCTTTGTGCTCTACCAAATCTTTATGCTGTTCCAAATTCCTGCAGAACCTGGCACAGCTTCACGAACAAAGATGCATTATTTAAATATGTTCTGCTGATATAATTTCACTGTCATTTTGCAATGTGTGTAACCTTTTAGCTTATGTATAAACATCTTTTTCCAGATATCTGTCTTTAAGCTTGTAAGTGAAATTAAGAGAATTTTCAACTGATAAAAACATGGAAACAAAAGTAACAGAAGGAATAAGAGTTTAATACTGAGCTGAAAGTATTTTTTAACTTCTTGTTTGGTCATTATCAAAGTTCACTAGAGAGAATAAAAAAATGATGCACAAGTCTTGCCTTTAGCTCACTGCTTCCACAAGGTTGGAAATCTTGCTAATACCAAGAGTGCTTAAGGTTCCTTAGAAAGATTAAGCAGAATTCTTAAGCATTTTTTTCTTTTTTCATTAGGGTCAAGTTAGTGTGTGTTATCAAAATATTAACAAGCTTATCAGGCAGCATTGGAAAAGCTCAGTAGCACAGCTTAGAATAGGATTGGAAGATACTACTGGAAATTGTTCAAAGACTAAATTGGACATGCTTTTCTTGTAAACACAACTACCATTTACCGGTGTGTTTAGGATCATCAGGCACTGATCAAAATGATGATGTTCCATTATTGAGTGGCAATAAAGCTGTGCAAGAGGGTGCTCGCTTCTGGAAAAAAAAACAGGCCACATAGAATTATCAAAAGGAATTAACTACAGATGCACAATAGCTTTACAAAGCTAAGGATATAGAAAATAACATCGCCACCACTACCATTTATAATAATTATGGAATGTGGCTGAAAGAAAACAAAATCTTATTCATCCTGAGATACATACACATGTAAAATGACAATTCTGTAACTAAACAGATGACTAGGAAAATGAAGTCTAAAATATACTTTTTAGAATACAGAATCCTTCAAGATTCAGTCTCCAATTAATTTGAACATCACAGTGAGAGAAGAGAGGGGAAAGGAAATGAAGGGTGATTGTGTGTTGCACAAATGAAAAGTATCCAAGTATAAAAAGTTGGACAAGTAATAAGATATGCTACGATATTACTTTTCCCTTATTTGACCTGGCTGAGAAGAAAAAAACCATCCTGTATTCTACATTGCCTAACAAGGCTGATAAAATCCCCATATATATGAACAGAAAGGGGAATACATAGGATAAGTCTGCATAAATAATGCTCTAGAATAGCTTCATATTCATAACTGTTCTGACCCCCCTCGTCCTACACCAAAGCACGCCTAGACAAAGATACTTCAAGGATTTATTAACACACAGACAAGACCTTGCCAGCAATCCAGCACAGACCAGGCCTTTGCAGCAATCCAGCACAGTCCAGACCTTGGCAGCAATCCAGCACAGACTAACCTTGGCAGCAATCCAGCCTGCCAAGCTAGCCACGAGAGTTCTCCAGCTCTAGTAAATATGTTGACTCCTGCAACGAGCGTGTGCACAATCATTCCTTGAGAGAAGCCTAATTACCACCAGCTGAGTGCAATTATCTCCTGTAACTGCGTAACTGTTCCTTACGCCTATTAGCTCTCCGTTGCCGGGCATCCAGGACCAACTCCCTTGTCTCCTCCCCACTGCTCCAATACATGACATCAGGATCACACTCCCTTGTCTCCTCCCCACTGGTCCAAGGCTCAGGCCTCCTGGTGGCCAACCAGCCTCTCTGAGCCCTGCTCGGAGTCAGAACCCTGTCCAGGGTCCTCCACATCCTCCAAAGCCGACTCATAGGGCCCCTCGCTGTCGGAGTCTGGTGACAGCTCCAACGGCTCCTGCTGGGCCACAACACATAACTATGTTTTTATTATTAGAAAAGGTCCATGATATAAAGATGTTCATAGTTCTTATCCATCAGGGGTTTTTTTGCAATCCTATCAGGGATTTTTGACAGATCTCTGTAGTTTATTAACTCCTTGGCAAGAAGTACATTGAGATATGATCCAATAAATCTGTCTACAATGCTCTCTGAATGCATTAAGACAACAACTCTCATGAATTTCTATTGCTGATAGATGAAATTCTGGGAGATATCCCGATACATCTGGAGGAAGTCAAACAGAAAGGACTATGGCAAACTCATTCTTATCTACTCGATTTTCTTAGAAATGGGATTGGGAGAAGAGGAGAACCTTATATCTACAAATACATAGATATTTCAAATAAAAATCCATTCCAGATTTCTTTATTATAAAGTTTTATTGTAAGTTAGCACTCTACTTTGCTTTCACTTTTTTATAAAAAAATATTTCTAAGAAAATAATTTTGAGGCAAGTAACCTCAGTTTTCTGGTTCCCATAAAGACACTGATCTTTATTTTGATTTATTTGTACTAATCTGGGGCCTTTAAAAATATCCCTGGAAACATTTTTACAACATATTCATTATGTTTTTTAAAAATAAAATGCTATAAAAAGATAATATGTCTTGCAAACTTCCAAACATTTTCCTAAATAGAAAGCTTTCCTAACCTTGAAAGATACCCATGAAAGAGGAACAGAGACAGAGAAATAGGATGAAACTTTTTCCCTCATACAGTGATTAGTGTTCTTTCTATCATTATTGTTGTGGCCCAACAGCGGCCGGCTGAGCTGTTAGTGGAATCTGACAGCGATGAACACTATGGGATTGCCCTGGAGGCTGAGGAAGACTCCGGGGAGTGTTTGGAGTCACAGCAAGAACTGGAGAGGCCTGTTGGCCATCAGGTGGCATCTGAGTCAGGGAGCAGTGAGGAAGAACAGAGGGAGGCTGTCCCGGAGATATGTATGCATTGGGCTGCGAGGAGGAGGGAGCAGCTTTGGAAAAAGGGTCACAGAAGGAAATAGGAACAGGTGGCTACTGTTTGGCCCCTCCCGGAGAGCTTATAGGTGGGGCGACAGGAGGGGAATTTTTCAGGAAACAACAATTTACTGATCCAGCCGTAGAGAAAGATTGGTAGAATTTCGTGAGTTCAAGCCTTGTTTCATAGAGATAGCTTTCTGGGCTCCCAGCCAAGGGATTGCTTATCTCCCTCCTTAGTTGGGGCAGACAGCCAAGTCTGCCTCCATATATATTGTAGAGGCTTGGGACAGAACAATAATACTTCATTTTTACAGAAAATTCTAAAAGGCATACTATTAATATTGGCCATTATGTATGTATGTGCATAGGAAGGGGGAGGGAGAGAACATATTGTTATAATAATCCATAAGATAAAGGTAAAGGTTCCCCTCACACATATGTGCTAGTCCTCAATGACTAGTTTCAGAGCCAAAGAGCCAACGCTGTCTGAAGACATCTACGTGGTCATGACTAAACGCCGAAGGTGCACAGAAAGCGGTTACCTTCCCACCAAGGGTGGTTCCTATTTTTCTACTTGCATTTTTACATGCTTTCCAACTGCTAGGTTGGCAGAAGCTGGGACAAGTAACGGGAGCTCACTCCGTTACGCAGCACTAGGGATTCAAACCATCAACCTTTCTGATCGACAAGCTTAGTGTCTTAGCCACTGAGCCACCGTGTCCCTTAATAATAATCTATAAAGGTATAATATTTTAGAAGATATTATTTTATGACCAAAACAAAAGCAATTGTCACTGAACTTTACTAATAGTTACCCGCCCTATCCCATCTGAGACCAATTGCCACCAATTGACTGTGGAAAAAGATGAAGGGAGTCAAAAGACCTCCTGAAGCCCATAGGCTGGTTTCTTTCCTTTCTCTTGCCTCAGATTCAATATAACCAATTGTCCCATTGGAAGGATTCCTGAAGGGAGGAATTGTACTGGAAACCACTGAGAAGTCTACTTAGTTTGATTCTTCTTTCCCTTTGTGCCACCAAGATATTGCTATCAAATGGCTTGTGGAAAAAATACCAAGATTTGTTGTTATGTATATTTTTTGTATTTTTATTTGTTTTTAAAAAGTAAAGAACAACCCACACATCCAAAACATAAAACCTCCAAAAACTCTTGTTCCAACTATAGGAACCCCTAATGCTTTACATGATCTATCATCACATCTACTTTGCATAATTCTTCTGCTATAGCCCAAAATAATTGCAGTTCTCATAACCCAAAACCTGGCTCTTGGACACCAAAACTTTTCCTGCTTTTGGTTTAAAGCAACCTTGACAAATACATACTCAGAATTCCTGAACACTCTGAGAGAAGGTTCCACAATCTCTCTAGCTAAAACTTTTGTAAATATTATGGCTGAAATGTTAATTCAAAATGAAAAATAGAAACATCAACCTGCAATATTCTTTCCTTTTACCTGCCATTTACTCACCTCTGTATGTAAGAATTATTCACCCCCCTGTGATCTAAATCATGGCTCAGAGCTGCAATCAGCAAAGAAAGTACCTCAACATCAGTAAGTTGGTTCTGTACAACATGAAGGAGAGATAAATTACTATATTTGCAAAAATACTTGACATGGTATTTTTTTCTTTCTTTCTTCCTTTGGCTGTTTCATATCTATACATTTTGACACTCGCTCCTAAACTGAAAATAAATAAGATATATATATATATATATGGCTAGCTATTTTGGTTGAGTAAAATTAATCTTAAATGTGCATTACAAATAACACAGAATTCTGAATAGATATATTTGGCCCCTAAATAATAATTATCCAATTTTGTATGGTATAAAATTTTGTTATTTGCTACAAATCCAACCAATAATTTTTAAAATAAACTATGCAAAGCAATAGTTTGTCATACCATGTTCATTTTCTACTCTTAATTATGCAAACCTAGGCCCAAAGTCACCTGGGCCAAATTTGCAGTACAGCAAAATCCAAACAGCATAGTTTCCAGAATTTGACTAATAGAGAACTTTGATTTGCTTTAGGATCTCTTAATGTGTACTTGTTCCACAGGTTTCTAATTCCATGAAGAGTTGAGTTATATTCTCTGCATGAGGATTTCTACTTGTTTGCTTAATCACAAGCTGAACAGCATTCCACATGCAATGTAAATATCTAATATTTTTAGAATAAAGCAAGAGATATCATAGTAACCATCTGGAACCTAAAGACAAATTTACACATTTTAAACAGGCAATCTAAAGCCTTCAGGGTAACATGAACTGGCAGCATGGAGTTTCATGGCAACTATTGAAAAACTGCAGCATAGCTACCTCCCATTTTGAGGCAATTTTTGTAAGTCCTAAGTATGTTTACATTGATGAAAATAAATAAAGGAAAACTAATTTCAACTCTACAAAACCTTTGAACTGTAGTGCTGGAGGAAATGACTGAGAGTTGCTTGGACAGCGAGAAGAACAAATCACACAGTATTAGATACAGTAAAACCAGGCTGCTTTTTGAAAGCACTGATAATCTAAACCAGTGGTTTTCAACCTGTGGGGTGGGACCCCTTTGGGGGTCGAATGACCCTTTCACAGGTGTCGCCTAAGACCATTGGAAAACACATATTTTCAATAGTCTTAGGAACCGAGACACCAGTTTTATGGTTGGAGGTCACCACAACATGAGGAACTGTATTAAAGGGTTGCGGCATTGGGAAGGTTGAGAACCACTGATCTAAACTATTTTGGAAAAATAATATAAAGGCAAGAGAAGGCCTTGATGTTTTCAAAAAGCAAGGCCAACTGACAAAGAATTATAGAAGACATTGTGGCTGGGTAATTCACTGGTGTCTCAATCATGAGTTTATAGGAATCAAAGAAACCATAAAATAGAAACAATAAGCTTCTCACTCCTCAAAAATTCAGGGGGGGAAAGAGTCTGGGTTTTGCTTAGATGGATGACCCTAGATTGACCATCTTAGAAGTTTTAGAACCTGGTTACCAAAAAGTTGTCAACATGTGACTTAGAGAGTGGTGTCTCCTAACAGGCAGATCAATGACTTTGTAATGGCATATTTGTAGTTAAAGTAGAAGGGCTGCAAAAAACCCTAGTCAGAGATATCACTATCAGTGCTTATAGGAATAGATTGAGTGATTAAATGACAACTGGATTAATGTTGATCACATATGCAGATTTTCTCCAGAATGACCTGGCCCTAATTATGTTCTTCAGGCTTTCCAATGGTGCAGCCATCAGGAATGTATTTGAGTCCATTCTTTGTGCTGCTGGTCATTCTCTTTGTCTCTTTCCTTTGGCCTTTCCCAGCATTCTCTAGAGTGGTCCATAATAGAGAACTAGATCTTTGCATAATGTGTCCAGTGTGTATGATGTTTTTCATGTTAAATTCCAATCAAGCTACCCTACCAAGTGCTATTCTGACAAATATTTTGGACTTCTGATTCCTTTACTGTTACGTTTGATCCTAAAAGGCAGAAGCTATCCACCACCTCCATATCTTCGCTATAATTTCTAAGATGGTTGCTATATCTGTTGCCAAAGGTTTGTTCTTAATTTTGGTCTCATTTTTTTCACCATGCTTCTTGATTTTCATTACTAGAGCTTGCAGATCATTTGCATTTTTAGCTATCAAAATAATGTTATCAACACAGCATAGGCTATAAATCTTATGAAATATTTTCTTCTTTTAGTAATGTAGCTCAGGAATACTTTACATGAAGATTTAACAGCCTATGAACTAGCTATTTGTAAAGTTTCAACATAACGTGTTGCAATGTCTAGTTAAGATTTTAAAAACAGTCTAATATAAATAAGGTTATCCAAACATACCTGAATTTTTCCTGTCTTTAAAGCAGCAAACATGCATTGGGCTGTATTAAAAGCATGTCTCCAGTTGTGATAAGCAACATTTTTCCGATAATTTTTCCTCACACTTAAAATCCATCTGCAAAGGACCTTTCAAAAATAGTATTGTTGAGTTAAAAGTATAGTACAGAATAAACACCATCATTTTTAGATTAAAAAAACCCCAAAGCTAAAATATTAAAACTTCAACAAATTTCACATCTAGCTTTTATACACACTTTATGGAACTGAATTATAAAAGTATATTTTAACTTACAAAAGTTGAAATTAAGGAAGTAAAATGGAAGGGGCTTTAGGATACATGGTGATATGAATGCAATACCTACATGCAACTTCTTAAACCAAGCATGTTATTTCTCAGGTTTATATGGGAGCTGATAATCTCAAGAACAGACTAACATAAGGCGTTGTGAGAACAACCTTATTGATCAAGTATGCTGATTCTACAGGGTTTTAGTTTATTTGAAGAAAACTCCAATGCTTTGTTTGAAAGTGATAAGAAATTCCTTCTTTATGTACATATTTATCCAAAGATTAAAAAAAGTGAATGTCTAAGAAACTGTAGGCTGATTAAAGCTTATATTCCTTTACAAGGGCCTACCTAATTGCAAGGAGGCTTATTCTGGAAAAGTGCTTTGATATCAATTGCTAATTTGTTTTTCCACCATATGTTAAAGACTTGACAATTTTTAAAATAGAAAAATGGAAATACCTCACTGCAATCTGTTCACCAGGCATTATACAATATACTTAACTCTATATTCAGGTACCATTTAAAGCAGGAATTCCTTAGCAGGACACAATTCAGATTTCCCAAGATTATAGAATTCTGGACAATCAGAATTTTTAAAAAATTGCACGGAGAATTTAATGGTAGAGAAAATTCTCTTCTGTAGATGGAGACAAGGATGTGGGAAATATGGTAATAATGGTAAGCAAGCTTAGCAAACTCCACTTCCTCTGAAGCTTATTTGCATGAAAAGGACAGAAAATATTTTTTCACAGATAATGCATTTTTTCCCATGACCTCATGGATGATTTAAAAAGTACTATTCAATTTAATATCCGGTCATATACATACAGCACACACACATATATATACACAAACATGTGCACACTAAAGAACATTGTATTGCAGAATAATTGGCTACATATATGGTCATATTTGTGGCCTCACCTCGTGTTTTATTTGGAAATTTTGTACAAGGTTAAGGTCAGTAAACATCCGGATTGTGCACAGAGAAGTCTCCATGTCTGACAGCTCAAAGTCACTGAAGTAAAAGTCAGTGAGCCTGAGAGATTGTGCAGACGGTACAACAGCAGCCTTGAAACAAACAAGAACAGTAATGAAAAATGTTGTCTTTCAAGATACTAAATAAATAAACCAAAGCACCATGTGACCGGATGTAATTCATCTAGATTTATTGAAAACATTCCTAGTCAGAAGTCAAATTTAGAGGTGTGTGTGTGTGTGTTATTATTTAGTTACTTACCACAAAAGCCCATTTTGGCTCTAGCACCATTTTAGCAGAAGACAAATTGTGATCTCCAACCCAGAAAGTAAGGTATGTGTTGACAAAAAGGAAATCAACCTAGCTTTTCTACTTATAAATTAGGATTTACTTCTGAACAACCACAGGAGAGAGCTGTTCCTCTCATGTCTATGGAGATTCTCAGTCATCTAGGTCATTGTTGTCCCAAAGTAATTTGTATAGATTACAATCTGCCCCCAACACATGTGCAATTTTAGCTATATACTTATGGTGTAGAAAAGTGCATGTTTCAAAAGGGGGCACATTATCTGGTTAACATATCTAAAGCCCTTGGTTAAAAATACTTATACAAAAATGTTCTTTTATAAACTAGATGACTAATGTTTTTTATTGAATCTGTACTCAAAGTTATATATTTAAAACATGCTGGTTAAAAGTCAGAGATCTCAGGCAAAGTTTTATGTACCTGAAAAGTAAATATTTGTTCCCAAATTTAACTAAGCAATAACATGAGAAAATTTAATGCCAGAATTCTTCACTATTAACAAAATGAAAAAACTCACTCGTGAACTTGATAGCTACCTAACTTTCAATGTCTATCGTGTTTGTATATAGATATTCTAATTTCTCTTGCAAAAAAGGGGGAAAAAACCCTATAAACATGAAATGAATTTGATTTACAGACATTTCATGCTATCAGTAAATGCAATTTTAAAAGGGTTTTTAAAACCCTTTATTGCTTTAATAATAACTAATAGGATTGATATATGACAGATGATAGAGGGTCCTCTGAAGATGAGGTAAATCAAACAGGCTTTGTCTTTCCAAATTAAGTTAGTAAACATACTGTGATGTTGGTATTTTTTCTTATAACTTTTCCATGAAGGATTCCTCTAGGGCAGGGGTGTCAAACTCAATTTCACTGAGGGCTGCATCAAGGTTGTGTTTGACATCAGGGGGCCAGAGAAGGTGTGGCCAGCTCAACATCACTCATGTCAGGGGCACCTGTGGTGGCGAAGTACTAAGGCAGGAATTCCCTCAGACTCTCCCTTCCTCTCATTATAATATCCTTCCTTCCTTCCTTCCCTCCTCCCTCTTCATTCTCCTTTCTTCTTGCTTCCCCTCTTTCCTTATTTTTCCTTGCTCTCTTATTTTTCTTTGCTCTCTTCCCATCTCTTCTTATTTTTCTTTGTCTTTCCTCTTTCCCTTTCTCCTTTCTTGTCCATTCTTGGATGCTCAAATGCAAAAGGGGAAACATTTCTCCTTTTGTTTTGTTTTGCTAGCCCTCTGCCAATGATAATGGAGCATGGGGGGGGTGCATGTGGTCCCCCGGGCCCTGTTTTCAGCCTCCTGCATGCCTCTGCCAGCAAAAATGGAGCTTGAGGGGGGCCGCCCGCAACCCTCCCAAATTCCATTTTCAGTTGCAAAGGCATTGTGGATCAGTCCTTTGCTGTTTCCTAAGCATCCCGCAAGCCGAATCCAGCCCACAAACCTTGATTTGACACCCCTGCTCTAGGGTCTTCAGAACTTCAAAGCACCAAAAAAGTTTAAAGAGGTAAATAATTTAAGTGCTTAAGTATACTAAATACATTAGGTACATTAGTGCAGAGGAATGCCTTCTACACAGGGCTGACCTTGAAGATGCTCGTCCACAATACATGGATATTAACGGGTGCATTCTAATATGTCCATTTAACACCACTACTTTGCAAACAGTGGCTCTCCGTTGGCTTCTCTGTGTTAATTATTTGAAGTGTCAATTATTTTCTATAAAGCCCTGGCAAAATGCTAGATTATTTGTCAGACTGGCTGTCTCCAATTGTATCTGCTTTTTTAGGAACTGAAAGTCTGTTTTTTTCCTCCCTGGGCATTGGGAATGTTGCGGGAACAATGTTGAATGAAACTATCCAGAAATGAAATGATGTAAGGGGAACATGCTGTGGTGGGTCTCAGGTTCTTGGTCTAGTGTTTATATAATTTGCCCTTAGTTGTTTTATTTGTTATGCTTTTAACTCAGGCAAGTTACCCAGATCCTCTATTGCGACCGGGGCATATATTCAATGGTGTATTAACCATTAAGCAGACTAAGCACATGCTTAGGGCACCAGGCCCAAAGGGGGCACCACAAAGTTGAGAAAGAAAAAAAACCAATGAAGATTTGTACAGTATGTACACAGGAGGAGGGGCACCAAGGCTTGACAGTGCCTAGGACACCAGTGAGACTTAATCCACCACTGCATATATTTATAAGTACTTTACAGCTTTATGTATGTTTATACATATCATACCTATTACTCTATTCTTTTTGGGTTTAAACAACATTATTCGAAGTACAAAAAAGAAATATGAAATATTAAGTAAAACAAATTAAATATTTAAGAAAAGAAATATAAGAGTGTTGAATTTAATTCATACACTTCCACTCACAATATCCCTTTTTTGTTCTAACTTTGTTCTAACTTTGCTTCCTATTTCTTCGTCAGGTAGAGCAACAAATATACCTTACAGTTCACCCCCCCCCCAAAAAAAACCAATCCATTGCAGTTTGAGGATAGCGCATGACCTGGTTGGACAAATGCTGAGACTCAAAAAAATTGGCAAGACTTATGGCTAGCAGTAGGCTGGATGGACCTCTTTGGCATATTGCAGAACTTTTAAAATAAACTAAAATATAACAGATATACCATAGTTCACACAAAAGTAGTATACTCAAAATGCTGTTTTAATGATTTTACCTAATTGAAGATATATTGTATGGTACTATGTTTTAAAATACAGCCCCGACACCCAAATATTGTTGTTATCCAGTGAAAATG
Source organism: Thamnophis sirtalis (assembly GCF_051295495.1). Taxonomy (NCBI): domain Eukaryota; kingdom Metazoa; phylum Chordata; class Lepidosauria; order Squamata; family Natricidae; genus Thamnophis; species Thamnophis sirtalis. Next base: position 41,339,034 of record NW_028261390.1, on the reverse strand, counting down.
GGAACATTTGAGTTCAAGTTAATGTCAAATGCATTTTAATGGAAATTTGAGGTAGGCTTTTCTCATGCAATGGCTTCCTAGTGAGCAAAGTTGCATCTGCATCTGCCATGGTTATAAATTTAGAGTGTCCCTCTGAAAATACGTTTCTGCTAGAAAATGTTGATTTTCCAACCTTCACAATATGTTCCTAGATCAAGAAACCTGAGAGGGAGGGAGGGAAGGAAGGTTTTCTGCTCCTCCCTGCATTTATAGAAAACTACTATATCATTAAAAAAAATCTATTTTTTAATCCCTGAGCTGGAGTTAACTGGAGGGAGACCTGGATCTGAACACTAATCCTGATTCTTTTGAAATTTAGCTGCTATTACACCTAGCAAAGGACAAGGGGATAAATATTACTTCACCTGGTGCTAATCAGATCTGAAGTATGCTCCCAATTTCCTTCTTGTTTTCTTTTTAAAGTTGTAAAATTGGGCAGGGATTTTCACATTAGAATAGATCTGAAGCAGTTTGTTACAAGGAAAAAAAGGGCTTAGGATCATCTTCTGAAACTTTTAAAAATATAGGAGCAATAAATGAATGTATTTTCTTCTATGGTATAGTTTAACCTGGGAATTTGTTCTGATGCAGTTTTAAAAGGAGATAGCTACATTCATAGAAAGACAGACTAAATTGCCAATCGGTTGATGACTGAATATAGCTTCCAGAGTCAAAAGAGCATGCACAAAGGCAGCGTTAACTTGTCTTGAACCTAGCTCAAATTACTGTAATTTTAACAAAGCCAACTACTTTAAGATATCTTCATCTTGAATCTTCAAGCCAAAAGCAAGAATAATTTATAAGTGCCTGAAAAGTTTGACATATGTTTTAAAAACATCATGCACTCCATTCCAGGCATCTTCAGTACGTATAGACTAGATATACTGGAGAAAAAAAGAAAATGACATTACCGCTGTTACTTGAAGCTCCCTGGTTTCTTCTGCAGCAGCTGATGCATGGTAGGACAGCACCTTACAGGAAAAGGAAAGAAAAGACACTAATCTTTCTGCAATACTAAAAATCTAAAGCACTCTATCAATAATGAGTCGGTGTAAACCAAAGTTAAGGGAGTAAGATAAACCACTGATCTTTACAAACTATGGTAGATAGACATCTTCACTCCAAAAGCACAACTTTTTCAAGAGTAACTGGCCCAGAGGTGGTATTCTACTGGATTGGACCAGTTCAACCAAACTGGCAGCAGAAATAGCGGGTGGTCCCACCTACCCAGGCTCTATTTTGTCTTTTTTAGGGACGTTTTTTGAGCAAAGCGCATGCCCAGAAGACTGAGCGCATGCATGGACATGGCATGCGTGAGCAAAGCGAGTGCGCTTGCACACATATTTGCAAACCGGTAGGGAAGCTAAGTGAAAACCACCCCTGAACCACAAAAGATGTGTGTGGTTTTTTTTTAACTTAAAGCAGGACTTCAATGAATTTTCCCTGTTTCTAGTCTAGTACCTTTAATCACTTCACTAAACTATCTCTTCTGCCCTCTGTGGTTAATGTTAAATGGATATTTCTTAACAATTGTTTGAAAGAAACAGTTAATGTGATTTTGCAAACTAATAATTTCTAGAATTTATTTGATTCAGATGCAGTTTAAGTAATGGTTTAAGTAAGTTAGAGAAGGATAATTCATGCTGGGAGAGAACATTGTGTTCTTAATGGTAATTCTTAAAGCATCTTGTTAATTACTAGCATTACCTCTGAAGTCATGGCAATACTTTGAGGACAATTCATTAATGACAAGAATTTGGAAATGTAATCATTTTGTATCTTTCATGTTGACTAATAATGAAAATATAATTAATTTTAAATGCATAGCAGTGAAGTAGTAAATATTTAAATATTTCTTTACTAAATTAAAATAAATATTCTGCTTGGGGGTTTTTCTCCCAGATATTAATTTTAGATGGATAACAGTATGATCATATTACTGGACTCTACTAGCATACAGCCACAGGGGGGGAAGGCACAACACTGCTTTAAATTAGCAAAGAATTCACGAAGACTTTTTCTTTTATGAAAAACAGCTGAAAATTTTCCATGTACCTATATGAATGACAAATAGCTGACAACATAGCTATAATTATAATCCGAACAAAGTTGTCATAATAAATTAGCTTTCTCCAAGGGTTCCATAAGGCAGGGCATAAAAGAAATTCTGTCTTAGGAAAATCTTGGCAGAAGTTTTGCCTGTGTAAGAGAAAATATTTTTAATTTACTGAACAAAATGAGAATTATTTAGAGCTGTGAGTGAAGGAGAGAAGAATTTTACTTTTTGAGTTGGATTTGTATTTAACTGGCATTTTATGCAACTGAAATTATAATCTCAATCTATAGCACATTTTTTTTTCATAAGGATATATTTTTCCTTAAATGTTAAACCATCTGAATAGATAGAGCACAATACACTCAAGATATTTCAAGGTCAAGTAATTTTCACACAATTTTGCACAAGAATGCTGTAATTCAATGCTATCAGATTGCATTGAATTATAGCATTAAATTATAGCATTAAATGCAGTTTTGCATGTAAGTTTTCCCTTCAGAACCAATTATAGGATCTGAATTTTAGAAATACTGTACTTTTTTTACTAGATTGATGCAAAGATAGCCAACGTCTAGAGCAGGGGTGTCAAACTCGATCCCATTGCAGGATGTATCAGAATTTTGTTTGCCTTTGGGGGGCTGGCCTATTCTTTGTGGCCGACTGGGTGAGTGTGGCTGGGGTGGGCATGGGTGGCATGGACCAGTCTCTCACCATCTCTGGGATGGCCCCACAGGACAACTCTGAGCCTACTGTGGGCCAAATCTGGCCCGTGGGCCATGTGTTTGACATGTCTGGTCCAGATTATCTGATTTCTCAGGTTATTTTGGAGGATATGAAGAGCACATCAGGATTTCTTGTTTTTTTTTTGGTAGCATGTGCATTATACTTAATGGAAATTAAAAGGCTAGGCAAGATGACACCCATCCTTAATATGAATATGATGAAATACTGTAGTGTAGAAGAACCCCACAGTAACCTTCTTGTTATCCTAGGTCTGACTTCTTTGAAGGGATGGACCAAAATCATCATAGGAAACCAAAGACAGTAAAGAGATGTTCCAGTGACACAATCATGTCTTTTTTAATGCAAGAACACAAACCACCTACATTGGTCACACTTGCCAACATGCAATTTATTTAAGGAAGTCAGTAGTTTGCTTCTGGTTCCCATTAGAGTGATAATCCACAAGTGTGTGCAAGCACATGGAAATACAGAAGCATAGTCAATATGAGAGAGCCTTAGGTGGTAGCTGAGGCTTGCTTTAAAGTTAGCAAGGATTCCAATAAAGTACATTAAGGCTGCCTTGATTTATTCTTACCTCTAATGTCACCATTTGCTTTGCCATGGCTCTTTCCACAGCTTCATACATCTGAGTGTTTTGGATCCCTAAGCCACAGAAGATAACAAAAGCTTCCAAAAACTGTTCATCATTTCTATTGAAAGCTTTTATTTTGCCCGAATTTTCTTCCATCTTGTTTGCAAGTTGACAAACTCCTGAGTCATAATAAGAAACAACAACAAAAAGATACCCTTGAAAAAGCAGGCAATTGGTTAGCATTAATCATACATTTAACCAAAAGAAGCTATGCTTAATAGGGCAGCATGGAGAGCATTTGCCTATAAAGTCACCAAGAGCCAGACACAACTGAATGGTTAAAACAGTAACAGTCTCTCATTTATATTAAAAATGTATTTTTTCCTCAGAAAGAATAATTAGAAATCTATCATTTAAACTTTTAAATGGTCTATGGATTCAAACAAAAATTACTTATTATGCTAGTCAGCCACAACATTTTAAAGAACATTAATTCAGGTTATGTGGAAGTAGAAATTTAGTTTTGAATCTTCCTATATTTACATACTTCATGGGTTTACATACTTCAAAAAAAAATTAGCTAGCTTCATTTGAGTGCTTCCTTCTCCTTATATAGGCATAGGGGGTTGTTGTAAACAAAACATCAAACTGAACATTATAATATCTACCCCTCCCAAGTCTTAATTTTCTTCTTGGCTTTTGCTATTAATAGACCTTTAGTTTGATGAAATCCCTAAAGACAATTTGTCCTTTACAAACTCATTAAATGTTTATAACCGTGCCAAAATGTTGTAATGAATATGAGGTAAGCACACCCAGGGCTTGTGCATTCTTATTTGGAAATTGCAAATTATCTGCATATTAATCTGCATTTTAACTACAGAAAAAATATCAGTAGTTTATTAACTGGCCAATTATCTGCTACATTCAAGAAAGTCTCTTGGCATCATTCACAGTGAGTGCTTAACGTAGCACTTCTCTTCATTTAGGAATCTATTTTGGAAACTCTATTATGTAGAAGTACAACAGATCTATAGAATCTATAGCATTGTAGCTTAACTAAGAATACATGAACTCATCACAGATCACTGACCACCTTTCAATTTAAGTCCTGTTTAAAAGTATTTTGTTAAGAAAGTGGCTGAAATTGTCCATATCATCAGTGAGTCACTGACCCAAAAGACACTACTAATGAAAGTACATGTACACACTCATGAAAGTCAGTTATGAGCATCCCATAGAAACAAACCAAGTGGCAAAATACAAATAGTGAAAAAAACTGCTATTGAAATTAGAAGATTTAATAATTAAAATTTAAAATATCAAGTGCTTTCTTGCTTATTTAATATTATTCTTTTCCTTCAATAACTTCAAGGTGTTTATATGAGATCTGGCTTCCCTTTATCCCAGAACCAACCTATGATACCAGTCGTAGAAGAATAACTGATCCAAAGTCATCCAGTGATTTTTGATAAATGACACTGGACTGGAATCTGGATAGCCTCAATCCTAGTCCAAGACTTTAATTACTTTACTGGCATCAAAGATGTTGAGAATAAGATAGGATCACCAAGTGACCATTTATGCTAATTTTATTTTTGTTCATGCTAATCTTATATGCATGCTAATTTTTACATGTTCAAAACTTATTGCTTATTTATTTAGAATATTTATATGACCATGTAACTCAAGCAATGTGACTCTGGGGAATGTACAAATCATTATACAAAAGGAAAACCATACATACCACTAAAACAAAATAATTAAATGGTATTCAGAAGTAAAATTAATTGTATTCTACAAGGGGGAGCTTTGTTCACCCTGACCCAAAGCATCTAAGCCTTAACTGCCTAACTAAACCCCTGAGAGGTTGGGGCATTAAAAACCAGCTATCTAGCATTGCTTGAATGTTTCTCAGAAACAGCTGGGTAAATCTTGCCACTGTAAGTATGTGGCTTAATATCTGTAAGATACCAGAACAATACAAATTTTTATTTTTAAAAATGACAGTGCTTCACTACAAAGCACTGATTTACAACAATAAAAGAAGCATATTTGATCCGAAGATGTCTTTCATTTTCATAAGAAAATTTATTAAAGAAGAACTGATTGCACTTTAAGGCAGCACATAATATGGGACAAGTGAAACAAAAGTCCAACCATGTTGTTTTCTTCTTTAAAATAAAGTTTATTAATAGTACAATAAATTGATCTTATCGATAATAGTGGTCTATGACCTTTTAAGTTCTAGAATAGTGTTAGTGACTATTTTCCATCTACTCAGGATTCTCTGAATCCAACCTTATTGTTGGCATAGAGGATAGTGGTCCAAGCCACAGCCCACACCATTCTAAATTTCAGAAACCACTGCTCAGGTGGAATTGTACTGAGCCAACATCATCAGCTAACTTTAGGTGCTCCACTTTGCAGAAAATGAAGTATTTTTTCCTATAGGAAAACTACTATTGTTTGTTTCATAATTCTACACAAACCAGGACGTTCTTCTGTCGCCCCAAATTCCCTGATCCAAAGCATCTCATTTGGAAGAGTACATTTATATTTAGACACTTGTTTTCCAAAAATACCTATTTTAGGTCAGTGTCCTTATGACACCTTACCACTAAATTCAGTTGTTTTCATTGCATGTGGCTATGTACAAGGATAGGTTGTTGATGAAGAATGATCTTAGAAACTTCACACATTGCCTTTTTTCTCTCAATTTCCAGTGGCAATAAAATCCCACCTAAGTGCACAAATTGAAGCATAATTGAAAACTTCAAAATGTTATACCTATCACTTTATTCTTCTTTCCATTTTTTATAGGTGTGCAGAGCAAGCTTTCAATGTGCTGATTTGTACAGTCAGAACATTCATTCTGTTAAGGAAAAAACAAAACACATTACTTTATTAACTACATAAGACAGCTTAGTGTAGCTTATAGAACTGACCTAGAAATCAGGGGACTATGAGTTCTAGGACTCCCTTGGACATGAAAACTGAAGCCCAATTAAAATATAGCTTGGATTGATTACAAGAAGGCATTCAAGTTCCTTCTCTGAGTCAATTGTCAATGAAACACTGGAAAACATTGATGCTGGCCTCAAAGTAAACGGTGTTCAGATCAATAATTTAAGATAAGTTGATGATGCAGTTCTGCTTGCCAGTAAGCATGAAGACCTTCAGCTCCTCATCAACAGTCTCAGAAATATCTGAAAAATACGACTTGAAGCTTAACACCTCAAAAACCAACATCATGGTCATCAGCAAACAGCCCATTAATTTACCACTGATAAATTCAGAAGGAATACCACTAGAAAAAGTTGAAAGGATCACGCACCTCAGTTTTAATTTACATGAAAGCTGGGACGTGATCAGTGGAGTAAAGACAAGGATAGACAAAGCTTGAATAGCATTCTTCAAAATGAAAAAGGTCTTCTGCAGTCATGACATAAGCCTAAGACTGAAAATCAGGCTTGTCGGATGTTACATCTTTTCTATCATGCTCTACGGAGTAGAGAGTTGTTCTCTGACAGAAAACCACTTGAAGAAACTTGAATGTGAATTTACAGATGGCTATTATGTATAAGCTGGTTGACAAAATTACAAATGAGGAGGTGATAAGCCATCTGGGAAAGCAAAGGGAAATCATCAAAGCCATTAAAAGCAAAAGTTAGAATATTCAGGACATGTGATGCGACACCGAGAAAAATATGGCATCCTTCACCTAATTCTCCAAGGAAAAATTGAAGGCAAACAAGGTCCAGGCAGAAGAAGAACATCATGGCCTCAAAATCTAAGGGGCTGGTTTGCACAAAACTCAGCAGCACTTTTTCATGCGGCTGTTGACAAAAATAGGATTGCCAACATGATCGCCAACATCCGATGACAGATATGGCAGAAGAAGAAGAAGAACTCAAATTCCTGCCACATGATTGTATAAATGCCTACAAATAATAACATTCAGTAGAAACACTGGAAGATTTGTGCAAGAATCAACATCACAGTATTGGTCAATGGTAATACACTGGGAGTGGTAAATATCAGGAACCCCACAAGGAGACTCACTATCACCACTACTGTGTGTCATTGCATGATTCCTCTGTCAACAATACTGAACAAGTTAGACCCATGATGGCGAACCTATGGCACGTGGAGCCATTTGTCAAGGCACGCAAGGCATTGCCCTGTCAGCTGGGCAGCGTGCATGTAATTAAATTGTAATTGTAATTTAATAAATTTATATGCCGCCCAATCCTGTAAGACTCCGGACGGCTTACAAATACAAGAGTAAAATATATATATTTTATCAGCACAAATAAAACACACACATATAGATAGATAGATAGATAGAGAGAGAGAGAGAGAGAGAGAGAGAGAGAGAGAGAGAGAGAGAGAGAGAGAGAGAGAGAGAGAGAGAGACAGACAGACGAAAACAGATTTAAAAAACACACCATACACTCAAACCTAGATGGGGGCGCTGGCCAGCTGAATTTGGCCTTCTTTTGAGGCCATTTTTCACCCTACTTCTGATTTGTTCGTAGGGCTGGTTTTAGCCCTCCGGAGCCTTCAAGGAAGCCTCCTGAAGGCCCCTGAAGGCTCTGGAGGACAAAAAATGGCTCTACGGATAAACCGGAAGTCATTTCCAGTTTGCTTGTACAGTTGTTTTTTGCCCTCTGGAGCCTTCAGGGAAGCCTCCTGAAGGCTCTGGAGGGCTAAAATGGGCCCTACGAGCAAACTGGAAGTTCATCCCCAAACTTCCGGTTTGCCCATAGGGCCGGTTTTTCGCGCTCTGGAGGCTTCAGGGAAGCTCCTGAAGCCTCCGGATGGCCTCCCGGGGGGGGGGGAGGGCGGGGAGGCTGTTTTTGCCTGCCCCATACTCCTATAAAGTCTCTGGAGCATGGGGAGGGCGAAAAAAGCACGCCAAAAATGGGGGGGGGGCGTTGGTCGTGCGTGCATTGCACTGGGGTCGTGCCAAAGCATTATGGATGTGGCACGCGCATGATCACCCTACGCTCTCCCCGCTTTTGGCACGCAAGCCAAAAAAGGTTCGCCATCTCTGAGTTAGACCATGGCTATCAAACATCAAAAACAGCTGTTAAGTTATCCTATCTCCTTTACATGATCTGAAGCTATATGGAAAAAGGATGACTGGGAATATCCATAGATGGAAAAAGATAATCTGAAGTAAAATTGTTGCTCAATACTGTTCATATATACAATTTAGCCAAGATATTACAATGGAGTTGGGACAGGAAAAATGTACCACCCTTACCGTTAATAGGAGAAAATAAGGAATAATAAAAGAATCAAAATGTTCTATGAAAAAAACATAAGGGTCTGTATTAAGAAGTTCACTACAAATGCATGGACATCCTTCAAACAACATCAAGCACACTGACGTCAAGAAGATTAGAAGTGAATATATCATGACAGTGAAGAAGATCATAAAGTCCAAACTTAGTGGAGGAAATACCATCAAGGCAATTAATACTTAGGCAATTCCAGTAATTAGATACACAGCTTAAGTAGTAGACTTAAGCCTATCAAGATGGTAAGGCAAAGTATTACTTGGCCAGTACACAAAAAAACAAAACCAAATTTAGCCAGCAAAGTTGATAGCACCAAGGCCTGGCAATGACTAAGATCAGAAAAGGAGACAGGAGAGCTAATTCTGGTGGCAAAAAATCAATCCTTAAGAACAAATGTATACAAAATCAGAATTGAGAAGATAACAACAGGCGCAAATGCCACTTCTGTAAAGCTAAAGAAACAGTGGAACCTCTAGTTAGTTGCAGCAATAAGATTGTGTAGAGTGACTACAAACAATGGTATGACAAAGTAGTAAAAACCATTTGCCCATTGAATTTTTGTATGTTGGCTTACTTACTGTCCAAGGAAATCTTTTGTCTTGGCGCACATGTGGAATATTCAGAGGCTCCATAGTATTCTTGACATACTGGGCATACATATAATTAATTTGGTTTGTATCATTGTGTCTGTCAAGATATAAAAAGAAATGGACTCAGTTCATTACATTAATTACCTATGTTTAGAAGCAAATTTTAATGGTCAACTAAGCATATGAAAAGCTAGTTGTATCCATTGCCAATGTTCTGAACAGTGCTAGATTTCTTATGAAAGTTTTGGATACAGCTATCATGCTTGAAGTTTGGTATTCTAGTGGCTAGGATTCTCAATCCAGTAATTTTCCATTCAGTAGCCTAAGTACAGTTGTCCTCAATTTATGACCACAATTGAGCCCAAAATTTACGTTGTGAGAAATTTGTTAGGTGAGTTTTGCCCCATTTTACCACTTTCGTTGCCACATTTGTTAAGTGAATCAGAGAGGGGGTTAAATTAGTAACAGAATTGTTCAGTGAATCTGGTTTCCTCATTGACTTTGCTTGTTAGAAGGTCACAAAAGACAATCACATGACTCTGGGACACTGCAACCGTCATAAATGTGAGTCAGTTGTCAAGCATCCAAATTTAAAACATGTGATCATAAGTGTGAAACACGTTCATAAGTCACTTTTTTCAGTGATAATGTAATTTTGAAGAGTCATTAAATGAACTGTTATAAATCAAGGATTATCTGTAATATGTCTTTGGGAAGTAGACATGACCTTCAACACAATCTTTATTTTCAAGAATTCCTCTGAATCCTGTGGGGAGATGTACTATGTACACCTGCCTCTCTAATCTGTCTTTAGCCTGATCCTGAGATAAGGAAGATTTATGCTACATCCATCTTTTGAAGTCCCTAACCCTAAATATGTTTTAAACAACACTTTACAATTTAAAAAAGTCATCCCAGAGTCAGGATTATTAATAGACTGAATCAGTGTTTAGAAGCATTATTGGAATAGCTGAAAGCAAGTGCAGAGCTTGGATATCTAATTCCTTAACTATGTCTTCTCCAAGATTTTAAGAACAAAATAGTTTTTGCAATGCCCTCATCAAAATCCTAAACATGATTTCTGAATAACTAACTTGGTATTCTTCTTAATTGCCTTATTGATTGGTACAAATATTTTCTTCAAAACAGACATTTGCTCTAAAGAAAATACCAAATTCATTTAACTCCATATTTTAGCAGTTTCATTGTTGTTTGTACTACTTACATTGTACTACTTACAACCACAATTGAACTAAAAAATTTCTATAGCTAAGCAAGACAGTTGTTAAGTCAGTTGATCACTGCTTGTTGGAAGTCAGTTGGGAAGGTTACAAATGGTGATCACATGATCCTGAGACAGTGCAAAGGTCATGAATACATGCCAGTTGACAAGTGCCTGATTTTGATTATGTGACCCATGAGGAGTTCTGCAAAGTTTATAAGTGTGAAAACTGGTCACAAGTCACTTTTCTCAGTGCCATTGTAACATTGAATGGTCACTAAACAAATAGCTACAAGTCAAAGTCTATCTGTACTCTCTATACTGTTACCTATACTTTTGCACTGGCCTGATAATTTTCCATTTAAATTTAATGCATCTATATCACTATTCACTGGGCAGTTCACAAGAGCGTTTTGAAGACTCAAGATTCTAAGGCTCTTTTGACTGTTATGGAAAATAAAAATAAACAGTTTCAAAGCATCTCTCTGCTATGACTAATGTTTCATAAATCTGCTATTACTGACTGTTTTCTGTTTGAATCATTCTATCCTTTCATTTGTTTGTTACAAAAAGGACTTTTTATACAGCATATGAGATTTTATATTAGACAAAATATTGGTCTGGGTAGTTCTGTGTTTTAGAAAAATTAATTTTCAGGCCTTCTTGAAATAAGAATTCATAGTTTACTCAGGTTGTAAATGTGCAAGCAACTCAACAAGGCTGGTTGGCATTTCAGTATTAAATGCATCTAATTGATACCTCCTTTCATTCTGAACACAACAAATAAAATTACATTAGTTAGTAACTTATTCAACCAACAAAACTAGAACTAAACCTATTTAAAAATTGGTTAAGAATGCTGAAGAGTTAAGTAATAAAAATGGAGAAGCTGAATTGATTTCTTGGATGAACAGATCTAATCCACAGAAGAATTAGAGGGACAAGCCCCTTTGAATGAGTCCATGTCACATGATGGTTAGCATGGTAGGCTAAGACTGGAGAAACCTGGGTATAAGCTGCCTGGGTGACTTTGGGCCACTCATTATTTCTCTACTCAACCTCTTCCCCAGACTGTAGTTTTGAGGAAGGAGTAGCACGTACATGTCCTTGAATTCCTGGATAAAAAACAAGTCATTTCTTATATATATCTGTATCTGTTTATTATAGTTTTAGAAACACTCACATCAATGAATTTAATAAATTGATGAATAACTGAAGATCAGATACAAGAAGCGCTAGCAAGGGAGTGAGCAACACAAGACCCGTACAGTAGATGCCAGGGTACCTATAACGCCACTAGATGGCAGCCACTGAGCTCCAGCATGAAGAGGGGGGGGGAGAGAAGTTGTCTTCTAAGCTAAGCTTCAGGATCTTTCAGAGCACTTCAATAACAGAAGGTTTACTGGCAGAAGAATGCCCACTGCAGAATTAATGGCAGGCTTTTCTGTATCTCTTACTTCCCTTTCCACATTTCCAAGTGTGAATTTTATGCTGGAGGAGTTAGTCAGCACACATAAAAAGTAGTTATAGGTTGGGGCCACCCACAAGTTGTTGCTGTAAAGCGATACATTGTTCCAAAAAAGAAGAAAAAAATGTATATGCCACATCTCCAACAGTTCCATCTGTTAAGGCTGATCAAAATGAACACCGCCTCCTTTTGCTAATCTCATTGAAACTAATGCAATGTATGAGCTAGCCTATCCTTTTAAATGGGGTCGTGTTGGTCATGTTTCTGAGTGCTGAACTCTGATGGTTTGAACTATTAAGTATTTGCATAAAGCCATGAAAATATCTTGAATCTCATCCTTTTACCTTTTGTGGGTTTCACTGGAATCTTCTGTTTCTTCATATTCCATGTGAAAGACACTGGAAAATGAATCCTAAATATGAGAGAGTTTGGGCTTTGTTAAAATGTAGAGTAAAATTGTTTGCATTGTAAAAGAGCATAATTCATTTATTTCTTGCCTTGTGAAAAATGATTTCAAAAAACTATCAATGGTTTACTGTATTTCATAAAGCATTTTAAGACCCAGGATAAACAAAACTGACATATTACAATGTTTCTAACCATTTTTTCTAACTTATACAGTATAAGGCTCAATGCAATTTACTACATAATGATCTTCACCTTGTATATTGAATATGATGATGATTCATATGATATCTTTTTTTTTAAATAGGTTATTTCACATCACTAATAATGAAAAAAACTGTGCAATTCCAAAAGTGTGCTTTCCGTAACTTCAACACAATAGTTGTTTCCAATGAATCAGAGTCACAAACCTGGGAAATGACAGCATCTTCAATAGGACTTCTCTGGTTGACCTTGGTTGAGTAGGATCATGCTAACATTAGCTGTCTCTAACAGCCAAGCCCAAGTCTGTTAGGATGTGAAAGGTCAATGCAACACTTTCAACTGTACCCATAACCAATTTACAATTAGTGCTGGCCTTTCAACATAGGCATCATATGTTTTTAATATTATACTGTGGATGGCAGCCTAATTTCATACCAGGTTTCTGAATACTATCTAAGGGTATTTGTTGCCATGTAGTAGTCATCTTTAAGATTTAACAAGGCATCAATAACTGTTGACCAATCCAATTGACTGAAGCATATTACCGGTATCTGTAATTGTGCAGATACACACATTGCCATTAACACAACTGACAATTAGCCAGTCGAGAATACAGTCAGGGTCCATACTTACTGAACAGTCTTCATCCACTATGAAAATGGTGCACTTTTGCACTTGCATGAAGGAAATTATAGTGGCTGCTATCTTCTTCAAAATGACTTCTAATGATTGCTGTTCCTCAAATATTAAACTGGCAAGATCAAGAAGTACCTGCAACGAAAGGGAAAAAAAATATGTCAAGTTAATCACATTTTAATCATCTTGAAGGCAGATTCCCCCCCCCCCGGGTAACTCCAGGTTTCTTTTTGAGAAAACCATATGGAGGATGTAAATAAATAATGAATTATTCCGTGCAATTTGAACAGCATGAACTTTACAAGATCTCTGCCCACATATTGATAACAGTTTTACACTTACATTTTTTTTCCAGAACTGTGCACATTTTGACCTTACAGAAAATCTACACAATCTCCTTCCTACAGAAACTATATATCAGTTTCTGCAGGAAGAGGCCCTTATATTCCTATAGGCAATTTGTGTTCTACTATAGTATTTTTCGGCACAATAAAAGGGACATCTTCCATTTGGCATTATTTGGTGCTAAGAAAAGTTGTTTACTAATTTATTAGATAGATCATTCTTCTTTCCCCAAAGAATTAAAGGCAGCCTATGTAAAAAAACAACCTTTTATTCCCACAATAACCATCTTGTGCAATATGTTGGGCTGAAAGAATAACCTTAAACAGGGAAAATGGTGCATCATAGAGCAAAACATTTTTGAACCAAAATACCTCAGATGAGCTAAATTACAAAATGGGTCAAAATCTGGGACCCATAATTCCCATAGAATTGAAATTTGGCAAATTTTATCAAACCATTTTATGATATCATATAAAATGGATAAAACATTTCCTGTGATCAATTCATGATGTTTGACAGTGCTGTACAATTCTACATGGGCTATTTTCAAGGCAGATACCTCTCTAATCTCCCTCCCTTTTTAAGAACTTTTCAATTATATTAGTATATCTGCTGTTGTTAAAAGGATTGAGGAATTTGGTAAGGAAATATCTCTGAAAACAATGACCCAAGAAGTCATAAATTTCTAATTATTCATATAATGTTCTGAACAACTGTAAGTATTTACCAGATATTAGGAAGAGGATAAAAGGAGAAAAGGGACACTAAAGAAATTAGATTTATATTAGATTTATAATCTGAATTTCTATCAAAGAAAAATAGTGTTCAATTTATAATGTCAGAACAGAATGTCTTCATTATGGCTACTAACTAGAAAACTATATAGTTATACAGTAGAATTTACAGAGTACATATGGAAATCTATCAAAAGATTTAATTACCATAGGAAGAAACAAGAATATAGTGAAGCAATAAAATACCAATAGTAAATTGCTAAAAGTTTGAATACTTGTAACTAATAGCTACATTTTAAGGTATATGCAAAGACATAAAAATAAAACACTCCCGGTTACAGAACAATGTTGTAACATTTTAGATAATAATTCCCAAATTACTTTATTTATTTTTAGTCAGGTTGGACAACTGTCTTGTTTGCTCCCTAATAATATAGTCTCTGAAACAGAATTTGCAACTTCAAACTGATTGAAAAGAAAGGAAATATAGAATTCATCTTATCTACTAGGGAATTTATTTGAAGTGAGTTAAATACACATGGTGCATTCACAATAAAATCAGAAGCATAACAACCCATGTCCTTTTGTTTAACAGACAAAAATTAGGATTTTCATTCTTGTAAAGTTGAAGATAGTTTATTACAGCATGCTATGATAAAGGTTCTATTGTATTTTATAGAAGCAAGATTATTTAGCTGCCTCAAAATGTTTACTTAAGGTCCCCCTAAGGGAAAATTTCAGCACTATCTCACTACAAATCAATATATATTATCTGCTATAAGATCATTTCCTTAGCTTTGGTAAAAACCAAAGAATGCAAGCCTGTAAAAGATAGGGCAGTATTTTGTAATTTCACCTCCTAAATCCTCTTCCAACTTGAGTAAACAGTCTAATAATGCCAGTGGAACTAAATCATGATGGAAAATTTTAAGTTAGTAGGTGATCTTTTTTAACCAAATTAATTCTTCTCTGGAATTGGACCTGCCTCCAATCAAAGGGATACTGATGGATTCCAATGATAGCCTTCCAAAATATTTTAATACTAATTTTATTAAAAATTACAACTGCAAGGATAAAACTAATACCTATTAAAAGAAAACATAGAAACATATAAAGAAATGCCTTCCCCCTTCATCACAACCAGCTATAAACAATTTTAATATCTTATCACCTCCTCTTAAAATATAACAAATGATTTCTTCTTCCCACATCTCCTCTCTTATCTATAAACAAATCCTTAAAGTTGTTGTCAGCCATGACATCACAAAAGTCCATTAGGGCTAGAAATAACATATCTATTTTAACCTTGTTCAAATTTTACTCCTAATAATCTTGATCTTTAATAACTTCAAATAATGTCCTAGACCTTGATTTCTTTTCATTTTTTCTTTCTGTTCTTACAAAATTCTTCAAACTTTTACAAGCCTGTTTTGTAAATCCAATTAACAAAATTATTCAGTCATTATCTTGATTTATTTATATATTCTTTTTAAATTATGAAGACATTAGTGTGTGTGGGGGGGGGGTTGTATCTTTTTCCATGTCATTCTTGTAGTTTGTCCACTTTCAAATTAGTCTCAATGTTGTCAGATAAAACTTGCTCCTCTTCCATTGGATCTTTTAAAGACAGTCTATCTATTTTGTATTCTGTATTTTTAAGTTGTGTTTGAGTGTTCTTCTCCTTTAATTATAATCTTTAGTTCCTACTAGTTCCCATTTTTTAAAAGTCCTATCTTATATGATAGTTTTAAATAATTCAAAACAAAAGCATTTTCCCATGGGAAGGATTCCAAAAACTTATTTCATTTTTTCTGGATCCCTATTCCATTTATAACTTTCAAAATTCAAAGCTATAATCACCATCTTATGGTTCATTCCCTCCCACGATTTTAAGTTTATTAAACATATGCTTAAAATTTCATTGAAGTTACTGACCCACTACTCTAAAACTTGTAAATCCAAAGGTTCCTATAGCTGAAGAGCAAGTAACAAGCAATTTCTGAAAATGATGAGAAAAGGAAGTATGCAAACTAATACCAGTAAATATAATGCTTAGCATAAAGTCATTTGAATTCATGTGCAGAAAACAAAAAGCATCATTTGCCTACTGATTGTTTTAATCAAATATATTCTTTACTAAAAATATTCATAAACTACTGGGGGCTTATATTTAAGGATGTTTCACTCATTGAGTCAATGTGTATTTAGTTTATCTGAAATGCTTGAATTGTAGCATGAGTGGATGAAACAATTTTTAAGAGCAATTCTCATGCTGTTAATAAGAAGCAGGATATACTTCTTGACAAAAGAAGGTAACACAGAATTTTGGATATGGTGGAGATCTTAGCCTGGCATGTTGACAGTTTTTACAAACAATTTTAAAATCCTGGGAAAGCTTGGGAGCCCTATCCACTCATTTGATTCCTACCAATGTTTTTGCATACTGGTAAGGGCAGGCCAAGATACTTCCCTCTGTAAACAGTGGTAGAACATAAGTAATCCTTTAACAAAGTACATAGGTAGATGTCACACCCTTCAAAGCATATTGAAAGAACAGTTCTGCCCTACCAGTTAGTAAACACCCTATTAATACATATTGGGGAGCCTTGGTGTCTGAACAAATTTACAGAACAGGAAGGAACAGGATTTATTCCACCTCAAGGTCAATCCAGAATATGGAATATATGACTATGGAGGAAGAGTTGTTCTGACTGTATCTTCCTTCATTTTTATATCCCTTTAAGCATCTGACCTATCCCAAGAAGAATATATGTATAAATAGAAGCAATATGGTGTATTCCAAATTTCTTCCTATTTTTACTTTTGCACATTGCATTGCATGGGAAAACTATATTTTCTCAAAACACAGTAGCTCGATTATGAATCCAATCTCTCTGTTCAAAGAATTCAGAAGGCACAGTCCCTAATTGCAAGGTTAATGGAGAAAGGTGACCTCAGACTGGTGGATGATGGTGGATCAAGATGCTTCTCGTGTTCTGGTTGTAATAAGAATTACAGAATATAGTTAGTCCTTGGTTTACAACCACAACTGAGCCCATAATTTTGGTGGTATGTTGTTGCAGTCATAAATTGAGTCATCATATGACCAGGATCAACTTTATGATAATTGTTTAGTGAAATACATAATAACAAGTCTGAATCCAGCTTGTGCAACGGATGTCTGCCATTTTTTTTTTCTGGAAAGCAGCAAAGAATCTTACAAAACACAATCATCCAACCGTGGATGTTGTAATCTATCATAAATGTAAGCTGATTACCAAATGTCTGAAATGCAATCATGTGACCATGAGGGTAGTGAGGCAGTTATAATTTTCAGGATGGGTCATAAGTAATTGTTTTTGAGTCCATTGTAAGTTTGAAGGGACATTAAACAACTGGTTGTAAGTTACCTGTAGCTAGAATAGGTATAGATGTTCTAGTCCATGAGCCATATGCAGGCAGCAGAACTCTCCAGCCAATTGGTGCCTTACCACAGCAATTATGTTTGGAAAAAAAGTATTTCCAGTGAAGTCCAGCATAAAAGTAGTCTATACTGGGATTTTGGTGGGGATTGCAATCAAGAAGGGAAGAATTACACTTCCCTCCTCAATGCTATTCTCTGACATACATTGACAGTTTGACACATAGATATATTATGTTGTCAGGAATCATTAGGCTTATGTATAAATCCCTTGATAGAAAGTAGAATGAAATCATGTCATCTACTGGAAATAATGATGTTTGTAGTTCAACTTTAGTAGCTGATAAATAAAGATTTAGTTGGAGTCTACAGCAGGGGTGGCCAATTCATTTCCCCAAGGGGCCAAATGACAAATTGTGATTGTTATGGAGGAAATGCTTATAGCATATAGAGCACTAGGACGCTTACCTGCCCTTAGCTGCTAAGGTTAAGCTTCTGTAGTTTCCGTCATCTCCTTCTCTAATAAGCCCAACCTTTTTTTTTCCCTTATCCCCAGTTATTTTTCAAGGTTAGATCTCAATGCAGGAGGATGGCAATGCATAATGCCAATGTCTCCTGCTCCTTTAAGGCAAGCTACCAATTATGGTACCAAATGCACTCAAAACATCATTCCATACATATTGGCTATACTGGATGCACATGAAAAAACATGAAAGTGTTTTTAATACTGTATACCCCTTATACACACCACACCCATAAATATGACACTTTTCCTTACCTGATTGCGTCTGTTTTCAAGAAGGGAAGTCTCATAGAGCTGAGCATTGTGAAGAACAATTCCACAAAATGCCAGGTAAGCAGCAAAATCCTGTAAATTGGACATCAAAAGCTATATAACTAGAGAGCCACAGATTTGGAGTCCCAAACTTCTAACAGTCTGGTTTGTATTTTGAAATTATCTGATATTTTGTCAATTTTAATAGCACCTTTATTATTTAATTATGCTTGAGCACTTAGAAGCTAGTTATTTCCAATTCCTAAGCACTTTATTTTATTAGCAAAGAGTGCTGTTTATATCTGTCTTAAAATATCAATATTACATGCAACCAGATTCTAGTGTAAAGAGTTGGGGTGAATTTTGCAAACACAAAAAGAGATGCAGACAATGCCTAGTCTTGTGTGAAATATTAAATGTAGGTTTCCATTTTTAAAAGTGAGAACTGAATTTTGTTGAGACCATGAGCCATTTTTGTTCATGTTTTAATTCTGATGTCCCACAAATGCTCATCACAAATTTTATTTCGAAAGGGGGAATGGATTCTTCGAAAGGGGGAATGGATACTCTGGTTTCTCTTCAGATTGTATAAATCTTTCGCCTTTTTCTTCTTCTTTTGTTCCTATCAGAATTGTTTGCACTTTTGATGGCATGGTAACATTTATTACTAAAAATTAAATGGTAAAATATACCTTCTCATCTTGCTCAGTGAATGTTGCTCCACCACCAGATTTTTTGTTGATTGCTTGTGCCACACCAACCACCTGATTAAAAATCAATATAGGAATATAGTTCATTCAAACTGGTTTCAAATGAAAAACTTAAGGAAATCAATAGTCACTGAGATATCCAAGACGTATTGCAAAGTTTACTATTGTTTTTGATACATAAGCATGAATTTTTTTTAAAAAAAAACCAATGTAACAGTAGTATTCTTATTTTTAAAACCTACAGTGACTCTCTTATCCATGTATATTTAAGAATAAACATGACTAAACTCACTATTGCTTACTTTTCAGAAACCCTGTGAATCCCTGGGGCCAATCTAGTCTTATTTCAGGGTAAATTCCATGATCTTGGTTTGCCACGAGTTCTTCCAGAAGCATTGAGTCTGGCACTTACTTTCTCTCATTCTGCTTTGAATAGATTGGAACCAAATGAAACAACTTAAACGATTTAAGACTATTTGTATACCTTAAGATAAATGTTGAGGCACTTACAGAAATATGAGCTTCCCATAATAGGGAGCCATGATCAATCTTCTTTGGCTTCAGAATAACAAAAAAATGGCATTTTGTGTTATCTATTCTGAAACTGAGCCTTATTAGCAGAGATAAGTAGAATCTGTTTATCAAACAACATGAAATTGGAAATGTAGAGAAATGCAGACAGATAACAACTGGATGTTTGCCTTTATTTCATGTGATCTCATTAGCATCTATTTATTTATCCCCTGTAATTTATCTGTAAATTAAAGATTCCACTCTGACCATGAAGTAGGTTCCAAGAGAATAAAATGATCCTGTTGGAACAAATACTTTATGGCTGTCATACATTATCCACGGCAGAGAAAGATGAGTGACTCTGTGGCCCTTTTTCACAACTAATGCTATGCTGACTCTTAGTGGAATAGAATAGAATGACAGAGTTGAAAGGGACCTTGGAGGTTTTCTAATCCAACCCCCTGCTTAGGCAGGAAACCCTATACCACTTCAGACAAATGGATATCCAATTATACAATTGTACACACAGAGCACATTGATAGTAACACATATAATTCATTGTTTTTCAAATTTAATATCCTAAGCCTTCCCTATCAAATTATAACCAATATTTTTTCTTGCAGTGGAATGAGTTCATAATAGTATTATAATAAATTTGTTGGAGTTACATTTAAAAATATGAATATAAATCCTTGCTGAAAGTTTTGGCCATGTAGACATGTTGCTACCTTTCAAACTTCAGTAAAATATACTCCACTTTAGAATTGTCATGCTATAGTGTAACCTAAACAGACAATCCTTTTTTTCAAATTTATGTTATTTTATTCCCAATTTTATGTAGATATACAAAATTTGAAAATTGACGGAATTTTCTTTACACTTCTTCTTCTTCTTCTTCTTCTTTTTTTTTTTTTTGCAGAATAGCATCAACTTGATGTTCTTTCAGATTTTGTATTCCTATATCATTTGCAGGTTTTATAGGGGATTTAGTGCCCCTAAATAAACTACCAGGTTCTATCCCTATGTATCTCCAGCCACTTGATCTATCATGGAAGTAGCTGAGAAAGGAAAAGGAAATCAAGGCTTGTAGTTTTTAACAATTGTCATCTAGCTTCCATCCCAGGCTTTTCTAAACTGTTGCCCACCAGTTTGGTTGGACTTCATATGCCATTGTGGAAATCAAAATACGGTCACATATGGAATATACTAGAATGTGTGACTATTAGCCAAACCAGAAAGATGTTGTGATATGCATATTTGCATTTAACATACATTTTATAAAGGAAAACAGAAATTATTTGGGGCTGGGAGAATGGACCAAAAAATGGAAATGTAACCATTCTGCTACGTCACATTGAAAATCCTTATTTTGTACATTTTATTTGTATTATAGGAAATGTTGGGGAAAAAATACATTTTTATTATCAGAGCAGAAAATTATTCAACTTTTTCTCCTGTTGTAAGCCTAATAATTATCCCAATGCTCCTGCTGCTATTTGCTCATTAAAAATGTGCACATAAATGGAGTTTACTTAAATTACTGTACATCTCATTTAGTCTTGTGATTGTTCCCAACGATAGATACCGACAAAAGCAATGTCAGACAGATTCTAAAACTTAGAACTGAGTTCCCCCAGGCTAAGCCAGGCCAGACCATTAGTCACTTCTTCTTGGGACATAATGTGGCTTTTGATCTTACAAAAGACATCTGTATAAATAAGAAAAAAAAAGTTTCTAAATGTTCCCATTGTACCACAAAACTTTATATGGCTGCACAACAGTGCTCAAAAAAATACCTCTATTAATACTCTCATGAAGTGAAGAAAAAACTCATTGAAAAGTGGAGGGCTACTTTCTGAAGCTGTACTATGTTGACAAAATTACCTTACTTTGCAAAGTAAGTAGTAAATATGCAATCACCTACTGCACAGACACCTGTTTGACACACACTTGTCTTTATATCTCCCAGCAAGCATTAGCCACATTGTGGCTAGGAGTTAGCTATGCTACCTGGACATCTTTCAATATAATTATTAGTGTGATTTGTTAAGAATATACCATCATTTTTTAAAATATACCCCCAAAACATACAGCATACTAAAATATTAAGCTCATCATATAACCTGCAGAGAAGTTGGTGGAATTAGGAATCACTTCATGTTACATCTGTATTATAGGTAGCCCTCGAGTTACGACCTGAATTGAGCTCAAAATTTATGTTGCTAAGTAAAGCATTTGTTAAGTGGATTTTTTACGACTTTTCTTGCCACAGTTGTTAAGTTAGTAACTCAGTTGTTAAGTGAATCTGGCTACCCCATTGAATTTGCTTGTCAGAAAGTCCCAAAAGCAGTTCACAGGATCCCAGGACATTGTAATTGTCATAAGTATGAGCCAGTTGCCAAGCGTCTGAATTTTGATCATGTGAACATGGGGATACGCAACAATTGTAAGTGTAAAAAACGTTCATAAATCCCTTTTTCAGTCTGGTTGTAATTTGAACAGTCACTAAAAAAACCATTGTAAGTCCAGGACTACCTGTATATCAGCTGCTCTCCATACTAGGACTAGTTGAATTTAAAAGATAGTTCCAACTTTTGCATAAATATGGACCGTAATTGAAGCACTTTTACTTGCTTGTCTGAATTAAAAGTATTATAAATATGCACAGCAAAATTCAAAAAGCTTTTTATGAAACCTGCCAGTATTAGCAATAGCAATAGGACTTATATACCACTTCATAGTGCTTTTACAGCGATTTCTAAGCGGTTTACAGAATCAGCCTATTGCCCCCAACAATCTAGGTCCTCATTTTACCGACCTTGGAAAGATGGAAGGCTGAGTCAACCCTGAGCCAGTGACATTTGAACTGCCAAACTGCAGCTAGCAGTCAGCTAAAGTAGCCTGCAGTGCTGCACTCTAACCACTGTGCCACCTCTGAAATAATCACAATTGAGCCCAACATTTCCATTGCTAAGCAAGATAGTCATTAGGTGAGTTTTACAATCTTTCTTGTAAAAGAAAGATTGTGGGCCCTCTCTGAGGGGGCTAAAATTTCTCCCCCTATCATCAAAGATGGAACAAGATGCACAAATCGGGATGATGCCACTCAGTCTTGGAGGGATACAGCTTGAGCCTGTTTCCCCCCATCCAGATCCGCACAGCCTCCAGGCATTGGGACATCACGTCGAGGGCATCGTTTGGGTGGCTTGGGGTAGAGATGAAAAGTTGGGTATCATCAGCATATTGATGATACCGTACCCCAAAACCACGGATGATCTTACCCAGCGGTTTCATATATATGTTGAACAGGAGGGGTGAGAGAACTGACCCCAGGGCACCCCACAAGTGATGCGCCTCAGGGTCGATCCCTGTCCTCCAGTCAACACGAACTGTGACCGATCCAACAGTAGGAGGAGAACCACTGTAAAACGGTGCCCCCCACTCCCAACCCCTCGAGTCGTCACAGTAGGATACCATGGTCTAATAGGACCAGGACAGAGGAGCAGCCCCTGTCCCGGGCCCACCAGAGATCATCGACCAACGCGACCAATGCCGTCTTCATGCTGTACCCAGGCCTGGAACCCAACTGAAACGGATCCAGGTAGGCAGCTTCATCCAGGTATTGGGGAAGCTGACATGCTACCACACTCTTGACAACCTTCGCTACAAAGCGAAGGTTGGAGACCGGACGATAGTTGGCTAAAGAAGGGAAGTGTCCAGGGAAGGCTTCTTAAGGAGGGGCCTCACCATCACCTCCTTCAAGGCAGTGGGAAAGAACCCCTCTCTGAATGAAGCATTGGTAATCGCCCGAAGCCAGTCTCGTGTCACCTCCCAGGAAGCCAAAACTAACCAAGAGGGACACGGGCCCAGCACACGTGGCAGCACTGAGTCTCCCCATAATCCTGTCCATGCCCTTGGGGGTCACAGGGTCAAACTCATCCCAGATAGTCTCCACAAGATTCATCCCCGTCGACTCACCTGAATCTACCCAGTCAGAGTCCAAGCCTGTCCAGATCTGAGCGATTTTATCCTGCAGATACTGAACAAATTCTTCAGCCCTACCCCGCAAGGGGTCTTTCCCAGTTCCTTGGTTAAGTAAGGAACGGGTCACCCTAAACAGGGCGGCTGGGCAGTTATCTGCGGATGCGATGAGAGCGGAAAAATGTTGCCATTTCGCCGCTTTTATTGCCACTAAGTAGGACTTAATATGAATTCTTACTAGTATTTGATCAGATTCGGACAGGCTGGCCCTCCAACCACTCTCTAGGCGTCTTTTCTGGCGTTTCATCTCCCAGAGCTCCTTGGTAAACCAGGGAGCTACCTGGGATTGACACTGGGTCAGAGGCCGTAAAGACACAATGCGATCCAAGGCCCCAGTGGCCGCCCTATCCCAGGCTTCCACTAGGGCTTCGGTCGAGCTGTGAGCAAGCAATTCAGGAAAAGTCCCAAGCTCCATCAGGAACCTTTCAGGGTCCATCAGGTGTCTGGGGCGGAACCATCTAGTCGGTTCCGCCTCCCTGCGGTGAGGGGTAGCAGTATGGAAGTCAAGCCTGATGAGGAAATGATCAGACCATGACAAGGGTTGGATAGAAATATCCCCTAAATCTAGATCATTCATCCACTGCCCAGAGACAAAAATCAGGTCGAGCGTGTGTCCCCTGTTATGAGTACCCCACTTGAATTAACTGAATTAGATCCATAAACATCATGGAAGCCATGAACTCCTGAGCTGACTCGGATGTCTCGCCAATGGAAGGCAGATTGAAATCCCCCAGGATCATCAGCCTGGGGAAATCAACTGCCAATCCGGCTAACACATCCAGCAACTACGGTAGGGCCAATGAAACGTAGCAGGGAGACAGGTACGTAACAAAAAGGCCCACCTGGACTCCAAGGCCCCATTTCACAAAAAGGAACTCACACCTGCCTATCTAAGGCACAGTGACCTCCTGAGGTCTGAGACTTTCCCTAATAACCACCGCCAGCCCCCCGGCCCTGCCCTGGGCTCTCAACTGGTGAAACACCCGAAGCCTGGTGGGCATAATTCACTAAGGGGAACACCCCACTCATGGCCCAACCAGATCTCCGTAATGCACGCCAGGTCCGCTCTACCCTCTTGTATGAGGTCATCAATGAGGGGAGCCTTATGTACCATGGACCTAGATCTAGATAGTGTTTCTCAATCTTAACAAGTTTAAGATGTCTGAATTTCATCTTCCAGAATTTCCCAGCCAGCATTCTGGGAGTTGAAGTCCAGACATCTTAAAGCTGCCAAGGTTGAGAAACACTGATCTAGAGAGAATTTCTTCTGCAATATCCAGCAATGTGTGATTGCTAATATAGTGCAGCCTTTCTCAAGCAGGTACCTCTTAGATGTATTTAAATCCCATAATTCACAGCTAGCAGGGAAAATTTACTCTTTTACAACTCAACTGGAGGACAAAATAATACACTTGCCATGCTTGCAGTATTTGCTATAGGACCAAATACGGATTTGCTTGAAGAAATATCTGGGAATGTTTGAAAGAAGCAGGCAGATTACTTTTTAGCTGCAAAGTAGGATCCAGATTAGTAAAAAACTACATCAATGGATGATCCATCACCATGTAAGTGGAGGTCTAAAAGATATGACTAACCAAAAAATGCAAGAACCAACAAGTATAGGATAAGTGTATAAAATGGGTCTTTATTATACTCTAATTAAACCCATATATGAATCTAACAATTAAACACTTGACTATTAAAAATGGAAGAATTAATACATATGTTGAAAAAAGCCAATCTATATATAGTTAGTAGCAATTTATGATCATCATTAGTCATTTTGTCATGCATACTTCTGTCTCAAGTTCAATACCATAACTTCACAGTTCTGGATCATTTGATATACCCTAAAATAGCACATGTAATCCCCTAAAATAAAAAAAAATTGGTTAGATTACAAAATTTTAAATGATTAAACAAGATCACTACATTTCACAACATTTTGGTGTTAGCCTGAAAAACTGGTCAAATCTCTTGAGGTTTGACACACTCAGAAAAGTGAAGGAATTTTAAAATTGAGGTGACATTTAGGCCATTGTGTAAGACTGTGATTGTAGTAGGGTTATTTAAAAGATTGTCAACTTCTAACTTAGAGGTTGGATCACCAGATATTTGGAAAAATTCTTTTTCTGTAATAGCACACTTCTGAGAAACGTAGGCATCTGTTCCTGATTAAAATGATGAACTGTGTATCATGGCATCATATACATTGATATGAAATAGGTACAGTATGAATCACAATGTACACTGTCCCTACCATGCTCAGTTTTGGATGAGCAAGTAAGACTACTTTTTACTATTGGGATTTTAATGGTATATTTTGTTTCCATCTACGTTAAAAGTGTTGCCAAATTTTATGAGATTTTTTTTATTTTTCTCATGACTACCTTGTTTTTATGGTAAATTTTAATTTATATTTTTGTTATATATAGCCTTCGTCATCTGCTAAGGATACAATTTAAAATTATAATTTTAAAAATACGTATGTTGAAATTTGAAGATATGAGCAATTTTCCATGTTCCTCATATAGAGTCTTAATGGCTAGAACCCCAATACCAATAACAGAGATGTTTAACCACAAGTGGTGGTTGTGAGGTGGGGGGAATTGTTTATTGTTGCTTATGAGTTGAGCTCTTAGGAAACCACAAAAAATATACAATAAATAAAGTTATAATTCAGTCTAGTGACTTAGCACATTAGCAACAGGTTCTTGCGCAGAGTTCATCCAAAATAGAATTATTTGTGGCCACTGAAGTTTGGAAGGGATATGAAACAGGAAACAAGGCCTTCTATGATTAAAGTAGACCTCAAGAGAAGATCTTTTGCTAGGCATACATATGGAAAAGTAGGTTTATCCATTAAGCACCAAAGCTCCAATAGCCAAGTTGTAAAAATGGAAAAACGTTTTCAATATCTTGGTGGTTAAATGATGATTTATAGCACACATCAATCTTCTAAGGTACTGGTAGCCCAAATATGTTCATTGTTCTGTGGGTTAGCATTGAAATCATTTTAAATAAAATGCTTATTCCCCAATCTAATGCATAAAACCCAAACTCTAGTCTTTCATGGTTAATGATAAAGTCCTCTGGGCTTTTCAAAAAGTCATGCCTCTTAAAGAATATATTCAAACCAAACAAAACCAACAACTGGGTGTTGATTCTACTAAAAGAATGTGTATGAAAAATGTAGCATCACTATTTTGCACATTGATGAGTTGCTCCCAAACTCCCTAACAGGATTTGCCTAAAACATTTCTATAGTAATAAAATTTTATATCATAGCTCAAAAAACATATAGTTCAGATCACTATGTAACAAATTCTTTTTATCTCCATAAAACAGGCACCACACAGAATAGATAATCCTGCATTTCACAAAAGAAATCACCCCTCAGCTTTCCATCAACTCCTGTTATTATACATTTACAGTTCACACGCTGCAATTTCTTCTATTTTCTTCAATGCAAATCTATATCAAGCAAACCAATCCTAAATATGTTGCACCCACAGCTGTAACTAATAGACCAGCTTTTACTAGCTTTTTCCAAAAGATCTAGCTGTATACTTTTTCACATTTTGTTGTGATACCTGGGCAGTTTACATACAACAAAGATTAGTCCAGAAACTGATTCTTGCAAGGTGCAATGATTACATTAAAGAGTTGGCTCTTTAAAGCAACTTCAACAAGAATAATTTGACTCTGTAACTGTCAGTAGAAATGTAGAAAGCAATGGCATGAAAATGACGAGATGGGCAAAATGCAGTGTGAAATCGTAACACCAACCCTAGTTTTTTCTATGCCTTTGCATCTTAATGTGAGGCACAAGTACATAACTTTATAGACTTGCACTGTGGAATTACAATGTATGTTTCATTGCTTCCCCATTCCCAACAGATCGCCTTTCCAAGAATTAGAAAAAGAAGGGAGAGATTCAATTTAATTGAACAATGCAAGTACCTACAATTGAAGTAACTTTCTAACTTCCCCAGTGTGTTTGGTAGAAATCTACCAGTGCACAGCTAACCTGCAGCTGTTGACTCACAACCCTGTATTTTTCACTTTTATTAGCTCTAAACCACAGAAACTTGAAGCCTTTCAATTGTATCACTGGATCCCTAAAGAATAAAAAAAAAAAAAGAGAACATTCTCCCTCTATATAAAGAGTTCCTACTATGAAAGAGAAACTTTTGGTTGTTAAAGAGCCTCGAGGAAACAGTAAAAAAAAAAAGGGGGGGGAGGAGTATGTTAATTTAGACCAAAAATCCATTCAGCTGGAGGAAGAGAAGTATTACTATTAGGGTGTAAAACCTATGCAATTTCATTCATTGTTTGAATTCAAGCGTAGATACTTGGATTTGTTATAAGATGGCTTGTGACAAAAAGAAGATGATTTTGAGTACATGTTCGCATGGTGATTGTTAGCATTATTCTACTTTAAAGGATTTATTGATTCTGAGTTATATTGTGAAAATAACCGTTATTTGTCAAGATATAATCCAGGTGTCCAAATCCATGGCAAGCTTTAAATATACTTAGTGGTACTCTGAGAAAGGCTTCCAGATTCTCTTCAGATTCCAACGTAAAGCTCATTACAACTTAATCTAATTGTTTGGAATTTTTTCAGAAAATCAGGATTTTATGAGATAGGTCATATTTGCAATCAGATTTGGAAGAATCTGTTATAATAGCCAGTCTCAGGAAACATGGTCTTATTTATTTGTTATTTTTATTTATTTATTTAATTTCTGATTTAACCTTCCTGTGGAGTTGTTTTCTAATCTACTTAGTGAGGCTGATACATAAGCCACAGAACAGAGTAGAGAGAAACAGTTTACAGTTAAGAAGCACGATTAAAATTATGCTAGTCTATGACTGTAATAAAGATTTTATTTGATCTGAAATATGACCATAATGGAGCAAACAGTATAGCATGGAGGATTCCTGTAGCTACGACAGCTAAATTGCAACCTTTTATTATACTGTGTTTACCCACCCGTGGTCAAAATTGTTTAAGATGCCTGTTGCCATCATGTCATATTGACCAGGCCTAGAATTGTTATATATTTAATCTAATCCCAAGTGTTTTCTAAAGTGATTATAAAGCAGAATCAGGAAACAAGTCAGGAGACAAGACTGTTAAATGCAAAACACAATTTTGCATTTTTGCAATCTTTTTTATTCTACCCATTTTATTTTTCTTCTTCTACGATTTAATACTAAGCTACTATTTTGTTACCAGAGCAGTGTAATTGCGTGACCCATGTGATTATTTAAGTTTATTTAATTGTTGTTATTATATGGGATCTCTCCCTCATTGCTCCCAACTGCGATACAAGTGGAATCAGGAGTCAAAGCCTAGATTTGTATTAGGGGAGGATTAAGTAGCAATAGCACTTAGACATATATCACTTCACAATGCTTTTACAGTCCTCTCTAAGTGTTTTACACACTCAGCATCTTGCCCCCCAACAATTTGGGTACCCATTTTACCCACCTCGGAAGGATGGAAGATCTGAGTCAACCTTAAGCCTGGTGAGATTCGATCTGCCACATTGTAGGCAGCTGGCAGTCAGCAGAAGTAGCCTGCAGTACTGCTTTCTAACCACTGCACCACTGTAGCTCCTAAATAGTGTTCTTTTCCTTTCATCCTCACACTCATAATTGTCATCATTTCTGTTTATATTCCACATTTTTACTCAACAGGCCCTCTTAATAGAGTACAAGCTGCATTTCTGAAAATAGCTTGATTTTGTCTTTATTTAATATTAAATGTGGTTTAGTCTATAAATGTCTTCATCTGTTCTGCTTTGAAAAGTTATTTTTTTAGCTTCCTGATGGTAATGTCTATCAAGCTATGATTGTTTCCTTTATTTTTCTTTTAAGTGATTTATTTATCACTGCTTTTTTTCAGAAGTTTCATTTATTTCAAAAATGAAGCTTTTTATTGTGTATCATACGCTACGGAGTAATGCCACTTTTTTTTTTGCTTAAAATAAGGAAACTGACTTTTTAGCTCCCACAAAAAAAAAAAAACTAAAAAACCACACCATTTTTCTCTATTCCCCAAAAGCCTTCCTCCACAGACCAGAGATATTTCTTTAGCATTGCTAGATGCATTCAACGTTTTATTTTAATTTGGATGTTTCGTGTTGCATTCTTGTACATACAGATCTCAGATTTCATTCTGTTAAAAAATTACTTCTAATTCCAGAGGGAACATCTGTCCTTTTTTTACCCTGAGCTAAGCATGTCTGTTTTTTATTTTGTTACTTCCTGAGATGACTTCAATAAAGACAACTTAGGGGAAAACTTTGCTAAATCCAAAAATGCCTCCATTGGACAGAAATGCATCTTTTAAAATAAAATTTGCGTTCCGTTTAAATTGCACTGTTTTTTACAGCTATGGTCCTGTTGGATATTAAACTTGAAAACATTGTTCAAACCAGTTAGCTATTTATTAATAATGACCTTTCAAGGAATTTTCCTTCTTTATCATGTCACTCTAGAGGGAATTCTAGACAGTTTCTCTTCTGTTTTATCTCCTACAGAATATGAGAATGTGTATAAAGATATTCATCGGCTTCATTATGTCTACTCTCTAACAAGCATACTCTAGCCTCACCTCTTTTTGTTTCTGTTTTGTAAATAATAAGCAAACAATCTCCTTACTGTGGTCAGACTTTAAAAAACGAAATAACTGCTTTAAATGCAAAATCAGTATTATTTTCACAATTGTTTGTTTACTGAATATTATGTTTTAATATTCCATTGTATCAATGCCAGATTAAAGAATTATTCAATATAGAAAATAAACAAGAGAAATAAATGTTTGAACTTTTGCAAAAAAAAAAGCAAGTTCTGAATAAAGAGCTATAATGGCATTTATACAAAATGCAGAGACATGTTTCAAACTGATTCAGCAGAATGGGCAATGGTATACAGTCCACGTTGCTCACAGAAACCTCTCTACTGTTCTTATAATTTAGTTTACTGTTTTAAACAAGTTCTTCCTACAAAACTGAGCAAAGAACAATTGTCTGTCCCAGGGAATAAGGCTCATTTTCTGATTCTTGATGACTTCAGGATGCCTCCATCCTGGTTCTCCTCGACCTCTCGGCGGCTTTCGATACCATCGACCATGGTATCCTTCTGCGACGACTGCGGGAGGTGGGGGTGGGAGGCACTGTTTTGCAGTGGTTCTCCTCCTACCTCTCAGACAGGTCGCAGTCAGTGTTAGTTGGGGGGCAGAGATCGACCCCTAGGCCCCTAACATATGGGGTGCCGCAGGGTTCGGTCTTATCCCCCCTACTATTTAACATCTACATGAAACCGCTGGGCGAGATCATTCGGAGGCACGGGATCAGGATGTTGCCTCTGGGGATGTGGACAAGGCCATTCGAGCTGTAAGTGCCTCCACCTGTATTCTGGACCCGTGTCCCTCCTGGCTGGTTGCCAACAGCAGCGAGGTGACACATGGCTGGATCCAGGCGGTCGTGACCGCCTCCCTTCGGGAGGGGCACTTCCCCGCCGCACTTAAAACGGCGGTGGTGAGACCCCTCCTGAAGAAACCATCCTTGGACCCAGCCATTTTAAACAATTATCGTCCTGTCTCCAACCTCCCCTTTATTGGGAAGGTTGTTGAGAAGGTGGTGGCCTTCCAGCTTCAACGGGCCTTGGAGGAAGCTAGTTATCTTGACCCCTTCCAGTCCGGCTTCAGACCTGGTTACAGCACAGAAACCGCTTTGGTCGCATTGACCGATGATCTCTGGAGGGCCAGAGATGGAGGCCATGCGTCCATCCTGGTTCTCCTTGACCTCTCAGCGGCTTTCGATACCATCGACCATGGTATCCTTCTGCGACGACTGCGGGAGGTGGGGGTGGGAGGCACTGTTTTGCAGTGGTTTTGCAGTGGTTCTCCTCCTACCTCTCGGACAGGTCGCAGTCGGTGTTGGTCGGGGGGCAGAGATCGTCCCTGAGGCCCCTAACATATGGGGTGCCGCAGGGTTCGGTCTTATCCCCCCTACTATTTAACATATACATGAAACCGCTGGGCGAGATCATTCGGAGGCACGGGATAAAATACCACCAATACGCGGACGATACGCAACTGTATCTGTCCGCCCCGTGCCAACTCAATGAAGCGGTGGACGTGATGAACCAGGTTCTTGAGGCCGTTAAGAACTGGATGAGCGCTAACAAACTGGTACTCAACCCGGACAAGACCGAGTGGCTGTTGTGTTTCCCTCCCTACAATTTGGCCAATGTTCCAACACTCAGGCTGGGGGGTCAAATTTTATACCCCTCAGATAGGGTCCGTAACCTAGGAGTCCTCCTGGATCCACAGCTGACTTTTGACCATCAGTTGTCGGCTGTGACCAGGGGGGCATTTGCCCAGGTTCGCCTGGTCCGTCAGTTGCGGCCCTACCTGAACCGGGAGGCTCTCGCAACAGTCACTCGAGCCCTTGTGATCTCTAGGCTGGAATACTGCAATGGGCTCTACATGGGGTTGCCCTTGAAGTGCATCCGACGACTGCAGTTAGTTCAGAATGCAGCCGCGCGAGTGATAGTGGGCGCACCGCGGTTCGCCCACGTTACACCCATCCTCCGCGAGCTGCACTGGCTACCTGTCGATCTCCGGGTGCGCTTCAGGGTACTGATGACAACCTTTAAAGCACTCCATGGTAGTGGATCTGGGTACTTGAGAGACCGCCTTCTGCCGATTACCTCCCTCCGACCGATCAGATCGCACAGACTGGGCCTCCTCCGAATCCCATCTGCCAGTCAATGTCGACTGGCGACTACACGGAGGAGAGCCTTTTCTGTTGCAGCTCCGACCCTGTGGAACGACCTCCCCGTCGAGATCTGTACCCTCACCGCCATCCAGACCTTCCGCACAGCCCTTAAGACCTGGCTCTCCCATCAGGCCTGGGGATAGGTTCCCAATTTACCCGCCCGAGTGTTGACTGTTGAATGCAAGTTGTGTTTTATTATTTTATTCTGTTCACATATTGTTTGTCTTTTGGTATTGCACCCCCTTCCCTGCGATTGTAAGCCGCCTTGGGTCCCCTCAGGGAAAAGGGCGGCCTATAAATCCTAATAAAATGTCTAAAAAAATGTCTAAATAAGATATCATCAATATGCGGACGATACCCAGTTGTATCTGTCCGCCCCGTGCCAACTCAATGAAGCGGTGGACGTGATGAACCGGGGTCTTGAAGCCGTTAGGGACTGGATGAGGGCTAACAAGCTTGTACTCAACCCGGAGAAGACCGAGTGGCTGTTGTGTTTCCCTCCCAATAATTTGGCTAGTATTCCATCACTCAGGCTGGGGGGTCAAATTCTACACCCCTCAGACAGGGTTCGCAACTTGGGAGTCCTCCTGGACCCACAGCTGACCTTCGACCATCATCTGACGACTGTGACCAGGGGGGCATTTGCCCAGGTTCGCCTGGTGCGCCAGTTGCGACCCTACCTGAACTGGGAGGCTCTCACAACAGTCACTTGGGCCCTTGTGACCTCTAGGCTGGAATACTGCAATGTGCTCTACATGGGGCTGCCCTTGAAGAGCATCCGGCGACTTCAGCTAGTCCAGAATGCGGCCGCGCAAGTGATTGTGGGTGCACCTCGGTTCGCCCACATAACACCTATCCTCCGCGAGCTGCGCTGGCTACCTGTTGATCTCCGGGTGCGCTTCAAGGTGCTACTTACCACCCATAAAGCCCTTCATGGTAGTGGATCTGCGTACTTGAGAGACCGCCTCCTGCCAATTACCTGCATAGATTAGGCCTCCTCCGAGTTCCATCTGCCAGTCAGTGTCGACTGGCAACCACACGGAGGAGAGCCTTTTCAGTAGTAGCTCCGACCCTTTGGAACGATCTCCCCGTGGAGATTCGTACCCTCACCACCGTCCAGACCTTCCGCACAGCCCTCAAGTCCTGGCTATCCCGTCAGGCCTGGGGATAAAGATCATATTCTGTCCCCACCCGAATGATGAATGAATGTTGAGTACTATTTTTACTCATGTATTGTTTCACGTTTACTGTTTTGTACCCCCTTCCCTATATTTTGTAAGCCGCCCTGAGTCCCCTCAGGGAAAAGGGCGGCCTATAAATAATAATAAAACTAAACTAAAACTAAACTTCCTGAGTGCCCACCATACCAAAGATTTTCAAAGTTATTGCCAATATTGGTTCAGAGCTTCAATAAAACTGCACGTTCTGTAGACGTTCATAAGAAAAACAGTTGGGATCCAAATATACTGTAGTTATAAAATTATGTTTACCTTGTTCTTCAGCCTCAGACAAGGTCATGAAAGATTCTCAAAATAAAACGGTGTGTATGTGTGTGTGTGTGTGTGTGTGTGTGTGTGTGTGTGAAGCACAATAAAAATGCCTGGTATGATAACATTTGACAAAACTCAATTGACAAGAGAAACAACTTAAACAGGTGAAAGTTATGCAAGGTTTAACAGGAACTGAATAATTTTTTCATCTGAATAGCTTTTATGGAGGGCATTCCAGACCATTGATAATAAAGTAAAGAAGGTGCCATTTTTCATTTTTATTGGAAAGATAATAATAATAATAATAATAATAATAATAATAATAATAATAATAATAATAATAATAATAAGAGTTAATAATAATAAGAGTTAGGAAAATTTTGAAATCTAAATTGAATGGTGGAAATACAATCAAGGCCATAAATACCTGGGCAATACCAGTTATAAGATACACAGCTGGCATAGTTAACTGGACACAAGCTGATTTGGACCTTTTGGACCGAAAAACCAGGAAACTAATGACAATGCACTACAGTTTACATCCACGTGGTGATACTGATAGACTGTATCTGCCCCGAAAATCAGGTGGCAGAGGATTATTACAAGTGAAGCAAACAGTTGAAGAAGAAAAACATGCACTGGCTGATTATTTAAAAGACACTCAAGAACATCTATTAATCGAAGTAAAGAACAAAAATCTACTGAAGGCCCAACAGACAAAACAAGAATACAGAAAAGATGTGATAAAATCAAGAATGGAGAGTTGGCAGAACAAAGCACTGCATGGTCAATTTCTGGAAAAAATAAAAGATAAAGTGGACAGTGAACAAACTTGGTTATGGTTAAAAACAGGTACATTAAAGAAAGAAACAGAGTCACTAATCCTGGCTGCGCAAGAACAAGCTATCCGCACAAATGTCATTAAGGCCAAAATCGAAAAATCCTCTGATGATGCCAAATGCAGACTTTGCAAAGAAGCTGATGAAACTGTTGATCACATACTCAGCTGCTGTAAAAAAATCGCGCAGACTGATTATAAATTGCGGCACAATTCAGTAGCACAAATGATCCATTGGAATTTGTGCAAAAATTATAATATTAAAACAGCAACAAACTGGTGGGAACATCAGCCTGAAAAAGTCACCGAAAATCAGATGGTCAAGATCTTGTGGGATTTCCGTATACAAACTGACAAAATACTGGCGCATAATACACCAGACATCACACTGGTTGAGAAAAACAAGGTCACAATCATAGACATCGCAATACCAGGTGATAGCAGGGTCGCCGAGAAGGAACATGAAAAAATCGCAAGATACCAGGACTTAAAAATTGAAATTCAACGACTATGGCACAAACCAGCAGTGGTAATTCCAGTGGTAATTAGCACACTGGGTGCTATTCCAAAAGCACTGGAATTACATTTAAAACAGTTAAAAATTGACAAAATCACCATCAGTCAAATGCAAAAAGCCGCACTGCTTGGATCTGCACGCATATTACGAAAATACGTTACGACGTCCTAGGCCCCTGGGTGGGGCCCGACTAGTAACCAATGCCAAATCCGGTGAAACAACTGGCCGCTGTGATACAATTGCATAATAATAATAATAATAAGTACATCTCCACTTTCAAAAGACATAAAGAGGCATTAAATTGTAACATTATTATCAGTTTCAAGCCTGTTAATCTGCTATTCTCCATATGTCCATCTCTATATACCACTAAAACTATTGTTGTCGTGCTTTTTTAAGTGAGCGAAGCAATGCATCATAGGACAACAATTTTTGAGCTAAGATACCTCGTATGGACCAAATTAATATGTGTTCATTAATTTCTAGGACCCACTATTCCTTAGAAATCAAATTTGGAGAAGTTGTGGCTGCTTCAATGCATTAGCAGTGGCTGGTTTGCTGTAGTCACATGGTCTTCATTTTCAAAGTTCCATGACAGTTTCCCAGGCAATCTCACAATCCCTGGCTCCCTCCCACCCAGCAACAGCAATTTACCTTCCTGGGGGAAGGGAAAGACCTTGTGTATTATTCCCGGGGAAGGGAGGGAGGGAGGGAGGGAGGGAGGGAGGGAGGGAGGGAAAGAAGATTTCTATATTCCCTGCCAGCTTCCTAAAGGAAACTCAATTGGGAAGCCGGCAGGAAGTTAGAAATAGCTCTGGGTCTCACTGCTTTTTTTGCCTACCCATGGTCATTCTTTTTCTTTGTTTATATAACAAACTGTCTCTGAAGCAATGATCCAATGGGCATAGCCTGTCTAGAGACGGTTAACTCCCTCAAAAGCATAAGACAGGCACTGGGACCAAAAAAAGGGTAAAAATTAGGATGGGTTCTTCAGATATTAAGAATATGCAGGCCTGCTTGGGTAAAAGAAAATTCAATCAATAAATTAAACAGAATAATTAACAGAATTAGCATTTCAAAAATAATCTTTTTGAAGTGATTCTTTAATATTAAATATTTAGATTTTGCAGTTGTTTTATTAGTACCTGCAAAATTCCAATTAACCCCTGAAGGACAGCATTTAGGAACTGCAATAATATACTGTATAACAAAGTGCCATGCTGGATATCACGTTTAGGTTTATTTTATGCATTATTATGCTACTAAGGAGGAGAAAAGCTTGAAGCAGATAGAACCAGATTTATCTGATATTCCATTTTTATTCTTGTTCAAATGTGTACCATTCATCTTGTTTTTTTTCTCTCTACCAAAAAAACAAAATATAGGCATAGTTTTGTCTCTTTTTTAACACATAGTTCTCCTTATGCAACAAGGTTATTGCCTTCAGCACTTTTCTTGAACAAATGCACAGCACATTGAATTGTTGGCACTACATGCATCCAGATGGCCAAGCCACTGAGGCATCACTTGTTAGAGAGTTAGGTGTGACTGTGAAAATATGCTTGTGGTTGATTAGCAACTGCTGAAAGGCATGATATCTTTGGATGGCACTGGTGACAGCTTGAAGAGAAGCAAGTTCCTTTAACTCTTCCTAATACTCGGCGTTTTTTAGTTTTTTTTTGTTTGTTTGTTTCTGGTGTGATGGAGACAATGAACTAGCAATTTCTTATATGATAGTAGAAGTAGCATAAAAGATAGCTGAAGTATATTATAATTCAGGGGCTGATTCAGGAATCATATCTCATTCCAGAAATATGTCAGTTAGTTATTATGGTTAGAATGATGAAAACCTTCTGGTAAGAGAGTTGAAAGGCCAGAGAGAAAGAAAAAGCTTTCCCTGCAAAACTTTCCAAAATGCTTCCTTTTAAAAATATACAAAAGGGAATGTATTCTTCTTATGCTTAATAAGGCAAATGATCTGATTGTCAAGAACTATACCAAACTAAGTAATTATTTTAAACAATTCAGTTATTTCACTCTAAAAATGTCATCAGTTTTTCCACCAATTAAAAAGTTGCTTGACTAGATATCTGTTATTAATCAGGTTCCCCAACACGATATGGTTCAGATATATTAGATGAGTTTGATCTAAGCATAGTACACAAAATTGTCTGATACAATGTCTTGTCTGTCAACGACTTCTTCAGCTTCAACTACAATAATACATGGGCAAACAATTGATACAAACTCAAGGTAAACCGCTTCAAACTTGATTGCAGAAAATACAACTTCAGCAACAGAGTGCCAATGCCTGGAATGCTCTACCCGACCCCGTTGTTACAGCCTCTATCCCCCACAGCTTCAGTCTCAAAACTGTCTACGTGGACCTCACCCCATTCTTAAGAGATCCGTAAAGGGGGCATGCATAAGTGCACTAGCGTACCTAACATCCCTGTCTTACTGTCCCCATTTATCTGTATTTACTTCCTTTGTTCATGTTTATGTTCACACCTATATTTGTTATCTTGTACATGTTTCACAAATAAATAAATAAATATTAGTCTTTGATCGCTTTGGGATTATTGAAAAGGAAAGAAAAAACTGCCATACACCAAAGACCTCTTAAAGTCAGAACTTTAAGTTATCATAAACTTTAAACTATCAGGAACATAGTCTTGCAGACTGAAGGCCTTGATACGTTCTTGTTTTGATTTAGCCACATGTCTGAATAAAGGATAGACGGAACAAAACCTCCTGTCCTGGAGTTTTGAAGTCAGGCATCACTCCCAATTCTGGTCAACTCAGTTGTTTTAGTTGATTTGGGGCCAGTTTTAGTGATTGCCAAGGGTGTTTTTTTTTTTTTGGCATGTGGGCACTTTTCCAAGCAAAACGGGGTTGCAACCAATCCCAAGTTTTATTTTCTTGAAATCGCTTATGGCCTGGGAAAGTTCCAAAGACATTATTAGAATAAAAATGATGAGCGAGGTTGGAGCTTTGTTTTCTAGCAAAAAACAAATATCTATGGACATTCTCAGTCACCCAGGTCATGGTTGTCTCAAAGGTGCTTTTCCAAAAGGCAAGTGGATTTTTTTTTCTTTGAAGACATTTCACTTTTCATCCAAGAAACTTCTTCAGTTTTGACAGTCAGAACTAAAGAAGCTTCTTGGATGAGAAGTGAAACTTCTTCAAACAAAAAAAAAGCCCAGTTGCCTTTTGGAAAAGCACCTCTGGGACAAAAAACAAATATATTTCTCATTTTTAACAGATCTGCATAACCTAGGTGAATAAATAAAATCAGCAGACATCATGAAAGTTGCCCACAGATGCACCTTTCCTATTTTGCTCTAGGACTGCGATGGCAAACCTATGGCACACGTGCCCAAAGTGCCACGCAGAGCCATGTTGCCTGGCACGTGCGGCATCACCCATTTCTCTTCCAGGTTTCTGGCGTGCATTCACGCATGACAATTAATTGACTTTCATGTGTGCGGCAGTGCTGGAAACGGAAAGAGCTGGTCTTCCATTTTCCGGCATGAGCATGCACGCTGGCCAGCTGATCGTTGTGTGCGCATGCCCACCAGTAACTGGAAGACTAGCTTGCTGGCACGCATGTCTGCACCGGAAACTGGAAGTTCATTTTCTGGCGCGCACATGCCCCCTGGGCAGCTCCTCTTGCAGTTTGCGGCCCCAACGAGTGGCATACTTCCTTTTCGGCACTCGCCATCACTGCTCTAGGATAATGAATTGAACAAAATTTATTTTCATCCTGAATTGTTTGCTGAACTTCCTTGCAATTTTAGGGAATAATTGCTGCAATGCAACAGGCATGCACGAAGCAACAAATTTCACTTTCATTTCATTCATTTCATTTCATTGAGTTTGTATGCCGCCCTATTCCCGAGAGACTCAGGGCGGCTAACAATAAAAATGGAGGGGATACAAAAAATAAAATAAAAACAATAATTTAAAAATCTACAACAGCCGTAACCTCGAATGGGGCTGCATAGTTCAACAGCCCCAGGCCTGCCGGAACAGCCAGGTCTTAATTGCTTTGCAGAAGGCCGGAAGGGTCCGGATCTCCACGGGGAGATCGTTCCAGAGGGCCAGAGCAGCCACAGAGAAGGCCCTCCCCCGAGGAGTCGCCAGCCAACATTGGCCGGCAGATGGAATTCGGAGGAGGCCTATTCTGTGGGATCTAATAGGTCTTTGGGAGGTAAATGGCAGGAGGTGGTCTCTCAAGTACCCAGGTCCGATACCATGTAGGGCTTTAAAAGTAACCACTAGCACCTTGAAGCGTGTCCGGAGACCAATGGGCAGCCAGTGCAGCTCGCGGAGGATAGGGGTAACATGGGTGTACCGAGGTGCACCCACAATCGCTCGCGTGGCTGTGTTCTGGACAAGCTGAAGTCTTCGAACACTCTTCAAGGGCAGCCCCATGTAGAGCGCATTACAGTAGTTTGGTCTTGAGGTGACGAGGGCATGAGTGACTATCCGAAGGGCCTCCCGGTCCAAGTAGGGCCGCAATTGGTGCACCAGGCGAACCTGGGCAAAGGTCCCCCTGGTCACAGCCAACAGATGATGTTCTAAAGTCAGCTGCGGATCCAGGAGGACTCCCAAATTGCGAGCCCTCTCTGAGGGGCGTATAATTTCAGCCCCCCAGGCTGAGAGATGGAATAGCTGGACCATCTTTGGGAGGGAGCATCAATAGCCACTCGGTCTTGTCGGGATTGAGCGCCAATAAAACCAAACAATTTGGGTAACATTACATTGCATTGGGTCAGGATTTGGAAAAGGCTGTTCTCAGCCTTCCAGAAAGACTTGGTTCATGGATTAGACACAGTCCTCACCAAAACTGCCAAGCCTGGTGAAATTTCAAAGTGCCTCAAGAAAGCTCCAGGTAATTATATTGTTATTTTAGAGTATTTTTCTCTAATGCTTCCCAGGAAGTCTCACTCTTGCATTCCGATCTCTACGGGAACAAAGGAGAAAAAGGCTATTTGTGTGCCAGAGCCATCAAATTATTTTATTCTAGGCTAGTTTCAGAAAGTAAAATTTAATAAATAATAATTCTACAATAAGGACTTTTCTGCTGTTTTAACAATTTTGAAACAGTATTTAGTTTCAAGCTTTCATTAAAAATACTGGCATCAGCAGGGCTGTAAAACTCATGGCCCATGGACCGGATGCATCACGCACTGGTCCCGCCCACACCATTTAGTGAAGGGGGGGGAATCTCGACACGTCACGGGATGCCACTGTGACAATGTGAGTCTGACACCCCTGATTTACAGAAACCATTGTATTAACAAATGGACCAAAACATGCCCTGAGATCACCTTTATGACTTCAATTCAACAGGTGAGAAGCAGTGAGAGCTCTCCACTTTCCTATGAAGCTGGTCAAGTAATGACAAGGCTCTCTCTGTGTTTACAACACAAACCTAGTTTTTTCAAGGGCTGGAAACCTGGTGAAGGAAGATTCTAATTCACATGGAAGCACTTGTGTGTATGTATCTTCACCCCAACTGAAGACAATGTTGCTATATGTTTATGTTACCAGTTTTGCTAGGGAATATTCTAATGAATGTTGAAGATTCTAAAATAGCCCCTTTTAATTCTATCACATTTATAGTCTACTGATTTCTCAATAACTTATATAAAACTACACTGGAATGCCAAATCTGTTGAACTAGAGGCAAGATGAATTAAACAAACTTGGATATTTACAGAAGGAAAATACAGACCCACTGACATTGCCAAAAATGGCTAATGCTATTTGGAAAATGACAACACTGAAAGGAGAAACTGGCTGTATACCAATTCTTCATATTTTATGGAGCAGATGAAAAGTTACTCTGTGGAATATATGCAAATAAATGTTTTTAGCAAGGCAGACAAAAGAACAAGCAGTTTAAGGAATCAAAAGCTAGAAATGTTACAATGGAATAAAAGGAAGATGTGCAAATTTACCTCTTCCCTATGGTTCTTTATTGGCATACAAAGAATGCTTTGTGTTTTATAGCCTGTGATTTGGTCCACTTCAGCATTGAATCGGGGATCCTGGCAAAAAAAGAAAATATGTAACTGTGCATACACTTTTTCAAAAATTGTTCTCATTTACTTATTTCATAAAACCATAGGATATCTAACTAACAATTCTTCCTTAAAATTATATTTCCATTCTGAGAAAGACTGTAAGAAGATTCAACATATTTAGGAATTTATTTTCTTTTTAAAAAATGTTTTTCTCCCTAAAGGTCTGTACAAAGTCTACTTTGGCGGGTTTTTGGTGCTCTCTAGCTTGGTTGTTTTCTTGTATTTAGTTCATTACTCAAACTAGGTAACATCATCAGTGCTAATCAGCAAGAAAACAACCAAGCTCAGAATCCCAAAGGAAAGAAGTTTGCTGCTTATCAAGAATCTCTCCTCTGTATTCTTGATAAATGGAAACTAAACTGCAGATAATATTTCAAGTGGTAGGTTTGGAATAAACTGAGATCCAGGGACTATCATTCCATCAGTGGTTCACACAATCTATTCAAGTGATCAGTAAAAAAGCTGCAGAGTAAGCAAGAGTAACTGCACTTGACTTGTATAATACACTCCTTACCCACTTTATTAATCTCCCATTCTCAGTTAAAGCTTCTTTTTTTGACATATGTACTCTATTTAGTTCCTTTCCTTCTCAATGCTTCCTAAACCAAAAGTCTTGAATGGGTACTTGGCTTAAAATACCTTATTACTTATCTTTTGGAAGGCTTACTCTTGTATTACAAAGAATTCTTCTGTCAATGTTTTGTATTCTTCAAAGCTACCAAATAAAAGTATTCAGGCTTCATCAAAGCAAATGTTGTAAACCAAATTTCCCAGAAAGTCACCCTCAACAGTTATTTTATGTGGATTGTTTAATTTTATAAATAAATAAAAGCTGTTAAAAGTTGTGCAGAGAAAACACTTGTGATGGGCTACCTATTTCAGTCTTGTACCGTAGTACTATTCTATATTTTATTTGGAGAAAAACATAAAATTAACATCTCTAGAGATTATGATTTAATAGATGTCATATTTGCATCTAAATATTGTATGTCTCCCAATCCTTTTTAGTGTAAGACCTAATGTGAAATATAAACCATGCAAAGGAGGAACAGATCATCTTGAGTAGAAGAAGAATTGCACTTCTTACTATGCCAGAGACCCATTACTTCTAAAAAGACAGTATTTAACTAGAACGGCTAAGATTTAAAGATATGCAATATTGTGAGATCATTAGAAGAGGAAGAGCCAGCCCTAGCATGTGAGATAAATTTTGCTCAGCATAAACAGGGCTAGGGTGACTTTATGTTTACAGGGTTTAAGGACAGAGATTTGGGCCTCTAGTAAATCAGTTCACTTACAGTTACTATCAAAAACATTAAGTTCATGCTGGGGAGTATCAGAGAACAACAGGGGAGCATTATGGAACTAGAGGGTGATTAGAATTGGGCAGACACACATAAATACAGTTTATATGTAAGTACAGTTTGTAAATAAGTACAGTTCAGGTCACGGTCATTACAGAAGTATTCAAAACAATCTGAGTATCAAGAAAGTAGATCAAGCGTTTTGTTCCAACAAACCTCAATTGAAGGAGACTGAGGATGATGGAACGTATAAAAAAGGGTAACCAAAATGATTGGATGTAATCCATAGGAATCTTAGCTAAAAGTAAAATTAAAAGGGACAGGAAATATTATAGGGCGGGTACATACAATAGTAAAGGCTTTGAAAAATGCCGATCAGGAAATGTTTTTCTTCACCTCATACCATGTTAGAACTTGGAATTTCTCACTGAAACTAAATGTAGGGAAATTCAGAAGAAGTAAGATTAACGCAAATTGGTTAAACTACCCATTTAGAAGTAAGATGATTACTTTACCACTGTCTATTAGTTTTAATTCCTGTATCTTCTGGTTATATTATCTGCTGGGGAACAACATGACTTGAACAAACAAACA
Organism: Thamnophis sirtalis; assembly: GCF_051295495.1. NCBI lineage: Eukaryota > Metazoa > Chordata > Lepidosauria > Squamata > Natricidae > Thamnophis > Thamnophis sirtalis. The sequence continues at coordinate 41,295,615 of NW_028261390.1, read as the reverse complement.
AACAAACAAACAAACAAACAAACAATGAAAGAGAAGAAGGTGGGCAAGGATAATTGACGCGCAAAATACAGCCTCTCATTATCAAGACAACCCCTGCCTTCTCGAGGTGCCCACCGTTTTCCAACAGAAGGGGCTCTGTCGACTCTTGGGCCCGGCGAGCTCAAGTACTACTCAGCCTAGAATCATGGATCCCGTTGATTCGGGATGCATGCGACTCTACAGCGAAGGGATTGGCGATGCCGTACCGACGCTAAAGACTTAAGTCAAGTCAAGTCAAGAAAGAGAAGAACTACTTCTACTGCTTGTGGTTCCTTGAATGTATTTACTTGCCAAATACTATTCTTATGTTCTTAAGGCTATACACCAAGAAAGAGAAGCACTGTTATTTGATTACCTTTACTTAGAGGCCATCTGCATTTAGTTCTCATGACAGAATGCATGACTAACAGCCATTCTTTTAATGTTAAGAAAAATAATATAAATAATTGGTGCCTTAAGACTGTGGGATTTCTTTGCCCCTTTTCTTTTTCTTCTTTTCATTCCATTATTCTTGGGTGCCCTTTGTTTTAGATTAGAAACCTGAGAGCAAAGTCTTTGGTCATTTCTTCACCTTGATTTATAGCACATTCTAGTGTCACCCAACCATTGTTACACTGATACAGTAATCATGAGGACAGGTTAAATATCACTTCAACAGTGGCTGGTTGATGAGAGCAGATGTTGTAAAACATTTGAAAAGAAATGAGATGTGTTACAACTGACATTTGTAATCCACTTTAGGAATAATTTGCAATAAAGAGTATTTTAAAATATTTAAATAAATATTTAAATGATAACATTATTACAAACTTGCACAACTTAAAAGGGAGTTATGAGATGCATGAAATATAAGCTTTTGGTGTCTTCTAGAAAAAAAGGATATTTCTGATTTTGGTGAAAATGAACCAGTGATTATCAGTTGCTGCGGGAATGCATTTAAAGGAGTGCTTTCGTTCCCCTCTCCTATTTGTGGTTTCCCATTAACAATTGTAAAAACATGATGCTGGACTAAGCAGCTTTTGATCAATTTAGTATAGCTTCCCGTGTATGTGTTGTGTGTTTTTCCTGCTCTTAATCTATTTAAAAAGCAGCCTCTCTAGATAAAAACATTCACAAATATATACCACATGCAAGCATCCTTTATTTACCTCATAGGCATTCTTGATATTCAAAGGCTGGCCAAAGGCTGCCACATGGCCTACAATTCCCTTGTTCCATTCCAAGCGGATACAGTTGTTTGAAGCTTCTTCTAAGGTGGAACCTTCTGCAACATCAAAGAGTCGGCTGATAAGAAACTTCTCATTGGAACTGTCTTCACAGACCAGAAATAGGGAATACCGATCGGCAGCTATGAGTTCATTGATGTGCAAGAAAATTTTATGGCAAAGGGCTGTGACATCCAGGTGACTAGAAATATCCTTCACCAGTTCTAAGAGTCTTGAGCACTGATCCCCTGCATTGGTTCCAAGTGTCCGAGATTGGAGAGGCATCTGTTGCTTCTTTTCAGTATCTGACAAGAAGCTCACTGTTCCAACAGAATCTTTGATAACAATGGGCCTAAGAGGCCTGTCAAATTCAGAAGCAGATATCTTCCTAGTTGGTGGTGTGGAATTAGTGCTTTCAGTCCGTGTGGAACAAGAACAAGCTTCACTGTGATGTTTGGTTCCTTCTTTGCACACTGGAATAGTATGAACTCTCTCAGAAAACCATGCATTGACCATCTCTCTGCATAAGAGAAGAAGACAGTAAATAAGAAGACAATTGGTAGAAGTAGCGTCAACACATTGAGAAAAGAAGCACATCTGTACAGCCACAACCTTTTCCTCAGGATGGTCTCTATTTAAAACTAATTCAGAGACTGTCTTGAATGTTTAACATAAGCCAGCAATATCTCTGAAGCCCTTGTTGACAAAAATGGCCTGGGTGAAAAAAAGAAGTCATCAAAACATTGAAATATTTTGGCATGCCATGATGTTGTAGATGACCATTGAAAACTTAAAATCTCGAGATATTTTTTAAAAATATTTTAGCTGAAACAGCACAGGTGTCAAACACGTGGTGTCACACAGCCATCACGTGACATATCATGACTTTTTCCCCCTTTGTGGAGCTGAGGTAGGTGTGGCCTGCGCGTGACGCATTCAGCCCGGGGGCCTCCACCCTGTTGGTGGACACCAATTTATCAACACCTGATTTAGAAATGTATGCTTCATAAACAGGATGTCATTTCACATCAAATTGAATGATTATGTTTTTCATATTTAATCCTAGATGCTCATATATACATATCCTTCTTATTCCTAATAGAGAAATATAATAGATTTCAGACATAAAATAATAGCCAACACATAAAGCAGATCTTTAATTACCCTTACTATTCTAAAGATATGATGCAAAACCTTCCAAATGTTTTTATTTATTTTTGTTTTATTTATTCATTTGTATCCTGCCTTTATTATTTTTACAAATAGCTCAAGGTAATCAACATATCCAACACTTGTATTCTTCTATTTCCCCACAACAACAACCTTGTGAGGAGGATTGGGCCAAGAGAGAGAATTCACCCAGCTGGCTTTCATGGTTCAGAAGGGACTACAACTCATGGTCTCCTGTTTTCTAAACCTGGTGCCTTAACCACTACATCAAACTATATTAATATGTTATATTATAAAAGTGGAATGTATTGCCAGTGTCAATTATTCACATTCTAGTTATTTACATATTCATTTATTTAGCATACATCTATTTATTCAAGTTGCATGGGATAATAGTGAGATTGTACTTACGGAGGACTGGATTTCAGTCAAGGTGGCGCAGTGGTTAAATGCAGCACTGCAGGCTACTTCAGCTGACTGCAGTTCTGCAGTTCGGCTGTTCAAATCTCACCGGCTCAGGGTTGACTCAGCCTTCCATCCTTCCGAGGTGGGTAAAATGAGGACCCGGATTGTTGTTGGGGGCAATATGCTGACTCTGTAAACCGCTTAGAGAGGGCTGAAAGCCCTATGAAGCGGTATATAAGTCTAACTGCTATTGCTATTGCTTTTAGTTAGTCATATTTTCAGAATGGGTTGCAATGAAAGTGCCCAGCCTCGAACCCTTGTATGAACTAAATATGTCCAAGCTGAGCAGCTTCGATGAAAGCTGTGTGTAATCCCAAAGCAAACCAGGCTGGAAGCACTTCAGACAGCATTGGGCAAGAAGGCAGAAAACAGCCTTCTCATATGCAGCAAAGGCCCCAAATTTGTTAAGATGAAATGGACAGCTTCTTTACTATGGCAAAGTGAATCAGGCCACCACCATAGCTACATAGAATCACTTTGTCCAGGTCTACAAGATTTCACTTGGACAAGGAGAGGTGAAATGGTGTTATTCTGGTTGACAGAAAGTTTGGCTGAACAGTTTTTCTGTACACGTCTACAATTTGCTAAAAATCTGTTTATAAAAATGAATCCAAAAGAGTCACAGCATTGCAGTGGTGGGTTTCAAAAAATTTTAGAACCTCTTCTGTAGGTGCAGCCTGCTTTGTGGGAGTGACTTGCCAGCCATGTGACCGGGTGGGAGTGGCTTGCCAGCCATGTGACCAGGTGGGAGTGGCCAAGTTATAAAATGCAGTGAAACTCACTTAACAACGCTCTTGCTTAGCAACCAAAATGTTGACTCAGAAACTCTGGCATTTGAGGCAAGCAAGTCTTAAAGCTGTCAAGTTACAAGACCCTTGCACCCCTAACCTTTTAGGGAAAAAAACCCCAAGGGTATTCAAACTTGACAGCTTTAAGACTTGTGGACTTCAACTCCCAGAATTCCTCCTCTCACTCTTCATCTTGATGATGTGCGGACGAGCAGGGGGAGGGAGCTGGAACCGTTTCTAAACGGCACTGTAGATTTGTGGAACCTCTTCTATAGGTTAGAACTGGCAGGAACCCACCCCTGCAGCATTGAATTATGCAAGGAAAAACCCTTAGTGATGGCTCTGTGGAGAAGCATGATAGAAGCTTTGAGGGTGAATTCAGAAGGGAAAGATGAAAATTTACATACAGATGTACTGTATACCTTTCTGCTGTAGCATGTATACCAAGCATGCCATTATTAAAGCTATTTCCTGAATTTATCCCATTTTCAGAATAAAGTACAACTGATTGCTCTTATGGGATTCAATTTGCTTCTTCTCAAAGTACAGGTCTTAGAATTCAGTAATGTTACAAGGTCTGATTGTTCAGAGCTTTATTTTTTTTACAATTGGTGGAACAACGATTGCCAACTTTGCAGATTGTAGTTAGACATAAGCTTCCATGGAAACGAAAAGTTTGTGGTTTGTTAGGGGCAGAGAATAGTACTAACTGATACCCAGGCTTTCTGGAGCTGAGTTCTAGTTCATTTGTGCCAAATTTTAGGGGTGAACGTGGGCAGGAATATGATGCTCACCAAAGATAGATTGTTTCCTTCCTATAAGACAATAATTCATCCTCTGCTTTCTTTAATAAAAAGCTATAACCAAATAGGATTGTTGCCTTCTGTAAATATGAAGGTACTCAACTGATATGACCATGCAGAGAGAAAGCTAGAAGATAATTCAAATATTAGGGAAGGAATCTATATAGGCCGGTAATTATGGTATGAAAAACACTATTCACCTATTACAGGAAAAAGAATGTGTTGTGTTTATGCATGTGCACCAGTATATGCATTCCCCCTGAAATTAGGGGGGAGGGGATCAGATGGGGCTGGAGAGACACATAATACTCTTCCCAATTTGTAATGGGTCAAAGTAAACTAGATTAATATGGATTTTGCCTGTTTTATCCTCGCATAACAAAACTATTTTAAAATTGTGCCAAGTATTTAGCAACTTGATACTTTTAACTTTCTCTGCTTGGTATTATCCAGCTATGGTTAATTTATAGCCAGAAAAATCAGTTTGACTTAAACATAATCTATACATAATACTGTACAAATTTTACAGACACAAAAGAAAAAAAAAACTCTTGTCTTTTCACTAGGAAATCCAATACATGCTTAACCATAATATATCTTGCCAAGTTCAGTACAGTTTATTCCATTATATCAATATGGAGAATTGTAGCTTTAACCAGATGTTTTCCAGTGGGGAAAGCTAACATATTCCCCTCCCTAGAGTTTTGACATTTATATAAATGTCATCAGTCAACTCTAACTTTTAAATAAACTGATTTTAGAGATAAAAACAAAATATTTTTTCTCAGTGTGCTATTCTTTTCTCATGATAGCTCAATCCACTTTTCTAGCAACAAGGCTTATATTTATGCAGTACTTATTAACAATTAGTCATAAGGGACACCAAAATCAAACTGAACTTTGGAAGATCTGCTCAGTGCATAGCAAATATAACAATGAATGTTTCTTCTATTCTTAATCTGACAATACCAAAACATTGAAAGTTTAAAACTAATAGCATACTGGATAGCAATGGTCACATTGCTCAATTCACTATTAGGTAGAGTTCTTCGTATTCACCGCTTCAAAAAGCTCTTTTAGTCCTTCTGGTTTAAAAGTGCCTTTTATTGCATTCTCTTAAAGGTAAAGGTTCCCCTTGCACATATGTGCTAGTCATTTCTGACTCTAAGGGGCGGTGCTCATCTCCACTTCAAAGCTGAAGAGCCAACGCTGTCCGAAGACGTCTTCGTGGTCATGTGGCCAGTATGATTAGATGCCGAAGGTGCACAGAACGCTGTTACCTTCCCACCAAAGATGGTTCCTATTTTTCTACTTTCTACTTTTCTACATACTTTCGAACTGCTAGGTTGGCAGAAGCTGGGACAAGTAACGGGAACTCACTCCATTACGCCGCGCTAGAGATTTGAACCGCTGAATTGCTGATCTTTCTGATCAACAAGCTCAGCATCTTAGCCACTGAGCCACCGCATTGCTATAAGCCATTCTGTTATTGTTGGCTTAAATTTAGTTTTATTTTCTGTGGTTTTTTTAAAATCTCCTTCAGACTTGACGCAGCTATCTTCTTATTTTATTATTTATTTTGCATGGCTTATAGCCCACTCTATAAAAAATTCACTGAAATAAACCTCTTTTGAAAAAACCTGTACAAATGACAAAGGAAAGGGCTTTACATTCCATAAAAAGAAGATAAAGAGTTAAGCTTTATTGTTTTAACCATGTCCTGTTCACTTCATAGTAGAGACAGACTCTTGGACCTTCTGAGATGTTCTCACCAGACAGGCAAACTCAATTCTGGCAAGGCAGTGCTTGGTGTTACCAGATATTCATTTGTTTAGTCTTCATAGGTTGTTACCAATTGTTAATAACCAGCACAGTGACTTAATGAGAGAAGTAATCCTGCCATGATTGAATTGATCCATCAGCTATTTCGCTGCCACCTTCTGAACCCACTGTAACTTGGAAATCATTGTTAAAGGTGGATGCCCTACTTACTAGTACATAGAGCAATTTACAGTAAGCCAATCAAGTGGTGATCAAAGCATGAGCTACTCACACCAGAGCATCCTGATTTAAGAAGGATTATCAGTGGCCACAGCTTCCACCTGCTTTTTAAGCATTAGCCATAAATCCAACAGGATCTCCCAAACCATGCACCAACTTCTTCAAGAGAACATGGCCTGGTATAGAGAAAGTATTGGAACTAATATTCCTGAGTATTTACTGATGTATAGCAATAGCAATAGCAGTTAGACTTATATACCGCTTCATAGGGCTTTCAGCCCTCTCTAAGCGGTTTACACAGTCAGCATATTGCCCCCAACAACAATCCGGGTCCTCATTTTACCCACCTCGGAAGGATGGAAGGCTGAGTCAACCCTGAGCGGGTGAGATTTGAACAGCCGAACTGCAGAACTGCAGTCAGCTGAAGTAGCCTGCAGTGCTGCATTTAACCACTCTGCCACCTTGGCTCTACAACAACTCAGTCCTGGAGAGATTTAACCTGAGATAATTTCACCCTATCTATGAAGTATAACAAAATAAAATAACTACCCATATCACAAGATTAGTTATATTAGTATCACAATCAGATATATTTTTGTAAATTCTTAGCATTTCAATATTACAGCTAAGAAACCACATATATAATACCTTCACCAATAAAGAATTTGATTATTTTGTGTCTGTTTTCTTCCTATCTTCTGCAGATGAAACAGGAAGAAGTCAAAAGCATGACATGGGGAAAGGCATCAGCTGCATTGCACTTTAATTTGTTTTTGAATATATATATATATATATATATATATATATATATGTATGTATGTATGTATGTATGTATGTATGTATGTATGTATGTATGTATGTATGTATGTATGTATGTATGTATGTACACATACATACATATATATATATATATGCATTCAAACAAGGAAGCAACTGAAGTTTTAATTTAAGACAACATTAAAAATTGACAGTTGCTCCAATGAACATTACATTAACCAGAGTCAAATTACAGTCAGTACTAAATTCTTTTTGTATAAAATTATCAATTCTTGCTTTTTGCCAGCTTTTATTTTTACTTCAGGCAAACAGTATGATCTGCTTTTTAAAGCAAGAGCTAAAAATGTATCCTTGTGTTAAATTGTTATTCTTGGCCACCTAGCAAGCTAATTTATATGGCTTAAATTCTAATTATAAATAATATAAGGCTAGTAGTTTAGCAATATTAAGTATTTTTCATTGTAAGTATTGAGACAAACGTAAAACCACAGAAACAGAGAAGTCAAGACTGCAAACAAAATAAGCAGATTTATTTACTCTTCTATTTTTATTGCCTTCTGATCCCATGCTCAAAATATAGGAAAAGTAAAACAAAGCTTAAGAGTTACCAAATAGAAGTTATTCTGAGAGGGAATGATGCGATCATGAGGCTGGAAAACATTTCTTTCTCTTGTTTCAACACTGTTCATTACGGCTGAATACAAGGATTGGGCTTCCAGGATCCCTCTCTCCAAGGCTGGGAAAGATTGATCTAGGCCAGCATGAGCCAATCTCAAGAGACCTACATTAATAGAATCAAGCTAACCATGAAGTATGTGCGTTTATGAAACTAGCTTTCAGATGCAGGCCAATCTTATTTTTCTGGAATTAAAAATTCAGTTCAGTGTAGCTTATTAAAAGTTATGAAACATTTGGCCAACTGTCAAAGCAGAAGGAAGAATCTGTTGTGAAACTTGTTAGCAGGATCACATTTGCTTCTCTTGTATCATCAATAGACCCTCTGAGCATAAATGTTGTTACCCAATCTAGACCCACCTTTAAATCTTCTAATGATTTTTTAAAAAAATAGACAAATACTATCATATAGATTTATTTGGAATCCAAATTTATAGCAGAAGAGGAAGAGTTATTATACTACAGAACAATTCTGCTGTAATTATTGGTTTTTTGCTGGCTAGATATCGTGTGACAGATTAATTAGAGCTTTGGGGATGGAAGAAGAAAGAATACAGCAAAATTAAATCTTATTGCAAATCTGAAATAAAAATAGTCACTTTTTATCCAATAATCTTTAGCCTCTTGTTTCATTTATAAACTGCTGTGGACAAACTTATATATAGAGTGCAAAAGATAAGATTCAAATATTTATCAGTTGCACCCTGGGCATTCTTTTAGCCCAATCCACTTCACACATTTATTTAAACGCCAGTCTCAACCTGACAGTTTTAAAAACAAACTAAAAAGTAAACATGCACAATACCCAAACAGAAGTAATTCCACAGACAAAATTGCATGAATTTTTCCACCTGTCACATGTGAAAAATGTATATAAGCATGGAAACCACTGTCAAATATATATAAAACTGATAGAGATCTTTTGCATAGAGACACACCAGATCTTTTGCATACTAAACTGAAGACATGAAAAATGAGCTGCACAGATGCTACTGGAAAATTCATCTTCCATCATGAAAACTATTCCCACTGGAATATGGAAAATCATGTATGTATGTATGTTATATATGTATGTATGTATGTATGTATGTATGTATATACATACATATACATATACATATACATATACATATATATATACATATACATACATACATACATATATACATATATATATATACACACACACACATCATACAACTTCACAAAACAACATATAGCTTGTAATCTTTCATACTGCAAATGTGTCTTTCTCATATTAACACCCTGCAACTCATCCCTTGAAAATTTTATAACATTTAAGTTATAAAACACTTAAACTTTTAAAAAAACCTTTAAAATAATATCACTATCCCCTAGGTAACTGTTTTCTTAACCAACTACCTGATACTCTCAGAATTCTGAACCATATTGCATACCTGTTCTATCTTTTAAAGTATCTTTGTATTAACATATTGTTAGGGAAATGATAAAATTAGGATGTTGCATAATTACTTATTAATACTATAGCTTCTAAATTGACATCTTCAGTACTAAGATGTTCTTAATCTTTAATTGTCCAGTACTAAGATAAGGAATTACGCACTTTCTTATTAAAAAGTGATTTCATTCTGAATCAGCTTATTTTTTTTCAAAGTTTTAAAAAAGAAAAGTGCTATTTTAGGCATATTTCACTTTAAAGAGTCAGGATACCAACTTTTATCAAAACACTTAAATACTCTTGAAAAGTGGGGCATAATTCCTTCTAGGTTTTAAGAGCATTAACACTGAATATTGTCACCCATGAATTTATTTTGTGATCCTAAATCCCAATAATCATCTGATCACACCATTTTATACTTACAGTACTGCACATACACAATCTCTTCTGAAAGTGTACCTCTGAGAAGTGCCATTACACAATGTATTGATATAATCTGAACTTTAGTACAACTCTGATATCAACGCAACCCAAACTCTCCCTTTATAAAAACTAAGTTTTGTTAGGCAAGTCTTAGGCAGGTCAATGATATTTTTTCCATGTTTCAACAGGTATAAATTTGCAAAATGAGATTTGAAATTTTATTTTCTATCAAAGCTACTCTCCTCTTAAAAACAAATAAACAAACAAAACTTTGCTGAATGTACAATGTCCAGAGAGTAAACTCTGAGGCCTATTACATATATGGTATTGTGTTTTGTATAACCTCCACCCTATTACAAATCTTTTAGATTGTTATACTGCAAACTAACATAGAATACAATAAAATCACATGCATAAGATTGTGTCCCTCACATTTTTTTTACATGACAGTAAATGCTACTAAAGGATTTGTATTCAGAGGACAATGCATATAACAGATATATGAAGTTAGTTGTTTGAAACATTGGTATATCCCAAAATGGTATAAATGGCTCTTCTCTGTCACTAATAAATACAATTTTAAAAGAATGACATATACTTTATATATACCTTTGTACATGTTAAAAAATACTAGCACAAATACAAAATTCTGTTCTATAACAGTATAAGCAGTATACTAAAGTGGCATAATTACAACTAATAATAAAGATTTTTCATTCATGAACCATTATCTTTTAGGCAATCCATAAATTAGATGAATTTATTACATTACCTTATTGCCACTATTGCAAATACTGGAAGAACTGGAAGAAAATGTGCCTATTTTTAGAAGAAAAGATATCTATAGTATTTAATATTCATCCCATACAGCTGTAATAGTCTAATTAAATGTGACAAGTGTATCCATAAAATTCAGTGATTAAAAATATTCCTCATTCATTAACATTCCATCAATTAATATACCAATTAAAATCTGCTACCCTAGCTATTATGCATACATTAATAATAGCCATTGACACATAAACTACATAATATTCGTTGGAATATAGCAACACTGTGGACATTATGTATAGACCAGATATATACTTATAATGTAATATGGTGCACTTCATATTTAACTGACATCAAACCAAAGAGCATCCCTATTTATGTTTTGTGGTCATAGCTTGCAAATGTTATAATTTATAATATGTACTATTGTGCATGAAATCTGGGCTCTAGAACATGCAGCAGTAACAAAAAAATCATGCCTACATTCTAGCTTGTACCAAATCATTAATTTTTAGATGGCATGCTACTCAGTTTTGATTAAGGTTTGTATTTTTAAAAGCATATATATGACATTCTTACTCTAAAACACCAGCATTTTGCAATGTTGGTTTCAAAAATTTTCATTCTTTTCCTCTTGCTCAATTCAATTACCCCTCCCTCCAATACCAAATCCTATGGGACAGTAACTGTATCTGTTATATTTGTCTTCAATATATAAATGCTCTGGGCTGGGAGAAACGCCAAATTTTGTGCAGGAGTGCAGGTTCTTAAATGAGTAAAGTGCTGTAGGATAAGTGTGATACCTATGGCGGGTTTTATTCCATTCTGAGTTTTTGTTTTAGATCCCTCTTAGAGAGAGAAGAGGGCATCGTACCTGCTTCGATTTTGTTTTCCTTTCTGAAGGAGAGTAGGCAAACTACAGAATGGGAAAAGGAGAAAGACTTCGTTAGCCGCAGATGGGCTTCGGGGAGGCAAGTGACCCGCGCAACCTGCAAGTCAATAATTAATGGGAACCTCTCGTCTTACCACACCATCTCAGATGGAGAGGCACATTGGCGTCAAGCTCATCCAAACCCCATCCATCTCCATTAAGTGGTCGGGAAAGCCAAGGGGGCTGGTGGAACAGATGGTGGCAGCCGCTGGAGAGGGGGAACCTAGAGACCAGTCCGGAGGCGATCAGAAGGTGGGCTTCCCTACGGCCGGAAGACTTTATTTTGGTTTGCCGCGCTGACTTTCTCCCCGCCAAGCCACCCAGGAGCGTTGCTCTCTTTTGCACCGCCTTAAACCCGTTTTCTTTCGAACGAAAACTATTCCGAACTGAAACCTGACTCCCTCTCCAAAAATAGCCGAAAGTCGCGCGGGCCAAATCCTCAAGCGCCAAAGTACCTCGTTTTGTCTCCAAAAGGCAGCATGTCCAATATTAGAGGTAAAGGAATCCAGGAATCCTTCTTTGATCTCCGCTTTGGATCTCTACGAAACTCTACGCGAGCCCTTTTCCCAGTCCCCCAAACCCCACCCTCGCCTGATAACTTCTTGCCCTGGCCTACTTGGGAGCCGCTACGATGCAGCGCTGCCTCCTGGCGGCCGAGGGCGGCAGCGCCTCTTTTCTCAAACGGCTCCTTTTGGGATAACAACCCCCCCCCCCAACAGAGCTGAGTTCCCAAAAGTACGCCAAGGAAGCGGAGATCGCTGCCCCGCCCTGCCCCCTGCCCTACTGCCGCATCGCAGCTTCTCAGCCACAGATCTTATTGCTCCGGCTCCTAAATGATCATAAACGTCCTTCCCGGTTTTGCTACCAGCTGCCCTTTGTCCTTCTTCAAAAAAATAGGTGGATCTGCTTCCCATGGAGCCAGCCTGCTATGATGCTTTCGAAGAAAGGGCAAAGGTCCTAGCATTTGGCTTTCACTCGTCCACTGCCTCAGCACATGGAAGCTCTTGTTCGTGACTAATAGCTTTAATGCGTTGGCTCTCCGGGGCTTTGCCTTCTTTCTGTGCAAGAGAGGTGCCACCGATACTGAAAAGCTTTAGCCCAGGGGTGTCCAAACTTGAGAACTTTAAGACTTGTGGACTTCAGCTCCCAGAATTCCCCAGCCAGCCAGTCAGCCACAAATCTTAAAGTTCCCAAGTTTGGATACCCCTGTTTTAGCCACTCTCTTTGGCTGTAGGGAGAGGACAGTTACCTTCAAGGTCGTTTATTCTTTCTCTCCATCCAAATGCTCGTGAACCGGTGGCGAACAAGAAATCTTCCGATACTAACAAAAAAGGTTTTTTTTTCTTTCTCTAACTCCTGTTTCTTTTTCCCCTTTTCTTTTGGGGTCTTATTTTTCTTGCCACTTACCCATTAGGAAGATAATCCTGCATCGACTATTGCATGAAACAGGGCTAGCCTAAAATAAAGCATGATTTTTTTTAAAGTTATACTAGATGGTGACTAAGCATAAATTGGATCACAAGCCAACCCATTAAATCAGGGTTCGAAACAATACCTTTTTGGTTTAGGAGCTTAAATGGAAACTGGACTCGTTGAATAGTTATAAAATCCGCCCTGCTTGCTCGGGTTGTCAGCCTTATGACTCTAGAAAATACAGTTATACAGAGGACTTGGAAACGGGCTTTCAGCTCATCTTCGGATGCACAACCCGCTTATCCCCAGCCAGCAGGCCTTGGGTACCAACTGCCGTCCAACACATCTGGAAAGTCTCAACGTGGGCAAAGGAAGCTTTCCAGATTCTGCGGGCATTTTCTATGAAGAGAGTCCCAGCTATACTGAGGCGCTCATCAACGCTGAGCTTATAAATTTTTCGCGCGTAGGTATAGGCTGCACCTTTTTTTTAACGCTGCCGCGCAGTCCCTAACAAAGCGCTGAAGTGGGGAGCCGGGCACAGAGTAAGAAAAAAAAAAAAAGAAGCGTGCCAATCGGGTTACACGCAACCCCCGAGAACTATTTGCACGCGGAACTCCGAGCCTCAACACAGAGCGCCTGTTTGTTTGCTGCTTTCAGCTTTGTGGAAAATTCTCGCTGCTTCTTCTTCTTCTCCTTTTCCAAGTAAGGGGAGGGGAGAATAAATTGTTCTCCACCCCCTCCATCTCCCAGTCCCCGCTTCCTCCCCAGCACCGCCCAGAAGGTGGTTGCGCGCCTTTCGCTCTGGAGCTCACCTGGTAGCTTTCCGAACAAAGTAAGAGCGGGTAAAGTCTCCGTGGTCGTCCAGCCACGCTTCCACCGCGTCCTCCTGCTGGCGGTGGCAGCCACCTTCCATGGCCGTCGGGTCTCTGCCTGCTCACTTTTGCCCCACGAGGCAGCCCGCAAGGCCCGTCTGGCCACCTCCGCTGCCGGGGCGCCTCCTCCTCCTCGCCGCCGTATTTGCTGTCAGGCCCCACGCCGTCCTTCCCCGTCCCGCCTGGGGCGCCCTTCGGATCTCTCCCCTGGTCTGTCGCCCCCCCCCCCACCTCTCAAAGCTCGCTTGTGCCCGGCTGCCAGGGCTCCCAGGTGCTTGGTCCCGGCAGCCGGGGAAAAGCCAACTCCACGCCTCCTCCCTGGCGAGCTGGGATCCAGCCAGCCCTTAATGTGTAATCTGACCGGCTCCACCCCTCACTCGGTGCCCGCTGCAGCGCTCGCCAGGAGGGACTCGGGCAGCCGCTCCCTCCCGGGATCTCCGCGGCGCTGCCGGCAAGCAGGCGAGCCTCTCCCGCCCTTCCCTTGATTCCCCCCCCCCTCCGTCCCTTTTACTAACTAGATTCAGGAGAAAAGTGTCTTAAAGAAAAATTAGAGTCAGAGATTTGTCTCCACCCAGGATGTATTAGAGAGATGGGTAACGGGGGATTTTAGTTTCACAGAATAAAATGCTAAACTATTAAAATCATCAAGTGAAATCGAAAGGAAAGCGAGTAAAGACCTCAATAACTCCCTAATCTAATCTTTTGACAGGTCCAAAAATATGTGTTCAAAGTAGTCACCTCCTTTCATCCTAACAGCCTATAATAATATAGTAGAAAGGGGCTCCACCAAGCCATTTGCCCTATTGCCAAAGAACTTCTTACTTCAATTTTTCCTGATCAATTCTGGGGAAAGGCTGCTATCGAGCATTAGAGCGCCACAAACCTCTTGTTGGATTAAACTCATCTAATGCAGCATTCTGTTTCCAAGAAAGCATCAGCCGGACACACTCGTACACTAGGAATACTATTGTTATCTATCTTTCTAGGTAGCGGTGAGAAAGGCTGCCTGCCTTTAGCCAAGAGAGAGCACACAATAAGTCAACTGTGACACAGAAGGCACCTTCCCCTGTTCTTGGAATGCGGCGGATTATCCCATCTTCCCATCCATGCCTTTAAAATGAAAGAAAGAAACATCAGTAAACCCATTCTATGCGGATGGCTCTATCCTGATGATTGAAATTGCAGATATCTGTAAGCTCTAGTAATAAAAATCCAGCAGCACAGTGGGGAAAAATGGGACTAAAATTAAATATAAAAAGACCAAACTAAACAACAAGAAATAAATTTCAATAGGAGAAACTGTATAAGGTTGAGTCCTGGAGTATGGGGGTGAGGTGGCCTTAGTGCTTGATGGTCTCACTGATCCTTGTTAATGTCTATATGAAGTCACCACTGATTGGATTCAAACTAGGGGTGAGCTGCTATGGGTTCACCCGTGTTCAGGAGAACCCATAGCTAACATTATCACAGGTTCAGAGAACCTCCAAATCTCATGTCCGGCAGGGGCTGGCCTGCCCCTCCCTCCCCTCCTATCCCTCTCCTCCCACCCCACCCGCCCCTCCCAAGAGTCTCTACATGGCCTGTTTTGGATGTCAGGTAAGTGCAGGGGCCACGTGGAGGCTCAGGCTCGGGGAGGGGGAAAAACAGGCCTCCTGGAAGGCCTCCGGAGCCCAGGGGAGGGAGTTTTCACCCTCCCAGAGGCTCGAGGAAAGCCTCTAAAGCCTGGGGAAGATGAAAAGCCTCCCCCCCAATGGTGCAGGAGGCCGATTAGGCAGAGAACCTGTTGCTGAATTTTTTGAAGCCCACCCCTGGTTCAAACTCAGGTATTGTTGATATACTATTGATCTTCAATTGCATATCTTGACCCAGAATGAAGCTATGAAAGCCCAGTGTTTGGAAGCTTAAAGATCTAGATAGGGAGGAACAGACTCAGCCTTCAACCAACAACATTAGTGGCCAGAAGTGTTTTGGCCTCCCAATCTCAGAGATCTCAATCCTTAGTCCAGGGTTTGAGGTGCAATGTGAGAGTCTTTCTAGACTCTCAACTCCAAGAGTAGGTGGCAGCTAGGCTAGGAAGACCTATATACTGTATATCAGAGGTGGTATTCAGCAGCTAAGACCACTGGCAAGTGTTAGGCACATTATTTAAATTTTAAATATTACACAGTGGTTTAGAATGTTAAGCACAGGATACTGTAAAATAAATGGGACATGAATAACAACATCAGAGTGTTATTATATAGAGTGCTTTGGAAACTATTGTTCTCTGGCTTATCATGGGATTTATACTGTTACTGTTACTGAACAATTTTCTTTAATAATTCCAATGGCCATGGTTTTTGTCAGAATTGTACAATATATTTTGCACCAATAACTGTACCTGGTGTTATGAACCAAA
The DNA here is from genome assembly GCF_051295495.1 of Thamnophis sirtalis. Lineage (NCBI taxonomy): Eukaryota > Metazoa > Chordata > Lepidosauria > Squamata > Natricidae > Thamnophis > Thamnophis sirtalis. Next base: position 41,279,464 of record NW_028261390.1, on the reverse strand, counting down.
TGTAGGCAGAGCCTGAATTAGGCCAAAAAAGTAGGTGAAGTCAGGCACAAAAGTTAAATTTGATTTATTTTAAATTTAATATAGGTCATATTAATGTAATCCAATGCAATTGATATGTGCATTTCATGATCTTTTCTATTCTACTAAAAATATACTTTGGTGGCAACTTTGAAAGAGGCTCAGATTTACATCAGAGGTGGTATTCAGCAGGTTCTGACCAGTTCTGGAGAACCGGTAGTGGAAATTTTGAGTAGTTTGGAGAACCAATAAATACCTCCTTTAACTGGCCCCGCCCCCATCCATTTTCTTCCTCCCGAGTCTCAGCTGATCAGGAGGGAATGGGGATTTTGCAGTGACCTTCAGCTAGAGTGGGGTGGGAATGGAGATTTTACAGTCTTCTTCCCCTGCCACGCCCACCAAGCCATGCCATCACGCCACACCACGGCCACCAAGCCACGCTCACAAAACCGGTAGAAAAATATCCCACCACTTATATATGGTAAATGATTCTAGGTATAATGCAGGTTGCCCATGTAACATTATTTCCTGAGTTACACTGGTTGCCATCAAAATAATTCAAAGTTCTGGTTGCCCTATACATGGCACAAGGCCTCCCTATCTCAGAGGCCACATGGCCAATAGTTTCTATCTACCCTGTGTGATCAGATGGTGTACTCTGGGTTCCATCCTTTTGATTTCCTTTCAAGTCTCATCAGGCCACATTGCTGAAGACCAAGGTGGTGTTGACTTAGCCAGGGAAGACTGAATGGTTGTATTCAATAGCCACAGGGTGATGAGTGGTTTCCTACATTACAGTTGCTGTAATGTTTGACTCATTTGCTTTTGCCCAGGTAGAAAAGCTGTAGCAGAGAAAGTGGCATTCTTAATAGTTAAATTGTTATAGTTTTAATAGTTAAAAACCAATCCTAAATGTTGTAATTATGCCAAGTAACTAAAACTCCCAAATAAGGTTTGACAAAATTTTTGATCAAGTGATTGAATGCTAAGTAATCTTTCCTAGCCTTAATGCTTTCTCTAGGATGCTAGGGCTTACTAAAGTACATCTATTTTGAGGGTTCTCAAAATGGACAAGAAAAGGGATTGGCCTTAAGCCATAGACAGCTCACCTGAATCTTGCCCAGTATTAGGCCTATCATATTGGCCTTCGAAGTAGTTATGCCCACTAGAAGATGTTGAGTTTTCTGTATCTTTCCAAGTCATGCTGGGGTCCAGCTCTAAAAGTTCTGCCTGCTGCAACTGTCCAACATTTCAGGCAAAACTCTTGTTTTTTTTCCAAAGTAATAAATCAACATGTATTTACAGTTCAAGACCAAACACAATACAAGACCAACAGACAATACACTGACTGAAGTCCTAAAATGGACACCTAACACCAAAAACATCATTAAAAAAGCACAACAAAAATGTTCTTTCAGTGCCAACTCAGGAAGCTCAAACTGCCCAAGGAGCTGCTGATTCAGTTCTACAGAGGAATTATTGAGTCTGTCATTTGCACCTCTATAACTGTCGAGGTGGCGCAGTGGTTAGGGTGCAGTACTGCAGGTCACTTCAGCTGACTGTTATCTGCAGTTCAGCAGTTCTAATCTCACCGGCTCAAGGTTGACTCAGCCTTCCATCCTTCCGAGGTGGGTGAAATGAGGACCCAGAGTGTGGGGGCGATATGCTGACTCTGTAAACCGCTTAGAGAGGGCTGAAAGCCCTATGAAGCGGTATATAAGTCTAACTGCTATTGCTATTGTCTGGTTTGGCTCTGCAACCAAACAAGAAAGACACAGACTTCAATGGATAATTAGAACTGCAGAAAAAACAATTACTGCCAACCTGCCTTCATTGAGGAGCTGTATACTGCACGAGTCAAAAAGAGGGCTGTGAAAATATCTACGGATCCCTCACATCCTGGACATAAATTGTTTCAACTCCTACTCTCAAAATGACACTATAGAGCACTGCACACCAGAACAACTAGACACAAGAACAGTTTTTACCCGAACACAATCACTCTGCTGAACAAATAATTCCCTCAACACTGTCAAACTATTTACTAAGTCTGCATTACTATTACTATTAATTTTCTCATTGTTCATTGTATGTGTAAACTGTGTATATACGTACAATGACAATAATAAAGTTCCTATCACCCATCTCCTCCCACCTGTGACTGTATGACTAACTTTGTTGCTTGTATCCTTATGATTTATATTGATTGTTTCCTAGTTTTATTTGATTGCTTATTTGTACCCTATGACTATCATTACGTATTGTACCTTATAATTCGTGATAAATGTATCTTTTCTTTTATGTACACTGAGAGCATATGCACCAAAGACAAATTCCTTGTGTCTCCAATCAAACTTGGCCAGTAAAGAATTCTATCTATCTATCTATAAACAGAGTGTTCAACTGTTAATAATTCTAATGGCAATTGCAACCAGGAAGCTATGACTCTTCTCTTGGGTGACTTACTCTTCAGAAACTTCTAAGAAAGTTGAAAAATTCTTATCACTAAGTATGCCTGTTAGAAACACTAGGTTCTTTTTCTAAAAAAATTGTAAAAAAACTGTTCAATAAAAATATTTTTTTAAAGATACCATTAGATTCTTTTCTCATATTATGAACTGTTTTCCTCTTTTATGCTATTGTTTTCTCCCTCTTTCTCTTAATTGTTAATGGCTAATTATTTTAGGATTTTTCTCACACCCTTTGCTCTCCTCCAGTAGCTTACAGGATACCATCCAGCTTGGAAGGTTCTGCTATTGGTATCCACATGTGAGTCATGTTGAGTTATTGCCATAAAGTGTTCTGGTGAGATTTTTTTTTACTGAGTACCATAGTTCACCATTGCTTTCCCTAACCCTCCCTATTAATTTCCTACTTAGAAAGTTTTTCTTAATCAAAGCTTTAACAGGGTAGATTTGGCATATATGTTTTCAACTGTGATTTGTATTTTTATACGAACATAGTAACAGTATAATTATAGACTCTATCATATTTAAGTCCATATTTAATAATGTGTGTTTGACCTAGCTTCACAAAATGATTCAGTGCAGTATAGATGCAAGGCTTTGTGATGTATAGGTACTTTCAAACAAAGCCTTTGAACCAGCTTGAAATTCAGCATTAGACCTCTAATGAATCCACAAGGCTGGCAGAGGTCAAGAGCTAAGCTGATTTATTTCTGGCTGGGCTACAGTGTATTTGAAATCTTACTGTGATTTTCCTTTTGCTACTCTGAAGCCTCAGAACACTTATGAGCATACTGTATTCTTTTTGCAGCCCTATGGGGTCAAAACAGCTTCTTCCCCTTCCTAATTGAAAAGTTGCTAAAATGCCTTGTCAATGTGCCATTTTTTCAAACTTATATTTAAAGGGCAGCAAAGAGCAGTGCCTTGACAGATTCACAATTACCCTCAGTTCACAATTATTGTTTTTGTCTCTATCCATCCATCCATCTATCTATCTATCTATCTATCTATCTATCTATCTATCTATCTATCTATCTATCTATCCATCCATCCATCCATCCATCCATCCATCCATCCATCCATCCATCCATCCATCCATCTATCCCTATCGATGTATGCATTGATCTAGCTATCTAGCTATCCATCCATCTCACTATTGAGAACAATTTTAATGGTTTTCAAGAAATCATTGCACAAATGTACCCAACATTAAACATTCAAAGTGCAGTGCAACACTGACTGAATGCCACATTTTGCATTTCTGTCATTTGTGCTGATGGTTGGGTGCAAGGTGTAGAAATGCTTGTGGTGGTGTCAACATTTTGACAGTTGGTATCAGTGACCACAGGCCAGGAGTGTTTAGGAACTGGGAAGAAGAAATGGTAGCAAGTAACAATGCCTTTTGTATGCCTTTAGGCAATTGCCCCACCTCTCTAATCAATGCCAGTCATAATTACTTAAATACCATTATTTAATTTTCTGTAATGCCCTTCCCCCAGCAATCTAATATTTTAGCCCTGTAAGAAATTTTAAAAAAATATTTCCAAAAGAGCACTCTTGCTGATTCACTTTTAAAGGGTACCACTGGAAGAGATTGAATGTCACTCCAGTGTCTTCTTCAATCCTATCTGGGATTTGCTATAAATTCCGACTGTGTTTTGTTTAATTTGGATTTATACTCTTAATTTAATAATGTGATTATTCAAAAAAAAAACATGGTTGAAACAAATCATGACTTAGCAAAATGTAAAAACTATGCCTGAGGATTTAGAACCTGCAGCATACAACTTTAGATATGCCAACTACTATGCAAAAATTTCTACTTTGGTTTTATATGCTACATCAATTTGTAATTTGCTGTGCAAGCTATCTTGACTTACATAGTGCTATGTAAGACAGTGATGGGATTCAATTTTTTTTACTACCGGTTCTGTGGGCATGGCTTAGTGGGTATGGTGTGGCTTGGTGTGCGTGGCAGGGGAAGGATACTGTAAAATCTCCATTCCCTTCCGATCAGCTGGGACTTGGGAGGCAGACAATAGATGATGGTGGGGCCAGTTAAAGGAGGTATTTATCGGTTCTCCAAACTACTCAAAATTTCCACTACCGGTTCTCCAGAACTGGTCAGAACCTGCTGAATACCACCTCTGATGTAAATCTGAGCCTCTTTCAAAGTTGCCACCAAAGTATATTTTTAGTAGAATAGAAAAGATCATTAAATGCACATATCAATTGCATTGGATTATATGAATGTGACCTATATTAAATTTAAAATAAATCAAATTTAACTTTTGTGCCTGACTTCACCTACTTTTTTGGCCTAATTCAGGCTCTGCCTACATTTGGTTCATAACACCAGGTACGGTTATTGGTGCAAAATATATTGTACAATTCTGACAAAAACCATGGCCATTGGAATTATTAAAGAAAATTGTTCAGTAGTAGTAACAGTCAGGGACGTGCAGTCAGGGGAGGCAGGCGAGGCAGGGTCTCACCACTGTCATCATGAAAAGAAAAAAAATGTAAAAGGAAAAAGGCTGAGCTAGTTGCTGCCAGAGTCACAGTGGATGACTCTGCTTAGTGCTTAACTAAGTGTAAAAAAGCCTCTAAAAAAGTGCCCTCTACAGGGGGCGGCAGGAGAACGAGGTGCGTCATTTAGTCTGACTTTATGATCACTCGAGCAGAGCTAAGCAAGGGTGAAAAGCCGAAAAATTCCTTATGTAGATGAGGCATGTAGTTCTCCTGCCTCCTGTAGAGGGCGATTTTAGAGGCTTTTTAGAGTCTCTGGGAGCAGCTAGCTCAGTCTGACCTCAGAGCTCATGCCTTTTTCCTTTTACATTTTTTTTCTTTTCATGATGACAGGCAAGAGCAGAGTTGAAATCCTCTCTGAAACAGCTGGAAAAGGTGCGTGTGTGGGGAGGGGGGAGGAATTCAAAAAGTTTGATTGCATGCAGAGCCACGTTGCCTTTTCACACACACATACACATACACACACAAACACACACACACAGACACAGCTGGATAAAAGTATATAAGCCCAGCTTCACTGATTACAAGTTTGAAAAGGCAACGTGGCTCCACCTGCAATCAAAGGCTCGGATTGGAAGGCAGCAGGGGAATGTGTGTGGGGGGTGGTGGTATGGCAGAGGAGCTGCTTTCAAGCCATTGGAAAATATATCCAATCCAACCTCTGTGTTTGTGTGTCAGCTCCTCTTCATTTACTAATTAGGAAAGAATGACCACGAGTCTCCATGTGTGGAAATCAAGTGTACTTTTACTAATTAAAAATGATTAAAGGCATAGCGAAGCGAAATCTGAACATTTAGGCGCGAAAGCGGTTGATATATAGAATAGCCCATTCCCCACCCCTTGGCATCCCTGGCGGGAAACTCCCACGCATGCGTAGTCCGATCAGCCGGTGAACTCCAGAACCTTCCTCCAGCACAAAGAGTAACCCCACCCAAATACCATGCCCTCCCTCCCCGTTTCATGGCAGCCGAAGCAACAGCAAAGCAGAGGCTGACATCCGGCCGTCCCCCGGAAAAAGGCGGTCAGGCCTGGAAAACGAGAAAATACAAACAAACAGACGAACAACAAAAACATAAAAGAGAGAAGAGGGGGGGGGGAATCAAGGCTTGTCAGGATAAGCAGAATAAAATTGTCGAAGCAGTCGGGGGGCACGAACATGGGACTTGTCAACCCATTCCGTATGAGAAGGAGGAAAATGCTTCCAAGCCACTAAGTATTGGACCCGATTACGTCGCCGTCTAGAGTCCAGTATCTCGCGAACTTCAAAATGACGTTCACCATCAACCAAGAGGGGCGCAGGTGGAGGGTCGAGAGGTGGACGCAAAGTAGAGACACGAACAGGCTTAATGAGGTTAATGTGGAACACGGGGTGAACACGGTTGAGATGTTTGGGCAGTTGCAAGCGAACGGAAACAGGATTGATGAGTTTGATGATGGGAAAAGGACCAACATACTTAGGCCCCAATTTCTTTGACTTTTGCGTAGTGTGAAGGAATTTCGTGGACAAATAAACAAGGTCACCTTCTCTGTACTGATAAGGCTGCGTACGTTTCTTATCAGCTTGTTTCTTATGAGCACGATGCGCAGCATCCAAAGTAGCAAGAGTCAAGGGCCAAACATGGCTCAGACGTTCGCTCCACTCAGCGACGGAAGAAACTTGCGGTTGGTCACGAGGCAGCTCAGGAATAGGAACAAAATCTTGACCAAAAACAACACGGAAAGGAGTGAAACCAGTGCTGCTATGAACAGAATTATTGTAGGCCACCTCAGCGTGCGGTAGCAAGTCCACCCAATCATCTTGCTGATAATTGATGAAACAACGTAAATATTGTTCTAAAACAGAATTAGTCCTCTCACAAGCCCCATTAGTCTGAGGATGGTGGGCGGAGCTTAGGCCCTGAGCGGAGCCAATGCGCTTAAGAAATTCCTTCCAGAAGGCCGAAGTGAACTGGACACCCCTATCGGAAATAATGCGATCAGGTACTCCATGCAAACGGTAAATGTGGGAAATAAAGAGCTTAGCCAATGCCTTAGCAGAAGGAATCTTGTGGCACGGAACAAAATGAACTTGTTTTGAAAATAAATCCGTAACCACCCAGATGACGGTGTGCCCCTGGCTCTCAGGAAGTTCGACAATGAAGTCCATTGAAATTTCCTTCCAAGGGGCGACAGGGCGGGCCACAGATTGAAGCAGTCCTTGAGGCTTTCCAGGTGGCCGTTTAGCAGCTGCACAGACCGGACAACTGGCAACATAAAGTTCAATGTCCTTTTTCAAAGAGGGCCACCAAAATTGTCTCTTCACCAGGTGCAATGTCTTTACGAAACCAAAATGGCCCGCCAACTTAGAATCGTGAGCCCGTTGGAGGACGACGAGATGAAGAGAGGCTGGGACGTAAAGCTTTGCTCCGATCCACGGTAAATCGTCCCTCATCGTGCACTCATCCTGATGCTGCTGATGGGGCAGTTGAAAGCAGTCTTCCACTCATCCCCCTCTTTTATGCGGACTCTATAATACGCCTCCCTGAGGTCCAGTTTAGTGAAAATACGGCCCTTCCCCAACTGGGCAAGCATGTCCTTCATTAACGGTAATGGGTAGACGTTTTGGGCCGAGATCCCATTCAAATTTTTGAAGTTAACACATAATCTCAGGGAGCCATCTTTCTTCTCTCTGAATAACACAGGGGCAGCGACTTTCGGGCGTGCTGGCTCAATGAAACCTCGTTCCAAATTTTTATCAATGAATTTCCTCATTTCTTCCATCTCCCTAGGAGACATGGAATATATTTGGGGCTTTGGAAGCTTTACCCCAGGCAAAATGTCAATGGGGCAATCAGTAGGCCTGTGAGGCGGAAGTTTATCTGAGGATTTTTCACTAAAAACACCTCGCAGGTCCCAATACACTTTTGGAATCTTTTCCTCTCCTTCAATCCTCTCTTGCCCTCTGGCGGCCAAAACAGAACTGCAGTCAGCAGGCTCTGGGGAAACGCCCTTCCCCTCAGGAGGTGTGCTCGTACGAATACGTAACCATCCCTCCCTCCAATTTATGCGAGGGTTCCATTTTCGAAGCCAAGGCAGGCCTAAAATGAGGGGCCTGTCCATTCCAGGAGCCACAATAAACGAGATCAATTCGGTGTGGGAGCCCATTCTCATCTCTAGAGGCTTGGTATAAAAATGGGCTGGGCCACCCCCTGCTATGGACCCATCTATCTGACAAAAGACAATAGGGGTTTTTAAAGTTTTTAACTTGAGGCCCAATTTCTCCACCATAGCAGGATTGATCATGCAGTGGGAACATCCCGAGTCAAGAAGGGCGGGAAGGTGTTCTGAAACCCCATTGGGCGGAATCTTTAACTCTATTGGGATTAGCATGGGGCCTTTGTTTGAACTCACCCAGCGAGGCGAAGCGTCATCATCGGAATCATCAGACGAGCCGGTAGAGGCGTCAGCTTCTCCCTCCACGTCCTGCATGAAGCGCGGGGGGCAGCATCCGCAGTGAAAGCAGCTTCCTTCTTCTTGTTGTCTGGGGCCTTGTTTGATTTCCCTTCCCTTTTGGCAGGGGGTGGGGGGGTCGCGGGTAGCTTAGCACGGCACTCCGGCGCCCGGTGGCCTCCCCTTCCACAACGAAAACATGTGAACGGCTTGATTTTCCCCGTGGGGCCTCCTTTTCCTTCGCTCCTCACTCGGAAAGGGGGCTTGTGTGTTGGGGGAGGAGATCTTGCTGCTCTTTCCCTCTCTTTTTCTCTCTCCTCCTTTGCCCGTTGGAGTCTAATTAAATCAAGCTCAATATCTGCTGCATTTTCATACCAAGCAGTAACGCGCTTAGGAAGGTGGCGATTAACACATTGTTGATAAATGTCCTCATTCAAGCCCAAAGCGAACTTATCCAAAAGGGCTTCTTCACCCCATCCTCTCATATAATTACAAAGGTGTTGAAACTCTTGAATGTACTGCGTCACAGGCCTATCTCCCTGAGTGAGGGTCATAAATTTCAGTTTTCCCCGTTTCTCAGTTAGGGGATCATCAAATCGTCCCTTGAACGCAGTCATAAACGCATCAAAATTCCTCAGGAGGGGGGAATTGCTTTGGTGCAGACCCATCATCCAATCCGCGGCTTCCTCCTCCAAAGCCATTAACACCATACGGACTCTCATGGCATCCGATTCTAAATCGGGTCCATAAATTTCCATGAAGTTATAAACTTGCATAATGAAAAGGCCCAGCTTCTTGGGATTTCCGTCAAATTCTACAGTTAAGGGAGGGACTTTAGCCATTCTGCGCCTTCTGGGGGGGGGAACCCCTGGTCTGGCAGTCCCCCTGGCTGGGGGGTGTGTGTGAAGCTGTCTCTGGGTTAGCTTGCTCCCATTCCCCCTCGGCCTCTTCACCCTCCCCGAATCTTTGCCCAGAGTACCTTTGTTCCAAGTCCTCTGGCTGAATTCTTTCTCGGGGCCTTCGCTCGGCCCCCGCTTCAAACGGCCTCTCCTGATGTTTTCTTCTGGTAACTCCAGCATCCCAGCTGGCACCCTCTTCTTTTTGTCCCACGGACAAGGACCAACGGGGGGGGATCGCAGGGCCCGCTATTTCCAGCTCAGCCATCCTGTCAGGTAATGGTAGATCAGCAGTCTCCTCTTCAATTTCTTCATTGCTTGCGTGCAAAGACATTTTCTCCATTTCTCCTTGTAGTTTCACCCCCCCACGGTAGATTGGGTTCTCCTGGTGGGGTGTTAGTGAGATTTCGCTTACTGTCAGCTCCTCTTCATTTACTAATTAGGAAAGAATGACCACGAGTCTCCATGTGTGGAAATCAAGTGTACTTTTACTAATTAAAAATGATTAAAGGCATAGCGAAGCGAAATCTGAACATTTAGGCGCGAAAGCGGTTGATATATAGAATAGCCCATTCCCCACCCCTTGGCATCACAGTTAGAGGCCAATCATAATTCTCCCAAGTGTCAGGTGCGAGATAACTTCAAAAGGCATCACGAAGATGGAATGTCGACGCCGTTAATCCTGGCGGGAAACTCCCACGCATGCATAGTCCGATCAGCCGGTGAACTCCAGAACCTTCCTCCAGCACAAAGAGTAACCCCACCCAAATACCATGCCCTCCCTCCCCGTTTCATGGCAGCCGAAGCAACAGCAAAGCAGAGGCTGACATCGTGTTTGTTTGAGAGAGTGAGAGAGGGATCCAACTTCTCTGTGTGCATGTGTCTGTTTGAGAGAGGGGGGAGGGAGGGAGGGAGGAAGGAGGCGGAGGGAGAAGAAAAAGAATGAAGGAAAACTCATTTCGCAAAGGAGAAAAAATGCTGTCACTTTAAATCAGAACTGAGCATGCCTGGCTGTGGAATTCTGGGAGTTGAAGTCCACAAGTCTAAAAAAAATTGAAACCCCTGTATCAGTGCCTCACCAGTCATAAACCTCACTGTACGTCACTGGTAACAGTATAAATCACATGATAAGCCAGAGAACAATAGTTTACAAAGCACTCTATATAATAACAACTCTGATGTTGTTATTCATTTCCCATTTATCTTACAGTATCCTGTGCTTAATATTCTAAACCACTGTGTAATATTTTAAATTTAAATAATGTGCCTAAGACTTGCCAGTAAAAAAGGTGATAAGGATGCACAAGAGAGCTGTGAAGCATCTTTTGTAGATTGTTCTAGCTAAAAATGAAAATAATGGGCAACTGAATTATTTGAGTCATGAAACGGCTAATAATATCAATTACAATAAGCACATCTCATTCACATGAAAAAAGCTCAAAGAGGGCAGAGTCCATATGGGGAACAAAGTGAAAGGGAAGTTGCTTAGCAGCTGTGTTTGCAGTTCAAAGATATCAACCATCATAGGCTTAACACAAAACAAATGACTGTCAACTTCGGCCTGCAATTTGCTGTGGATTCCTGATAAGACTGTACCTATGTAGCTCATACTGATATGCCTGACATACAAGGGATTTAAGAAATGGTATTCCTGAAAAGGGAGTTTTATCTTTATCTCACTAAACTTGATGAGCAATGGTAGGAAGCAGTTGGGGAATAGATACACTGATCCTCTGAATTAGAAAGGCATAATAAGGTTGACAGCCTTATCAAGATTTTCTAGATCTATTGGCTTCTATTTTAAAGCATGTCTTTACTCCCTTAATGTATACCAATTACAAAGAAGTACGGGAGTCAGCACAAAATAATTCCCCAATGTTGAAAAACATTTTCTTCCTGTATTTCTCTATCATCCCACTTATTGCTATTGTTGAAGATGAAGTCTAATTAGCTTTAGATCTAATCTTCAACCATATGAAACAATGCCCTCCATTCCACCTGAAGTCAACAGTCTAGTTCCGTGATGGCAAACCTATGGCACGTGTGCCACAGGTGGCACTTGGAGTCCTCTCTGTGGGCACATGAGCCGTTGCCCCAGCCCAGTTCCACTGTGCATGTGTGCGCACCTCCCACCGGGCAGCTGGTTTTGGCGTCTCTGCCATACATGCAGGAGACGTGTGCATATGCACGGAGGAGCAGGGGGTTGTATGTGCATGCATGGGGGGCTGGGGGAGTGTGGGGGAATTAGTGTCCCATGCTCCATATTTGGTACCAGGAGGCTTCAGGGAGGCTTGCTAGACCCAAAATGGGCCACAGGGGGTGTCGCGCATGCATTGCATTATGGGTGTGAGCACGCACGAATGTGCTGTCGTATGCACTTTGGCACGCGACAACAAAAAGGCTAGTCATCACTGGTCTAGTTCAAGGAACATAAAGTCAACTGGACTATACACAAAGTGATTTCTCCTTCACTGTTGTCTTTCTCCCAATGCCTGACCAACAAATGCATAAGTGCTGCAGCAACAGCAAATATCACATGACCAGAAATACATAGAATACATGCACAATACATAGCACCATGTACAATACATAGACAATGATTTTTTTCAGTGACTTAAGAAAGGAAGACACTGCAAATCAAGAAAATTCACTGGGTGATTTTGACAAGCCACTATCTTTGAAACCCACTATCTAGCAGAATAGTTAGCAATGGGAAGAATCACTAGCAAGAGTAAATGGCTTGTAGTCTGTCTTATTTAGATCCTAGAGTAAAGATAGTACATCAAACAATTGATCAACTAATTAGTAGTAATTATATGCTTAATCAGGAATTATATATATATAATTGTTTTGCTATTTCATTCTTTTTTTTTCACAAGCAAAAATTTATTTTTAGTAGCCCACATTAACTCCATTAGACACAAGACTTATTTCCCCTAATTTAGTGTGATCAATTTTTGTTTAAGAAAAATACTGAATTCACTTTCCTTCTCTTGCTCTTTTGTGATACTTGCCTATGGAGAAATTAATCATCCTGCATTCAAGGAGAACTATTTCTATCCGTTCTCAAGTTCTAATAGTCTCCAGCACTATAATTAAGGAATAATTAAAGTAGACATTTTGATAGCAAATTTGAACTTTCTTGTTTGGTATTACTACTTTTCTTGCTAGTGACAGGTAAAATGATTCCTGATTTTAGGGGGAATGGTAAAGATATTCTGAGACAAAATTCAAACCAAACAGTATTAACTGCACAACGAATTCCACTCCCCCACAAAAAATCCCTGCAGTTTCTAACATCTGCATCTAACAACTTAAACAAATAAAGTAAGAGAGAAAACATAAATGCTTCATTTCTGGCACTTTCCATTAAAACCGGAATATACTGCCTGGCCCAAGAGACCTATAAATCCCATTGCACATTAGAAGTACTTTGATATATTTATTGCATTACCTTCTTGCAAATAAATGCAAAAAATGGTTTCATTCTTCCTCAAAGGTTTTCCATGCATATGCATTTTGTTATTGAATAATGAAGCATTAGCAATGACTTGGGAAAACATTTGTCATGATACAAATAAGAAGTGACTGAGATGACAGATGAATATCTTGGACAATAGAATAAAATTCTGTAATGCTGGCAGCTATGTTTTCACATTGATCAGCCCATATCTGTGTCCTGGAATGGCTACCCAACCAGCAATCATAAAACTTAGTGTGGTTTCAAACAATTCAGAGCTACATCAGATACTATAAAGACAGTTACAGCTTCATTCTTGCATGTATTTTTTTTAATGTTTCACCTCCCCATCCCATGAATAACAAATACAATTAATCGGTTGATTTCCTATGGTCACGTGCTCTCCAAACCATCTAGAGAGGTAATCACATAGTCTGGATACAGCATCAGCAGAGTTCAATCTAATTTGGAATTGACTGAAGTAAAACAGTCAACTAAATAGCTCCACAAATTCAAGGAGGCAATATCAGAGGTGATATTCAGCAGGTTCTGACCAGTTCTGGAGAAGCAATAGCGGAAATTTTGAGTGGTTCAGAGAACCAGTAAATACCACCTCTGACTGGCCCCACCCTCATCTATTCTCTGCCGAGTCCCAGCTGATTGGGAGGGAATGGGGATTTTGCAATATCCTTCCCCTGGAGTGGGGAGGAAATGAAGATTTTACAGTATCCTTCCCCTGGTATGCCCATCAAGCCATACCCACCAAGCCATGCCCACAGAACCCTTAGTAAGTTTCTCCCACCACCAGGCAATATGTATGCTTCCTGAGATTTGTTAAAATAAGATAGTAGCCCAAGGTAATCAGCTCCCTCAGACCATCATCTATGGATGGACAGATTTGGCCTTGAGAGCCTGTAGAAGCAGAGGAGAAATAAGTTTTCCAGTGCCAACAGGTTAGAGATATAAAATTAACAATGGAACCACCATCCGTGGTCTTTATACTTCAAAGCCATGTTCTACTCATACAGAACACACCACCTCAGATTAAAGCTTGCCTCTGAGTAATGAAATGCAAAGATCTTGGACTCTAGGTGGCTCCTTTAGCAATGTTTTAAGGATTCTCACTTTTCTTTAAATGATGGCCTTTTTAAACAGTGGAGAAATTTACTTTCAAAAATATGCTGGATTATTTCACATAAACAGCTAGGAAACCAGACACCTTGTCTGGGAGCAAAATGCAATATGAACAGTGCATTCAATTTATTTTAAAGCAACAAAAGTAAGTTGAAAAAGCACAGAAGTTTATACAAGTTCAGTTTTGATATAAAACAGATTATTTGTGCCCCAAAAAAGTTATATATGCCTTTTTATGATTACAAACAGAGTTCTGGGCTTCACCTTTGAGCTAAACCTTATGTGTATTGTGTTAAACAATAGTAAGTATTTGCTTACTGACATTTTTTGTGACAAGAATATATTAAGTTATATTATAAATGGAAGTTTGAAGTCAGGAATGTCACTGAGCATGAAAAGAAGCTTTATTCAAGAGATTCTTGTTGGTATAACTGCTTAGTACCAATTAGAGACCTGTAAGATTCCAGTATTAGTATACCAAGTTTGTATTTACCAAACCACTTTAAAAGTGAAATTAAAACTTTCCCCAATAAATTATAAATCTTCTTCTCCCATTTAAAATACCCCATCCTCAGTGGTGGGTTTCAATTTATTTTACTACCAGTTCGCCTCATCCGGGGTGAACTGGCAGAAACCCACCTCTGCCCTTCCTCCCCAAAATACCTCCAGAGATATCACATTTGGATTTTTCAGAAGTGTTTTGGCTCTCCAATTTCACAGTAATACAGTAAAAACAAAAGCAAGATAGTTAAGATAATGTTCCTGGAATATAGCTTGTTGTTATATACGTAGTAGCAGCCACTATGAACTGGCAGGATTGGCAGGCTCCAGTCCTTTCAATTAAACAGTGTCTATCTATTGGAACCCAGGATGCATGCTTTCTCTGCTGCAGAGCCTGCCCTTTGAAATGATATTGTTGCTGATATCCAGATAGCTTCCACCCTGGTGGCATTCTGGAAAGCCTTAAAAGCCTGGCTGATCTCCCAGGCCTTGGGCTAGGATCACATTTGTTTGAGGATATTCTTGGGTTAACTGGACTTGCCATTGGTTCTTGTTCTTTATTTCTTTCTAATTCCTTTCTAATTATGATATTCCTTTGCCTTTAAAGCCCTACATAGCATGGGTCCAGGGTATTTGAGGAGCCATCTCTCCATGATGGGACAAGCCTGCCCCACTCATACCAGTGAGAGAAGCCTGTTACCGATCTCATCTGCTAAGGAATTGTACCAAGAATGGTCCAGGATGGGTCACTGTCCCATCTCTGCGGAATATTTTACCACTGGAGAACTACTCCCTCCCTTTTGGTGTTCCAGAAGGGTATCAGAAACTGGTTTTGCTAGCTGGGCTGGGACTCCAAGGGAGGCATTCACCACTGGAAGTGGCTGACGAGGTAAGAAGACCTCATCCCCATCCCATCTGACTCTTAGTTACCCTAGTTCGGTTTTAGTATAATTCTTAATAATATATCAGTTCTGTGTTGTTTTAATCTTTCAACTATTTTTTACTTTAGAGCCAAGGTGGCGCAGTGGTTAAATGCAGCACTGCAGGCTACTGCTAGATCAGCAGGTCAGCGGTTCAAATCTCACCGGCTCAGGGTTGACTCAGCCTTCCATCCTTCCGAGGTGGGTAAAATGAGGACCCAGATTGTTGGGGGCAATATGCTGACTCTCTGTAAACTGCTTAGAGAGGCCTGAAAGGCCTATGAAGCGGTATATAAGTCTACTGCTATTGCTATTGCTATTACTTGTTTTATATCCTGTAAGCCGCCCAGAGTCACCTCTAGGGGAGATGGGTGACATAAAAGCTTAATAAATAAATATTCTAATTCCTATTCTATCTAATTGTATTATATGTACTGTCTAGAGTCAGTTGGAAGTCCAATTAAAACTATTAAACTATATTAAATCCTAATATTTGAGGGGCTGAAAAGATCATATAAATCAAAATTTCTATTATCATGTATGGTTGGAATGATACACTTACATATCACTTTGGTTGCTCTGTTGTAAACTGTTTGCAATTCCTTAAAAACATTCTTCCCTCCTAAAGTATCTTCTATCCTCTTCCACATGTTTAGAGTGCTTCAGTATTTATATTGATTTTCTCTTGGTGGTGCTTTTGGGGTGATATTACTGGATGTGGTTAAGGCTGCTACCAATATTTTCTTGAGAATCTCAAGGAAGTGGAAAAGAATGATTCTTCATATGTGCTCTTTTCCTTTCCTGTCAAAATAAACAGGTCTGGATCTCCTCACTTTAAAAAACTCAATAAATTGGGAATAGCTAATTAATAGTAACAATTAATTGAATTGGGAGTAAGATATGTATAAGGAGCAGAATTATGGTGATATAGCAAGTGCACCCAAGGTTCACCTCTTCAAAATCACTTCTGGATTCCACAGCCTAAAGAACCAATGAGAAGAGTTCAGTATTACTTAATAAGTGGAGAGTTGTCTTGGTTTTCTTCTCACTAACATAAAACCTACTCAGAGGGAACTACAAGGCATGCATTTTTGTACCAAGGCAATTATAAGGAAGTAATGTTCTTTTGGAGAGGAGTAGGTGGGTTAGGTTGATTTATTATATTTTGTTTTTTCTGTATCTTAAAGAATGTGCAAAGAAAAGGTCACGTTTTATACTCTTCAGCCTGCCCCCTGCAGATAAGTTAAGACAGTGCTTCAAAAATTCAGAGCCAGTAATTTTTGGAGCTATGGCCACAACACATCTGGAAAAGCAAGAGCTAAAGTTATAGAAGGCGAGCACAAATATCTAATTAGTTCCTGTCCCAATGTGTTTTGTTACAGAACACGGCATATCCAGGATTGCCTAGGCCAAACTACCATCCTTTGTATTTTTGGTACTTGTTAAAATAAAATTAAAAGCATTTTGAACTATATATAGTTACAGCCTTTGGAAATCTATTTGCAATGAATGTCTGCTATGTGCTCTGCTGATGATGGGAAAATGTAAACAGCCATCCATCTGCATTTTCTTCTTTTTTGCATTATATAAAGCAGAGCTACAAACTTCAGGATAATGGATCACTTTCCACAGACTTTCTCTAAGGGGAAAAGACTACACATTTTATACTTCAGGCAAACGTCTATAAAGAGAACCTGTAGCAGTTCAGTACAAATTTACACAGGCTGTCATCGTTAAGAAAATATATGCATATTTATTTACTTAAGAGGAAGTCTCTTCTGTTGGATCCAAAGGATTATCTAGCAAGGAGAATATTTGTAGCTCAGGGATGAAATGAGAAGTCCTTCATGTTCTCTGAGCTTGATTGTTTTCTTGCAGACTTTTCATTATCCAAACTAAGTAACATCATGCTAGTAAGGAATGAGGTTTGCTCTCAATTTATATTCTAGTGCCTTGCCCTGTCAGTGTTGGTGCAAATGGCCTTGAAGATTTTTTGGTTGGGCTGTTTACTGTTCAGCAATTCCTTGATTGGGTGTTGTTTACTTCTTGATTGTTGGTCTGATGTTAATTTTGGTGTTGATCTATGCTCATGTGGGTGTTGAATGCTGATACAGAGATGTTTTGGTCTTTTTAATCCCTTTTTGGCTTGTTGAGTCCCTCTTTTGCACAATATGTAGATGTTGTTTATATCTGTCTACTGAGGGCCAATTTGTCAGAGTGCCAGGTTTCCAGAAATTCTCTACTGTTTTGGGACTTGGTTTGACATAGGATGCTCACAGTTTCCCAGTTAAAACTATGGTTAAGTCTGTCCATATGTTGTGAAATTAAAGAGTTTTCATGATATCTTCTGACTGCTAGTTGGTGTACATGTATGCATTCTGCTAGTCTTCTGCCTGTTCATCCTAAATAATGACTGTTATAGTCTTTCCATTATGTTGTAGATGACTCCAATTTTTTCTTCTTCTGGGACTGCTGGGATGTTTTAGAGAGCTTTAATTGGTTTGTGTGCTATGCTAATTCCATGTGGTTGTAACAATCTGTTAGTGGTTTCTAGGGTGTTTTTAATGTACTAATAAAGAAGAATTTGTAGCTCAAGGTTGTCATGAGGAGTCCTTGGTGTTCTCTGAGTTTGCAGACATTTCATTACCCAAACTAGGTAACATCATCAGTGCTAGTAAGGAGCGCTATTTCAGTTTATATTCTAGTGGCTTGCCTGTCAGTGTTGGTGGGGGTGGACTTAGAGACTTTTTGGTTAGGATGTTTGCCATTGGCTTCTTTGGTGGTTTCTTGATATAAACTGGCAGCAAACTGCACTCCATATTAGCACTGATGATGTTACCTAGTTTGGATAATGAAATCTGTAAGAAAACAAGCAAGCTCAGTGTGCACCAAGGACCCCTCATGTTTTTAATGTATGGCAGTGTTATCCTTTTGACATATTGAGTCGGTTGTGCTATATTGGGTTGAGTGGCCAGACACTTTTTGATGGAGTTGCATGGAGATCCGTTTTGTTGAAGATCCGTTTTTTTCTGATATTCAGAATTAAATTAGTCTTTTGCAATGTTCTGCTCTTCCAGTTCTTGGAAATATAGTTTCATTTTTCTGCTGTTCAGAGTTGTTGCAATGTTTTTGTGCTTGTCTGAGTAGAGTTCTTACACAGCTTCTCTTGTGGGAGGTTGGGTTGGTTGTGGAGTATTCGATTAGTGTAGGTGATTTTTTTTTTTAATACACTTGTATTTCTAATTTGCCATCTTAGTCTCTGCTGACCAGGATATCCAGAAGAGTAGTGAGTTGTTGTTTTCTTCTTTCTGGTGATTTGGATTCCTTTGAAAATGGTTTTGATGGCTTGGAGGGTGTTCTTTAATTGGTCCTTTTTTATTATGGTGAAGGTGTTGTCTACATATTCAATGCATATTTTTGGTCGTATTTGTGAGATTGCTACCGATATTGATTACAGATGATGCATTATGACCCACACTATGAGTACTGAAAATGGTGATCCCATACATAAACCTTTAATTTTTTTGTAAGTTTGTCCATCAAATTAAAAGTGTTTCACAATGCATTTATTAACTCAATTACTAGATTAACAAAGAAATAAAACTTTGATCCTAGATTAAAACTTTCTCCAATTAATATAATAATATCAAGGATACAAACATCCTGTGTCCTACTGTGTGGCACATCAATGAAAAAATAAATATAAGTAAATTTGGATTTTCTTTAAGCTAACAGATACACTGTATTATAATGTAAAATCATTATGGTTTGCGATTAGCAAGAAATTATGTAAATTGCACAGGGAAAGAGCTCCCTCCTCCCTAATCAGTGCCAATGCATATTTATACAAGTATGGACACTAGATCTTGTAGGGCTGGGAAGGGAGAAATGGAAATAGTGCTCTATTGCTATTCTATGCCAGAGGCATTAGATATAAAACTGCCATAAAACACTAAAACAATGTGCAGAGAAGAGTCTAAATAACAGCAGTTTAGACAATAGAAAGATGAATAGAACAAAGGCTAATTGTAGAATTGACCTTGCACTATTACATAAATAATATAATTTAAAATTCTATTTGCCATTATTGCCACGCAGCTGGGCCACTACTTAAAATATTGCTGTTGGAACACAGAAAATTGCTACTTTATTGTTATGAAAACTGAATTATGAAAACGAAGTAATGAAATAAACTTCTGAGGGATATGCTACTGCTTTGTAATATGCTTTCTAAAACCAATCATTGACTTCAGTTCTGCTTTTATTTTATATTTTCAGGGTTGTCATTTTGGCAGCATCCGTTCTGCTTTTTTCATCAATGCTGTGCTCATCACAATTCAGAATTAGATTTGCTTGTTAGTCTTGAGTTTGGGCTGTTATAATTTCTAATGCAGTATTTAGCATTCACAATAAAACAAATGAGTCAGTTAAAGGAGGATGATAAAAGATGTCATGAACAAATACATTGTATGTTTAATCCATCACAATTCAAACTTATTTAAAAACTAGGGCAGAGGCTAAAACCCAGTTATCCTTTGTGACAGTGCTAGAAAGCAAATTCCTGAGCTGGGTGCCCCGCTGTGAAGGCCCTATAGTAGTATGAAGATCCCAAGCAGAATTTCTAAAATGATTTTGGGATGTAAACGCATTCTTACATGATCCTTAACTTGTACATGTTACCCTTCTCTTAAATATTGCCAATTTGATGCAGAATAAATCTCTATCAACTTTGGAAAAACACATAATGATATAAATTCTAAATAATGAAACAAAAACAAGCAAAAGTATTTTCTGCCATCAAAACCAATGGGACTTCAGTTATATATTTGACTCAATTAAGTATTTACACTACATGAAATCCTCTGCTTTTATAAAAAAATATATATTTCCCCTCTTCATGCCTGTTCTTCCTTACACTATTGTTAGGAATTCTTAACAGGATACGGCATATAAAACTAACTGTGCATGGAGAATATTTGACAAGGGGAAAATGGAAAAATAGTGAACTTTAAGAGGAATCATACATCTTTCACCAGATTGGCTTATGCATTCTATGCATTAAATCTAATTTAGATCTAATCAGAAAACATTAAAGGAAAAGATCATTCAATTAATATCTGCTTCATATTAAAAAATAAAAGCAAAGCCAACAATATTATGCAGATCTTAATATCCCAAGCATTCTGGATTTCAGTTAGAAAAATATGTGTGTGTGTGTGGGGGGGAATCAGTTAATAATTTAAATCACAACAGATTGAATAAACAAGTGGGCAATGTAGTTTTCCTGTATTTACCAGATGGCATGTTCCTGATGCTGGCAGATAGAATAGACTTTTATTTTGTTTTATTCATCTCTTTAAATAGCTGCAAATGAGAAAGATTTCTCATCATTCAACATGAAAGGAAATCAAAGGTTGCCATAGTCATTTGTTATGAGCAGGTTTATCTTGCCCTCCCAAATGAATATTTAACAGCTTTTTGAAGTCTCTGCTGCAGATTTAAACAATTTTAACAGTTTTTTAAAAAGTTGTCTGAATGTTTTAATGATTCTTATGGTTATTTTGTTGTACCAGTTTGTATTTTTATATGTGCCATTCAGAGTCACATATGTGAGACGGCTGGTTATATAAATTTATAAAATTAATACATTCAGGTAGTTTTTATTTATTGACTGCCTTGTACAGCAACCATTTGCAGTTATAATAGTGGTGGAAAAGTAATTTTGTGACTGATCCACAGTTTTATGAACTTTGCATGTATGTAAAACAAAGGAAACCTGAAGAATCTTAATCACAGTCATGGTTTCACTTAGCAACTGCTTCACTTAACAGTTGATTTGCCAGTCCCACGTGTACTCTCTAAATGAAGTCAATTATAAGTCATGCTAACTGGACAAATTTCTTATGTATAAATAAATACATTAACTAAAACAACATATAAATCAAGATATATGTGTTGTAAGAGGGAAGGATCATAAAAGCAATAGAGGGGTAAACTGTCTATTGATAGCTGAGATGAACAAAACATTAGTTTAGGCATCTGAGGATTTATATTAGGAAGGGAAGAATTATTTTACCTTTTTCATACTGTACTAGTCCTAGTTTGCAACACTCAAAATGAGGCTGGCTAACGAGGGAATTCATCATTTGTTTTTAAGCACTGCTACATTACTATTTAAGGAAAAATGTCAATTTAAGCCAGCTCAATTCTACTAATGAACTGTCTCCACTCAAAGACTGGCTCTGCAGATATATTGAGACCTCAAAGCTAGCCCTTAGATTGAAATACTTCCAAAAGGAAAGAATACGTCAGGTGGAATATTGAAAAAAAACCCTTGCAGAGAAGATACACAAACTGCCATTTTGGGAAAAGAATCTCAGCAGAGTTACATAACTCTGATCTCCATAGCATATATCACCAAGACATACACCACCCAAGGTTTCAAATTGCTCTATTTTATATCCACTGTTCTGTAGTCATATTTTGATAAATGTTTGAAAAAGATAATAATTAGATGATCTCAAAGAACATTTTCTTCAGAATGGTAGGGAAAAGCAAGGGTCTGGAGGGCTTTTTGTAGCATATAGCAGGACAGTGTTTTGTCTATTAGCCATTGTGGGTGGGAGAGGATGGAATCTAGGATCAGAAACTGCTTGGATCCATAAACAAAATGGATATTAATAAATAATCCTGCTTCACTCTGATGTTTGAAAACGTTGAGTATGTAACATGCCCCTGAGGAGTACAAAGAATTGTCAAGCAAGTATTTTCATATGAACTGCAAATAATGGCAAAGAGCCAGCAATCTATTAAAGAAGCTTCCAGTTTGTTCCAGAATCTAGTCAACACCGTGAAACATTGTATCTTTATGAACTTTCTGCAAAGATTGCAAATCAGGAACATTGTTTTGCAATCCCGCTAGTTGTTTGTTTGGTATAACCTACATTTATTATTTT
The DNA here is from genome assembly GCF_051295495.1 of Thamnophis sirtalis. Lineage (NCBI taxonomy): Eukaryota > Metazoa > Chordata > Lepidosauria > Squamata > Natricidae > Thamnophis > Thamnophis sirtalis. The sequence continues at coordinate 41,257,156 of NW_028261390.1, read as the reverse complement.
TGTAACATTTTATAAATAACTCAATGCAATGAACACATACAATATTCTTTCCTTCTCCTATTTTCTTCACAACAGCAAGACTGAGTTGAGTTGGGCTGAGACAGAATGACTGGCTCAAAGTCTCCCAGCCAGCTTTCATGCTTAAAGGTAAAAGTAAATGTTCTCCTCACACATATGTGCTAGTCATTCCTGACTCTAGGGAGCATCTCCGTTACAAAGCCAAAGAGCCAGCGCTGTCCGAAGATGTCTCTATGGTCATGTGGCCAGCATGACTAAACAAAGAAGCACGGAACACTGTTTCCTTCCCACCAAAGGTGGTTCCTATTTTTCTACTTGCATTTTTAATGTGCTTTTGAACTGCTTGGTTGGCAGAAGCTGTGACAAGTAACGGGAGCTCACTCCATTACACAGCACTAGGGATTCGAACTGTTGAACTGCCAACCTTTTTGATCGACAAGTTCAGCATCTTAGCCACTGAGCCACTGCATCTTACTTTTCATGCCTCAGTGAGGCCTAGAATTCTCCTGTCTTCTAGTCTGGGACCTCTATCCTATCATAAGTCAGTTTCTTCAAGGACTTACCCTGGAATATAAAGGGTCATGACCAGAAGATTGGCCTTCTGTATGGTAGTACATTGGAACATATTGACCCTAGAAGGACATCTGCTCCCTAGTCTCTGATATTTTATTTTTAACATGGCACTAGGTTAAATTGGATACCCAGCAGGATTTATCATGTGTTTTAATAGCATACACCTATCTTGTAAAAAAGGAAGAGGGAAGCTCTTGCATCATAATTCCTGTGGGTTCTGGGTCAATCAGGGCAATACCTGGGACAGCTCTCAGTAAAAATTTCAAGGAACCATGAAAGTTCCTTTGACAACTGAAGATCTAATTCAGTGTTTCTCAACCATAGCAATTTGAAGATATGTGAACTTCAACTCCCATAATTCTGGGAGCTGAAGCCCACACACCTTCAAGCTGCCAAGGTTGAGAAACACTGGGCTAACTATATCAGAATAGTGAAGCAATCAAATTGTGAAAGCTAATGACAAATTTAGCTATAATTGAAAATGGCAAAAGACTGGCCCAAAGCCTGGAACTTCAGCACTGCTGATCACCCTCCAGCTGTACATTCTGGTTTCATTGCCAAAAGCAATCAAGTCTACTTTATTTTATACTCCATAAATGAATGTATTTTTCAACTTTTGCACATCAATGAGGCATTGTTGACTGTAAGACCGTTCCTCCAGACTGTTTTAGTGAAAAGAGGAACAGGAAGCAGTGAGGTTTGGTATTTTAAGCTACAAGGAGATATAGAGCACAAGTGCAAATGAATGCTTGCATTGGTATAATATTCAGGAAAGCTTTTTATGATTAGATCCCCTAGAGTTGGGAATGACTAGCACATATGTGCGAGAGGAACCTTTATCTTTACCTTTATATAAATTATAAATCATGACTTATGTTAATTCTTGTTCTATTGTAACATCTTTATGTAGAATAAAAATAATCTTTTTGCTATGCTCCACATATTTGAAAGATCTATTCTGTCAGGTAAATTTCCAATTGTCTTCTATTTGTTAAAGAACAAAAAAAAATTTTTTTTAATGGCTGAATAAACAACTTCAAGTTGTATCTTTGTGTACATAAACAAGATTCTGTATGGATTTAAACTTGCAATCCCTCCAATCTTAATCCTATATGCCAAGCATGAGGCCAGCACCTGCGTTTTTAGAGCAGCATAAGGCCCTTGAAAGCTTTGCTTAATTTCTGGGGCCGCTACAAAGACTCATTTTTGTCTGCAATTTCTCATATGATTGAAAGGGAAAAATAATTAAATACATAGAGTTGACAACAACTTTATGCCACCATAATTAACAATTGTATGAACTGCATGTAATGATTTAATTGCAAATCAATATATAGTTTTTGCCTAAGTCCTGCCTAATCTTTAGAATAAGGTCCCTGACAAACCCATCAAATGCTAAATAACACCCCCCAAAATAACACCCCTCACCCCTGATTGTATACTTTAGGAGACTGCTATATGGCTTTTGTAAATTGTATGTTGAGTCCTATCTTACAATTTACAATAGGAATATATCAGAAACTGTGCTGCAGGCTTGTTTTATATTGTGCCTCTTCTCAATTTGAAGCAAAGAAAAAAAAAGAAATAGATGGCTATTCAGGATTGTAGCAATGGACAATTCTAGTTTTATACTCATCTGCAATAGGTGTGCAACACCTGTATATAATTAAATTTAGTGTGATCTGATCTTTTGTAAGAAACACAAACTCATTTTGCAAGACAGTCATAATTATTCTTCCTCAGCTATACTTCTTTTAAAGCTATAATATTGTATTTTCTCAATTTCTCATATATTCTGGAATTTTCATTAGTTTTGAGCATTCTCAAGTCATCTGAAGGAGCCTTTAAAAAAACATTCAAAAATGACTGCTTCTTTCGGTGTATCAAAGGTCTTTATGTTTTTTCTTTATGAAAGGAAACTAGCTGAACTATACTGAAGCTAGCTATTATCAATTATGCCTACTACCAAATTTTAAATTAAGAGTTTAAATTAAGAGTTCAGAAAATATTCCATCATTATAAAATATCACATATGTAATGCAAGAGGAAATTCTTTCAAAAGGCTGCTCATAATTATATATGATACTTTCTTAACAATGCTACTGCTTCATCCATTCTTTTCCAGTCTGAGCTTTAATAATTGCCACAGAAAATTGCTCAAATGTCTGCTTATGTTAAAATTATAGCATTTATAGGAAATACCTTTTAAAAATGTTGTCTAAAATGTAATCTTTCATGAGGAAAAACAATATTTAAGATGGGAATCATGATTAATAACTTTTTGTGACTTATTCATCAAACCCTTTAGAAAAAAGATCCAGAAGTTAACTTTACATGCATTCAAGAACTGCTGAGCAACTAACAAGAAAAGCAATAGGAAATCTGCAATAAAAAATTGAAGATGACTCACCAGAGTGTGCTTTTTAACTTGGAAATTTCTAGCTCTGTCAGGTATTATTTTAATAATGGCCATCCTGGGCTTCAACTTAGACAAATGCTGAGAGTTAGTATTTAGCAATATTTATATTAGACTGTGTTATGGAATTACTGCTATAACTCTCTTTTTAATGATCAGGTTTTGCTAATAAGCTAAATGAGCAAGCTGGCACAGAGGAAGTTTGATGTGGTATTTTTCTAATATGTTAGAACTATATTTAAAGCTCCACCTGAGACCTGCAATTTTAATAGGCTATGTTCCTTGGGCTTCCTTGAGCGCTAAGGAAGATTTTATTTCCAAGCCTGTTGAGAGGCAACTATTTGAAGAGGAATAAGAATGTCAGCCTCTATGTAACTGCAGATTCTGCAAGAAATGGAAACATTAAATCTGTGCTTTGAAAATTGTAAGAATATGAAGGCACAAATGAAATTTGGTTCTCTCCAAATATAAATTCAGTGCTTTCATACAAAATTCAAGTAGTTTACATTTCTTCTTACTTTCAATATCCTTTATTGTCAATTAATTCATTGCATTTTGCAACTTTAATAAAAATGAGAAAGATTTGTGAACAATGAAGTATTGAACTTATAGAGACAGAAGACCCACAAAGTCAGCTAAACTCAGATAATGATAAAGCCTCAATGTAATCTTAGTGATCCCTATTTATGATATCTTCCATCAAAGTTGATGTAATTCAGTTTAGATTCCCTTATCTCTCTCTTCACTAATACAAAGTTAACCTATAAAGTTCCATGGAAACTGCAGCAGAAGAATAATGAACAGGAAGAAATGAAGTTGGAAAGGGATATAGGACTAAGAGCCTGGCTGCTACTTTTCCTATTATCTGGATTCTGTAATAATTGAAAATACTTAAAATGTCATATTTACTTTAAAGGCCTTATTATTGCATTCAGTAAACATACTAAAACTATTTTAACAGAATAAAGAACCACAGAGTTGGAAGATCTTGGAGGTCTTCTAGTCCAATCCCCTGCAGGAGGATATTCTATATATTTCAGAGAAATAGTTGCCCAATGTCTTCTTTAAAAATCTCCAGGGTTGGAATGCCCATTTTAAGTAAACTTCCAGAGGGTTAGATTATTATTACATTATCAACATGAAAATTTTAAAGGTATCATTTCTGAGTGTTCATGTGTTAAGACTCTAAGTTGAAGTACAGTACTAATGATCACTTCTGTAATGAACAGATTGTGCCCTAAATACATAATTAATAGCAGTGACCCAAATACAAAAATCAATGTAAATACTTACTTCTACTCATCTTTATATACCATATTAAATCAACAGGCAGTTGTTTGCAGGCTAGTCTTGTAATTCTACTTGTTCTGCTTCTGTTTAACAGAAACAGTGTCATTATTACAATTCTGATCAGCATATAACAATATGCTGCTAATATACTTTAAAAGCCCCACTTAGCCCCATTTGACAAATCTGATTTTCTCCTTTCTAAAAGAAAAAAAGAAACCCCTTTTTCTGTGAACCAAATTGGTTAAAATGATTTATTGACTTTCTGAACATTAGTCCAGTCTCCCATGGATTCACGCTTTACTCCGTTGAACAAAGCACATTGCTTTACAGACATATTACTTGCCAGATAAAATACTCATTCTAATATCCTTCTTCCTCATTTATTCATATTGTTTTATTCTACTTAATGTTCCAATTATATAGAATTCAGTCTTACCTCTTTTAATTCAAAGCAATTTGCTGAGATCCCACATATAACGCCTTCTCTTGTATAGTTGGAGATTTGTAATGGTTTGCATCAACATCCATACTTTGTCAATCATCCATTTGGGTGTATTCAGTCATTATGTTTCTGCCCTGTAGAAGATTTATTTTTCTTCAGTGTATGGTCTATAATATATAGACTACTTTGAATATGATATCATGGGAAAAAGTATTAGTTGGATAATGTGGATATTTACCCAGAGCTTTTAAAGTTATTTCTTCCTTATTTATAATGTCATCTGCTTGAGACCTTCCTGTTGTACTGCAGTGACTCTTTCTCCTCGTCCAACTTTACTTTCCAGTCCAAATATAGCACTGGTGAAGCGAACAATCACCAAAAATGACTGTTTGTAAAAAGCTCTTGGCAGTTCAACTCAAACTCTTTCCAAATCCAAACCAAACGTGTCAGCGAAGATGAGACGGATTCTGTAGAATGTTTGTAACTGCCTCCCCCGCCCCCTGTCCTTTCATAGTGGGATGGTTTGCTTACTGTTTGTTGAAATTTGTTGAAATGTTGCAGTTCTATTGGAGAGAAATTGAAAAAATGGCCCTTAGAAAATCATAGATGTTTCAGTTGGTACCTCATAATATAAGAATTAGTATTAAGTTTCAGGATGGTGTCATAAGGATTACAAATACAATATTCTTAAATCATTTGTGTGGTGAAGCAAAGGGTTGCCTAACTAATAAGTAAGTATATAATGCCTACTTTCCCTTTTAAAAGAAACAAGTGGGATTTGCAATGATTTGGAATCTGAATACTTTATCAATTGCCTAGAATTTGATAAGGCAGTTTTAGGCAGCTAACTTTACTGAATATCTGATCTTGTATGTCATTTGTACACAAACAGAAAGCAAACAGTTAATATCACAGTCACAGAAAAATCTACCCATTGTTCGTTCGTTCGTTCGTTCTCTCTCTCTCTCTCTCTCTCTCTCTCCCTCCCTCCCTCCCTCCCTCCCTCCACACACACACCACACACACTACTCTATAGTAAAAACATCATTTTCTTGTTTGATCCAGGCAAAAAACCTTCTTGAGCTGGTCTTAGGCATACTGCAAAGCTGAAAGGAATGAAGGCTCTAACTGCCCAGTGTTTTATTTTATAATATCTAAGGTTTGCAGAGAAATAGAGCCAGGATGGGTGGCCAGGCCCAACCACAATTTCTGCTACCATTTCATGCAAATCAGTCTCAACCGACTGAATACCACCTCTGACCTTCTACCATTTTAAATAAATCACTGTCCATTCTCTTTTTAAAAGCATCCAGTGATGGAGCAGCTACAGCTTCTGAAGGCAAGCCATTCTTTTGAGGATCAAGGGTTGGACAGAAGACGCGAGAGCCAGGACTTCCAAACAGCAAGGTTTATTGAACTACGGAACAGATGACAGCGATTCAAAGAAGCAAAATCCGCGCCAAGGTATTTATATGACATTTGTATAGCGGGGAACCAATGGAAGGCCGGGTACCGTCCAGCAACTGCTGACGCAGTACCTCGGCCAATCAGAATGGGTTGGCTGGCTAGCAACAGGCTATGCTGCATCCCAGCTAATCAGGGCACAGCATAGGCTGTTGCTGGCCTCTTAGGAGATTTATTGATACTTAACACCCCTTCCCCCCGGTTATGCGCATGCCCCAGTGTGGAGCATGCGTAGTCCTCCAAGTAGGCGGGGCGGCGCCGGACCCGCCCCGATCTTCACAGTTCGCCTGCAGTCATCGGAGGGGTAGGACCTGCTCGTGGTAGCTCCTCCCTGAAGGGAGTGGAGCTCCGAGCGACGCCATCTTTGGACTGCCCAGAAGGCGGGCTCAACAAACAAGGTAGGCCGGGCCAAGGGGGCGCGGCCGCTAGAGGATTGTCAGGTTGCCGGGAGGCGGTGACTAATGGAGGGTTGTAGATTGGCGGGATTCCAGTTGCGGTTTGAGATGGCACTTGCCAACAGGCTGGGCCAGACTTGGGGAAGGCCCTTCCGAAATTGCGTTGGGTCGGCTTGAACAGGCTCAACTGGAGCGTTAAACTCTGGCAACAGGGGGTAGGGAAGGCCTGGATGGGGGAAGGCCTGTGTTGTTGGCACCGGCTGGAAGGCAGCTGTGTCATCGGGCCCTGGATCCTTCGGCCCGCTGGTCTCCGTAGGGAGGCGCCTCCTTAATTGATCCAAGTGGTGCCTCCACTCGGATCCATCGGCCAGTCCGACCCTGTAGGAACATGGGCCGGTTATGGAAACTATCACAGCAGCCACCCACTTAGGCTCCCCCGCAAAAGACCGGGCCCACACCAAATCCCCTAGACGGAAGGAACGGGGAGGAGTGACCCCCCAGGTTGCACGGTTGGTCCCCTGAATAGAGCGGGTGGAGCCTATCCAGGGGGGTCCGCAGGCGCCGGCCTATCAAGAGCTCCGCGGGGCTTTTGTTGGTCGTTGGGCAGGGGGTGGAGTGTTGGCTTAGTAAGTAAGCTGCCACCCTCGTCTGCCAATCGCCCCGGTCCTTGCGGCCCAGTGCCTCCTTTGCTGAACGGACCGCCCGCTCCGCCCGGCCATTGCAGGCCGGGTGGTACGGGGCTGCCGGATCCCTTGATCGGCCAAGAACTCCTGGAATGTGGTAGAGGTGAATTGCGGCCCGTTGTCTGAGACTAGGACGTCCGGCAACCCGTGGGTTGCGAACAACCGGCGAAGGGCCCTGACCGTACTCTCGGCTGTGGTGGAGGTCATAAGGACCAGCTCCACCCACCGAGAGTAGGCATCTACCACAATCAGGAAGTTTTGGCCGTGAATGAGGCTGGTAAAATCGATGTGGAGGCGTGACCATGGGCCTCTCAGAGCCTCCCACTCTTGAGCAGGCCCGGCTGGGGGGTTAGGCCAGGAGAGCTGGCAGGTGGTGCAGTGGCCTACATAGGCCGCTATCTCTGTGTCCAGCAAAGGCCACCAGACATAGCTGCAGGCTAATGCCTTCATTCGTGCTATGCCAGGGTGGTCCTTGTGGAGCAGAGGCAGAACTTGGGGCCGGAGCGTGGCAGGGATCACGACCTGATCCCCCCAGATGAGACAGCCCCCGTGGAAGGAGAGCTCAGCTTGCCGGGCCTTGAACGGCTGGAAGCAATCGGCCACCTTGTCCAAGGGCCATCCCCTCAGCACCCAAGAGCAGACCTGGGCGAGGACTGGATCGGCCTTAGTGTGGGCCGCGACATCCGCGGCCGAAATGGGCAGGCCGGAGGAGGCGATCGAGAGGACTGACAGGGAGGGCACGGGGGCGGGGTCAGTCTCTGGCAGGGGGCAGTGGCTAAGGGCATCAGCGTGCCCTAGCTGCTTGCCTGGACGGTAGAGCAGCGTATAGAAATACGCTGCGAGGAACTCCGTCCAGCGTGTCATCCTGGGAGATAGGATGGGGGGGGTCGGCTTGTCGCCCACCAAAAGCCCAAGGAGAGGCTTATGGTCAGTGACAAGAGTAAAGTTCCGACCATACAGATAGTCATGGAACTTTTTTACCCCGGACACTGCAGCCAGAGCCTCCTTGTCTATCTGGCTGTAGTTGCGCTCCGCGGAGGAGAGTGTCCGGGAGTAAAAAGCCACGGGGGCTTCTGAGCCATTTGGGAGGACATGGCTCAGAACCGTCCCCAGACCATAGGGGGAGGCGTCACACGCTAATGTCAGTGGCAGCTTGTCATTGTACTGCACTAAGACAGCCGCTGACGTAAGCGTGGCTTTGACAGCCGCGAACACATGCGCTTCGCGGCTGCCCCAGCGCCAGGCCGCCGATCGGTAGAGCAACCGATGCAGCGGCTCAACTAGTGACGCCTTGTGCAGCATGAATGGCGCGTAGAAATTCAAAAGCCCCATGAACGCCTGCAGCTCTGCCTTGGAGGTGGGATAGGGGGCGTTCCTGATGGCTGACACCTTTGAAGGCGTAGGGTGAATTCCTTGGGCGTCAATTAAGAAGCCCAAGAACTCCACTCTGGGAACAGCAAATGAACATTTGCTGCGTTTCAATTTTAAGCCCGCGCCCCTAAAACGCAAGAGGACCTTCCTAAGCATTTCGATGAGTTTTGAGCGGCTGGAAGCAGTGATCAGAACGTCATCGAAATAAGGAACCATGCCAGGGAGCCCATGGAGCAGGCGTTCCATGAGGCTCTGGAAGATCCCCAGGGCCACGGAAACGCCGAATTGGAGGAGGCGGCAACGAAAAGCCCCACGATGGGTGACGATGGTTTGGGCAGCCGCCGCATCGTCATCCACCGGGAGCTGTTGGTAGGCCTGCGCCATATCCAGTTTAGCAAATGTGCAGCCCTGCCCCAGGGAATGGAGCAGGTGCTGCACCACAGGGACTGGATAGGTGTTTGCCTGAAGGGCAAGGTTGATCGTTGACTTGTAGTCAGCGCAGATCCGCACCGACCCGTCTGGTTTGACTGGGACCACAATTGGGGTCTCCCAGCGCGAATGGTTGACGGGTTCGAGCACACCCTGCGCCAAAAGCTTGTCAAGCTCAGCGTCAAACTTAGCCCTTAAGGCAAAAGGCACCCTGCGGGCCTTAAGGATCGAGGTTGAGGAAGATAGGGGTGCCCCTGTAAGAGCCCAGCTGGCTGTTGAAGACGTCTGAGAATTCTAAGAGGACATCCTCCAGGGAGGAGGGAACCACCCTATGCACCCCCCCCCCCCCCGATAGAGAGACCCAAGGCAGGAAACTAATCAAGGCCAAGCAACGCAGGGAGAGAATTTTTTACAATTAGAATGGGCAGGCGCCCATGAAAAGTCCCATAGTCAACAAGGATGGGGAAAGAACCCAGGGTGGGAATGAGAGTCCCCTGGTAGTCCCTAAGGGAAGTGTCCACTGGTTGTAGCTGGGCACAGGAGACGTGGGGACACAGGCAGGAGAAGGTGGCCCAGGAGATCAGGGAGCGGGAGGAGCCAGAGTCCACCTCCATACGGCAAGGCTGACCTTCCAGTTGGAGTGAGGCTGAAACCTTCCGGGCTCCGGCGGACGCCTGGCTGACGGTTTCCCCGGCGATCTCCGGCTGGTAAATGGTGTGGCAATCTTCAGCCCGCTGAGCAGGTCGCGGTGGCTGGCGGCCCAGCTGCGTTTGGGATGCGGCTGGCTGCTGCAAGAAGGACTGCGCAGGTAGAGAAGCACGGCAAACCTGGGCAATGTGCCCTTTTTTGTTGCAGCAACAGCAGACGGTGCTCTTAAAAGGGCAAGCCGTGCGGGCATGGCGGCCGCCACAGCCAACGCACAAGGTTGCAGTAGGGGCAGCTGGAGGTGGCGGTGGTGGGCGCCTGGGCTGTGCTCTGAGCTGGCCAACAACCTCATTGCAGGGGTCCACAGGCGGCAACAGTTCATCGACCAGGCAGGCTTGCGTGGCAGGTGGAGGGCACCCTGGCATCAGAGGAGGGAGTGACAATGCCAGCTGCAGGCGTTCCATGTCGGCCGTGGACTGCTCAGAGAGCTCCGCTGCTCTGGCAACCTCCACGGCCTGCTGCATGGTGATGTCGTGGTGCCGCAAGAGGCGGCTTCTCAGATTTATGTCCTTAACACCGCACTTAAACTGTTCAACCAAGTTCTCGTCCAAATTCTGGAAGTCGCACTGAGCTGCTGTTACGCAAAGCGACTCCAGAAATTGGCTGATGCTCTCAGTTGGCTTTTGGACGCGGCGGCGGAAAGCGATGTGGGACGGTGCCGGGGCATAGTGGCCCTTAAGCCTGGTCATCAGCGTGTCCCAACCGAGCTGGTAGGCTGGCCACGGGGCGGCTAAGGCTCTGGCTGACGCGAACATCACGGGGCCGCAGCAGCTTAAGAAGAAACTGCATTTCTCTTCTTCAGGCTGATTGTGGTTCTTGGACGCAATCAGGTAACATTCGAACTGCTCCATGAAACCTTCCCAGGTTTCACCAGCAGATCCGAACGGTGCAAAGGGCGGTAAGGCGGATGCCATGGTCGCCAATATTGAGAGAGTTCAATGGAAGTAGCTAGGAGCGGAGAAAAAATTTTTTTCTAGCGTTCGCGCGCCGGCGGTTTAGACACGGCTTGAGCAACTGGCTAATTCTTTCTCGCTCTTGTCCTAGGCTCTGCGGGAATCGCTGGATCCCACCCTCGTCGCCAGTTTTTGAGGATCGAGGGTTGGACAGAAGACGCGAGAGCCAAGACTTCCAAACAGCAAGGTTTATTGAACAACGGAACAGATGACAGCGATTCAAAGAGGCGAAATCCGCGCCAAGGTATTTATATGACATTTGTATAGCGGGGAACCAATGGGAGGCCGGGTACCGTCCAGCAACTGCTGACGCAGTACCTCGGCCAATCAGAATGGGTTGGCTGGCTAGCAACAGGCTATGCTGCGTCCCAGCCAATCAAGGCGCAGCATAGGCTGTTGCTGGCCTCTTAGGAGATTTATTGATACTTAACACATTCCACTGGTTTATTTTTCTCCACTTAAGCTGTTAAGTAGATATGCTGTTATATGTCATCCACAATTCAATTCTAACTGTTGAATTTTGAAATTCAGAAACCTGTGATTTAGTATTTGAAGTGTTGTATTATTTTTTATTTTTATAAGTGGAGAATAGAAAATAATTGTACACTATTCTTAAGAGAAAATTTAGGCCTCAAGTTTGTACTAAAATTTATTCCTGATTCATGAATATAAAAACTTATTCTAAAATGTTTGTGCTTCTCTGGAAGTTTCTAAAATGTTCTTCAGTTGGTAAGATTTCTGTATATAATAATGTTTTAAAAATGAGATTAAGCTGGATAAACATAGTAAATCTCTTTGTCATTTGATTTTTTTTCCTGCACCAGAAAAAAAGAAATGGGTAATTGCTAAGCTTCATGATCTTAAATGGTTTACAGTCCAGAAGCTACATGAAAAATAATGACTATAAATGAGAGATACTAACTCGTTTCAAGAATATCATTTACTCACATCTGATAAGAATGATGGTTTATATACACCACCTTAATCTTCGTGAAGAAAAGTGTTATATAAATTGAACAAATAAATACAATTTAACTCTCTCAAATTGACAATAACCAGTTTCATATGTCTGACATTTAGCTCATATTGTAATATTATTAAGATATTGACTTAAGACAAACTCTTGCCCTTCAGCACCAATGCATCTACTGACCCTACAGAGATAGTGCCCAAAAATGGTGGAAACCTCCTGAGGGACAGTGATGTAACTTGCCAAGAGTTTCTTCAAAATTAGACGTGTGTGTGCATGTGTGTGTGCACACACTTAATTTAACAAAAAAATATTTTCTATTTTTGGTGCAAATATTCTCTTTGATTGGTAATTTTATTTGCCCATTTACTATCCAATACTCTCATTTCTCCTTAAGTTCATGAAGAATTCCCTTCTTTTTATTGAATTTATCACAATACCATGAGAACAACTTTTTCAGCATAGCTTTACAGCTATTTAAAATATATAGTAATTTAGGTCAGGTTTTCAGAACATTAGTCTATTTATAAGTCAATTGTTGCGACCATTTTTCACACTTAGCGACCGTTGCAGCATCCTCATGGTCACGTGATCACAATTTTGTTTGGCAACAGATTCGTATTTATGCTGGTTTCAGTGTCCTGGGGTGACCTTTTGACAAAATATAAAATTTTTAATCAAGCCCCCCCCCCCCCCCCCCGTCAATGGTGTCCCTCTTTACCAATCTGAAAATCTGGTCACCTTAGCTATACCCACCCAACAACCAGGCAGAAAACCCCTTGCTAAAACTTTTGAAGGCCACCCTGGAATTAGTTGTTTAGCAGAGTGATGGTCTGGGGAAAGAAACTGTCCTTGTGTCTAGTTGTTTCGGTTTGCAATGGCCTATAGCATTGTTTTGAGGAAAGAAGTTGAAACAGTTTATGTCCAGGATATGAGGGGTCTATTTTCACAGCCCTCTTTCTGGCTGAAGCAGTATACAGGTCCTCAATGGATGGTAGCAATTGTTTCTTTTGCAGTTCTAACTATCCATTGTGTCTGTCTATTTTCACTTTAAGGAGCATAAATTCCTTTTTAAGGGCTTGATTATTTTGGACCACAGTGAAAAAAGGAAAATGGAAGATTTTGGCTCACATATAAACAAACTATGTCAACAATAAGTAACTAAGGCATTAGTTATACAACAATCCTAATGTATTACTAATCTTGCTTACATAAATGGCTGAAAGTTAAGATGGTATCTTAAATTAGATTAATTTCATTTTGAATGGCTGTAAACTTTTATGTCTGAAAAGCCATGAAGGATGGACAAAACAAATTCAGCCTACAGCTGACTAGCCCTTATTCTCGGAATACAGGTCTAGTAATCGGGTCTAGTAATCAAGATAATTATAAAGAGGAGAAGTATATATGACTTTGATATAGCTCATCAAAACAAAAATTATATCACAGTAGTATATAGTATGTATGAATTGGTATCTTACTTCTTTCCTGAGAATATTGATTAGTCCTACATTTGCAGTATTAGCTTACATATGTTTACTTGAAAGTAAAGCATATTATGTTCAGTTACATTTTCTCAGGATTACCACCATCTTTGCTCATATAATTAGAATATCAGAGCTGAAAGGGACCTTAGTGGTCTTCTAGTTCAACCCCCTGCTCATGCAGGAGACCCTGTACCATTTCAGACAGGTGTCTGACCAGTCTCTTCTTAAAAGCCTCCAGAGATGGAGCACCCACACTTTCTGAAAGCAAGCTGTTCCACTGCTTGATTGCTTTCACTGTCATTTAATTATAATTCATTAATTATATAATTACATAATTGATTATATTTCACATTGGGTTCCTATTTACTTAATTTTTAATTATGTTTTTAGATAAACCGTATTTGTATAAAAATAGAATATTCCTTAATTCATGTCTCCTACTTGTTATCTTGTGATCCCACAGGATCAACAGATCTTTAGAATTCTTTAGAATTCCATTGCTCTGGTTCAATAACTCATAAACCATTAAACCAGTGGTGGGTTCATACCGGTTCATACTGGTTTGGCCAAACTGGTAGTGGTTTGGCAGCCTGGGTCGCTGAAACTGGCAGCGACCCAGACCTGCCACGCCCCCAAACTGGTTCTCCTATGGTGCCGCAATTTTGTTTTTTGCTTCTGAGCATGTGCAGAACAATTGTTATTGTACTACGCATGGGCAGCAGTGCACATCAAGCGTGCACGCACAGCGTGCCCACAAGCGAACCGGCATTGGTGTCTGCCAGAACCCACCCCTGCATTAAACTTTAAATAAGGTTTAACTGGCTAGATTCTTGAAAGTATAATCTCCTAGAACAGTAACCAGACTTATATGATGTATGAAAAATTAAATTAAAGTCTATGTATCCTGACATCTGTTGGCAGGTCTATGCTACACTTCAGCAATTGCATCCCTTCATTCTACTCCATTCTCTTAAGAAAAGCCATAACAAAGGCCAAAAGTAAGATGGCCATGATTCTATGCTGCAAGAATTTCTTGGCCTGAAAGAACTCTAGACTCCTTGCTCCTGACTAGTGGTCATCCATATTTCTTCAACCCTGCTAGCCAGAATTCAACTGTACAGCCATATTTTCATGTCAGATATTCCAGACTCAGTTCTGAATTAATCCTCAGAAATGTATCAAGGAGCCAGTGACTGGGGGAAAGGGGAAACACCACCTGGGAGTAAGAATGAATGAAATCAGTATACAAATGGTTTATACATTAAAGAGGAATGGTCTCCCTCCTCTCCCTTTTTTAGTTATAAGGTAATTATTATAAATTAGGGACGTAAGCAGAGTGCAAAGAGAAAAGGAGCAGATAGTGTGGTAGGCATTTTTATTTTCTTATGTATAATGAAATAATGTGTTGCATATTTGAATGTGTTTCAGGGTTCCAAGTAACACCCCCAACAAAAGAAGACTTAGGCTTGAGTTTCCTCAAAGTTCCATTTTATTAGAGATGTCATATTGGCACATCTGGGAAAACCCGAATCTGAATGGGAGATGCCTCCCAGTCACCTCATTGCAGCTGCTGGGCAAAAAGGCCTTAACTTTCAAAGAAAGATTGTTATTATGGCTACACATCATCCCCACTCTGTATAATCCCTCCTCCCAGTTTCCCACAGTAGAAATCCCTGAAATCCCAAAGGTAAAAGATGGCTTCCAGGTCTGACAGTGTGTGCGAATCCTCATAAAAAAAGCAACTGTCTATTTTTGTGAATGTAGGAAGCACAGGTTGGCTGGATATATAGGTAGGCTATTTTTTCCATAGTCTCCATCTGTATTCAGTTTTTTTAATATGATCTTTCTTTGCTAACTATTTCTCCCACTTCAAATCTGATGCTATGTTCTTCAGTTTTCAGAGTCACCATGTCTTTTACACAATTCCTTATGAAAACCCATACCATTGGATTAGAAACAGTAAAAATACTTTCTCCCGATGGTCTTCATGCTCATGTAGGAACCAAAGATAGATATCATCTTTCAAATATTTTCATCCAGCAGTTTGAAATGTGCCTGGAAACAGACTACCACCTAATGTACTTTAACTAATCCCATTCAGCAGTTGATCATGATTTTGGGACTAGTTGAACTTTCCAAAACATTTGGGTCTAATTGAACTTTCCTAAACATTTTAATGATCAACCCAGATAGAGTGCATTACAGAAGTCCAAAACATAGGTTATTATGGCAAAATCTGGCAACTCCAAAAATGGGCAAAGCTACTTCAATAATATAGCTGAGGTTGTAATTCAATGGATAAAACTCCGCAAGCATTTCCTACTGTGCTATTAATACAGCAATTGCTTCATCATGACTCCTACTGTTTTCAATAGACTTCTATCTGTGTATTGAATGATGGCCAGTGCATCTCTTGTTAGATCCATGGATCATTTTTAATGATATCCAGAATTCAAAATGTCTTTTTTTTTTCCAGATAAATTCTTCCTGCAAAAAATTCTCTTTTGTTATGAGAAGTAAAGGTTTGTGTTATAACATGTAATAACATGCAACTGTGATATGTTGTTGATTGGATGATGACACTGTGGCTACCAAACTATCATGGATTAGTTAGCAAAGGAATATATCAAGGTGCTACTTATCACCTACAAAGCCCTTCATGGTAGTGGACCTGGGTACTTGAGAGACCGCCTACTGCCAATTACCTCCACTAGACCGATACGATCGCATCGATTAGGCCTCCTCCGAATGCCATCATCCAGCCAGTGCAGACTGGCAACTACCCGGAGGAGAGCTTTCTCGGTGGCTGCTCCAACCCTCTGGAACGAACTCCCCATGGAGATTCGGACCCTCACCACCCTCCAGTCCTTCCGCGCCGCTTTAAAGATCTGGCTGTCCCGGCTGGCCTGGGGTTAAGATTCTAACCCCACCCGAATTGTGTGACTGTTGTGTTTTCTTTTTAATATGTTGTATTGTCTTCATGTTGGAAAATTGTTTGTCCTCCCCCCCCCCTTTTTTGAACTGTGAGCCGCCCTGAGTCCCCCCAGGGAAAAGGGCGGCATACAAATAAAGGGAAATGAAATATTTTTCACACAATTAAACTGATAATGACTCACATAAGACCATTCCAATTGCTTATACAATCTTAATCCATGTTGAACTATCTATTCATCTTTTTGAGGTCAGCCTTGACATATTCTTTATTTCAGACATAAGAAGTACAAATGAATATAGGGAATCAGTACATCAGGACAACGGAAATGGGAACACAAATAGAACATTGTGACCCCAAAAATAACACCAGTGTAATGTTTGAAGATTAGAACTGGAGATAAACTTCCCATGAAACTCTTTGGGTAGTCTTTACCAAATTATCTACTGATATAACTTTCAAGATTGTTGTAACAATAATGAAGCGGAGAACAGGGAAGGCATGTGTATCACCTTGACTTCTTGGAGGCTATGCAGGATGATAACTAATTTTACTCACTGAAGAATTCTTATAATTCTTGTTACCCCCCCCCCCACACTATCTTTATAATGTTTCATTTTCATTTGACTGTGTTATAAATCTGCATTTCTTAATCACACATAAACACATACATTTGCATACATACACTGTTCTTGCAGAGGCTTAAATTTCCCTGGTATGATGCCAGAAAATTGCTCTGCTTGCTCTGCTTCTCCACACAGGCAGTTCTTGTTTTTTGCCCCCAGGGCTTCTTCTCTCATCAGTAACTTCCTGTATTTTGCCTAGTTCGGTATGTTCCGGTTTCCAGCAAAAAAGGGAGGGAACATAGGACTGCAGCTACTGCATGAGATTACAGGCAAAAAATAGTAATGAAAGGTCAGTGTTTGGGTACTCTGAGTAACCACTGAGGGGAACAGGAAATCAGTTATACAATCTTTATTTCCTTATTATTTAACAGTTGCTTAAAAGATGCAGAGTTAAATTGTAGAACTACTAGACTGGATTTTCAATACGTCTTGAAGAATTTGCAGACCAGAAGATATCCAGGAGCATTTGCACCTTTTAGAATAGAATAGAATAGAATCTTTATTGACCAATGTGATTAAACACACAAGGAATTTGTCTTTGGTGCATATGCTCCCAGTGTACATAAAAGAAAAGATACATTTGTCACGAATCATAAGGTATAACACTAAATGGTAGTCACAAGGTACAAGCAATTAATCAAATCATACTAGGAAACAATCAATATAAATCGTAAGGATACAAGCAACAAAGTCGTACAGTCATAAGTGGGAGGAGATGGGTGATAGGAACGTTACTTTATTATTGTCATTGTACGTTTTACACATTGTACAGTTTACACGTATAACGAACGATGAGAAGATTAATATTAATAGTAATACAGACTTAGTAAACAGTTTGACAGTGTTGAGGGAATTATTTGTTTAGTAAAGTGATGGCGTTCAGGACAAAAACTGTTCTTGTGTCTAGTTGTTCTGGTGTGCAGTGCCCTATAGCATTGTTTTGAGGGTAGGAGTTGAAACAATTTATGTCCAGGATGTGAGGGGTCTGTAAATATTTTCACAGCCCTCTTTTTAAAAAATATTAAAAGAGGCTCTGACTTGCCTCTTCCTTTTCCTCCCCAAAGATCTTCAGAGAAAAAAAGGGGCTTTTATTATGCACATAATTATTTTTTTAAAAAAAATTAAATGGATGGGAAGGAAAAGGAAATCGTGCTTCCTCTAGGATGGGGAAGAGGAGGAGACAAGGAAGAACAACAGAAGTTGAAACTGGGAAACAACTTGGAGTGGTCAAGAGTGTGCATGAGTAAGGTGACCAGATGTCCCGATTTTGGCGGGACAGTCACGATTTCTAACAATTTGTCCCGTGTCCCGGGGCGTTTTAAAATTTAAAAGTCCCAATTTTCTGGCTTCATGTTGAAAGTCCAGTGGATTTGCTTAAGAAATCCTAACCGGGGCAAGACAAAAGACACTCTGCCTAACCTCTCTCTCTGTCTCAGAGAGAGTATATTATATATATTATATATATTGAATATATTAAAACATTAAAGCAAGAAAACGAACCACCCCCACCTTTTTTACCTCCTTTTATAAGAAAAGATGACCCAGTACCATAGAGCTCCAGGAAATACTTTGGCTAGAGAGGGAAGTGACTGTTTCTTCCTGGATTTCCTGGAGGGGAGGGGCACGGAGGTTGGAGGTCGGAGGTCGGCTCGTGTGGAAAAAATGGTGGCTCCTCATCATTATCAAGGTTTCTTTGAAAAATATTTCAATGGGACTAATTTCACCATTTTAATTTGCTCAGTTCTTTGTATTAACATCTACATCATTCTGGATTGACTTGGAGTGTCTGCCTGCTGGTAAGTGAGCCGGGTTTTTTTCTTTTATTTTTTAATGTATTTTAAAATAATATTTTATTTATTATGCATAGGATTTTTTAAAATAGTTTTATTCCGTGTGGATTCTTTTTTTAAATTGTCTTAGACTATTTAAAAAAAGATTCTATCCAAAATAAATTGAAGTGAAGCCATTTTTAAAAATTCTATGCACAATACTTTGAAATATATTGTGCATAGATTTTTTACAAATAGTTTTACTTCAATTTATTCTGTGTGGAATAGTTTGAAATGTTTTACTTCAATTTATTCTGTGTGGAATAGTTTGAAATGTTTTACTTCAATTTATTCTGTGTGGATTCTTTTTTTAAATTGTCTTAGACTATTTAAAAAAAGATTCTATCCAAAATACAAAATACCAGCTGCAGTTATTCACTTAAGAACTGTGGCAAGAAAGGTGGTATAGTGACCAAAGTTACAATGGCATTGAAAAAAGTGACTGATTACCATTTTTCACACTTAGCGACCATTTTCACACTTAGCGACCATTGCAGCATCCTCATGGTCACGCGATCAAAATTTTGATGTTTGGCAACAGATTCGCATTTATGATGGTTTCAGTGTCCTGGGGTTATGTAATTGCCTTTTGTGACCTTTTGACAAAGTCAAATGCGGAAACCAGATTCACTTATGTTACTAACTTATCAGCTGCAGTTATTCACTTAAGAACTGTGGCAAGAAAGGTGGTATAGTGACCAAAGTTACAATGGCATTGAAAAAAGTGACTGATGACCATTTTTCACACTTAGCGACCATTTTCACACCTAGCGACCATTGCAGCATCCTCATGGTCACGTGATCAAAATTTTGATGTTTGGCAACAGTTACAATTTATATTTGTAAATTGTAGTTATGTTGAAATAAAAAAAATATTACAATACTATTTTTGCGTTGTATGAAAATTTTTGTTGCTCCGTATAAAATTTTTAATCAACCCCCCCCCCCCCCCGGTCAAAGGTGTCCCTCTTTACCAATCTGAAAATCTGGTCACCTTATGCATGGGGGGCTTAATAGGCCCAGGCCTCCTCAATGAGGGTTCTACAATTTGAAGACCACTTCGATTTTTTTTTAAAACAAATAATCTAATGGAGACCTGAAGATTCCAGGGGAGTTATATGATAGTTTGATTTTTTTTAAAAAAAAAACACACATTATTGATGCATTTTATACAAACTTAATCTAAGCTCTTCTATGTGTTG
Source organism: Thamnophis sirtalis (assembly GCF_051295495.1). Classification (NCBI taxonomy): domain Eukaryota; kingdom Metazoa; phylum Chordata; class Lepidosauria; order Squamata; family Natricidae; genus Thamnophis; species Thamnophis sirtalis. Next base: position 41,237,371 of record NW_028261390.1, on the reverse strand, counting down.
GAATTATAAATGTTATGCTTTTGCCTGTTTAAACTGGGAAAAAAGCACAACTAGTCATGATTCCAGGAAAAGCATTGGCCTTCATATACTACCAAGTCTCAGATCTCTCCTTGCCAGCAGTCAGTACAAAATCAGAGACGGCCTTGGGAAATAACCTTGGAAGCAACTGGAACCCAGATTCTGTAGCCTCCTCTCCTCTGAGAATACCCTCCATTTTTTCATATTGTTCAGTTATCTTTACAACAGCAATAAATACTTTTCAGCCCTAGGCTGCCTTTTCATGCAGCTATTGGAAACATACGCAATACTTTACAAATCAATGCAGAATGTGAAATAGCCAAGCTGTATGTTTGTTTTATTTTTAATCCCTTCTCTAATAATCCCTAACATGCAATTCATTTTGTATTACCTTTGTGGCATATTTAGTTTTTTCTTTCCAGTCATGATTACATTTTCAGTTAATCTCTAGAAGTAAAGGGATTTAATTCCCATAATTTACTCTTTTTATATCAGCTATATAAAACTATATAAAAATCTTAAATCAACTAACTATTGATTAGGATTGACAAGCCATTATTTTTAAGGTAAAGGTTCCGCTTGAAGATATATTCCCAACTCTAGGAGGTGGTGGTCATCTCTGTTTCAAAGCCGAAGAGCCAGGACTATCCGAAGACGTCACTGTGATCATGTGGCCGGTATGGCTAAACGCTGATGGCGCACGGAATGCTGTTACTTTCCCACCAAAGGTGCTTCCTAGTTTTCTACTTGCATTTTTACATGCTTTCAAACTGCTAGGTTGGCAGAACCTGGGACAAGTAATGGGAGCTCACTCTGTTACGCAACGCTAGGGATTCAAACCACCAAACTGCTGACCTTTCTGATTGACAAGCTCAACATCTTACCCACTGAGCCAATACGTCCCTTTAATTTTTACCCATTATTTTTACTTAATCAGATAATACGGTTTTATTTTGTTGTACTGAAATTATTGCATTTAAAAATTATTAGGGCAAGGAAAAGCATTTTATGAATTATACTAAGATTACAATAGATCCTTGTAATATGTTACAAGACTTAATATTATAATTTTAACATCCAGGAAACTTAAAACTTATTTTCTATTTCAATATTAACAATATCACAGCATAAAGCAAAGGAGCTTGTAGATGAAAAGAATCATATTTTTCTAATAAAAACTGAATTTATCTATTACATTACTGAATCAAAATTCTGTCATCTAGACCGAAAAGCATAATTTAATAGTCTTATATAACATTTACACTGTGTAATCATTATTTATTAATTCATGAACACGTGATATACATATTTATGTATGTATATATGCATATATATTATGCACACAATACTTTCATAAATGCATTAGTGGTGTTTTGTACATTGATGATGGGAAAATTCAGAGCTCAATCAATCAACAGACAACACAAATGCTGTTGTAATTGTATGTTTGTTTTAGAAAGGAGGATCAAGTAAAAATAAAGTGTTTCATGAATGACTTCAGTGCGTATTTATCTGCTTTTTATGTCACTGGGATAAAAAATAAAAACAAATCCTTGCAGGATCCTCTAATAAATTGTAACAGATGAAATGTCATTGAGTCCTTTTACAAGATTGAATTCTAGTACTCTGCATGCTAGAATAATGGATTAGCCACAAAAATGTTAACATAGTGAATTTATTGTACAATTTAACTGGCATTCTGGTCCATACAAATAACAAAATAAATGTTCAAACTTAAGAAACTTAAAATATATAATGTGCACATATTTTCTTTCAATTGGGTTTAAAATATAATAATGCATATAGTAAAAGTTGTGGATTTATAATTTTTTTAATGTTATTGAACCATAAAGTGATTCAAAGACAGAACATTTTAAATAATAACAAGGTAAAAGCAAAGAAAATATACGAAAGCAGAACAACACATGGTTTCAGAGTATAAACATATTTTGTATAAAGACTGATAGTTTTATTAATATTTTTGTCCAAGAAGACAAGACGTTAGACTGAACATCTGTACAGGGCCTTTTAAACAATTAAATGGATGCTAATTTGGTCACATATTGGGTTACTATAATGCACAAAGTCATGATTTATTTAGCTATGATTTTTTTCAACAGTCCATATTTAATGGCTTCAAACAGTAAACTATTTACATGCTACAATGCCATATGTGTATAAATGCATAATATATGTATGTATATATGTGTGTGCGTGCATGTGTATGTATGCGCGTGTATATGAATCAAAACCAGGCAGTCACATTGATGAGTATTTTAGATGATCAAAGAGGACAAATAACATTGCATGTGTGATATCATGTATGATGTCACTATGACTTTTATCAGACATGAGTGATCATATTATGGATGTATAGTATTACATTAGGCTTCCACTTAAGCCTTCCTCTGAGATTCATGTTGACTCTTGCAGAATTCACACTACACTTTCCCTCATTGTCCTGGACTTCACTGAACTCTTTCTATGCCTCAAGCTACTTGTATTCCCTCCCTGGATATTCACATATTCTCCCCAACCACCTTTGCACAATCTTCCTCACCTAACAGCAACCAACTCAAGCGATGTTGCCACATTTGTGCCAAACTTCCCTGGCCACCTACACATCTCCTCGCTTCCTCTCTCACCTGGCAGAAGCCTTTACCTTTCTGCTGGCTTGCTGGCCAGCCATCTGGGACATGCAACTACATGTTGGCTTTTCCAGTAACTTTGGTCATTGAAAGCTGGAAGGAAGTTGCAAGGAGGTGCTTTCTTAACGACCTACAATCCTCACTTTGTGACAGCAAGAGGGATTGCTGTCTCTAACCAATGCAGTCATGTGATGCTGTGCTTTATAATAACATTCCTTAGGGACAGAAATTCTGGTCCCAATTTCCATCATAACATGAGGACTACATGTATATCAATGAAAATGATGAGTGTTTAAAATTAAGTTATTTTATAATTTATAAAAATGTAACAATAACACTAATAACACTAATAACACTACTACTACTACTAACAACAACAACAACAACAATAATAATAATAATAATAAAACTCCGCCGTTGCCGGTCCCAAGCCCGGATGAGAAAGGAGGAGGGTTGGGGTCAGGTTGGCATCTGGTCCCGTAAAAAAAACCCGCCAACCCATACAATATGGTGAAAAAAACAAATAAGAATTCCATACCGCATCGGTCGTCGCACGGGTTAACAAGGGCCGCGGCGGATGTTGGGGTCCCTGGACATCCGTCGACAAGTGGGCTACAAGTGGACCAGCCAACAAAACGACAAAAATATAGTGCAGATGAAAACCGTGCCATAATGGCCTGTTACTACAACTCAGAGCCAGAAAAAAGAGGCTATTTAAAGCGAATGTATGAATTATGGAAACAACAATATCCAGATTCAAATGTTAGTGAACAACGACTAGCAGATCAAAGGCGATTTATTATACGGAATAAAGTGTTTAGTGAAGTTGAACATGAGGAAATTCAGGCAAATTGCAAAACCCAAAAAACAATATCACAAGCGGAAATAACTGATATTCAAGACACAACTAAAGACATTATAGTAGAGCTCCCAGAAGAAGCTCTCGGGGAGGAAATAACATCACCACCACTAGAACCAGTTATCACTGAACCAACTGATGAACTAACTCAAAAACAAAAAGAATTGAAGGATAAGATCATGGAGCATTTTCTGCTTAATGAGGAAAGGCAACGTTTACCATCACTAAAAACTGTGCCGAAGAAAATTTTGGCCCCTATCATGAAAATGGTTAATGCAGTGTTTTCAACAATTGAACCGGGATCCATCTTGGAAACAAACCAGTTAATGTACAGTGTAGCTGTAATAGTCACTAATGAACTAGGCATTAAAATTAAAGTACCTAGTCACACAACAGAAAAAGCATCAAAGCCAAAGTGGAAAATCCGTTTAGAACAAAAAATCAAAAAATTAAGGGCAGATGCTAGTAACTTAAAGAACATGCATGAGCAACGGCTTAAAAACAACAAAATCATAGATCGCCTAATCAGAAGATATAGATTGGATACAAGAAACATCAATGAAGCTGTAGAGATTGTAAAACAGCAGATAACAGCAACAGCTAGAAAAATTGAAAGATATGAGGCACGAATCATCCAATATAAACAAAATCAGCAATTTCAATCAGACCAACGGCGTTTTTATCAAAGTCTTAATGTGAATGGTGACACCAAAAGTGAAAAACCAGAAAAACAGGCCACAGTTGAATTCTGGAAAGAATTGTGGGAAAATGCAAAGGACTACAACAAGGAAGCAAAGTGGATACATGACTTTGAGAAAAGCATTGGCAACAAACAAATGCAAGTATTAGAAATAACAACTGAGATGGTCAAAAATCGAGTTAAAAAGGTAAAGAATTGGACATCACCTGGAAAGGACCAATTACATGGTTTCTGGCTCAAATGTCTGACCAGTTTACATGCAATATTGGCCAGGCAACTGAATGAAATTTTACAAAAGGGCCAAATTGATGAATGGTTGACAACTGGAAGAACATACTTGATTCAGAAAGATGCAACTAAAGGAACAACACCTGAAAACTACAGACCAATAACATGCTTGCCAACAACCTTCAAATTACTCACAGGCATTATTGCAGATAACATGATGGATTATTTGGAAACAAACAACATCTTGCCAGTAGAGCAAAAAGGCAACAAAAGAAGGAGCAGGGGGACAAAAGATCAGCTTCTAATTGATAAAATGATATAAGAAAATTGTAAGAACAGAAAAACGAACTTGAATATGGTCTGGATTGATTACAAAAAGGCATTTGACTCACTGCCACATAGTTGGATCATAAAATGCTTAGAAACAACTGGCATTAGCAAAAATATTACATCATTTACTGAAAAGGCGATGAAACGGCGATGGAGAACTGAGTTGGCAGTAGGGAATGAGATCTACGGAATGGTTCATATCAAGCGAGGAATTTTCCAGGGTGATTCACTTTCACCTCTTCTCTTCATCATCGCAATGATCCCACTATCAGTAATCTTAAAAAAAATGAAATTAGGCTACCAAACAGCCAAAGAAGCTGAAAAAATTTCGCATTTACTATATATGGATGATTTGAAACTCTATGGAAAGTCAGAAATAGAAATCCAATCATTGACAAACACAGTCCGAGTATTCAGCACCGATATTTCAATGCAGTTTGGCATGGAAAAATGCTCCACTGTATCCATAAAAAGGGGCAAAATCACTGCATGTGAGGGAATTGAAATGCCCAATGGCCAATTAATTAAATGCAAAGAAAATGAAGCCTACAAATACTTAGGCATTCTGCAGTTGGATAACATCAAGCATGGAGAAGTAAAAACTATTGTCAGGCGAGAGTACACCAACAGAGTTAGGAAAATTTTGAAATCTAAATTGAATGGTGGAAATACAATCAAGGCCATAAATACCTGGGCAATAACAGTTATAAGATACACAGCTGGTATAGTTAACTGGACACAAGCTGATTTGGACCTTTTGGACCGAAAAACCAGGAAACTAATGACAATGCACTACAGTTTACATCCACGTGGTGATACTGATAGACTATATCTGCCCCGAAAATCAGGTGGCAGAGGATTATTACAAGTGAAGCAAACAGTTGAAGAAGAAAAACATGCACTGGCTGATTATTTAAAAGAAAGTCAAGAACATCTATTAATCGAAGTAAAGAACAAAAATCTACTGAAGGCCCAACAGACGAAACAAGAATACAGAAAAGATGTGATAAAATCAAGAATGGAGAGTTGGCAGAACAAAGCACTGCATGGCCAAGTTCTGAAAAAATAAAAGATAAAGTGGACAGTGAACAAACTGGTTATGGTTAACAACAGGTACATTAAAGAAAGAAACAGAGTCACTAATCCTGGCTGCGCAAGAACAAGCTATCCGCACAAATACCATCAAGGCCAAAATCGAAAAATCCTCTGATGATGCCAAATGCAGACTTTGCAAAGAAGCTGATGAAACTGTTGATCACATACTCAGCTGCTGTAAAAAAATCGCGCAGACTGATTATAAATTGCGGCACAATTCAGTAGCACAAATGATCCATTGGAATTTGTGCAAAAATTATAATATTAAAACAGCAACAAACTGGTGGGAACATCAGCCTGAAAAAGTCACCGAAAATCAGATGGTCAAGATCTTGTGGGATTTCCGTATACAAACCGACAAAATACTGGAGCATAATACACCAGACATCACACTGGTTGAGAAAAATAAGGTCACAATCATAGACATCGTAATACCAGGTGATAGCAGGGTCGCCGAGAAGGAACATGAAAAAATCGCAAAATACCAGGACTTAAAAATCGAAATTCAACGACTATGGCACAAACCAGCAGTGGTAATTCCAGTGGTAATTGGCACACTGGGTGCTATTCCAAAAGCACTGGAATTACATTTAAAACAGTTAAAAATTGACAAAATCACCATCAGTCAAATGCAAAAAGCCGCACTGCTTGGATCTGCACGCATATTACGAAAATACGTTACAACGTCCTAGGCCCCTGGGTGGGACCTGACTAGTAACCAATGCCAAATCCAGCGAAACAACTGGCCGCTGTGATACAATTGTATAGTAATAATAATAATAATAATAATAATAATAATAATAATAATAATAATAACAACAACAACAACAACTCCGCCGTTGCCGGTCCCAAGCCCGGATGAGAAAGGAGGAAGGTTGGGATCAGGTTGGCATCTGGTCCCGTAAAAAAAACCCCGCCAACCCATACAATATGGTGAAAAAAACGAATAAGAATTCCATACCGCATCGGTCATCGCACGGGTTAACAAGGGCCGCGGCGGATGTTGGGGTCCCTGGACATCCGTCGACAAGTGGGCTACAAGTGGACCAGCCAACAAAACGACAAAAATATAGTGCAGATGAAAACCGTGCCATAATGGCCTGTTACTACAACTCAGAGCCAGAAAAAAGAGGATATTTAAAGCGAATGTATGAATTATGGAAACAACAATATCCAGATTCAAATGTTAGTGAACAACGACTAGCAGATCAAAGGCGATTTATTATACGGAATAAAGTGTTTAGTGAAGTTGAACATGAGGAAATTCAGGCAAATTGCAAAACCCAAAAAACAATATCACAAGCGGAAATAACTGATATTCAAGACACAACTAAAGACACTATAGTAGAACTCCCAGAAGAAGCTCTCAGGGAGGAAATAACATCACCACCACTAGAACCAGTTATCACTGAACCAACTGATGAACTAACTCAAAAACAAAAAGAATTGAAGGATAAGATCATGGAGCATTTTCTGCTTAATGAGGAAAGGCAACGTTTACCATCACTAAAAACTGTGCCGAAGAAAATTTTGGCCCCTATCATGAAAATGGTTAATGCAGTGTTTTCAACAATTGAACCGGAATCCATCTTGGAAACAAACCAGTTAATGTACAGCGCAGCTGTAATAGTCACTAATGAACTAGGCATTAAAATTAAAGTACCTAGTCACACAACAGAAAAAGCATCAAAGCCAAAGTGGAAAATCCGTCTAGAACAAAAAATCAAAAAATTAAGGGCAGATGCTAGTAACTTAAAGAACATGCATGAGCAACGGCTTAAAAACAACAAAATCATAGATCGGCTAATCAGAAGATATAGATTGGATACAAGAAACATCAATGAAGCTGTAGAGATTGTAAAACAGCAGATAACAGCAACAGCTAGAAAAATTGAAAGATATGAGGCACGAATCATCCAATATAAACAAAATCAGCAATTTCGATCAGACCAACGGCGTTTTTATCAAAGTCTTAATGTGAATGGTGACACCAAAAGTGAAAAACCAGAAAAACAGGCCACAGTTGAATTCTGGAAAGAATTGTGGGAAAATGCAAAGGACTACAACAAGGAAGCAAAGTGGATACATGACTTTGAGAAAAGCATTGGCAACAAACAAATGCAAGTATTAGAAATAACAACTGAGATGATCAAAAATCGAGTTAAAAAGGTAAAGAATTGGACATCACCTGGAAAAGACCAATTACATGGTTTCTGGCTCAAATATCTGACCAGTTTACATGCAATATTGGCCAGGCAACTGAATGAAATTTTACAAAAGGGCCAAATTGATGAATGGTTAACAACTGAAAAAACACACTTGATTCAGAAAGATCCAACTAAAGGAACAACACCTGAAAACTATAGACCAATAACATGCTTACCAACAACCTTCAAATTACTCACAGGCATTATTGCAGATAACATGATGGATTATTTGGAAACAAACAACATCTTGCCAGTAGAGCAAAAAGGCAACAAAAGAAGGAGCAGGGGCACAAAAGATCAGCTTCTAATTGATAAAATGATATTAGAAAATTGTAAGAACAGAAAAACGAACTTGAATATGGTCTGGATTGATTACAAAAAGGCATTTGACTCACTGCCACATAGTTGGATCATAAAATGCTTAGAAACAACTGGCATTAGCAAAAATATTACATCCTTTACTGAAAAGGCAATGAAACAATGGAGAACTGAGTTGGCAGTAGGGAATGAGAGCTACGGAATGGTTAACATCAAGCGAGGAATTTTCCAGGGTGATTCACTTTCACCTCTTCTCTTCATCATCGCAATGATCCCACTATCAGTAATCTTAAAAAAAATGAAATTAGGCTACCAAACAGCCAAAAAAGCTGAAAAAATTTCGCATTTACTATATATGGATGATTTGAAACTCTATGGAAAGTCAGAAATAGAAATCCAATCATTGACAAATACAGTCCGAGTATTCAGCACCGATATTTCAATGCAGTTTGGCATGGAAAAATGCGCCACTGTATCCATAAAAAGGGGCAAAATCACTGCATCTGAGGGAATTGAAATGCCCAATGGCCAACTAATTAAATGCAAAGAAAATGAAGCCTACAAATACTTAGGCATTCTGCAGTTGGATAACATCAAGCATGGAGAAGTAAAAACTATTGTCAGGCGAGAGTACACCAACAGAGTTACGAAAATTCTGAAATCTAAATTGAATGGTGGAAATACAATCAAGGCCATAAATACCTGGGCAATACCAGTTATAAGATACACAGCTGGCATAGTTAACTGGACACAAGCTGATTTGGACCTTTTGGACCGAAAAACCAGGAAACTAATGACAATGCACTACAGTTTACATCCACGTGGTGATACTGATAGACTGTATCTGCCCCGAAAATCAGGTGGCAGAGGATTATTACAAGTGAAGCAAACAGTTGAAGAAGAAAAACATGCACTGGCTGATTATTTAAAAGACACTCAAGAACATCTATTAATCGAAGTAAAGAACAAAAATCTACTGAAGGCCCAACAGACAAAACAAGAATACAGAAAAGATGTGATAAAATCAAGAATGGAGAGTTGGCAGAACAAAGCACTGCATGGTCAATTTCTGGAAAAAATAAAAGATAAAGTGGACAGTGAACAAACTTGGTTATGGTTAAAAACAGGTACATTAAAGAAAGAAACAGAGTCACTAATCCTGGCTGTGCAAGAACAAGCTATCCGCACAAATGCCATTAAGGCCAAAATCGAAAAATCCTCTGATGATGCCAAATGCAGACTTTGCAAAGAAGTTGATGAAACTGTTGATCACATACTCAGCTGCTGTAAAAAAATCGCGCAGACTGATTATAAATTGCGGCACAATTCAGTAGCACAAATGATCCATTGGAATTTGTGCAAAAATTATAATATTAAAACAGCAACAAACTGGTGGGAACATCAGCCTGAAAAAGTCACCGAAAATCAGATGGTCAAGATCTTGTGGGATTTCCGTATACAAACTGACAAAATACTGGCGCATAATACACCAGACATCACACTGGTTGAGAAAAACAAGGTCACAATCATAGACATCGCAATACCAGGTGATAGCAGGGTCGCCGAGAAGGAACATGAAAAAATCGCAAGATACCAGGACTTAAAAATTGAAATTCAACGACTATGGCACAAACCAGCAGTGGTAATTCCAGTGGTAATTGGCACACTGGGTGCTATTCCAAAAGCACTGGAATTACATTTAAAACAGTTAAAAATTGACAAAATCACCATCAGTCAAATGCAAAAAGCCGCACTGCTTGGATCTGCACGCATATTACGAAAATACGTTACGACGTCCTAGGCCCCTGGGTGGGGCCCGACTAGTAACCAATGCCAAATCCGGTGAAACAACTGGCCGCTGTGATTCAATTGCATAATAATAATAATATTTTAATTTTGGACTTCAGGGCTGGTTAGTTCCAACACTAATTATTAGATATTTCCAATGAAAACAAAACTTGTTTTGCATGAATGCTTGTTCACACTGAAGTGTTGTTAGAGATGAAAATTAATTCTAGTCTCTTTATCAACCATTTATACAGATATTTGAGTATACTTGGAAGAAAAATATGGTATGTTTGGCTGCAGGCTAATGCATACTTATGTTTGTCTAAGTTTCATGTTCACATAGCTATGCAATGAATCAAAGCTTTCTTTAATTATAAATGAAGGCATTTCCTTTTCTAATGCTATTAGCCAAGGAAAAATTGGCTACATTTTGTCACAAAAATCCATTTCTCATTACATAACATTGGAAAGGCACTCTAACATTGAGGCTCATATGTAAGATGAAAACCAAACTCACAGTATAGAGGAAGTTGTTTTTATAGCCAAACATTATGTTATTGCAGCCCCATTTTGAAATGCTATATACAATACTTTTTATTAGGGTTTAAGCATCTGTAAGGTTTAACAGGCAAATGACCACCACAAATATTTTTTAAAAAAACAGGACTCTTTTTTGTCATCACTAGAAGAATTCACTGCATGGACTGGCATATCACATTATCATAATCATCTTTTCCCCCTTGAATAAAGATGCATGGTGCCTATGGAAGTAGGCAAGTTAAGCACATATTATTTCAATATAGTTCAAGGACACATCTCCGCCATTCAAGTGTTTGATGAACATAAAAGAAAAATGATCACCCTATGTGTCTTTTCTTACCATATACTAGACACTTCATATGAAGTATAGAATCTAATTCATAAGTCAATTCCACAAAGGACATCAGCTCATAGCCAGAGACGTCCCTCTTATTTTTCTATAAATTATCTTTACCTAGATAGATTCTTGTACCTTTGCATTTCCCATAAAAGATAGCTTATAATTTTAGAAGGCTTATCCCATTTGCTATGCAATGAACATTATGCTGTATATATGATGTACAACATACACTGATTTTCTTATTGCTAAGGTATATTTTATGTTGAATATATGGTTCAAACCCTGCATTATAGCAGCCTTCTTTAGCGTACTTTTTCCACAAAGTTGAGTGTTCTTCCTGCTGCCAGTGAATTACTGATAACCACAACCGGGTGCTGATGGAGATGAAACCTCATAAAATAAAACATTCCTTGCCTACTGCTGTGGCTATGTGGTTTAAGAAAAGACTGTAGACAAATCTCATGGAAAGCCTCAGAAGTATGTCTGATACAGACTTTTAACTTCAAAGGAAAAAAAACATTTCTTTAGAGGAATATTGTGTTAATTAGCAGAACGTTTTCCTGCAAAAAAATAATGCCAAGATGAATTACAATAGTTTATGTGACAAATCGCAACATATAGCATAGCAATAAAGCTAAGATTCACAGCTAGTGTGTACTGATAGTTTTTAGAAAAACACCAAATTTAATATATGATTTATATGTGGACTAACAGAAATCATTCTTTTCTTATGTAGGGAGGTAGGTGGTGGGAATGAGAACTATCTAGCTATTGTCCTAAAGCAACAGGTAAGAGTAGGATGTGAAGGCCCACATGGAAGAGGTAGTCTGGACATTCAGCAATCTTGCATCAGCTTTTCTGCCATAAGTATATAGAGAGGATTTCTACATTAAATATATGTTTTAGTTTGTCGCATTCTCATAAGATATGCTAATGTGATAGTATCTCTTCTCCAGGGGTAAAATTCAGCAGATTCTGACAGGTTCTGGAGAACCAGTAGCGGAAATTTTCAGTAATTCGGAGAACTGGCAAATACCACCTCTGGTTGGCCCCAGAATGGGGTGGGAATGGAGATTTTGCAATATCCTTCCCCTGCCATACCCACCAAGCCACACCCACAGAACCTATAGTAAAAAAAATTGAATTTCACCACTGCTCTTCTCGCAAAATCACTAGGTAGATTTTCTAACACATTAGTTCTTCTGAGGGTCTAGTGGTGGCATATCTCAAATAAGCATGGAGATATGTTTCTTTAATGGTATGTGGGAATGAATTTGGGAGATAGGCAAAGAGAAACAGCCAAAGGAAATTAACCCACAGCAGGCCAATATGGGAAGGGCAAGTGATTTAGAAGGGTCCCCCCCCCCCACTCTAGTTTCTTAGGCTGTAAAGGGGACAAGTGTATCTTCAGACTTCTAATATTTTATTAATGTGACCTTATAATAAAGTAGAATTACCTCATCTGGCCACAATTCTTGACTGGCCTGTCTTGTCAAGTTGACAGTTTCTGAATGCATATATTAGGATGGACAATATATACTGATGGATGACTTGACTCTGTATACTATTTCTAAGTTAACAGAAATAACAGAGTTGGAAGGGATCTTGGAAGTCTTCTTGTCCAGTCCCTTGCTTAAGCAAAAATCCTATACAGCAAAAATCCTATACTTGTGTTATACAGTATAAGTTTATACTGCAATCCAAACTTAACAGTAGGTTTGGGTTATCAACTTTTTAAATAAGAGTTTACAATTTATTTATATCATGATCATATTAATATGTGATATACTTTTTTTTTCAGATTGTGACTCCATAATAACTCTTTCTATAAAACTTGAAGGGTAAAAGATAATTTTTAAATTGGAAAACAGATACAAAACATTATTATTTTCTATACTAGAATTTAGGCTGGAGTAAAAGCAATTATCCATGTGTAAATCTTTCATATGGTCCTTGAACTTCTAAACTTGTCCTTGAACTTGTAAAACACAGTAGAGTCTCAAACTCTTAGTTACTACAGCTCAGAGGGACACAAAGCACTGGCAATTAATTCTATATCGAAATGGCAAGTATCAGCATGTTCTTCCTGCTTGTTTTCTTTGCTAATTGGAACCAAACTGCTAACGATTATTTATTTCATACAACATAAAAGTCACACTTAAATAAAAGCACAATTTGTATTTTCACCCATCTATTTCTGAACAAGTAAGTAAGTAAGTAAATCTTTATTATGGTCAAAGACCAGCAATACACATTAGCTTTTACAATATGTTAAAAAGTACTGACATTAAGATATAATTAAAAAGTATTGACGTTAAAAGTGGAAAATAACATATATGTTCTCAGATTGTTTGGGTCACTCCCTGGTTTACCTGGGTGCAACGCTGTTAAGTATTTTTCTGAAAAAGAATATTTTCTAGATCAGCCATTTTTCTTGTGTTTGTGTTATTCTATTTAACCATACTTAAACTAGTGTGCATGAGAGAGAAAGAGACAGAAAGAGACTTGAACTGGCTTTCACAGGTTTTTCTACTTGGACTATGAAGCTTTTGCAAAAATAGAGAGATGAATCTAACAATTTTCGCTTGAATATTGAAGTACTTGGAACAAATGTTTACCAAAATAATGGAAAATAAATGCTACTATTTCTGTGTCTGGTTTTTTTTTTTAATGGCAAATAATGTCCATGCGGATATTTAAAAATGCTATTAGTATTTATACTAAGGTGACCAGATTTTCAGATTGGTAAAGAGGGACACCATTGACTGGGGGGGGGGGGGGCCTTGATTAAAAATTTTATATTTTGTCAAACATGACCCCAGAACACTAAAACCATCATAAATACAAATCTGTTGTGAAACATCAAAATTTTGATCACGTGACCATGAGGATGCCGCAACGGTCGCTAAGTGCGAAAATGGTCGCTAAGTGTGAAAAATGGTCATCAGTCACTTTTTTCAATGCCATTGTAACTTTGGTCACTAAATGAACTGTTTGAAAGTTAAGGCTAGCTTGCATTATAATGCCTTATGCTAGCTTACATTTTCAGAGAGAGAAGCTAAACTCCTTGTTAGAATTGAAATAGAAATGAATAGAGTAGAGTAGAGTAAAGTAGAATAGAATAGTTTATTAGCCAAGTGTGATTGGACACACAAGGAATTTGTCTTTGGTGAATATGCTCTCAGTATACATAAAGAAAAATAAAACAGTAGGATAGTGGGATCCTTGCTGCACCAAGCTCAGAAAGCAGCGATCCCACTATCTCCCCCACACCTCCTCTTTCTGAAAGAGGAGGTGGGGTGGGGGATCCTTGCTCACCAAGCTCAGAAAGCAGCGATTCCACTATCTCCCCCACCTCCTCTTTCTCCCTCTCATTCTCTTTTGGGGGGGAAGGAGGAGAAAGGACAAAAAGGAGAAAGAGGGAGAAATGGCTGCAGGGAGAGTGGCGTCCGAGAGAAGCGGGCAAAAAAGAAAAGAAAAACCTTCCGACGGCTGAGCCGCTTGGCCCAGGACCGAGCTTCCTCCTCGCCATGCTGCTGCCGCCAGAAAGCCATCGCTCTCCCTGCAGAAAAATGGCGTGCGTCGGCGCACGCACGCACAGGAGGGGAGGGAGTTTCACCCCTCGTCAGGCGCTGTGAGCGAGCCGAACAGAGAGAGGGAAACCACTGCCCTCTAAAGGCCATATCGGGAACAACACTTCAGAGAAATAAAAACTTTTTTTTAATGGCGTCCTTTTTAAAAGTGTTTTCTTTCTTTTGGAAAATCGGGACTTTTTGAACACGCTGCGGGACATGGGACAAATTATTAAAAATCGTGACTGTCCCACCAAAAGCGGGACGTCTGGTCACCTTAATTTATACCATTACTAATTTGATAACCTGACTGCTAAATTAGAGAACAAATAAGAAAAGTCATCAACATGGCACCTATAGGTGCAAGGCACTCTCAAAATTAAATCACATTTTAAACATGAAAAAAAAATCTTGCATGACTGCATATGTAAGTACATATAGTATTCTTGCATTAAAAAGTTTATTTTTTTGACATCTGTGCTATCTTTTTCTATTGTGAAATATTAGGTAATCTGAAAAAGTTTATGACTTCTGAGGAAGATTAGATATGTCCTTAATCTATACTGTCTGAATTATATAAATATGAGTTTATATAAAGGGACTAATTTCTTGGCTACAATCTGCACATTTTATGCAATTTAAATCTCCCCTTCCATTCTCTACTGTAATTAACTAACATATCTTTTTTCCTTACATACTAAGCTTCCAGTACTAATAAATTTACACTGCACTGAAAGAACAGATGCTCATACTTAAATTAATAGAATTAAAGCAGTACATTCATAAACACAACATGGATCAAAGTGACTTTTGATTTCTATGAAGTAAATGAGGCTGTTATGGAACTAGATTCATCTTTTTTCCCTACTTAAATGGGATTGCATGATGATCTCTCACAATGTAAATCGGGAATATACCAGCTTTTCATTTAATAGTGCCTGGTTCATTAATAGGGTTATTGAGTTATTTATAAAAATATTAAAGGTGGGATATAAAATAAATAAATAGCCACCAGCTAAGTACTTTCTCATAAGCCTGGATGCAGTGCACTTTAATTTCTATAAAAACTAATGTCCCAATAACTACGGGAGAAATTCACCAGGTAATTAAACAGCTAAAGGTAGGGAAAGCACTGGGTACAGATGGTCTGACGTCGGCTTATTACAAAAATCTACAACTAGAAATGGTAGAACCCCTTAAGGAACTATTTAATAAGATCCAAATGGAAGGGAAGGTACCCCCATCTTGGAAGACAGCCTTCATATTCCTGATACCAAAAGAAGATCAAGATCTTAGTCAACCAAAAAATTACTGACCTATATCATTACTTAACATAGATTATAAAAATTTTACTAAAATACTAGCGAATAGGTTAATGTTGGTTATTCAGCAATTGTACTTGTACTTGACGCCTCTTCACCCATCGTGGGTATAGGCGACTTCCATGGAAATTTGACGCCACTGTTTTCGGTCCTGGGCTAGGGTTGTCAGGTGGTGCAGCCAGTCGCTATTATATGATTTTCGGCTAAGATCGAATGGGCGCATGACTATATCTTCGGCTTTCCGTTTGAAGTGACGCAGAGTGGTTAGACGAACACCTCCTTTTGGCCGTTTCCAGGTCGGACCAGGCTCTGCAAGCAGGGAAATTTTTGGGATTCGATTATCTGGCATTCTCAATGTATGGCCTAGCCAGCGCCAGCATCTAAGTTCTATAATGGCAGATACATTTTCATTGATATCACATCTTCGGCGGATTTCAGCATTGGATATTCTTTCAGAGTACTTGATTTTCGTAAGTCTACGCAAGCAACGGTTTTGAAATAAGTCCAGTTTGTGTTGATGAGCAACTTTTATTGGCCAGGTTTCACAACCGTATAATAACGTTGGTATGATAGCAGCCTTGTATATACGGACTTTGGTTTTCAGGCGAATGTCTTTCCTAGCCCAGAGTTTCTTGAGTGAGCTCCAGGCAATTGTTGCTTTTTGAATTCTAGCACTTATTTCTGAAGAAACATCTCCATTTCCCGTAATGTTGCTGCCAAGGTAGGTGAAATGATCAACAGCTTCAATTGGTTCATTTTGAATGTGGATGGTTTGGTCGTCTATGTGGTTGCAGCACATCATAAGCTTGGACTTGTTGCCACTAAGGACTAAGCCTAGACTTGCAGCTTCTTTTGCCACTCTATCCACCATGCCTTGTAGTGAATCCAACGAATCTGCGATCAGGGCAATGTCGTCGGCGAATGTTAAGTCGGTCAGTATAAAGTTATTTGGGTAGATAATGACTCCTCCCGGTTGATTATCAAGCGCTTTCGACAATATGGCATCCATTCCGATGTTGAATAAAGTTGGTGACAAGATACCACCTTGCCTGACTCCAGAGTTTACAGTGAAAGTGTCACTTTCTTCATTATAGGCTTTTACTTTGCAGGATGTATGGCGATAAAGGGCTGTTATTATGCCACACAGCTTGTTTGGAATTCCGTCTTGATGTAATAACTTCCACAGACTTTCTCTATGAATGCTATCAAAAGCAGCGGTAAAGTCGAGAAAGGCAACGTAGGTTGGCTGCCTGTACTCGTGGCGCAGTTCTAATAGGTGTCGTAGGGCACTAATTTGGTCAATACACCCTCTCCCTGACCTAAAACCCGCCTGATTTTCCCGGGTTCTTTGTTGTCGTCCATCTTTTATATGATTCAGTATTATGGCCTCAAGAATCTTATATGCCAAATTAATTAGTGAAATTCCTCGGTAGTTTTTGCACTCGGTTTTAGTACCTTTTTTGTATAAAGGTAGTAGCAATGCAGTTTCCCAATCCTTTGGAATTTGTTCTTCCTTCCAGATAAGACTGAAAACACTTTCCATTGCACTAATCACATGGATACCACCGGCTTTAAAAATTTAGGCGCTGAGACAGTCATCTCCAGGGGCCTTGTTATTTTTTAGCTTTTGAATGACTGCCGCAATTTCTAATCCTGATGGCGGCAAATCGTTGATATCATACGGCTGGTGATCAAACAGGTTTTATACAAGGGAGACAAATGAGAAGTAATGTAAGACAAATTGTTAATATACTGGAATATTTGGGAAAGAATAATCAAATCCCTGCTGCGCTTATATTTCTAGATGCTGAGAAAGCCTTTGATCGAGTGAATTGGCAATTTTTATTGAGAATAATGCAAAAAATGCAAATAGGAGAGCACTTTTTACAATCAATTAAAGCAATATATCAGGAACAAACAGCACAAATTATAGTCAATGGAAGTTTAACAGATCCATTTAAAATTGAGAAAGGTACAAGGCAGGGTTGTCCCCTATCCCCATTACTGTTTATCATAACTCTAGAATTATTGTTGAATAAAATACGGGGATCAGATGATTTGCAGGGAATCAAGATTAGGCATCAAGAATATAGAATACGTGCTTTTGCGGATGATTTGGTTATAACATTAACCCAACCACAGGAATCTAGTAAGGTTTTAATGAATATGATTAAACAATACAGCCAAGTGTCCGGATTTAAAATAAATTTAGGGAAAACAAAGATGCTAGTTAAAAATATGAACACTAAACAAAGGGAAGAATTAGAAGGAATGACAGGATGTGAAATAGTTAAAAATGTTAAATATCTAGGAGTCTATATCTCAACCTCAAATGGGAAACTATATAATAATGAGCCACTATGGCGCAGCATACAGACAGAGATGAAAAATTGGGAAAAACTACAATTATCTATGCTGGGAAGAATAGCAGCAGTGAAAATGAATGTCTTGCCTAAGTTCCTATTTCTTTTTCAAATGATACCAATACTTTAAAAAGACGTGAATTTGCTTGAATGGCAGAAGGGTATTAACAAATTTGTATGGGCAGGGAAAATGCTGAGAATAAAACTTAAAATAATGCAAGATGTACGTGAGAGAGGAGGCTTGAAAATGCCAAATTTAAAACGAGGCAGTAGTTTTATCAATAATCAGTGACTGGATCAATTCAACAGAGGATAGAATACTTAATATCGAAGGGCATGATTTGGTATACGGTTGGCATGCTTATCTGATATATGACAAGAAGGTGGATAAGAATTTTAAAAGTCGGCTTCGGGGGGAGGAGCCTGCCGCCGTCGGGAGCTCAACGGAGCTCCTCTCAGGGGTTCTGGTTTGTATATCTTATAAGATCTATAGATATCTCCCCTTTCTGGCAGAAAGGGGCAGGGAGAAGGTCAGTCGTTAGGATCTCTTTGTAATTCATAGCTTTTTTTTTTTGCTGTGAATGGAGAAGAGGTTCAACATTAGCTGAGCTTTTACTCCAGCCAGTTCTCCGCAGCTGCCTTTTTTGCAGCCCTAGGCAGATGGCCCCCCCCCCCCAGGACAAAGCTAAGCTATTTAAAAATTAATCCGGGCGGGGACCATTCCTGAGGAATTTCTTCTATTACTATCTAAAATACCAGCTTCAACTTTGCAAAAGGCTCCCTTTTCCAGCTGCGTCACAAGATGGCGATCTTATAGCTTTTGTGTTTGATGTGACGTACTTAGTCAGCCCTGCTCTCCTGAAGGCTTCTCCGTATTAACTGTTAAAAGATTAACTGAGGGGAGCAGAGACTTTGATTCTTGGCTTGCTTGATTGCTTGTCTTTTATTTTTATTCTGGAATGGCTCCCAAATCTAAGCAGAAGCGCTTCCTTAATAACATATCTCAAAAAACTGCTATGAAGCCGCTACCCTTGCCTCCTACGCCCTCCACTGGAGATTTGTTAACACAAGAATTTCTTCTCAAAACGCTTAATAATTTTAGACAGGAAATTAACCAACTGATATCGGATTTATATGATCAATTTGATGCTAAAATTGCTCAAGCAAAGGAGGATATGATCGGAGTAATGACAGTCATGACAGATTATATTGCTGAAACGGAGGATAAATTGGAACTTTTGGAAGAAACTAACTTTAATTTGACATCCAAAATTCAAACGTTACAACAGGAAATTGAAAATGCTCAAAAACAACTTGTCATGATAAATTATAATAAGACTGCCTTCGCAATAAGAGTTAGAGGACTGCGTGAAAACGAACAGGAGAATTTGAAACAGATCTTCTTTAAGGCTCTTAGCCGCTCGGTGGGAAGTCCGGGACTTAACTTTGATTGGCAGATTCAAAAAATTTACCGCCAGAATTCGTGGGTAGCAAAACAGCGACAGCTTCCGAGGGACATAATTATATACTTTACCACAAGGGAATCCAGAAATGTGATAATACAGAGGCTTTACAACAAGAGGTTGAGAATTGATGGACAGGACTTGATTGTTTTTAAAGAGATACCATCTCAAATATTAAGAGCAAGGAGAGATTACATTTTCTTAACTGAAGAACTCAGAAATTCTCAGATTCCATACAAATGGGAAGTCCCAGCTGGCATTACAGTTACATTTGGCAATCAAAAACACCGCATTAATTCTGTCTGTGAAGCCCGAGAATTTTATTACAAGACCCTGAAGGCGGGACTTCCTGATTCATCCGGACCTGGAGAGAGACAAGGAGAAGGAGAAGACAAGCAGCGAGACACGTGGCTACAAGGCGGAGGGTGTTGCTTTCCTCTTCCGGAAGGGCAGAAGAGTAAAGAATAAAGACTTAGCGATGTTCTTAAAACTTTATGATTTCTGCCTGGGATAAAATGGAAAAGTTGTATATCGATGATGAGACATGGAGACTGAAAGAAGCGTTGCTGATTGTAGACACATATTGTATATAAGATTTGTTTGAACTCTAATTCAAATTGCGCATGAATTATTTTCCTAGGCGAGGAGAGCGGAGATTGCGATCTTTTTGAGTTGTGGTCTGGGACGAACGGAGTTGGGAGGCGCGTGGGAGAGGGAAGGGTAGCGAAAGCTTAACTAGACTAATTGGGGCTAGAATGCAAGCTGATGTTTGTATGAGTTGCTATTTCAATATAAGGTTAAGAAAGATTAGTCAGAGAGTCTCCAGGAAGGGGGAGTAAATATGTGAGGAGCAATGGACGCGGATAAAATATATATGTGGATATGGATAAAGGCAGGGTGGAAGGTAAAAAATTTACATGTGGATGTGGGTAAGAATAGAATGGGAGGTGTTGGAAATGAAAAATGAAAGAAGTACTTGAGTTTAATGGTTTTATAGAAAGGTTTGGATATTCGGATAAAAAAGAGATAAATTAAAGGTCTGAATAGATAGATAAAGCAATGAGACTTTTAGTTGGGGAATCCTAATTGATTAACTTACCTGGCTCTAATACAGTTTGAAACCCTGCAAGTAGTAAAATAACCGAAATTTGGAATGAGCTACATTGTTTAAGATTTACAGATGATGGGAAGCTGTGTCAATGTAGTGGGTTTATTGATCTTTCTTGTTTTTCTTTTTGTGTGTGTGTTTTTTTCTTTTCTATTTTTTTACTATTCCCTTTTTTTGTTTTTCTTTTATTTTTTTTTAACTTTAAAGTTAGCTGGCTTTATTATACTCAAGTGCTTGTTAAAGAACTATGCCGGGTATGGGACCTGGGAAGCCGTAAGGGGGTTAGGGAGGGGGGATTATAGGGGGGAGGGGGGAGGGTGGAATTACAGTTTCAATTCTTAGAACAATAAGAATTCACTTGTATACTGCGGCTTGTTTTCCTTTTTTTTTCTTTTTCTCTTTTATTTTCTAAAAAATAAACTGAATAGATTAATTGTAGGGATACACCAAAGTGAGGAGAAGAGGGAAAGAAGAGGGAGAAGTAAAGAGGGAGCGAGAGGGGAATGTAAGGAGGGTGAGATGGAGGGAGGGGGAGATGTCTGAGGGGGAAGGGAAGTAGAAGAGGGGAATGCTGGAGGGGAGAGATGAAAGTTGGGGGGGAGAAGAAAGGGTGTATGGGGGATTGAAGTGTCATGTTGGGTTTTTTTTTTTTATGGTGGATTTTTTCCTCTTTTTTTGTTTTTTGTTACGCACAGTATATAAGTGATTGTATAAAATGAAAATGAAATAAATAAAATGTAATTTGAAAAAAAAATTTTTTTAAAGTCATATTTTAAGGAATGCTCTATTGCGTGTCTGGAAAAAATATCAACACAAACTAAACGATAAGATACCAATGTGGGCAATTCCCAGACATGCAATAGAGAACATAAGTATAGCACAAAAACAGGATGTAACCACATATAGACAACTTCTTACTATAGAAAGAGGTGTATTACAATTAAAACCCTTGAATGTACTAAAAGAGGAAAAGGCAATTCAAACATGGTTTCAGTATGGGCAGTTACAGGCCAGATGGAAAAAAGTTCAAAAAATCGGTTTTACGCAAAACGAGGATAATTTACTAAAACAAATTAGGGATCAAAGTCCGATGCATTATAAAGAGACTATATAATGCATTAATAGAAATGGATTCGGAAACAGAATTGGTTAAAGACTGTATGATAAAGTGGGCACAAAATTTTGAAGAACCAATAATGTTGGATACATAGGAAAAGATTTGGGTAAGAAATGTAAAATTTACACAAGCCCAAAACTTGAGAGAAAACTTTTATAAGATGTTTTATAGATGGCATTTAGATAGTAAAAAGCTGGCCTCTATGTATCCGAATTTACAACCTAAATGCTGGAGATGTGATTGTCTCGATGCTACATACTATCATATATGGTGGACTTGTAAAAAGGTAAAAGCATTTTGGATAAAAATATGGTGGATTATGCAAAATGTTCTTTAAAAAAGGATAAAGTTTACCCCTCAGTTATTCTTGTTAGGTATAATTACTGATTGTACAGTTATAGAGACTAACCTGATTTTGCATTTAATAACTGCAGCAAGACTGTTGGTGGCACAATACTGGAAGAAGGAAGATTTGCCTACTATTCAAGAATGGACATTAAAAGTAACAAACCTAGCAGAGATGGCTAAAATATCAGCATATCTCAAGGACCATTCAAATGAGAGATATAAACTGGAGTGGAGAAGATGGATTGACTATACTGAAAATAAATATGGGACTAAGAAATTCCAGATAGTTTATGACTGAAGAAACAAGGAATGATATAATTTGTTTAGAGCTACTCTAGCAAAGAGGAGTTAAAGCTCAAATGAAAGATGACACTAACTTTTTTTTATGTTTATCTTAGAATATCTTTGTTAAAGATTTATACCCTATATTGGTTCTGGGAAGTGGGGGGGGGTCGGAGGTTGGGGGGGTTGGAGGAGGAGGGGAGGGGGAAGGAGGTAAATATTTGTAAAAGATTTTTTTTCAAAATTTTCAATAAAAAAACTAATGTCCCAAAGGCAAAAACATCACAATTCCTTTTAAAATGATATGGCAGAGTAATGCTCTCTTCCTTATTTTGCTTACATTATGTAACTTTAATACGGTTCTTCTCTTAGACTGATCTGGTAAGCTCAAATGCTAATGAGAACATGTGTTAGTTTTAAGGACAGACAGCAAGAATTAGCTATCATTTAAATTTTACAATACAGAGGCAGGAAAATATTAGCATGTAGACACAATTTTGTAGTACTTTTCAATGTGCTTAATCTTAATGTTAATTTTTATACGTTTATTTATCAATTATATTGTACACACCCAGAGTCCCTCTTTGACAGAGATGTGCAGTTTAAAATTATGAACTATAAATAAATAGATTATACCACATTCCAATCTTAACATTAATGTTTGTATTATTTATTGCATAGCCATAGCAAAATCCTGAAGACAAACCAATTTTAAAGATGTTTCCAAATTATGAGAGAAAATATTCAAAGCAAATTTAGTATGATACAAATTTATACACACACATATGCACTCACACACACAGATGTATGCATATGTGTGTAGGTGTGTGTATACACATACATACATACAAACACACACGTACACACACACATTAATGCATTTACACCTATCTATCAATAATAACAGGGGAGGGAGGGTTTGCAGTGGCTCAGGGTTTAAAGATGTTGAGCTTGTCAGCTACAAAGCTGACAGTCTGGGTTGAAGACCTGAGTGCCACCTGATGAGGTGAGCTCTTGTTCCTGCTCAAGCTCCTGCTAGGACAACACTGGCTCCCTCAGCTAAGAAATGGAGATGAACACCACCTTTTAGAGTCAGAAACTATTGGACGGGGAAAACCTTTACCTTATACCAGCTGTATTGGAATAATTACAAATATATACTCAGATGTTTACATTGCACAAAACAGATGTTCATGCACAAAACAGTTCAATATATTAAATCATCAGATGTGTTGTTTAGAGTAATTTATGATAGATTTATCAAACGAGCAAAGTTTATACAAAGTGATATTAACTGAAGAGACTCTGTGTCTGTTTGTCTATTCATTCTATCAGAAATGATAACCTACAAGCTTCCATCAATTTCCAAATGAAAATGAAAGGCTCTTCTATATCTGAATTATATCAAAACATGAGGGAATAGTCTAGACAAAATTAATTATGACATTAACAACTAAAACTTTGTTCCTGCTCAGAATTAGAAGCATTTACTGTGTTTAATGGATCTAAGCTTTCTTAATTCTATGATTGTAGCCTATAATCCTTAAAATTACTTGACAGAAACATTTAATCCCATTGTATAGAACAAATGTGGTCAGTGTTATGAAGCTCCAAATTTATCTCATTCTAATAGCACTTGAGCATTATAAGGACAATTTAAAAATAGAAATCAGATCTAAATTTCAGTGAGTGAGATATTGAACTTCATGAGTACTGTGGAAAACAAATGCTTATTTAACACCTTCTTATGTGTTAAGAAAATCAAGGTGGCAAATCTCACCTTCTCCTGGTCCTGTCTTGTTAACTGTCTCTCAGTGCAATCTAATTTAAAAGGTATAGCGATGATTAAAATGAGTGCCCCAGCAAAAGCTGACTGCTTAAATAAAATAAACGTGGAATATGCTGTGACTGGTTGTCTGTAGAATTAGTGAAAGACACTTCAAGTGCAGTAGGCATCTTAATGGCAATAAATATACAATTTAATCATATTTGAAATTTCTGTAAAGAATCATACTTTTATAGTTCTATATAGTTGTTCAGCAGAATTTAAGGCCTCTACACTATGGTAATACATATAATTCTGTTTACAGTTCTACTGCATCATAAATTTTGTGGTTTTAAAATCTGTACCAATGTCACCATATGGGTATATTTTCAATCGTTCTACTCTATATAAGCTTTCTGTCTTAGAGGAAAAGTTGAAACAGCACTGAATAATAGTTACATATTGAAAAATATAACTAACATAAAGAGAAATTATGCTTAGTACAATTACAGCCTGCAGTTTAGAAATATTGAACATAAGGCTAGATAATACTTGTATGATGAATATGTTCCATCATGTAGTACATTAGTAATTGTTTCAGTCATTCAGATGGAACAGCACATTGAAATCTGGCAATTGCATATAATTTTATATCCCAAAAGATTATTTAGGTAATAAACCTTTCAGAGAAATGTAAGGACTATATGTTTACTTACACAATTGGACATATCAATTCTTTCAGTAATTGTCCAAAGCATTTAGAATATATTTTGTTTGTTATTAATATGTCAAAATATCAATATACAAAAAGAATACTGTTTGATTGTGACACCATCAAGGTTTCCTGTTTCTCGGTGTACATATATTTTGTCAAAGTTGAAAATATATTTTGTCAAAGCTGAAAGAGTTGGACATGTACTTAGTATAAGCTTAGTCATAGGTATGATTTCAGCATAGGTGTATAACAGTTCCTCCAATATGTATGATTTATAATATTTGTATCTGGACAAATATACAAAATAGTAACTATGTATAGGTAATACTCAACTTACAATCTCAATTGAGCCCAAAATTTCTTGCTAGGTGAGACATTTGTAAGTGAATTTTGTCCCATTTTACAATCTTCCTTATCACAGTTGTTGAGTGAATCACTGCAGTTGTTAAGTTAATAATATGGTTGTTAAGTGAATGTGGCTTTCCCATTGACTTTGCTTGTCAGAAGGTCACAAAAGGGATCATGTGACCCAGGGACACTGCAACAGTCATAATGAGACATTTGTCAAGCATCCAAATTTTGATCACATGTAACCATAGGGATGTTGCAAGGGTCGTAAGTGTGAAAAAGTGTCATAAGTCATTTTTTTCAGTGCTGTTGTAAGTTTGAACAGTCACTAAACAAACTGATGTACACTGAGGACTACCTGTATAGTATTTACTACCTTAGCAGCATAAATATCTATATTAGATCTGCAATTGTATAATGCTATAGTACTATTTTTGCCATTTTCTTTCTCTCTCTCTGCTCTGTCTTTCTCGAAACATATGCATATTTAAACTTGGAAAATGTCAATAGTAGTAAATTCAATAAAAGAATCCTAGGAAGATATATTCATTTCCTACACATTTTTCCACCTGTGGCTATTACTCTTCCCATTTTTTTTCTGCCAATTCATGTCAATCCTTGCATTCTACAAGTCAGTTTTTTTTTTTAACAAAATAGCAAATAGGAATATCACTTAGACTTATATACCGCTTCATAGTGCTTTTACAGCCCTCTCTAAGTGGTTTACAGAGTCAGCATATTGCCCCCAACAATCTGGGTCCTCATTTACCCATCTCGGAAGGATGAAAGGCTGAGTCAACCTTGAGCCGGTGAGATCTGAACTGCTGAACTGCAGCTAGCAGTCAACTGAAGTAGCCTGCAGTACTGCACTCTAACCACTGCACCACCTCAGCTCTCTGTGAAGTTAGAGGACTTACTTCAAAACGCAAACTATTTAGAACACTGAATGGAAACAATTGGTGTATAAGAATTATGAAAATGAAAATTATGCAAAAATTATTAAAAGTTATATGTGTTGACATCAGAATAGCTGAATAACTTTAATTTTTATTCCTACTCAGAGGACAATTTTAGAATGACTTGTCTGTGGAATTGAAGACGATATTTGGTATGCAAGCCTATGTAAGTTCCACTCTATGAATTTATGTAGTCATTAAGTGAAATATCATGTGACCATACTAGGCTTACAACTTCACACTGTAGTAATTAAGGAAATCACAGCGAGTTGTTAAGTAAGATATCCTGTGACCATGAGTTATGATTTTACTGTTTGTTTCTCCATTGACTCTGCTTTTTGGAAGCTCTGCGAAGGTTGCAAATAGTGATAACATGACAATAGAATGTTGCAATGCTTGTAAATGTGAGGATTGGTTATAAAGTTACTTGTTCAGCGCTACTGCAACTTTGAATGGTCGTTAAATAGGGCAGTCATTAAGAGATGTGCCCCTGTTATCATTTAGGATTGCTACACTTTTGTAACAATAGATAAATCTTAGGAGAATTTGCACTATTAGTTTGTTATAGTTTAACTTATAATCACTATTTCTTGAGGGCAGAAGCACATGTGTTTCTTCTGCCTTCATGAAAAGCACCTTAGTAGGAAAACAATCTCTTACTTTTCAACATCCAAAGTAGTGTTTTTCAACTTCTATCAGCACAAATAACAGTATCTGATATGGCTACAGCCCTTCATAGTAGGCAAATGTTTCTTTTTATTTGGCTACTGTGCAAAGTAAATTACATCTGATCTCTACTCCACAGTCATTTTGTCCTGAGCTGCTAGGTGGTTTGTTATCTTTTCAAAGGACCTTGAATGGTGAATATACATTTATTTATTTATTTTGTTTCCCATTGTTTCACCAGTGGATTTAGGAAAACTGCTGGTATTTACTGGTAGAATGGTGAAAGGTACTTTTCTCTTTATTATAAATTTATGAAACAAAAACATGAGCAGTTAATGCGTTGTTGTTGTTTTTTTCTTTTAAAGCTGGTGGAATTGACAAGAATGCTGCCACTTTCCTATTCTAGCCCAAGGTTCATTTAAAATGTGATAAAATTGTGGTACAACTCTCCTCTCAGAAACCAAAGAAGGCCTGAAACATCTGAGCAAGAAAATCACAGAAAGTTAGAATTTTGATCTCTTTCTGAACATCAAAAAGACCAAGTTCATGGTCAATGCAAGGAATGGAAACATCAAAATAGAAATTGACAGTGAAAAGACGGAATGCCTAGAAAAAATAATTTTCTTAAGGTCACAGATCTCTTAAAGCTGTGAAGCCTGAAATAAAACATCAGATTGCACTGGATCACACAACAACAATGAATATGACTCGAATATGGAAAAACAAGGACATCAGCCTGGCAAACAAATGTAGCTTAGTTGATTCTATTGTGTACCTTATGATTGTGAAAATTGGATCTTAAATAAGCAAGGCAGGAAGAAAATCAACTTATTTGAGCTGTAGTGACTAACATGCAAGTACTGGAATTAATTATACCAGACATGTCACTAGAAGGAAAAGTCACAAAACTCCATCTCATTTATTTCGGCCATAATTCCAAGGGGAATTCACTGCAGAAAACAATTAGGCTGAAAGTTAGCTGTAAAAGGAAATCAGGCCGCCAAAGAATACAATGGCTGGACACCATCAAAGCTGGTACCAGCCGGAGCATAGAAGACTCAAAGAAGCCGTGCAAGATCGGAAAATAAGGAGATCTGGCCCATAGAATTGCCAAGAGTTGGATACGACTGTTTTAACATAATAATCCTCATCAACATTGTGGCATGCACTTTCTTTTAGTACCTTAAAAAATAATTTACCTATGTCCATTCTAGACAGGAAGATGTTAGCTATTGGGGGAAACACTTAGAGGGGGTTCCATACAAAAGACCATCAATGGATACCACATGTCCTCAAAGTCCCGTCTATGGAAATGAAAGATCCTTGCTTTCCCAGTAAGAGTGGGCGAAGTAAAACAGCAGAGGAATGCATCAATCCAATCTATATATATAAAAGCCAAATACCACTCATTCATCACGAAATCTCCAGAACCATAAAGCCTACAAACTTAAAATTTGGCCCATATTGGCTTGCACTCAATCCAGACAAGACTGAGTGGCTATTGATGTTGCCTCCCAAGGATAGTCCTGACATTCCACCTCTTAGCCTGGGGGGTGAAGTTATTCACCCCTCGGAGAGGGCCCGCAATTTGGGTGTCCTCCTGGATCCACAGCTGACGTTAGAACACCATTTGTCGGCTGTGACCAGGGGGGCCTTTGCCCAGGTTCGTCTGGTGCACCAGTTGCGGCCCTATCGGGACTGGGAGGCACTTCGAATGGTCACCCACGCCCTCGTCACCTCAAGACTGGATTACTGTAACGCACTCTACATGGGGCTGCCCATGAAGAGTGTCCAAAGACTACAGCTAGTCCAGAATGCAGCCACGCGAGCGATAATGGGTGTACCTAGATACACCCATGTTACACCTATCCTCCGCGAGCTGCACTGGCTTCCCATTGGTCTCCGGACCCGCTTCAAGGTGCTAGTCGTTACTTTTAAAGCCCTACATGGTATTGGACCTGGCTACCTGAGAGACCGCCTCCTGCCATTTACCTCCCAACGACCAATAAGATCACACAGGTTTGGCCTCCTCCGGGTGCCGTTGACCAGACAATGCCGGCTGGCGGCTCTCCAAGGGAAGGCCTTCTTTGTAGCTGCACCGGCCTTGTGGAACGAGCTACCCTCACCACTCTCCCGGCCTTCCGTAAAGCGACCAAGACCTGGCTGTTCCGGCAGGCCTGGGGCTGTTGATTAATTTCCAGCCCCACTTGATGGAATGGATGTTGTATTAATTCTAATATTGTATTTTTAAATATTTTAAATGTTTTACTTTGTTTTGAGCCGCCCAGAGTCCCTAGGGAGTGGGCGGCATACAAATCCTATTAAAGTTAAAAGTTAAAGTTAAATATGTTCCGCTTGGCTTCTAGGTGCTTGCTAAGAAAGGATTTTTTTGAAATGACCATCAGCTCATTAGTATTTCTTATGCAGTAATTAACATACTCTGATGCTAAGGAATTCTACTCCCCCTCCCCACCTGAAAAGAACTCTGTTCCAACTGCCAGTTGCCTCACATTCCGTTACCTCAGTTCAAATTGGCAAACTTTCCACTCCTTCACTCAGGAGCAGTCTGGGCTCTTTACAGTATTAAACGTCGGTACTTCATCAAAATGTCTACATCTTCCACCAATGGAACTGCTTCTAGACTCAAGGCAGCGGGAGCGATATTCTCTTATGTGTTTCAATCAGCGACCACCGAGCCAACGGATTGAACCAGAGTGAACTGGATTTCTCCTGCATTGCAGGAGTTTCATAGGAGTACATAGTTTCATTGTGAAGCATGGGTATCCAGCTAGTTTGTGATAAGCAGCTAGGACAGAGTGCCAGGCAATCAGCTTGCGAGAAGTGGAGAAAGAAGCTGAGATCTGGAAATGGTTCTCTTTATGTCAGTTTCATTTTCAGATAATTTACTTAAAGGGATCGAGGAACTTAATAAGACTGCTGTGAGGACAAACCTTTCTAATAGAAAAAGACAAGAAATAACAAAACAACTCCACTTCAAATATATGTTTGTTATATACTTTATTAGAGAAATCTAACTTTTCGATTTCAGAAGTCCTCTCTCCCTACTTTTCTGAAAATTCTGCTAAATTAAAAAAAAAATCAGAAACTGGAAAAAAATCTTTACAATTTTAAGCAGTTGTAACTGAAGATGTGTCCTGCCTGTGCAAAATACAAACAAACAACCCCAATGTTTCTTACACTGTACCTTCATTTATTCTTCATATTAAAAAAAAAAACATATATACCTAGTATTTTGAAACAAATCAACTAAGCATATGCAGTCGTGTCGCCTTATCGGAACAGGCAGTTTAAGTGTAGAATGAGCCATATCTTTGCAAATTAATTGTCATATCTTTGGGATGTGCAGTACTAATATTGAAGGCTGGGCATAAAACTTTCCTACGCATTCATGGCTATTTTAGCACCGATATTGCGTTTTCGAAGTTCCGGAAACCTTGAAAACAAAACAAACCTTGACATAAGACCTGCACTAAAATTCTAAGTGGTTTTACACTTTCTCCCTCTCTTACTTCCTACCCAATCTTGTTGAGTGGCTTCAAGACAAAACACTTATATTCTAATCTTATCTAATCTGGACTAACTCTAGATCTTCCGGTTCATTTAGGGGGAATCACCTGGATTTGTACAACCCAGATCTGGAAGGCTTATTCTTTCTCAGCGGGTTTTAATGGGAAAACGCCACTTTCTGCCTCCACCTCCCAGTTTTCAAAGCTATCCAGAAAATTCCCTTTCCGCAATGATACGTTAATTTTTTTTAAAAAAAAACTGCTATAAATTGCATATAAAACTTGCTATAAAACTGCTACGTTTTAAACCAAAAAAGAACCAACCTAACGTTTTTCGAAGCCGAGGTTTCATAAGAGACGCTTTACGACTCCCAACACGAATCATTTCCTCCAATTTTGCGGCGGTCAGTTTGCGCATGCGCGGTGCCGTTAGCGAGGATCCTAGGGAAGGAGGCATGGCGGAACTCGAGTGAGTTTTGATACATAGGAAAATCTATTTCCATCTCCCGATAGGTCGCAGTTTTAGAAAGTTTGTGGGACTGTATATTCATAAATAGAGGCTAAATGAAAAGGGTGGGTAAGTTTTCGCTGAATCGGTAGAGAAAGATCGTTGCGGGAAAATCTTGATTTCTTAGAAGCTTTACCTGGATGGGACAGGAACATTTAACGGACAAAGATTTTGAAAGAGTGGGCTTAATTCGGGTCAGACCAGAAGGAGAAGCAGAGTAAAGTTGTTTGACTTAAAATGCTGGCTTCTTCAGAGACAAAAGCAGTAGATAAAATTCCTGTGAAAAACCGGGTCCAAATGCATTTAACCACAAATTTAGATAGGAAACGGCACCTTCCCTCCCAAAGGAGAGTTTAAATGTAGTCTCTCTCATAATATGTATGCCCCCAGTGGGACTACCAGGGGTTCTGGCTAAGTATGAAGGTCTGATAACAATTGTTGGTGGGTGTAAAATAGCTTCCTTTAAATACATATGCACTGAGTTATACTAAATAATGATTGCTTTTTCTTTAGGCCTCCAAAGAAGATTCCTCTGGTACCAGAAAACATCCTAAAGAAAAGAAAAGTCTATCAGGCAATCAAGGCCACCCAGGCAAAGCAAGCCCTACTTGACAAGAGAAAGGTAAGGTTCACCTAAAGTAGGGCAAACCATGTTATAAGATTGGTAACATCAAGAGCCTGGATTGCTTTGGGCAGAAATATTCTCAAACAGGATTGTTTGGTACTGGGAGATTAAGGAGAAGCAAATACCAGAGGATTTTCTTTTTTTAAAAAAAATCAAATTTAAAACATGCAGTATGAATAAAGATCTAAGTTGTATCGTGCTCTCTTTTCAGTTGGTTTACAGGTATTGATGTCATATCTGATATGTTCTGTGGTTTGTCTTCACATTTTATGGTTCCTTCTCCAAAAATAGGTAGTGTCTCCTCATTGTCTCTTGCAGGTTGATGCTTACATTTCACAAAACTTCCCTTCCACTTTTCATGTTCATTATTTATAAAAACCTAGTTATAATATTCTTCATGTAGTTGTAGGAATCATAGTAGCTTACTGAGATCTAATTTGTTATCGTAGACTAGAACTGGGAGACTCTAGTCCTCACTTAGGAATAAAAGCTTGCCAGTCACTCTTCTTTCAGCCCAATTCACAGTGTTGTGGTAGTGATGACTGAGAAAGGAGTATTAGGTATGTATGCCACCTTGAGTTGATTAAAATAAAAGGCAGGTCAAAATAAAAATCAATGAATAAATACTGTGATTGAGTGTTATGCCTAAGTGGTGAATTTCATAAACATAAAAACTTTTTAAATATGTTAATTTTTGCTATAACAAAACTTTTGTTTCATCAAAAACCAGACTTATTTTTCACTTGGCCCCATTTATCCCTTATCTAATTAACTCTTAACCCTTAGATCACTATCATTGGAACCTTTTTAAAACACTTAAAGGTAAAGGTTCCCCCACACATGCTTACTAGTCGTTTCTGGCTTTAGGGGGGGTGCTCATCTCCGTTTTTAAGCTGAAGGGCCAGCACTATCCAAAAACTTCTCCATGGTCATGTGACCAGCATGACTAAATACCAAAGGCGCTCGGAGCGCTGTTACCTTCCCACCAAGGTGGTTCCTATTTTTCTACTTGCATTTTTTACGTGCTTTCAAACTTCTAGGTTGGCAGAAGCTGTGCCAAGTAATGGGAGCTCACTCCGTTATGCAGCGCTAGGGATTCAAACCGCTGAATTGCTGACCTGATCTACAAGCTCAGCGTCAGCCACTGAACCAGCGCGTCACTTTAAAACACATAGTTCTCATTAAAATTGCAGTATATAAATAGCAATGCAATGATTTAAGTATGTGTATTTTTTTTAAAAAAAACTTGTTTTTGTCTTTTAACAGCATCAGAGTGGAAAACAGATCAGATTCAAACGCCTTGAAGTTTTTTTGAGAGACTCTCAGAGAAAACACAGAGATGATGTCCGTCTGCGGCGCATGGAACATAAGCCTGGACAGATGACAATGCCTGATGGACACAAATTGGCATTTGCTGTACGAATTGCAGTGTAAGGAACACTTCATTCTCTATGATTATTTTAATAGGAGTTTGCTCCTATTGCTTCTAAATGAATAAAAATAACTCTGAAGTAAGGGTAGCTTGTTCTCACCAATAAGGGATTGTAAATTAATTACCTTAATAGGGTAGCTCCTTCCTGATGAATTGACATACTTGTGGGAAGACTGCCCTCTCTCTCTGATAGTTGGAATTGTTAAGAACTGGCAAGGAATTTATTTACAATATTAAAATTACAGATGACTACAATCTATTATATATTTTATTATATCTGGTTTTATGGCTGTAAAAAATGATTTGATTTGATCTTGTAAAGTGCAGATCCACTTGCTTACATAAACAGCTACTTTTTATAGGTGTACTGAGTTTAGAATAGTGGAGAGCATTCTGGATAATAGAAAAGATAACAAATGAGTAATATAGATAAGCATCTCACCCCATCTCCAGATTGAGCATCTAAATCATAGTGCAGCAGTACACATCACAGTGATATTGATAATAATCTTTAGTGCTACCACAGTGATAATTTATAATAATTTTTAGTGATAGCACTAAAGATTATTAACTGGGTACTTGGTATTGAATCCTCAATTCTAAGATTTATACAAGTATTTAAATATAACTTGCTTTTTTTAACATATCAGACCTTTAAATCAGGCCATTTTATACTCAAGTTGATGCTTTCTATGTGTCTTTAATTTCTAAAATTCCAGATGACATAGGTTTAGGTTTAGGTTTATTGGGATTTATATGCCGCCCTTTTCCCTGAGGGGACTCAGGGCGGCTTACAACCACAGGGGAGGGGAAGTGCAAGGTCAAAACAAACACTTTGTGAACAAAAGAAAAATAATAAAACACAGCTTTCATTCAGCAATCAAACACTCGGGCGGGTAATTGGCCCCATGGAAGTACTTTGAGCTAGAGTCTCAGATCATTGTATGTTAAGAAAAGACTTGACTTGACACCTGAAAATAATCATTGCATGTGTTGTATCAAGACATCTATGTCTGAGAATTAGCTATTGAATTAAAAGGATTTTAGGTTTGCAATAGTATTGTGCACCATTGACAGATATCTCTGTTATTTTTTGTTGTTGGAAAATCCAAGATGCAGATTTGCCTAATGACAATATTTACTTCTGTTGATTTAGAATTAAAGGAGTCAGTTCTCGGGTGCGACTTGTGATACAGAGGCTGAGATTAAGAAAGATTTACAGTGGCACATTTGTTAAATTGACACCAGCTTCATTAAAAATGCTGCAAACAGTGGAACCTTATGTGGCATGGGGGTTAGTATGTATTTTTTTAAATTACATAGAAGTATGATTAATGGCGATGCCGAAAATGGATCATAACATAGTTCACAATTTTTCTTCATTATTTTCCTATATACCGATAGTTGTTTTTTAAAAATTAAGTTTTTGAATCATGCTGTACCTATGTTACCTTTGGGCATCTGGAGGCCAAAAACTGCAAAATAATGAGTGAAATACAATTATAAGATATGAGTGTTTAATGATTGTTGCCAAGCAATAAACTGGGATATGTTGTGCAAAGTTTGAAGAAAGTTGCTTTTGTTAGTGTTTTAATAATATAGTGATTATCTTGGTATTCAAATACATACTAATAGATTATAAATACTATTTTTATTATATATGAATTATTTGCGGTATTGCACATTTTTAAATTTGAATCATGGTAATAAATTGATGGAAAAATCCAAATTTTAGACTATAAGTGCTGTGACATTGGAAGGTTGAAATATTAAGCTGGCAGAAAGAAAATAAGAATGGAGATAATGTGCATATTTTTGAAAAGGCAATTTAAGATGAAATTTTCATAATTGTTCAGGTTTTTGGAAGATACAAAATGTAATGTCTTAAAAACAAAAGCTAGATAGCAAGAATATATAGTACAGTACTTTCCTTTTTCGATCAGTTTGGACAAATTATTCCATTAAGATATTGTAAATTGTCTTGAGTTTTTTGTTATTTCCAAAATTATTCCTAGGTTTATATTTACACAGGTATCCCAATCTTAAATCTATTCGAGAGTTGATACTGAAACGAGGCCATGCAAAGATCCAAAATAAAAAGGTTGCTTTGACAGATAATGTTCTGATAGAGGAACATCTAGGTAAGATAACAAATGGCATGGGATGTTGGGACAGTGTTTCTTTGCAATCTGGTGACGATTGAAAGGCATTTCATTTCCAAAACACTTTTTTTTCCCCCTGTCCATAGGAAACCATGGAATTATTTGTCTGGAAGATGTTATTCATGAAGTTTACTCTGCTGGAAAGTACTTTAATGAAGTCAATAATTTTTTGTGGCCATTCTGTCTGTCCGTCGCTCGGCATGCAGCCCGTAATAAAATGGGATTCCAGAAAGAGATTGGTAATCCTGGATTTCGAGGCAATGATATTAATCAGCTTGTACGTCTTTTGAACTAGAGCCATGTAAGTACTGCATTGACTTGCCAATTGTTGGGTTCTGAACTCATCAGCTTATAGCACTAGAGTGATACGTCAAAAATAACCTTCTCAAAAATGATACTGGTCAACCATTTCTGCCAGATACAAATGTGTTTGTGAAGTCACCAGAAGTCAAATTAAACAAGTTTTACACCAAAATCCAGATTGTAATCATGTGACTGTGGGGAAACTGCAACTAAGATAAGTAAAAGGACTGACTGTTCAGCATCATTATATATATCAATTCAATGAACAAGTGATCATTAAATGAGGACTGTATTCTGTTATTTTCACATGTCATGAAGATCCCAATAAACCACAAGTAGGAATAGCGTAAGATTCAAGTCAGGGCTATTCAATTGTGTTGTATTCTGTATAACTCCAATGGTAATTCAATTGTGTTGTATTCTGTATAACTCCAATGGTATAAATCCCCATAACTGAGGAGCTGTCTGACCCCAATGGGATCCCACCCCACCTGTACCAATAGAAGGGCCTTGCTCGGGACCTTTTTATCCAAGCAATTCTGGCTGGCAGGATCCAGAAGAGCCTTTCTACTTTGGCTCCCGTCCTGGACATTACACCTCTTGAGGTGAGATCTGCTTCCACCTTTTTGAAAGAGCCTTAAAATCTGGCTCTGCTGATTGACCTGGGTCCCAGATGGGAGTGTACCAACTCAAGGTGGTTAATGGATTAAATAGAAGATCCCACCTCCCCTCCATTGTATATTCATCTTAACTAATTCTGTTAATTGTACTGTTATATCTACTGTTGAAATGTTTTATAATATTGCTTTTTCACCATGTAAGCCACCAGTCATGATAGCAAGATAGGTATATAAATTCAGTAAATTATTAAATTATCTAAGTCCCATTCAAATGAAATGTACCGAGTTTTAAAGTTTTGTTCTTAAAGTTTGCAATATTGTGATAAGATTACATCTCATTTGTAACTTCTTTTTAAACTTGCTTTCAGTTCAGTTTTAAAATATTTTCTTAGCATTCCTTGTCAAAAAGTAAATATCATTTCGATGCTTTTAAAAATGACCTGTACTGTTTTTCAGAAAAATGTTTTCAGAGGAAATTCTGGAAGGCATCCATTTGTACTCCATGATGTACATTCGTTTCCCAGAAGCTTCTGAGATAATGTGGCATAGTTATTTCATAATTGGAGGAGGAAAACAAAAATAATCCAGCAACTAGGCTTCAAGTAAATTGATGTGATCAACAACAGTAAAGTATGATTATGTGTATTGAAAATGGAAAAAGAATTTGTAAAATCTCAGACATGTGAATCATCTACAGATTTTGACTTCCAAATTTATATGTAAAGGGCAATGGAGAAACTGAGGGACAATAAGCAATGCAACCTGATATACACAGATTTCCCTACGTGTGTGTAAATACAATTTATCTAAAATTATTTTATAAAAGCAATTGTAAAATATCTTTTTAAGTTAAAGCATTTGTGCTTGTGGTGAGATGGAGGCAAACAAATTTAATAAAAAGAATGAAATATAGGTACTGAATTCCTTTGGCTCAGTTTATATATAAGTTGAATTAGGGTTGAACACAATAAAGTTTTATTTTGAAACCAGGACGAACCATTGTGTTTGAGTTTATAAAACAAGTCAGCCATGCTTTGTCAAAACCAAAACAATGTGCTTTGGTGATAAGAGATTTTAATATAACAAAATGCAGAAAGGCAAGGCTGGGCTATGTTGCTCCATTTACCCCAAAAGACTTTTATTCCTCATTTTCTCTTCAGCGGCTTCTTTCAGCTGATATTTTTTATTTTTCTTCCCTCACATCTTATCTACAACCCACCTCTGTTTTTGTTTAGTGCTTAAAAAGCTTGCTATGCATGTTCCTTTTTAGGATAATTCAAAACAAAAGTATTTTCACATAGGATTCTTATAATTATCAGTACTTCCAAAACTTTATTTCAAATCGGTCTGGATCATTTGTAACTTTCCAGAATCAAAATTCTAATCACCTTTTGCTGTTCTCAAAGATTTTTTAAAATGTTTTTAAACTTCTGTTTAAAGCCTTTTGTTAAGGATTAAAGGAGAGTCACCTGCACTTTACTGTGGATTCAAAGGTTCGTAATAACTGAAAAGCAGTTAAACAATTTCTAAGTGTTTAGAAAAGGAAGTATGTTCTTTTGAAAGGTGCCAGCCTTGGTTTGAGCAAAAGATGGCTTTCCTTAATCACCCAGAGCTCTAAATTTGTAAAAGACTGCTGTCTCCTCACAAGGAGCAACTATATGGAATACTTGTGGGTGAACTCAAGTTCTTTCCTTGTCCATTGTTTATTCTGCGTAGCCATTTTCAAATTGCCAATTCTTCCCTGAAAGTCCAGGGTTCAGTTTTCATATAGGATCTATTTAGAAAGTATATTTTATACCATTCCAGTTGCAACAATGGACTACCACCTTGAATCTCCCATTTTGTATAGTTGTTTACTTATTTGCCCTATTGCAGTAGTCAACATTGGAATATTTGTAACATTTTCAAGAGGTAAATTTTTAACTTGCAGGATGTGTTTGTATCCAATATGCAAAATCATATATAGTCATTTGAAAAAGAAAGTACACCATCTTTGAGTTCTGTGGTTTTGCATATAAGGATATATAAAAATCATCTGGTCCTTTAGCAGTTCTTAAAAATAGATAAATACAAGCTCAGATTAAAAACAAGACGACATATACCATGTCATCATTTATTATATAAAAAAAGCCAAAGTGGATAAGCCATGTGTAAAAAAGCTAAGTACACCTTATGATAAAGTAGTGTGTAGAATCATCTTTAGCAGCAATAACTTGAGGTAATAATTTTCTGTATGAATTTAACAGTCTCACATAATTGTGGAAAAATTTGGCCCACTCTTCTTCACAACATTGCTTCAATTCATTGGGGTTTGTGGACATTTGTTTATGCACTGCTCTCGAGGTCTCGCCACAGCATTTCAATTGGGTTGAGGTCCGGACTTGAATTGGGTCATTGAAACATTTTTTTCAGCCGTTCTGTTGTAGATTTGAGGTTTGCTTGGGATCATTATGCTATATGTTGAATAAGCTAGCTGTCGGACAGATGTTATCACATTTAACTTTAGAATATGTTGAATTTTCATAGGTCCTGTGGCTGCAAAACAAGCCCAAATCATCACCCCACCCTACTCCCAACGGTCACTATGCTTGACAGTTGGTATGAGATGTGTTCTGTTGATATGCCGTGTTTGTCACTGAGCATTATGACCAAATATCTGTTATCTCTACAAGAGAAATCTTGTGATTTGTTCAAATGAAACTTTTTAAACCTAAGCCATGTTGCCATGCTCTTTATAGAGGCTTTCTCCTGGCAACACTTCCAAACCAAACATACTTGGTCAACCTTTTTCTAATTGTACTGTCATAAATGTTAAGAATTAACATGCTGAGGCCTCTAGAGTGAGATGTAACTTGGATTTTTTGCAATTTCTCTTGAGTATTGCATGTCTGACCTTGAGGTGAATTTGCTGGATTGTCCACTCCTGGGAAGATTGCAACTGTCTTGAATGTTTTCCACTTGTGAATGATCTTCCCCATTGTAGAATGATGGACTTTGGATTGTTTCACTTCTCAGAACGATGGGAAGTGACAATTGCTTCTCTTAAATTCATTGGTGATGTATTTTTTGCATTGTGATAACACATACCTCAATGCTGGAGACCAGCACTCTCTTAATACTTCAGCTTTTATAAAGGTAGTCATACTTGCCGATGATAATCAGTTGATCAAAGACAATTGATTAGCAACACCTGGCTGCTACGTAGCGTCTTCATATCTAAGGAAGTACCGTAGTAAAAGTGTACTTAGTTTTTCGCATATGGTTTCTCGAGTTTTGCTTTCTTTTTGTAAAATAAATGATGGTATTGTGTAATATATGCTGTTCATCTGAGGTTGTATTTACTTCTTTTAACTGCTAAGGACCAGATGATTTTTATATGTCCTCATATTTAAAACCATAGAACTAAAATAGAGTGTACTTTTTCACATAACTAGTTTATCTGTAATACAGCTTTTTGACTTCAAACAAATA
Organism: Thamnophis sirtalis; assembly: GCF_051295495.1. Lineage (NCBI taxonomy): Eukaryota > Metazoa > Chordata > Lepidosauria > Squamata > Natricidae > Thamnophis > Thamnophis sirtalis. Next base: position 41,197,627 of record NW_028261390.1, on the reverse strand, counting down.
CCGTATTTTTCAGAGTATAAGATGCACCTTTTTCCCTCAAAAAAGAGGCTAAAAGTCTGGGTGTGTCTTATACACTGAATACAGCACCTTTGCCTCCCAAAACCCCACCCCTTCACAAAAATGGCCATGCATAGCCTTTAGGAAGCTTTCAAAGTGCTTTGGGTGCTGGGGAGGGCAGAAATGAGCGACAAACGGGCCGTTTCTTGCTCAATTTTGCCCCCCTGCAGCCCCCAGCACTTTATAAGCCTCCTAAAGGCTATGCATGCCCTTTTTTCTAAAACAAAAAAAGGTCGTTTTTGAGAGGTCTGCAGAGTGCAAAAACTTTTTTTTAAAAATTGCCTCTTCAAAATCTTGGTGCGTCTTATACTCTGAAAAATACAGTAACTATTTCACTAATTAAGATAAGACCAAATAAAAACCATATGAATTTATTTTTTACTAAAAATGACATTTACATTATACATTCTATTACATGGAAACCACTGACAGAATTCAATTGTAATATTGAAAGGACAGGATTCTAGACTTAATGTATATTTACAAGATGATGCTTCAGCTTAGAGAACCAAGCTGGCATTTTGAAAAAATCTTAATTACTGTTGGGTAATGAATCTTACAAAAGGGTACATATACAATGTTATTTACTAAATCACAGCAAGGTGTCCTTTTTGTAGGCCACCATACTGCTAACTTTGTGTATTGTAGTAGTGAAAGAACGAAGACGGACTTCTTCAGAATTAGTAATGAACTGTGGTCCTGACTCCTCCCACTTTTCTGGAACAGACAGTTCTTTGTCTGTGAATATGAGTAAGTCAAATGCACCTGGAAGAATCACAGATGAATGATTATTATACATTTACATGCATCTGGAATAAACATTTAAAGAAAACTATCCATTTCTTGAGTGCAACATATAAGCTTAAAGTAACAAAAGAACCAAGTCAATTATGACTTGTTTAGCAAACCATAATTAAAAATCCCAATTTATGAGGTGTGACCCCAGTTACATAAATCATGGGAAACCACCAAATTGTAACTCCTGAACTCTTGTCCCTTACCCCTATATGCCATCCAGAATTATTGATTGTAAGCTAGGCAACTATTTAAACATGACAAATATTGCAACTTTAGTCAGCTTCATATTAGTAGAGGTGGTTTGCAGGCATTTGGTCACAGGACTCATACAGAATTTTTGTGAAAATTGCAATTAGATAGTACACATGAAATGTACCAAAACCAAACTTACACTCCCTCATTAAGCAATATTACTTACAGGTAGTTTCTAATAGAGGAAGGAATGTCACTGTAGCTGTTATTTGTCTGATAATAGATTTGATTTCATCCTGGATAGCTTTCTGAGATTTCTGCCTTGGTGCACTAAAATAGCAATTAAAAGTTCTCAGTATAAAAGAAGATAAAATATAAATCAAATAGTCTTTACCACTAATATTACTACCTGGCAGGCATAATAGACTAACTTCCTAAATGATTAACATGTCCAAGATGAGAAGTTAATACAAGCATTGCAATCAATTTCTGTACTTTTTCCAAATTATCTGATCCATTGGTAGCAATTATAAGCCTTAAAACTAAATCTAATAACCTAATATTAAACCTAATAACTGCACATTTTGGCTATAACTTTTATGAATTCAATCTGCTATTTCTCTTCTTTGGAACACTTTCAGTGTTATTATGGAGACAAAACAGGTAGTACAACTGATAACATGTTAATATTTGTGAAATAGCTTTAAAATTATTACTCTGGCATTAAAGCAGAGACACATACCAAATAATGAACAAGAATGTTCTTGGTGCTCAATAACATGTTGAATGGGGATCTTTGTAAGACCCGAATAATGCTACAAACATCATAAAGCAAAGCCTGTGATGAGGGCTGGGCTAGCTATATACTTCAGGAATAACAAGAACTTTTGAATAAGAAATAATGGGGGTGGGGGGCTACATTTTCCATTTTCCAACAAATATACTTACTTTTCATTTTTGGCAGTTTTGTCACATTCAATGTCAAATTGCCATCTTTCAAGAACTTCACTGGTTTCCTTACTAGAGATAACTACCACTAGCCGTTGGACAAGGCATTCAAAGAGCCATTCTAAGAAGAGCAAGAAGTTAGTTTCCTGAATTCTACAAATGAGAAACTGTCAAATACATGGGCACCTTATCTATCACACTTGCATCAACAGACAATTCATGGCTTATTTAACAAGATTAAATATGCCAAATAAGTAACACAGAAAATTAAAAATACGTAACATTCTTATATATCCCCTGGTGTAGTTGGATCATTATCCTATATATGTACATAATATTGCTTTGCTTGACTATGTGAGATGTGAAATTAAGATATTAAGATAAACTGGAACATTTCCCGAGGACAACTGAAAAACATTATACCAGTAGCTATAAGGCAGGTAAGCCTGCTATTTATGTGGTCACACACTGGAATTCAGAGGCAACTAAATTAGAGTCCCTGAGCAGATTCTTCTTGGTCTCAAATACTTGATTCTCAATGAGCCCTAGCAAAACAAAAAGGCTGATGAGATGCAGCTAGAAAAATGCAGATGGCAAATGCAACCAAACATGGCAATGCAACCCATGTTTAGGTATCAGTGATATGCCTGCCCTATGGAGCTTGCAAATCATGCTAACTTGTTTATGAGTAGTTGAACCCTATTGGGCAAAGAAGCTTTACCTTTCTATTTATATATTATTTGTATATATGCCAAAAACTGAGAAATAGTAATACCATAATACAAAAATACAGAAAGATAAAAAAAAGTTGAGAAAGATACATACACAGAGTATGTATACATATATACGTACATACACATATCGTATAGGTCGTATTTTGGGGAAACACTATGTGTATGTTTGTGTATATATATATATATATATATATATATATATAGTACATATATATACACACACACTACACATATAGTAAATGTATATACAGTGTGTGTGTGCGTGTGTAGAGAATGGATGGATGCAGTCACAGTGGCAATGAGATCACAGTTGGAGCAGCTGAACAGGTTAAAGCAGATTATGAACATTCTATCATTTCTAATGGTCGACAATAGCTTTATGGCACATAATTTACTGAAGTAAAATGTGAGCAGATAAATTGGTAGCAAAATTTGACTAAATATAAAAGTGCTGCAAAGCAAAAGCAGATCTAGTATTGAATAGATACACTACCATTTAACATCACAATGATATTATATGGGAAATGCAGTAATCAATTTAAATGACCATTAAAAAAAATCAGCATGTAACTGTTCTTAATTCATTGTGTCTTCCTTTCTTTTGGTATTATGCCTATAAGATTACAACTTTGTATAAACATTGCAAAGCATCTAAATATTTTGATCCTTGATTAAACAAAGTATACCTTTCAGTTGTCCTACAACATTGTTCAGATAATTTTTAAGTTCAGAGTCTGCAGTAACAAGCATGGTAAGACCATATTTTTGAACACGTGTAAATGTTTCAGCAGGATATATTCCACGTTGATATAAGATACTGTTGATACCATAGGCTGAAAGAAGAAAATATACATACAGTAGTGTATCTGATTATCTAAAAAGCAGTATCATAATAGCAATAGCAGTTAGACTTCACAGTGCTTTACAGCCCTATCTAAACAGTTTACAGAGTCAGCATATTGCCCCCAAACAATCTGGGTCCTCATTTTACATATCTTGGAAGGATGGAAGGCCATCTACCTTGAGCTGGTCAGGATCAAACTGCTGGCAGTGTATTCTGTGCCACCATGGCTCTTTGCCATGTGTTGTTATAATTATTATACCAATTAATATTAGCAAACTCAAAGATATACAATTGGTACATGCTGAAAAAGCTATTTATCTTGGCATTTGAGACCTTCTGTTTACTACTCATGACCATTGTGTTATGTTGTTTTAATATTTATTTTGTTTGTATTTTAAGCCTTCCCCAAGCTGGCAACTTTAGGTCATAAACACTGTTTATTATATATGACATAGGGGTTGGATATCTGAGAGATCACTTATTTCAAAAATTGTTTCTGCTGTATGATCCTACATACTGATTCTACAGTCACTGTTCCCTCTAAGGTGCGCGGCTGCGCGGCTGCGCACATGGCAAGAAACCCCCGCGCAGAGGTTTCTAACTGCCGCGCAGAGATTTCTTTCAAAGCAAACGTGGGGAAGTCCTTTGCAGGCGGCTAGAACTGGCCGCCCGCAAAGGACCTTCCCAAACTTGTTTCAGCGGCAGCTCTCAGCCTACGGCGGCAGCGTCACACAGGCTGTGGAAGGAGGGGGAGGAGGAGGGAACCAAAGAGAGGCTTTTGCCGAGTCTGCGCCCCACAGCCAGGACCGTCCTTGCGCCTCAAGCTGCGTTTCTTCCTGCAAAGCCCTTCTGGCGTCAAACGGAACTCTCGGGTTGCCCGAAGGGATTTGCAGGAAGAAACGCGGCTTGAGGCGCAAGGACGGTCCTGGCTGTGGGGCGCAGACCTGGTAAAAGCCTCTCTTTGGTTCCCTTCTCCTCCTCCTCCTCCTCCTTCCACAGCCTGTGTGACGCTGCCGCCGTAGGCTGAGAACTGCTGCTGCCACTGCTGCACAACTGAGGGAGGGAGAGCGAAAGCAGAGGTAGCCTCAAATTTAATTTAAATTCTTTAAAAGAATTTTTGGATTTCTCCTCACCAAACCTTTAAGACTGAAAGTTTTTCCTAACATGAACTTGGCTAATATACTTAATATGAGAAACATGCAGCAATTAACACTGCTTTTTAAAAGGAACAATATTTCTCAATTGTTTATTTGTATGAAGTCTGCCTATCTTAAGTTCCTACTATACAAAAGGTATTACCTTCTAAGGCAACCTGTATACAATACATTAGTGGCCAATATTACATTGCTCCTAATGACAAAATTAGAGCTGTGTTAAGCCTATGAAAAAAATCCCAAATGAATAAAATCATTATTAAGACCCAATGAAAAAATTACAAAAATTATGCATAAACTTTCATGTTCCCCAAATTTCCAATCCAAAACTTAACCCAGATTCTTCAGACATAGATTTGTAATTCAGAGTCAGACTCGATTATTAGAATGAATGCATTAATCAGGGGTGAATAATGTTGGTGAAATCTCATCTAACCTTCCATAATAATAACATACATACACAAATAGCTGACAGCCACATCTCTGAAACACTATTAAATCTGAACTAAATGTTTATCTAGAACTCAAATAAATAGCTGCTTTTTGGTTTTATTTTTTTAATATTTATCAGTCTCTCTTTTATTCCATACTTCTGGTTGAAAGACTATTCTATGTCATGCTAAACAAATGCATATTCTAGTGGCGGCGGGAGCTCGTTGGCATCTTCAGCAGCAGCCCTGCCTCCTGTGAAAAAACCGAAGATGGAGCAGATCCACGCAGATGACGTTGCTGCAACATGACTGGAGGAGGAATTCTGGGAGTTGAAGTCAGCAAGGCTTAAAGCTGTCAGGTTTGAAGACCCCTGGGTTTTTTTTCCCTAAAGGGTTAGGGGTGCAAGGGTCTTGTAACTTGACAGCTTTAAGACTTGCGTGCTTCAATGCCAGAGTTTCTGAGCCAACATTTTGGTTGCTAAGCAGGACCATTGTTAAGTGATACTGATATTATATAACACTTTTAATTAAGCGGGCACCTTGAATAAACATAACTTTGAGTTTCAAATAACACTGATTTCGTTGTTGTCTTAGGGGACATCTGTGAAAAAAATTCAGGTGCTCAGGCATGAAAATGTGCCGCTCAAACACTATACTTTTCCGCTCACACTGAAAAAAAATTAGAGGGAACATTGTCTACAGTATGATCCAGCAGAGTGGATGTTCTCTAGGTCCTTAACATTAAATGTTGCCATATTGTAGGACTTAGAAATTGTGCCTTCTGTTGCAGCCTCTACCTTATGGAATAACATCCCTCAAAGATAAGAATGTTTCTGGAGATCCAGGTGGCTTCATGTCTAAGAAGGGACTAGAACTCATAGTTTCCTGCTTTCTAGACTAGTGCCTTAACCACTTCACCAGGTATATGATTGCTTTGCATATACAGGTAGTCCTTGACTTACAAAAGTTCATTTAGTGAACTTTTACAACACTGAAGTTACAACACTGAAAAAAATGATTTATGACCAGTTTTCAAGCTAACAACCATTGTAGTCACATGATCAAAATTCCAATGCTTGGCAATTGAGTCATATTTCTGATTATTCCAGTATCCCAAGATCACTTTTTCTCACAAGCAAATGGGGAAGTCAGATTCACTGTACAATCGTGTTACTAAATTAACAACTGCAGAAATTCACTTAACAAATGTAGCAAGAAGGGTCATAAACTGGGGCAAAACTCACTTCACTGTCTCACTTAGCAACAGAAATTTTGAACTCAATTGTGGTCATAAATCAAGAATTACCTGCACCAAGGTATACTACTGGGACATAAAATTTCAGATTCTGTATATTGCACCAAATCCTAGGACTTTCTTTCTCATCATATCCAACAACCAATTACTGTATTCTGAACAAACCTTAAAGCTGTGCCTTAAACGCAGCCAAGATGCAGACCAGAATTGAGTCTCCCAAACCTCCATTATATTTGCTCTTCACATTCATTTTAAGTTAAGCATTTCTTCCTTACCGAGGCTGAAGTTACTGTCTCCCACGTTTGAGAATAAACGTATACATGGTTAAGCGTTAACGTCCTTCAAACTGCTTTAGGTCCTCTCCAGGCATATTGCCTTTTTTTGCACTATACTGCAAATTTAAGTTCTTAGCATTTTGTGCTTGTTCTATAGAGCCAAGCCAGACGCAATTACTGCAAGGATAACTCGTGGCGATGGAAGGAGAACGAAGGAAAAGATAAAAAGAACGAACCGAGTGCAGCACTCTCGCAATGAGCCCCCACTTCATTGCCCCAAAACGCAACTCGGAGTCCTTCCCCTGCCCCCTCCCCCGAGTCTCGGCCGAGTCCATCTATCCGGGTGCAAATTCTACCGGGCACAAAAGGACTTGTGGTCGAGCAC